>NC_136397.1:0-600000 GCF_965140285.1 Lepidochelys kempii
ACGCGCTATCTCAGAGTACACAGAGCTGTAAACAGGGGAGTTTGAGTGGGAGTTCTGTTGGAGGAGAAGGTATTTGTGTGTGTTTGGTTTTCTATTGGTAGTATCTGTATGTGTAGGGGCTTGGAGGGGCTTTGTCCTGGGAGAGAAGATGAGCCCTGATTAAGGGGCGGGGCTTCGCTGACTAGGGGTCCTATGAAGGTAGCAGCCAGTCAGGCAGCGTCACAGACAGCTGCAGGGGCACAGGAGCTAGCAAACAGAGCTGTAAACAGGGGACTTTGAGAGGGAGTTCTGTTGGATTAGAAGGTATTTGTGTTTGGTTTTGTATTGGTAGTATCTGTATGAGTAGAGGCTTTGTGCTGGGAGAGAATCTGAGCCCTGATTAGGGGGCGGGGCTTCTCTGACTAGGGGTCCTATAAAGGTAGCAGCCAGTCAGGCAGCGGCACAGACAGCTGCAGTGGCACAGGAGCTAGCAAACAGAGCTGTAAACAGGGGAGTTTGAGTGGGAGTTCTGTTGGAGGAGAAGGTATTTGTGTTTGTTTGGTTTTGTATTGGCAGTATTTGTATGTGTAGAGGCTTGGAGGGGCTTTGTGCTGCGAGAGAAGCTGAGCCCTGATTAGTGGGCGGGGCTTCACTGACTATGGGTCCTATAAAGGGAGCAGCCAGTCAGGCAGCGACACAGACAGCTGCAGCGGTACAGGAGCTAGCAAACACAGCTGTAAACAGGGGAGTTTAAGTGGGAGTTCTGTTGGAGGAGAAGGTATTTGTGTGTGTTTGGTTTTGTGTTGGTGGTATCTGTATGTGTAGGCGCTTTGTGCTGGGAGAGAAGCCGAGCCCTGATTAGGGGGCGGGGCTTCACTGACGAGGGGTCCTATAAAGGGAGCAGCCAGCCAGGCAGGGGCACAGACAGCTGCAGCGGAACAGGAGCTAGCAAACAGAGCTGTAAACAGGGGACTTTGAGAGGGAGTTCTGTTGGAGGAGAAGGTATTTGTGTGTGTTTGGTTTTGTATTGGTAGTATCTGTATGAGAAGAGGCTTTGTGCTGGGAGAGAATCTGAGCCCTGATTAGGGGGCGGGGCTTCACTGACTAGGGGTCCTATAAAGGTAGCAGCCAGTCAGGCAGCGGCACAGACGGCTGCAGCGGCACTGGAGCTAGCAAATAGAGCTGTAAACAGGGGAGTTTGAGTGGGAGTTCTGTTGGAGGAGAAGTATTTGTGTGTCTTTGGTTTTGTATTGGTAGTATCTGTATGTGTATGGGCTTTGTGCTGGGAGAAAAGCTGAGCCCTGATTAGGGGGCGGGGCTTCACTGACTAGCGGTCCTATAAAGGGAGCAGCCAGCCAGGCAGGAGCACAGACAGCTGCAGCGGAACAGGAGCTAGCAAACAGAGCTGTAAACAGGGGACTTTGAGAGGGAGTTCTGTTGGAGGAGAAGGTATTTGTGTGTGTTTGGTTTTGTATTGGTGGTATCTGTATGAGTAGAGGCTTTGTGCTGGGAGAGAATCTGAGCCCTGATTAGGGGGCGGGGCTTCACTGACTAGGCGTCCTATAAAGGCAGCAGCCAGTCAGGCAGCGGCACAGACAGCTGCAGTGGCACAGGAGCTAGCAAACAGAGCTGTAAACAGGGGAGTTTGAGTGGGAGTTCTGTTGGAGGAGAAGGTATTTGTGTGTGTGTTTGGTTTTGTATTGGTGGTATCTGTATGTGTAGAGGCTTGGAGGGGCTTTGTGCTGGGAGAGAAGCTGAGCCCTGATTAGGGGGCGGGGCTTCACTGACTAGGGGTCCTATAAAGGGAGCAGCCAGTCAGGCAGCGGCACAGACGGCTGCAGCGGCACTGGAGCTAGCAAATAGAGCTGTAAACAGGGGAGTTTGAGTGGGAGTTCTGTTGGAGAAGAAGGTATTTGTGTTTGTTTGGTTTTGTATTGGTAGTATTTGTATGTGTAGAGGCTTGGAGGGGCTTTGTGCTGCGAGAGAAGCTTTGCCCTGATTAGGGGGCGGGGCTTCACTGACTATGGGTCCTATAAAGGGAGCAGCTAGTCAGGCAGCGACACAGACAGCTGCAGCGGTACAGGAGCTAGCAAACAGAGCTGTAAACAGGGGAGTTTGTGTGGGAGTTCTCTTGGAGGAGAAGGTATTTGTGTGTGTTTGGTTTTGTGTTGGTGGTATCTGTATGTGTAGGGGCTTTGTGCTGGGAGAGAAGCCTAGCCCTGATTAGGGGGCGGGGCTTCACTGACGAGGGGTCCTATAAAGGGAGCAGCCAGTCAGGCAGCGACACAGACAGATGCAGCGGTACAGGAGCTAGCAAACAGAGCTGTAAACAGGGGAGTTTGAGTGGGAGTTCTGTTGGAGGAGAAGTATTTGTTTGTCTTTGGTTTTGTATTGGTAGTATCTGTATGAGTAGAGGCTTTGTGCTGGGAGAAAAGCTGAGCCCTGATTAGGGGGCGGGGCTTCACTGACTAGGGGTCCTATAAAGGTAGCAGCCAGTCAGGCAGCGGCACAGACGGCTGCAGCGGCACTGGAGCTAGCAAATAGAGCTGTAAACAGGGGAGTTTGAGTGGGAGTTCTGTTGGAGGAGAAGGTATTTGTGTGTGTTTGGTTTTGTATTGGTGGTATCTGTATGTGTAGGGGCTTTGTGCTGGGAGAGAAGCTGAGCCCTGATTAGGGGGCGGGGCTTCACTGACTAGGCGTCCTATAAAGGGAGCAGCCAGTCAGGCAGCGGCACAGACGGCTGCAGCGGCACTGGAGCTAGCAAATAGAGCTGTAAACAGGGGAGTTTGAGTGGGAGTTCTGTTGGAGGAGAAGTATTTGTGTGTCTTTGGTTTTGTATTGGTAGTATCTGTATGAGTAGAGGCTTTGTGCTGGGAGAAAAGCTGAGCCCTGATTAGGGGGCGGGGCTTCACTGACTAGGGGTCCTATAAAGGTAGCAGCCAGTCAGGCAGCGGCACAGACGGCTGCAGCGGCACTGGAGCTAGCAAATAGAGCTGTAAACAGGGGAGTTTGAGTGGGAGTTCTGTTGGAGGAGAAGGTATTTGTGTGTGTTTGGTTTTGTATTGGTGGTATCTGTATGTGTAGGGGCTTTGTGCTGGGAGAGAATCTGAGCCCTGATTAGGGGGCGGGGCTTCACTGACTAGGCGTCCTATAAAGGGAGCAGCCAGTCAGGCAGCGGCACAGACGGCTGCAGCGGCACTGGAGCTAGCAAATAGAGCTGTAAACAGGGGAGTTTGAGTGGGAGTTCTGTTGGAGGAGAAGGTATTTGTGTTTGTTTGGTTTTGTATTGGCAGTATTTGTATGTGTAGAGGCTTGGAGGGGCTTTGTGCTGCGAGAGAAGCTGAGCCCTGATTAGTGGGCGGGGCTTCACTGACTATGGGTCCTATAAAGGGAGCAGCCAGTCAGGCAGCGACACAGACAGCTGCAGCGGTACAGGAGCTAGCAAACACAGCTGTAAACAGGGGAGTTTAAGTGGGAGTTCTGTTGGAGGAGAAGGTATTTGTGTGTGTTTGGTTTTGTGTTGGTGGTATCTGTATGTGTAGGCGCTTTGTGCTGGGAGAGAAGCCGAGCCCTGATTAGGGGGCGGGGCTTCACTGACGAGGGGTCCTATAAAGGGAGCAGCCAGCCAGGCAGGGGCACAGACAGCTGCAGCGGAACAGGAGCTAGCAAAGAGAGCTGTAAACAGGGGAGTTTGAGTGGGAGTTCTGTTGGAGGAGAAGTATTTGTGTGTCTTTGGTTTTGTATTGGTAGTATCTGTATGTGTATGGGCTTTGTGCTGGGAGAAAAGCTGAGCCCTGATTAGGGGGCGGGGCTTCACTGACTAGCGGTCCTATAAAGGGAGCAGCCAGCCAGGCAGGAGCACAGACAGCTGCAGCGGAACAGGAGCTAGCAAACAGAGCTGTAAACAGGGGACTTTGAGAGGGAGTTCTGTTGGAGGAGAAGGTATTTGTGTGTGTTTGGTTTTGTATTGGTGGTATCTGTATGAGTAGAGGCTTTGTGCTGGGAGAGAATCTGAGCCCTGATTAGGGGGCGGGGCTTCACTGACTAGGCGTCCTATAAAGGCAGCAGCCAGTCAGGCAGCGGCACAGACAGCTGCAGTGGCACAGGAGCTAGCAAACAGAGCTGTAAACAGGGGAGTTTGAGTGGGAGTTCTGTTGGAGGAGAAGGTATTTGTGTGTGTGTTTGGTTTTGTATTGGTGGTATCTGTATGTGTAGAGGCTTGGAGGGGCTTTGTGCTGGGAGAGAAGCTGAGCCCTGATTAGGGGGCGGGGCTTCACTGACTAGGGGTCCTATAAAGGGAGCAGCCAGTCAGGCAGCGGCACAGACGGCTGCAGCGGCACTGGAGCTAGCAAATAGAGCTGTAAACAGGGGAGTTTGAGTGGGAGTTCTGTTGGAGAAGAAGGTATTTGTGTTTGTTTGGTTTTGTATTGGTAGTATTTGTATGTGTAGAGGCTTGGAGGGGCTTTGTGCTGCGAGAGAAGCTTTGCCCTGATTAGGGGGCGGGGCTTCACTGACTATGGGTCCTATAAAGGGAGCAGCTAGTCAGGCAGCGACACAGACAGCTGCAGCGGTACAGGAGCTAGCAAACAGAGCTGTAAACAGGGGAGTTTGTGTGGGAGTTCTCTTGGAGGAGAAGGTATTTGTGTGTGTTTGGTTTTGTGTTGGTGGTATCTGTATGTGTAGGGGCTTTGTGCTGGGAGAGAAGCCTAGCCCTGATTAGGGGGCGGGGCTTCACTGACGAGGGGTCCTATAAAGGGAGCAGCCAGTCAGGCAGCGACACAGACAGATGCAGCGGTACAGGAGCTAGCAAACAGAGCTGTAAACAGGGGAGTTTGAGTGGGAGTTCTGTTGGAGGAGAAGTATTTGTTTGTCTTTGGTTTTGTATTGGTAGTATCTGTATGAGTAGAGGCTTTGTGCTGGGAGAAAAGCTGAGCCCTGATTAGGGGGCGGGGCTTCACTGACTAGGGGTCCTATAAAGGTAGCAGCCAGTCAGGCAGCGGCACAGACGGCTGCAGCGGCACTGGAGCTAGCAAATAGAGCTGTAAACAGGGGAGTTTGAGTGGGAGTTCTGTTGGAGGAGAAGGTATTTGTGTGTGTTTGGTTTTGTATTGGTGGTATCTGTATGTGTAGGGGCTTTGTGCTGGGAGAGAAGCTGAGCCCTGATTAGGGGGCGGGGCTTCACTGACTAGGCGTCCTATAAAGGGAGCAGCCAGTCAGGCAGCGGCACAGACGGCTGCAGCGGCACTGGAGCTAGCAAATAGAGCTGTAAACAGGGGAGTTTGGGTGGGAGTTCTGTTGGAGGAGAAGGTATTTGTGTTTGTTTGGTTTTGTATTGGCAGTATTTGTATGTGTAGAGGCTTGGAGGGGCTTTGTGCTGCGAGAGAAGCTGAGCCCTGATTAGTGGGCGGGGCTTCACTGACGGGGGGTCCTATAAAGGGAGCAGCCAGTCAGGCAGCGACACAGACAGATGCAGCGGAACAGGAGCTAGCAAACAGAGCTGTAAACAAGGGAGTTTGAGTGGGAGTTCTGTTGGAGGAGAAGGTATTTGTGTGTGTGTTTGGTTTTGTATTGGTAGTATCTGTATGAGTAGAGGCTTTGTGCTGGGAGAGAATCTGAGCCCTGATTAGGGGGCGGGGCTTCACAGACTAGGGGTCCTATAAAGGTAGCAGCCAGTCAGGCAGCAGCACAGACGGCTGCAGCGGCACTGGAGCTAGCAAATAGAGCTGTAAACAGGGGAGTTTGAGTGGGAGTTCCGTTGGAGGAGAAGGTATTTGTTTGTGTTTGGTTTTGTATTGGTGGTATCTGTATGTGTAGGGGCTTTGTGCTGGGAGAGAAGCTGAGCCCTGATTAGGGGGCGGGGCTTCACTGACTAGGCGTCCTATAAAGGGAGCAGCCAGTCAGGCTGCTGCACAGACAGCTGCAGCGGTACAGGAGCTAGCAAACAGAGCTGTAAACAGGGGAGTTTGAGTGGGAGTTCTGTTGGAGGAGAAGGTATTTGTGTGTGTTTGGTTTTGTGTTGGTGGTATCTGTATGTGTAGGCGCTTTGTGCTGGGAGAGAAGCCGAGCCCTGATTAGGGGGCGGGGCTTCACTGACGAGGGGTCCTATAAAGGGAGCAGCCAGCCAGGCAGGGGCACAGACAGCTGCAGCGGAACAGGAGCTAGCAAACAGAGCTGTAAACAGGGGACTTTGAGAGGGAGTTCTGTTGGAGGAGAAGGTATTTGTGTGTGTTTGGTTTTGTATTGGTAGTATCTGTATGAGTAGAGGCTTTGTGCTGGGAGAGAATCTGAGCCCTGATTAGGGGGCGGGGCTTCACTGACTAGGGCTCCTATAAAGGTAGCAGCCAGTCAGGCAGCGGCACAGACGGCTGCAGCGGCACTGGAGCTAGCAAATAGAGCTGTAAACAGGGGAGTTTGAGTGGGAGTTCTGTTGGAGGAGAAGTATTTGTGTGTCTTTGGTTTTGTATTGGTAGTATCTGTATGTGTATGGGCTTTGTGCTGGGAGAAAAGCTGAGCCCTGATTAGGGGGCGGGGCTTCACTGACTAGCGGTCCTATAAAGGGAGCAGCCAGCCAGGCAGGAGCACAGACAGCTGCAGCGGAACAGGAGCTAGCAAACAGAGCTGTAAACAGGGGACTTTGAGAGGGAGTTCTGTTGGAGGAGAAGGTATTTGTGTGTGTGTTTGGTTTTGTATTGGTGGTATCTGTATGTGTAGAGGCTTGGAGGGGCTTTGTGCTGGGAGAGAAGCTGAGCCCTGATTAGGGGGCGGGGCTTCACTGACTAGGGGTCCTATAAAGGGAGCAGCCAGTCAGGCAGGGGCACAGACAGCTGCAGCGGAACAGGAGCTAGCAAATAGAGCTGTAAACAGGGGAGTTTGAGTGGGAGTTCTGTTGGAGGAGAAGGTATTTGTGTGTGTTTGGTTTTGTATTGGTAGTATCTGTATGAGTAGAGGCTTTGTGCTGGGAGAGAATCTGAGCCCTGATTAGGGGGCGGGGCTTCACTGACTAGGGGTCCTATAAATGTAGCAGCCAGTCAGGCAGCGGCACAGACGGCTGCAGCGGCACTGGAGCTAGCAAATAGAGCTGTAAACAGGGGAGTTTGAGTGGGAGTTCTGTTGGAGGAGAAGGTATTTGTGTGTGTTTGGTACTGTATTGGTAGTATCTGTATGTGTAGAGGCTTGGTGCTGGGAGAGAAGCTGAGCCCTGATTAGGGGGCGGGGCTTCACTGACTAGGAGCCCTAGAAAGGTAGCAGCCAGTCAGGCAGCGGCACAGGAGCTAGCAAACAGAGCTGTAAACAGGGGAGTTTGAGTGGGAGTTCTGTTGGAGGAGAAGGTATTTGTGTGTGTTTGGTTTTTTGTTTGTGGTATCTGTATGTGTAGGGGCTTTTTGCTGGGAGAGAAGCTGAGCCCTGATTAGGGGGCGGGGCTTCACTGACCAGGGGTCCTATAAAGGGAGCAGCCAGTCAGGCAGGGGCACAGACAGCTGCAGCGGAACAGGAGCTAGCAAACAGAGCTGTAAACTGGGGACTTTGAGAGGGAGTTCTGTTGGAGGAGAAGGTATTTGTTTGTGTTTGGTTTTGTATTGGTAGTATCTGTATGAGTAGAGGCTTTGTGCTGGGAGAGAATCTGAGCCCTGATTAGGGGGCGGGGCTTCACTGACTAGGGGTCCTATAAAGGTAGCAGCCAGTCAGGCAGCGGCACAGACGGCTGCAGCGGCACAGGAGCTAGCAAAGAGAGCTGTAAACAGGGGAGTTTGAGTGGGAGTTCTGTTGGAGGAGAAGGTATCTGTGTGTGTCTGGTTTTGTATTGGTGGAATCTGTATGTGTAGAGGCTTGGAGGGGCTTTGTGCTGGGAGCGAAGCTGGGCCTTGATTAGGGGGCGGGGCTTCACTGACTAGGGGTCCTATAAAGGTAGCAGCCAGTCAGGCAGCGGCACAGGAGCTAGCAAACAGAGCTGTAAACAGGGGAGTTTGAGAGGGAGTTCTGTTGGAGGAGAAGGTATTTGTGTGTGTTTGGTTTTGTATTGGTAGTATCTGTATGAGTAGAGGCTTTGTGCTGGGAGAGAATCTGAGCCCTGATTAGGGGGCGGGGCTTCACTGACTAGGGGTCCTATAAAGGGAGCAGCCAGTCAGGCAGGGGCACAGACAGCTGCAGCGGAACAGGAGCTAGCAAACAGAGCTGTAAACAGGGGACTTTGAGAGGGAGTTCTGTTGGAGGAGAAGGTATTTGTGTGTGTTTGGTTCTGTATTGGTAGTATCTGTATGAGTAGAGGATTTGTGCTGGGAGAGAATCTGAGCCCTGATTAGGGGGCGGGGCTTCACTGACTAGGGGTCCTATAAAGGTAGCAGCCAGTCAGTCAGCGGCACAGACGGCTGCAGCGGCACTGGAGCTGGCAAATAGAGCTGTAAACAGGGGAGTTTGAGTGGGAGTTCTTTTGGAGGAGAAGGTATTTGTGTGTGTTTGGTACTGTATTGGTAGTATCTGTATGTGTAGAGGCATGGTGCTGGGAGAGAAGCTGAGCCCTGATTAGGGGGCGGGGCTTCACTGACTAGGAGCCCTAGAAAGGTAGCATCCAGTCAGGCAGCGGCACAGGAGCTAGCAAACAGAGCTGTAAACAGGGGAGTTTGAGTGGGAGTTCTGTTGGAGGAGAAGGTATTTGTGTGTGTTTGTTTTTTTGTTTGTGGTATCTGTATGTGTAGGGGCTTTTTCCTGGGAGAGAAGCTGAGCCCTGATTAGGGGGCGGGGCTTCACTGACCAGGGGTCCTATAAAGGGAGCAGCCAGTCAGGCAGCTGCACAGACAGCTGCAGCGGTACAGGAGCTTTCAAACAGAGCTGTAAACAGGGGAGTTTGAGTGGGAGTTCTGTTGGAGGAGAAGGTATTTGTGTGTGTGTTTGGTTTTGTATTGGTGGTATCTGTATGTATAGAGGCTTGGAGGGGCTTTGTGCTGGGAGAGAAGCTGAGCCCTGATTAGGGGGCGGGGCTTCACTGACGAGGGGTCCTATAAAGGGAGCAGCCAGGCAGGCAGGGGCACAGACAGCTGCAGCGGAACAGGAGCTAGCAAACAGAGCTGTAAACTGGGGACTTTGAGAGGGAGTTCTGTTGGAGGAGAAGGTATTTGTTTGTGTTTGGTTTTGTATTGGTAGTATCTGTATGAGTAGAGGCTTTGTGCTGGGAGAGAATCTGAGCCCTGATTAGGGGGCGGGGCTTCACTGACGAGGGGTCCTATAAAGGTAGCAGCCAGTCAGGCAGCGGCACAGACGGCTGCAGCGGCACTGGAGCTAGCAAATAGAGCTGTAAACAGGGGAGTTTGAGTGGGAGTTCTGTTGGAGGAGAAGGTATTTGTGTGTGTTTGGTTTTGTATTGGTGGTATCTGTATGTGTAGGGGGTTTGTGCTGGGAGAGAAGCTGAGCCCTGATTAGGGGGCGGGGCTTCACTGACGAGGGGTCCTATAAAGGTAGCAGCCAGTCAGGCAGCGGCACAGACGGCTGCAGCGGTACAGGAGCTTGCAAACAGAGCTGTAAACAGGGGAGTTTGAGTGGGAGTTCTGTTGGAGGAGAAGGTATTTGTGTGTGTTTGGTTTTCTATTGGTAGTATCTGTATGTGTAGGGGCTTGGAGGGGCTTTGTCCTGGGAGAGAAGATGAGCCCTGATTAAGGGGCGGGGCTTCGCTGACTAGGGGTCCTATGAAGGTAGCAGCCAGTCAGGCAGCGTCACAGACAGCTGCAGGGGCACAGGAGCTAGCAAACAGAGCTGTAAACAGGGGACTTTGAGAGGGAGTTCTGTTGGATTAGAAGGTATTTGTGTTTGGTTTTGTATTGGTAGTATCTGTATGAGTAGAGGCTTTGTGCTGGGAGAGAATCTGAGCCCTGATTAGGGGGCGGGGCTTCTCTGACTAGGGGTCCTATAAAGGTAGCAGCCAGTCAGGCAGCGGCACAGACAGCTGCAGTGGCACAGGAGCTAGCAAACAGAGCTGTAAACAGGGGAGTTTGAGTGGGAGTTCTGTTGGAGGAGAAGGTATTTGTGTTTGTTTGGTTTTGTATTGGCAGTATTTGTATGTGTAGAGGCTTGGAGGGGCTTTGTGCTGCGAGAGAAGCTGAGCCCTGATTAGTGGGCGGGGCTTCACTGACTATGGGTCCTATAAAGGGAGCAGCCAGTCAGGCAGCGACACAGACAGCTGCAGCGGTACAGGAGCTAGCAAACACAGCTGTAAACAGGGGAGTTTAAGTGGGAGTTCTGTTGGAGGAGAAGGTATTTGTGTGTGTTTGGTTTTGTGTTGGTGGTATCTGTATGTGTAGGCGCTTTGTGCTGGGAGAGAAGCCGAGCCCTGATTAGGGGGCGGGGCTTCACTGACGAGGGGTCCTATAAAGGGAGCAGCCAGCCAGGCAGGGGCACAGACAGCTGCAGCGGAACAGGAGCTAGCAAACAGAGCTGTAAACAGGGGACTTTGAGAGGGAGTTCTGTTGGAGGAGAAGGTATTTGTGTGTGTTTGGTTTTGTATTGGTAGTATCTGTATGAGAAGAGGCTTTGTGCTGGGAGAGAATCTGAGCCCTGATTAGGGGGCGGGGCTTCACTGACTAGGGGTCCTATAAAGGTAGCAGCCAGTCAGGCAGCGGCACAGACGGCTGCAGCGGCACTGGAGCTAGCAAATAGAGCTGTAAACAGGGGAGTTTGAGTGGGAGTTCTGTTGGAGGAGAAGTATTTGTGTGTCTTTGGTTTTGTATTGGTAGTATCTGTATGTGTATGGGCTTTGTGCTGGGAGAAAAGCTGAGCCCTGATTAGGGGGCGGGGCTTCACTGACTAGCGGTCCTATAAAGGGAGCAGCCAGCCAGGCAGGAGCACAGACAGCTGCAGCGGAACAGGAGCTAGCAAACAGAGCTGTAAACAGGGGACTTTGAGAGGGAGTTCTGTTGGAGGAGAAGGTATTTGTGTGTGTTTGGTTTTGTATTGGTGGTATCTGTATGAGTAGAGGCTTTGTGCTGGGAGAGAATCTGAGCCCTGATTAGGGGGCGGGGCTTCACTGACTAGGCGTCCTATAAAGGCAGCAGCCAGTCAGGCAGCGGCACAGACAGCTGCAGTGGCACAGGAGCTAGCAAACAGAGCTGTAAACAGGGGAGTTTGAGTGGGAGTTCTGTTGGAGGAGAAGGTATTTGTGTGTGTGTTTGGTTTTGTATTGGTGGTATCTGTATGTGTAGAGGCTTGGAGGGGCTTTGTGCTGGGAGAGAAGCTGAGCCCTGATTAGGGGGCGGGGCTTCACTGACTAGGGGTCCTATAAAGGGAGCAGCCAGTCAGGCAGCGGCACAGACGGCTGCAGCGGCACTGGAGCTAGCAAATAGAGCTGTAAACAGGGGAGTTTGAGTGGGAGTTCTGTTGGAGAAGAAGGTATTTGTGTTTGTTTGGTTTTGTATTGGTAGTATTTGTATGTGTAGAGGCTTGGAGGGGCTTTGTGCTGCGAGAGAAGCTTTGCCCTGATTAGGGGGCGGGGCTTCACTGACTATGGGTCCTATAAAGGGAGCAGCTAGTCAGGCAGCGACACAGACAGCTGCAGCGGTACAGGAGCTAGCAAACAGAGCTGTAAACAGGGGAGTTTGTGTGGGAGTTCTCTTGGAGGAGAAGGTATTTGTGTGTGTTTGGTTTTGTGTTGGTGGTATCTGTATGTGTAGGGGCTTTGTGCTGGGAGAGAAGCCTAGCCCTGATTAGGGGGCGGGGCTTCACTGACGAGGGGTCCTATAAAGGGAGCAGCCAGTCAGGCAGCGACACAGACAGATGCAGCGGTACAGGAGCTAGCAAACAGAGCTGTAAACAGGGGAGTTTGAGTGGGAGTTCTGTTGGAGGAGAAGTATTTGTTTGTCTTTGGTTTTGTATTGGTAGTATCTGTATGAGTAGAGGCTTTGTGCTGGGAGAAAAGCTGAGCCCTGATTAGGGGGCGGGGCTTCACTGACTAGGGGTCCTATAAAGGTAGCAGCCAGTCAGGCAGCGGCACAGACGGCTGCAGCGGCACTGGAGCTAGCAAATAGAGCTGTAAACAGGGGAGTTTGAGTGGGAGTTCTGTTGGAGGAGAAGGTATTTGTGTGTGTTTGGTTTTGTATTGGTGGTATCTGTATGTGTAGGGGCTTTGTGCTGGGAGAGAAGCTGAGCCCTGATTAGGGGGCGGGGCTTCACTGACTAGGCGTCCTATAAAGGGAGCAGCCAGTCAGGCAGCGGCACAGACGGCTGCAGCGGCACTGGAGCTAGCAAATAGAGCTGTAAACAGGGGAGTTTGAGTGGGAGTTCTGTTGGAGGAGAAGTATTTGTGTGTCTTTGGTTTTGTATTGGTAGTATCTGTATGAGTAGAGGCTTTGTGCTGGGAGAAAAGCTGAGCCCTGATTAGGGGGCGGGGCTTCACTGACTAGGGGTCCTATAAAGGTAGCAGCCAGTCAGGCAGCGGCACAGACGGCTGCAGCGGCACTGGAGCTAGCAAATAGAGCTGTAAACAGGGGAGTTTGAGTGGGAGTTCTGTTGGAGGAGAAGGTATTTGTGTGTGTTTGGTTTTGTATTGGTGGTATCTGTATGTGTAGGGGCTTTGTGCTGGGAGAGAATCTGAGCCCTGATTAGGGGGCGGGGCTTCACTGACTAGGCGTCCTATAAAGGGAGCAGCCAGTCAGGCAGCGGCACAGACGGCTGCAGCGGCACTGGAGCTAGCAAATAGAGCTGTAAACAGGGGAGTTTGAGTGGGAGTTCTGTTGGAGGAGAAGGTATTTGTGTTTGTTTGGTTTTGTATTGGCAGTATTTGTATGTGTAGAGGCTTGGAGGGGCTTTGTGCTGCGAGAGAAGCTGAGCCCTGATTAGTGGGCGGGGCTTCACTGACTATGGGTCCTATAAAGGGAGCAGCCAGTCAGGCAGCGACACAGACAGCTGCAGCGGTACAGGAGCTAGCAAACACAGCTGTAAACAGGGGAGTTTAAGTGGGAGTTCTGTTGGAGGAGAAGGTATTTGTGTGTGTTTGGTTTTGTGTTGGTGGTATCTGTATGTGTAGGCGCTTTGTGCTGGGAGAGAAGCCGAGCCCTGATTAGGGGGCGGGGCTTCACTGACGAGGGGTCCTATAAAGGGAGCAGCCAGCCAGGCAGGGGCACAGACAGCTGCAGCGGAACAGGAGCTAGCAAAGAGAGCTGTAAACAGGGGAGTTTGAGTGGGAGTTCTGTTGGAGGAGAAGTATTTGTGTGTCTTTGGTTTTGTATTGGTAGTATCTGTATGTGTATGGGCTTTGTGCTGGGAGAAAAGCTGAGCCCTGATTAGGGGGCGGGGCTTCACTGACTAGCGGTCCTATAAAGGGAGCAGCCAGCCAGGCAGGAGCACAGACAGCTGCAGCGGAACAGGAGCTAGCAAACAGAGCTG
Source organism: Lepidochelys kempii (assembly GCF_965140285.1). Taxonomy (NCBI): domain Eukaryota; kingdom Metazoa; phylum Chordata; order Testudines; family Cheloniidae; genus Lepidochelys; species Lepidochelys kempii. The sequence continues at coordinate 13,345 of NC_136397.1, forward strand.
TAAACAGGGGACTTTGAGAGGGAGTTCTGTTGGAGGAGAAGGTATTTGTGTGTGTTTGGTTTTGTATTGGTGGTATCTGTATGAGTAGAGGCTTTGTGCTGGGAGAGAATCTGAGCCCTGATTAGGGGGCGGGGCTTCACTGACTAGGCGTCCTATAAAGGCAGCAGCCAGTCAGGCAGCGGCACAGACAGCTGCAGTGGCACAGGAGCTAGCAAACAGAGCTGTAAACAGGGGAGTTTGAGTGGGAGTTCTGTTGGAGGAGAAGGTATTTGTGTGTGTGTTTGGTTTTGTATTGGTGGTATCTGTATGTGTAGAGGCTTGGAGGGGCTTTGTGCTGGGAGAGAAGCTGAGCCCTGATTAGGGGGCGGGGCTTCACTGACTAGGGGTCCTATAAAGGGAGCAGCCAGTCAGGCAGCGGCACAGACGGCTGCAGCGGCACTGGAGCTAGCAAATAGAGCTGTAAACAGGGGAGTTTGAGTGGGAGTTCTGTTGGAGAAGAAGGTATTTGTGTTTGTTTGGTTTTGTATTGGTAGTATTTGTATGTGTAGAGGCTTGGAGGGGCTTTGTGCTGCGAGAGAAGCTTTGCCCTGATTAGGGGGCGGGGCTTCACTGACTATGGGTCCTATAAAGGGAGCAGCTAGTCAGGCAGCGACACAGACAGCTGCAGCGGTACAGGAGCTAGCAAACAGAGCTGTAAACAGGGGAGTTTGTGTGGGAGTTCTCTTGGAGGAGAAGGTATTTGTGTGTGTTTGGTTTTGTGTTGGTGGTATCTGTATGTGTAGGGGCTTTGTGCTGGGAGAGAAGCCTAGCCCTGATTAGGGGGCGGGGCTTCACTGACGAGGGGTCCTATAAAGGGAGCAGCCAGTCAGGCAGCGACACAGACAGATGCAGCGGTACAGGAGCTAGCAAACAGAGCTGTAAACAGGGGAGTTTGAGTGGGAGTTCTGTTGGAGGAGAAGTATTTGTTTGTCTTTGGTTTTGTATTGGTAGTATCTGTATGAGTAGAGGCTTTGTGCTGGGAGAAAAGCTGAGCCCTGATTAGGGGGCGGGGCTTCACTGACTAGGGGTCCTATAAAGGTAGCAGCCAGTCAGGCAGCGGCACAGACGGCTGCAGCGGCACTGGAGCTAGCAAATAGAGCTGTAAACAGGGGAGTTTGAGTGGGAGTTCTGTTGGAGGAGAAGGTATTTGTGTGTGTTTGGTTTTGTATTGGTGGTATCTGTATGTGTAGGGGCTTTGTGCTGGGAGAGAAGCTGAGCCCTGATTAGGGGGCGGGGCTTCACTGACTAGGCGTCCTATAAAGGGAGCAGCCAGTCAGGCAGCGGCACAGACGGCTGCAGCGGCACTGGAGCTAGCAAATAGAGCTGTAAACAGGGGAGTTTGGGTGGGAGTTCTGTTGGAGGAGAAGGTATTTGTGTTTGTTTGGTTTTGTATTGGCAGTATTTGTATGTGTAGAGGCTTGGAGGGGCTTTGTGCTGCGAGAGAAGCTGAGCCCTGATTAGTGGGCGGGGCTTCACTGACGGGGGGTCCTATAAAGGGAGCAGCCAGTCAGGCAGCGACACAGACAGATGCAGCGGAACAGGAGCTAGCAAACAGAGCTGTAAACAAGGGAGTTTGAGTGGGAGTTCTGTTGGAGGAGAAGGTATTTGTGTGTGTGTTTGGTTTTGTATTGGTAGTATCTGTATGAGTAGAGGCTTTGTGCTGGGAGAGAATCTGAGCCCTGATTAGGGGGCGGGGCTTCACAGACTAGGGGTCCTATAAAGGTAGCAGCCAGTCAGGCAGCAGCACAGACGGCTGCAGCGGCACTGGAGCTAGCAAATAGAGCTGTAAACAGGGGAGTTTGAGTGGGAGTTCCGTTGGAGGAGAAGGTATTTGTTTGTGTTTGGTTTTGTATTGGTGGTATCTGTATGTGTAGGGGCTTTGTGCTGGGAGAGAAGCTGAGCCCTGATTAGGGGGCGGGGCTTCACTGACTAGGCGTCCTATAAAGGGAGCAGCCAGTCAGGCTGCTGCACAGACAGCTGCAGCGGTACAGGAGCTAGCAAACAGAGCTGTAAACAGGGGAGTTTGAGTGGGAGTTCTGTTGGAGGAGAAGGTATTTGTGTGTGTTTGGTTTTGTGTTGGTGGTATCTGTATGTGTAGGCGCTTTGTGCTGGGAGAGAAGCCGAGCCCTGATTAGGGGGCGGGGCTTCACTGACGAGGGGTCCTATAAAGGGAGCAGCCAGCCAGGCAGGGGCACAGACAGCTGCAGCGGAACAGGAGCTAGCAAACAGAGCTGTAAACAGGGGACTTTGAGAGGGAGTTCTGTTGGAGGAGAAGGTATTTGTGTGTGTTTGGTTTTGTATTGGTAGTATCTGTATGAGTAGAGGCTTTGTGCTGGGAGAGAATCTGAGCCCTGATTAGGGGGCGGGGCTTCACTGACTAGGGCTCCTATAAAGGTAGCAGCCAGTCAGGCAGCGGCACAGACGGCTGCAGCGGCACTGGAGCTAGCAAATAGAGCTGTAAACAGGGGAGTTTGAGTGGGAGTTCTGTTGGAGGAGAAGTATTTGTGTGTCTTTGGTTTTGTATTGGTAGTATCTGTATGTGTATGGGCTTTGTGCTGGGAGAAAAGCTGAGCCCTGATTAGGGGGCGGGGCTTCACTGACTAGCGGTCCTATAAAGGGAGCAGCCAGCCAGGCAGGAGCACAGACAGCTGCAGCGGAACAGGAGCTAGCAAACAGAGCTGTAAACAGGGGACTTTGAGAGGGAGTTCTGTTGGAGGAGAAGGTATTTGTGTGTGTGTTTGGTTTTGTATTGGTGGTATCTGTATGTGTAGAGGCTTGGAGGGGCTTTGTGCTGGGAGAGAAGCTGAGCCCTGATTAGGGGGCGGGGCTTCACTGACTAGGGGTCCTATAAAGGGAGCAGCCAGTCAGGCAGGGGCACAGACAGCTGCAGCGGAACAGGAGCTAGCAAATAGAGCTGTAAACAGGGGAGTTTGAGTGGGAGTTCTGTTGGAGGAGAAGGTATTTGTGTGTGTTTGGTTTTGTATTGGTAGTATCTGTATGAGTAGAGGCTTTGTGCTGGGAGAGAATCTGAGCCCTGATTAGGGGGCGGGGCTTCACTGACTAGGGGTCCTATAAATGTAGCAGCCAGTCAGGCAGCGGCACAGACGGCTGCAGCGGCACTGGAGCTAGCAAATAGAGCTGTAAACAGGGGAGTTTGAGTGGGAGTTCTGTTGGAGGAGAAGGTATTTGTGTGTGTTTGGTACTGTATTGGTAGTATCTGTATGTGTAGAGGCTTGGTGCTGGGAGAGAAGCTGAGCCCTGATTAGGGGGCGGGGCTTCACTGACTAGGAGCCCTAGAAAGGTAGCAGCCAGTCAGGCAGCGGCACAGGAGCTAGCAAACAGAGCTGTAAACAGGGGAGTTTGAGTGGGAGTTCTGTTGGAGGAGAAGGTATTTGTGTGTGTGTTTGGTTTTGTATTGATGGTATCTGTATGTATAGAGGCTTGGAGGGGCTTTGTGCTGGGAGAGAAGCTGAGCCCTGATTAGGGGGCGGGGCTTCACTGACGAGGGGTCCTATAAAGGGAGCAGCCAGTCAGGCAGGGGCACAGACAGCTGCAGCGGAACAGGAGCTAGCAAACAGAGCTGTAAACTGGGGACTTTGAGAGGGAGTTCTGTTGGAGGAGAAGGTATTTGTTTGTGTTTGGTTTTGTATTGGTAGTATCTGTATGAGTAGAGGCTTTGTGCTGGGAGAGAATCTGAGCCCTGATTAGGGGGCGGGGCTTCACTGACTAGGGGTCCTATAAAGGTAGCAGCCAGTCAGGCAGCGGCACAGACGGCTGCAGCGGCACAGGAGCTAGCAAAGAGAGCTGTAAACAGGGGAGTTTGAGTGGGAGTTCTGTTGGAGGAGAAGGTATCTGTGTGTGTCTGGTTTTGTATTGGTGGAATCTGTATGTGTAGAGGCTTGGAGGGGCTTTGTGCTGGGAGCGAAGCTGGGCCTTGATTAGGGGGCGGGGCTTCACTGACTAGGGGTCCTATAAAGGTAGCAGCCAGTCAGGCAGCGGCACAGGAGCTAGCAAACAGAGCTGTAAACAGGGGAGTTTGAGAGGGAGTTCTGTTGGAGGAGAAGGTATTTGTGTGTGTTTGGTTTTGTATTGGTAGTATCTGTATGAGTAGAGGCTTTGTGCTGGGAGAGAATCTGAGCCCTGATTAGGGGGCGGGGCTTCACTGACTAGGGGTCCTATAAAGGGAGCAGCCAGTCAGGCAGGGGCACAGACAGCTGCAGCGGAACAGGAGCTAGCAAACAGAGCTGTAAACAGGGGACTTTGAGAGGGAGTTCTGTTGGAGGAGAAGGTATTTGTGTGTGTTTGGTTCTGTATTGGTAGTATCTGTATGAGTAGAGGATTTGTGCTGGGAGAGAATCTGAGCCCTGATTAGGGGGCGGGGCTTCACTGACTAGGGGTCCTATAAAGGTAGCAGCCAGTCAGTCAGCGGCACAGACGGCTGCAGCGGCACTGGAGCTGGCAAATAGAGCTGTAAACAGGGGAGTTTGAGTGGGAGTTCTTTTGGAGGAGAAGGTATTTGTGTGTGTTTGGTACTGTATTGGTAGTATCTGTATGTGTAGAGGCATGGTGCTGGGAGAGAAGCTGAGCCCTGATTAGGGGGCGGGGCTTCACTGACTAGGAGCCCTAGAAAGGTAGCATCCAGTCAGGCAGCGGCACAGGAGCTAGCAAACAGAGCTGTAAACAGGGGAGTTTGAGTGGGAGTTCTGTTGGAGGAGAAGGTATTTGTGTGTGTTTGTTTTTTTGTTTGTGGTATCTGTATGTGTAGGGGCTTTTTCCTGGGAGAGAAGCTGAGCCCTGATTAGGGGGCGGGGCTTCACTGACCAGGGGTCCTATAAAGGGAGCAGCCAGTCAGGCAGCTGCACAGACAGCTGCAGCGGTACAGGAGCTTTCAAACAGAGCTGTAAACAGGGGAGTTTGAGTGGGAGTTCTGTTGGAGGAGAAGGTATTTGTGTGTGTGTTTGGTTTTGTATTGGTGGTATCTGTATGTATAGAGGCTTGGAGGGGCTTTGTGCTGGGAGAGAAGCTGAGCCCTGATTAGGGGGCGGGGCTTCACTGACGAGGGGTCCTATAAAGGGAGCAGCCAGGCAGGCAGGGGCACAGACAGCTGCAGCGGAACAGGAGCTAGCAAACAGAGCTGTAAACTGGGGACTTTGAGAGGGAGTTCTGTTGGAGGAGAAGGTATTTGTTTGTGTTCGGTTTTGTATTGGTAGTATCTGTATGAGTAGAGGCTTTGTGCTGGGAGAGAATCTGAGCCCTGATTAGGGGGCGGGGCTTCACTGACGAGGGGTCCTATAAAGGTAGCAGCCAGTCAGGCAGCGGCACAGACGGCTGCAGCGGCACTGGAGCTAGCAAATAGAGCTGTAAACAGGGGAGTTTGAGTGGGAGTTCTGTTGGAGGAGAAGGTATTTGTGTGTGTTTGGTTTTGTATTGGTGGTATCTGTATGTGTAGGGGGTTTGTGCTGGGAGAGAAGCTGAGCCCTGATTAGGGGGCGGGGCTTCACTGACGAGGGGTCCTATAAAGGTAGCAGCCAGTCAGGCAGCGGCACAGACGGCTGCAGCGGTACAGGAGCTTGCAAACAGAGCTGTAAACAGGGGAGTTTGAGTGGGAGTTCTGTTGGAGGAGAAGGTATTTGTGTGTGTTTGGTTTTCTATTGGTAGTATCTGTATGTGTAGGGGCTTGGAGGGGCTTTGTCCTGGGAGAGAAGATGAGCCCTGATTAAGGGGCGGGGCTTCGCTGACTAGGGGTCCTATGAAGGTAGCAGCCAGTCAGGCAGCGTCACAGACAGCTGCAGGGGCACAGGAGCTAGCAAACAGAGCTGTAAACAGGGGACTTTGAGAGGGAGTTCTGTTGGATTAGAAGGTATTTGTGTTTGGTTTTGTATTGGTAGTATCTGTATGAGTAGAGGCTTTGTGCTGGGAGAGAATCTGAGCCCTGATTAGGGGGCGGGGCTTCTCTGACTAGGGGTCCTATAAAGGTAGCAGCCAGTCAGGCAGCGGCACAGACAGCTGCAGTGGCACAGGAGCTAGCAAACAGAGCTGTAAACAGGGGAGTTTGAGTGGGAGTTCTGTTGGAGGAGAAGGTATTTGTGTTTGTTTGGTTTTGTATTGGCAGTATTTGTATGTGTAGAGGCTTGGAGGGGCTTTGTGCTGCGAGAGAAGCTGAGCCCTGATTAGTGGGCGGGGCTTCACTGACTATGGGTCCTATAAAGGGAGCAGCCAGTCAGGCAGCGACACAGACAGCTGCAGCGGTACAGGAGCTAGCAAACACAGCTGTAAACAGGGGAGTTTAAGTGGGAGTTCTGTTGGAGGAGAAGGTATTTGTGTGTGTTTGGTTTTGTGTTGGTGGTATCTGTATGTGTAGGCGCTTTGTGCTGGGAGAGAAGCCGAGCCCTGATTAGGGGGCGGGGCTTCACTGACGAGGGGTCCTATAAAGGGAGCAGCCAGCCAGGCAGGGGCACAGAAAGCTGCAGCGGAACAGGAGCTAGCAAACAGAGCTGTAAACAGGGGACTTTGAGAGGGAGTTCTGTTGGAGGAGAAGGTATTTGTGTGTGTTTGGTTTTGTATTGGTAGTATCTGTATGAGAAGAGGCTTTGTGCTGGGAGAGAATCTGAGCCCTGATTAGGGGGCGGGGCTTCACTGACTAGGGGTCCTATAAAGGTAGCAGCCAGTCAGGCAGCGGCACAGACGGCTGCAGCGGCACTGGAGCTAGCAAATAGAGCTGTAAACAGGGGAGTTTGAGTGGGAGTTCTGTTGGAGGAGAAGTATTTGTGTGTCTTTGGTTTTGTATTGGTAGTATCTGTATGTGTATGGGCTTTGTGCTGGGAGAAAAGCTGAGCCCTGATTAGGGGGCGGGGCTTCACTGACTAGCGGTCCTATAAAGGGAGCAGCCAGCCAGGCAGGAGCACAGACAGCTGCAGCGGAACAGGAGCTAGCAAACAGAGCTGTAAACAGGGGACTTTGAGAGGGAGTTCTGTTGGAGGAGAAGGTATTTGTGTGTGTTTGGTTTTGTATTGGTGGTATCTGTATGAGTAGAGGCTTTGTGCTGGGAGAGAATCTGAGCCCTGATTAGGGGGCGGGGCTTCACTGACTAGGCGTCCTATAAAGGCAGCAGCCAGTCAGGCAGCGGCACAGACAGCTGCAGTGGCACAGGAGCTAGCAAACAGAGCTGTAAACAGGGGAGTTTGAGTGGGAGTTCTGTTGGAGGAGAAGGTATTTGTGTGTGTGTTTGGTTTTGTATTGGTGGTATCTGTATGTGTAGAGGCTTGGAGGGGCTTTGTGCTGGGAGAGAAGCTGAGCCCTGATTAGGGGGCGGGGCTTCACTGACTAGGGGTCCTATAAAGGGAGCAGCCAGTCAGGCAGCGGCACAGACGGCTGCAGCGGCACTGGAGCTAGCAAATAGAGCTGTAAACAGGGGAGTTTGAGTGGGAGTTCTGTTGGAGAAGAAGGTATTTGTGTTTGTTTGGTTTTGTATTGGTAGTATTTGTATGTGTAGAGGCTTGGAGGGGCTTTGTGCTGCGAGAGAAGCTTTGCCCTGATTAGGGGGCGGGGCTTCACTGACTATGGGTCCTATAAAGGGAGCAGCTAGTCAGGCAGCGACACAGACAGCTGCAGCGGTACAGGAGCTAGCAAACAGAGCTGTAAACAGGGGAGTTTGTGTGGGAGTTCTCTTGGAGGAGAAGGTATTTGTGTGTGTTTGGTTTTGTGTTGGTGGTATCTGTATGTGTAGGGGCTTTGTGCTGGGAGAGAAGCCTAGCCCTGATTAGGGGGCGGGGCTTCACTGACGAGGGGTCCTATAAAGGGAGCAGCCAGTCAGGCAGCGACACAGACAGATGCAGCGGTACAGGAGCTAGCAAACAGAGCTGTAAACAGGGGAGTTTGAGTGGGAGTTCTGTTGGAGGAGAAGTATTTGTTTGTCTTTGGTTTTGTATTGGTAGTATCTGTATGAGTAGAGGCTTTGTGCTGGGAGAAAAGCTGAGCCCTGATTAGGGGGCGGGGCTTCACTGACTAGGGGTCCTATAAAGGTAGCAGCCAGTCAGGCAGCGGCACAGACGGCTGCAGCGGCACTGGAGCTAGCAAATAGAGCTGTAAACAGGGGAGTTTGAGTGGGAGTTCTGTTGGAGGAGAAGGTATTTGTGTGTGTTTGGTTTTGTATTGGTGGTATCTGTATGTGTAGGGGCTTTGTGCTGGGAGAGAAGCTGAGCCCTGATTAGGGGGCGGGGCTTCACTGACTAGGCGTCCTATAAAGGGAGCAGCCAGTCAGGCAGCGGCACAGACGGCTGCAGCGGCACTGGAGCTAGCAAATAGAGCTGTAAACAGGGGAGTTTGAGTGGGAGTTCTGTTGGAGGAGAAGTATTTGTGTGTCTTTGGTTTTGTATTGGTAGTATCTGTATGAGTAGAGGCTTTGTGCTGGGAGAAAAGCTGAGCCCTGATTAGGGGGCGGGGCTTCACTGACTAGGGGTCCTATAAAGGTAGCAGCCAGTCAGGCAGCGGCACAGACGGCTGCAGCGGCACTGGAGCTAGCAAATAGAGCTGTAAACAGGGGAGTTTGAGTGGGAGTTCTGTTGGAGGAGAAGGTATTTGTGTGTGTTTGGTTTTGTATTGGTGGTATCTGTATGTGTAGGGGCTTTGTGCTGGGAGAGAATCTGAGCCCTGATTAGGGGGCGGGGCTTCACTGACTAGGCGTCCTATAAAGGGAGCAGCCAGTCAGGCAGCGGCACAGACGGCTGCAGCGGCACTGGAGCTAGCAAATAGAGCTGTAAACAGGGGAGTTTGAGTGGGAGTTCTGTTGGAGGAGAAGGTATTTGTGTTTGTTTGGTTTTGTATTGGTAGTATCTGTATGTGTATGGGCTTTGTGCTGGGAGAAAAGCTGAGCCCTGATTAGGGGGCGGGGCTTCACTGACTAGCGGTCCTATAAAGGGAGCAGCCAGCCAGGCAGCGACACAGACAGCTGCAGCGGTACAGGAGCTAGCAAACAGAGCTGTAAACAGGGGACTTTGAGAGGGAGTTCTGTTGGAGGAGAAGGTATTTGTGTGTGTTTGGTTTTGTATTGGTGGTATCTGTATGAGTAGAGGCTTTGTGCTGGGAGAGAATCTGAGCCCTGATTAGTGGGCGGGGCTTCACTGACGGGGGGTCCTATAAAGGGAGCAGCCAGTCAGGCAGCGACACAGACAGATGCAGCGGAACAGGAGCTAGCAAACAGAGCTGTAAACAAGGGAGTTTGAGTGGGAGTTCTGTTGGAGGAGAAGGTATTTGTGTGTGTGTTTGGTTTTGTATTGGTAGTATCTGTATGAGTAGAGGCTTTGTGCTGGGAGAGAATCTGAGCCCTGATTAGGGGGCGGGGCTTCACTGACTAGGGGTCCTATAAAGGTAGCAGCCAGTCAGGCAGCAGCACAGACGGCTGCAGCGGCACTGGAGCTAGCAAATAGAGCTGTAAACAGGGGAGTTTGAGTGGGAGTTCCGTTGGAGGAGAAGGTATTTGTTTGTGTTTGGTTTTGTATTGGTGGTATCTGTATGTGTAGGGGCTTTGTGCTGGGAGAGAAGCTGAGCCCTGATTAGGGGGCGGGGCTTCACTGACTAGGCGTCCTATAAAGGGAGCAGCCAGTCAGGCTGCTGCACAGACAGCTGCAGCGGTACAGGAGCTAGCAAACAGAGCTGTAAACAGGGGAGTTTGAGTGGGAGTTCTGTTGGAGGAGAAGGTATTTGTGTGTGTTTGGTTTTGTGTTGGTGGTATCTGTATGTGTAGGCGCTTTGTGCTGGGAGAGAAGCCGAGCCCTGATTAGGGGGCGGGGCTTCACTGACGAGGGGTCCTATAAAGGGAGCAGCCAGCCAGGCAGGGGCACAGACAGCTGCAGCGGAACAGGAGCTAGCAAACAGAGCTGTAAACAGGGGACTTTGAGAGGGAGTTCTGTTGGAGGAGAAGGTATTTGTGTGTGTTTGGTTTTGTATTGGTAGTATCTGTATGAGTAGAGGCTTTGTGCTGGGAGAGAATCTGAGCCCTGATTAGGGGGCGGGGCTTCACTGACTAGGGCTCCTATAAAGGTAGCAGCCAGTCAGGCAGCGGCACAGACGGCTGCAGCGGCACTGGAGCTAGCAAATAGAGCTGTAAACAGGGGAGTTTGAGTGGGAGTTCTGTTGGAGGAGAAGTATTTGTGTGTCTTTGGTTTTGTATTGGTAGTATCTGTATGTGTATGGGCTTTGTGCTGGGAGAAAAGCTGAGCCCTGATTAGGGGGCGGGGCTTCACTGACTAGCGGTCCTATAAAGGGAGCAGCCAGCCAGGCAGGAGCACAGACAGCTGCAGCGGAACAGGAGCTAGCAAACAGAGCTGTAAACAGGGGACTTTGAGAGGGAGTTCTGTTGGAGGAGAAGGTATTTGTGTGTGTGTTTGGTTTTGTATTGGTGGTATCTGTATGTGTAGAGGCTTGGAGGGGCTTTGTGCTGGGAGAGAAGCTGAGCCCTGATTAGGGGGCGGGGCTTCACTGACTAGGGGTCCTATAAAGGGAGCAGCCAGTCAGGCAGGGGCACAGACAGCTGCAGCGGAACAGGAGCTAGCAAATAGAGCTGTAAACAGGGGAGTTTGAGTGGGAGTTCTGTTGGAGGAGAAGGTATTTGTGTGTGTTTGGTTTTGTATTGGTAGTATCTGTATGAGTAGAGGCTTTGTGCTGGGAGAGAATCTGAGCCCTGATTAGGGGGCGGGGCTTCACTGACTAGGGGTCCTATAAATGTAGCAGCCAGTCAGGCAGCGGCACAGCCGGCTGCAGCGGAACTGGAGCTAGCAAATAGAGCTGTAAACAGGGGAGTTTGAGTGGGAGTTCTGTTGGAGGAGAACGTATTTGTTTGTGTTTGGTTTTGTGTTGGTGGTATCTGTATGTGTAGGGGCTTTGTGCTGAGAGGGAAGCTGAGCCCTGATTAGGGGGCGGGGCTTCAGTGACGAGGGGTCCTATAAAGCAGCAGCCAGTCAGGCAGCGGCACAGACAGCTGCAGTGGCACAGGAGCTAGCAAACAGAGCTGTAAACAGGGGAGTTTGAGTGGGAGTTCTGTTGGAGGAGAAGGTATTTGTGTGTGTGTTTGGTTTTGTATTGGTGGTATCTGTATGTGTAGAGGCTTGGAGGGGCTTTGTGCTGGGAGAGAAGCTGAGCCCTGATTAGGGGGCGGGGCTTCACTGACTAGGGGTCCTATAAAGGGAGCAGTAGTCAGGCAGGGGCACAGACAGCTGCAGCGGAACAGGAGCTAGCAAACAGAGCTGTAAACAGGGGACTTTGAGAGGGAGTTCTGTTGGAGGAGAAGGTATTTGTGTGTGTTTGGTTTTGTATTGGTAGTATCTGTATGAGTAGAGGCTTTGTGCTGGGAGAGAATCTGAGCCCTGATTAGGGGGCGGGGCTTCACTGACTAGGGGTCCTATAAAGGTAGCAGCCAGTCAGGCAGCGGCACAGACGGCTGCAGCGGCACAGGAGCTAGCAAAGAGAGCTGTAAACAGGGGAGTTTGAGTGGGAGTTCTGTTGGAGGAGAAGGTATTTGTGTGTGTCTGGTTTTGTATTGGTGGTATCTGTATGTGTAGAGGCTTGGAGGGGCTTTGTGCTGGGAGAGAAGCTGAGCCCTGATTAGGGGGCGGGGCTTTACTGACGAGGGGTCCTATAAAGGGAGCAGCCAATCAGGCAGCGACACAGACAGCTGCAGCGGTACAGGAGCTAGCAAACAGAGCTGTAAACAAGGGAGTTTGAGTGGGAGTTCTGTTGGAGGAGAAGGTATTTGTGTGTGTTTGGTTTTGTATTGGTAGTATCTGTATGAGTAGAGGCTTTGTGCTGGGAGAGAATCTGAGCCCTGATCAGGGGGCGGGGCTTCACTGACTAGGGGTCCTATAAAGGGAGCAGCCAGTCAGGCAGGGGCACAGACAGCTGCAGCGGAACAGGAGCTAGCAAACAGAGCTGTAAACAGGGGACTTTGAGAGGGAGTTCTGTTGGAGGAGAAGGTATTTGTGTGTGTTTGGTTTTGTATTGGTAGTATCTGTATGAGTAGAGGATTTGTGCTGGGAGAGAATCTGAGCCCTGATTAGGGGGCGGGGCTTCACTGACTAGGGGTCCTATAAAGGTAGCAGCCAGTCAGTCAGCGGCACAGACGGCTGCAGCGGCACTGGAGCTAGCAAATAGAGCTGTAAACAGGGGAGTTTGAGTGGGAGTTCTGTTGGAGGAGAAGGTATTTGTGTGTGTTTGGTACTGTATTGGTAGTATCTGTATGTGTAGAGGCTTGGTGCTGGGAGAGAAGCTGAGCCCTGATTAGGGGGCGGGGCTTCACTGACTAGGAGCCCTAGAAAGGTAGCAGCCCGTCAGGCAGCGGCACAGGAGCTAGCAAACAGAGCTGTAAACAGGGGAGTTTGAGTGGGAGTTCTGTTGGAGGAGAAGGTATTTGTGTGTGTTTGGTTTTTTGTTTGTGGTATCTGTATGTGTAGGGGCTTTTTGCTGGGAGAGAAGCTGAGCCCTGATTAGGGGGCGGGGCTTCACTGACCAGGGGTCCTATAAAGGGAGCAGCCAGTCAGGCAGCTGCACAGACAGCTGCAGCGGTACAGGAGCTTTCAAACAGAGCTGTAAACAGGGGAGTTTGAGTGGGAGTTCTGTTGGAGGAGAAGGTATTTGTGTGTGTGTTTGGTTTTGTATTGGTGGTATCTGTATGTATAGAGGCTTGGAGGGGCTTTGTGCTGGGAGAGAAGCTGAGCCCTGATTAGGGGGCGGGGCTTCACTGACGAGGGGTCCTATAAAGGGAGCAGCCAGTCAGGCAGGGGCACAGACAGCTGCAGCGGAACAGGAGCTAGCAAACAGAGCTGTAAACAGGGGACTTTGAGAGGGAGTTCTGTTGGAGGAGAAGGTATTTGTGTGTGTTTGGTTTTGTATTGGTAGTATCTGTATGAGTAGACGATTTGTGCTGGGAGAGAATCTGAGCCCTGATTAGGGGGCGGGGCTTCACTGACTAGGGGTCCTATAAAGGTAGCAGCCAGTCAGTCAGCGGCACAGACGGCTGCAGCGGCACTGGAGCTAGCAAATAGAGCTGTAAACAGGGGAGTTTGAGTGGGAGTTCTGTTGGAGGAGAAGGTATTTGTGTGTGTTTGGTACTGTATTGGTAGTATCTGTATGTGTAGAGGCTTGGTGCTGGGAGAGAAGCTGAGCCCTGATTAGGGGGCGGGGCTTCACTGACTAGGAGCCCTAGAAAGGTAGCAGCCAGTCAGGCAGCGGCACAGGAGCTAGCAAACAGAGCTGTAAACAGGGGAGTTTGAGTGGGAGTTCTGTTGGAGGAGAAGGTATTTGTGTGTGTTTGGTTTTTTGTTTGTGGTATCTGTATGTGTAGGGGCTTTTTGCTGGGAGAGAAGCTGAGCCCTGATTAGGGGGCGGGGCTTCACTGACCAGGGGTCCTATAAAGGGAGCAGCCAGTCAGGCAGCTGCACAGACAGCTGCAGCGGTACAGGAGCTTTCAAACAGAGCTGTAAACAGGGGAGTTTGAGTGGGAGTTCTGTTGGAGGAGAAGGTATTTGTGTGTGTGTTTGGTTTTGTATTGGTGGTATCTGTATGTATAGAGGCTTGGAGGGGCTTTGTGCTGGGAGAGAAGCTGAGCCCTGATTAGGGGGCGGGGCTTCACTGACGAGGGGTCCTATAAAGGGAGCAGCCAGTCAGGCAGGGGCACAGACAGCTGCAGCGGAACAGGAGCTAGCAAACAGAGCTGTAAACTGGGGACTTTGAGAGGGAGTTCTGTTGGAGGAGAAGGTATTTGTTTGTGTTTGGTTTTGTATTGGTAGTATCTGTATGAGTAGAGGCTTTGTGCTGGGAGAGAATCTGAGCCCTGATTAGGGGGCGGGGCTTCACTGACTAGGGGTCCTATAAAGGTAGCAGCCAGTCAGGCAGCGGCACAGACGGCTGCAGCGGCACTGGAGCTAGCAAATAGAGCTGTAAACAGGGGAGTTTGAGTGGGAGTTCTGTTGGAGGAGAAGGTATTTGTGTGTGTTTGGTTTTGTATTGGTGGTATCTGTATGTGTAGGGGGTTTGTGCTGGGAGAGAAGCTGAGCCCTGATTAGGGGGCGGGGCTTCACTGACTAGGGGTCCTATAAAGGGAGCAGCCAGTCAGGCTGCTGCACAGACAGCTGCAGCGGTACAGGAGCTTGCAAACAGAACTGTAAACAGGGGAGTTTGAGTGGGAGTTCTGTTGGAGGAGAAGGTATTTGTGTGTGTTTGGTTTTCTATTGGTAGTATCTGTATGTGTAGGGGCTTGGAGGGGCTTTGTCCTGGGAGAGAAGATGAGCCCTGATTAAGGGGCGGGGCTTCGCTGACTAGGGGTCCTATGAAGCTAGCAGCCAGTCAGGCAGCGTCACAGACAGCTGCAGGGGCACAGGAGCTAGCAAACAGAGCTGTAAACAGGGGACTTTGAGAGGGAGTTCTGTTGGATTAGAAGGTATTTGTTTGTGTTTGGTTTTGTATTGGTAGTATCTGTATGAGTAGAGGCTTTGTGCTGGGAGAGAATCTGAGCCCTGATTAGGGGGCGGGGCTTCTCTGACTAGGGGTCCTATAAAGGTAGCAGCCAGTCAGGCAGCGGCACAGACAGCTGCAGTGGCACAGGAGCTAGCAAACAGAGCTGTAAACAGGGGAGTTTGAGTGGGAGTTCTGTTGGAGGAGAAGGTATTTGTGTGTGTTTGGTTTTTTGTTTGTGGTATCTGTATGTGTAGGGGCTTTTTGCTGGGAGAGAAGCTGAGCCCTGATTAGGGGGCGGGGCTTCACTGACCAGGGGTCCTATAAAGGGAGCAGCCAGTCAGGCAGCTGCACAGACAGCTGCAGCGGTACAGGAGCTTTCAAACAGAGCTGTAAACAGGGGAGTTTGAGTGGGAGTTCTGTTGGAGGAGAAGGTATTTGTGTGTGTGTTTGGTTTTGTATTGGTGGTATCTGTATGTATAGAGGCTTGGAGGGGCTTTGTGCTGGGAGAGAAGCTGAGCCCTGATTAGGGGGCGGGGCTTCACTGACGAGGGGTCCTATAAAGGGAGCAGCCAGTCAGGCAGGGGCACAGACAGCTGCAGCGGAACAGGAGCTAGCAAACAGAGCTGTAAACAGGGGACTTTGAGAGGGAGTTCTGTTGGAGGAGAAGGTATTTGTGTGTGTTTGGTTTTGTATTGGTAGTATCTGTATGAGTAGAGGATTTGTGCTGGGAGAGAAACTGAGCCCTGATTAGGGGGCGGGGCTTCACTGACTAGGGGTCCTATAAAGGTAGCAGCCAGTCAGTCAGCGGCACAGACGGCTGCAGCGGCACTGGAGCTAGCAAATAGAGCTGTAAACAGGGGAGTTTGAGTGGGAGTTCTGTTGGAGGAGAAGGTATTTGTGTGTGTTTGGTACTGTATTGGTAGTATCTGTATGTGCAGAGGCTTGGTGCTGGGAGAGAAGCTGAGCCCTGATTAGGGGGCGGGGCTTCACTGACTAGGAGCCCTAGAAAGGTAGCAGCCAGTCAGGCAGCGGCACAGGAGCTAGCAAACAGAGCTGTAAACAGGGGAGTTTGAGTGGGAGTTCTGTTGGAGGAGAAGGTATTTGTGTGTGTTTGGTTTTTTGTTTGTGGTATCTGTATGTGTAGGGGCTTTTTGCTGGGAGAGAAGCTGAGCCCTGATTAGGGGGCGGGGCTTCACTGACTAGGGGTCCTATAAAGGTAGCAGCCAGTCAGGCAGCGGCACAGACGGCTGCAGCGGCACTGGAGCTAGCAAATAGAGCTGTAAACAGGGGAGTTTGAGTGGGAGTTCTGTTGGAGGAGAAGGTATTCGTGTGTGTTTGGTTTTGTATTGGTGGTATCTGTATGTGTAGGGGCTTTGTGCTGGGAGAGAAGCTGAGCCCTGATTAGGGGGCGGGGCTTCACTGACTAGGGGTCCTATAAAGGGAGCAGCCAGTCAGGCTGCTGCACAGACAGCTGCAGCGGTACAGGAGCTAGCAAACAGAGCTGTAAACAGGGGAGTTTGAGTGGGAGTTCTGTTGGAGGAGAAAGTATTTGTGTGTGTTTGGTTTTGTGTTGGTGGTATCTGTATGTGTAGGCGCTTTGTGCTGGGAGAGAAGCCTAGCCCTGATTAGGGGGCGGGGCTTCACTGACGAGGGGTCCTATAAAGGGAGCAGCCAGTCAGGCAGCGACACAGACAGATGGAGCGGAACAGGAGCTAGCAAACAGAGACGTAAACAAGGGACTTTGAGAGGGAGTTCTGTTGGAGGAGAAGGTATTTGTTTGTGTTTGGTTTTGTATTGGTAGTATCTGTATGAGTAGAGGCTTTGTGCTGGGAGAGAATCTGAGCCCTGATTAGGGGGCGGGGCTTCACTGACTAGGGGTCCTATAAAGGCAGCAGCCAGTCAGGCAGTGGCACAGACAGCTGCAGTGGCACAGGAGCTAGCAAAGAGAGCTGTAAACAGGGGAGTTTGAGTGGGAGTTCTGTTGGAGGAGAAGGTATTTGTGTGTGTTTGGTTTTGTATTGGTAGTATTTGTATTTGTAGAGGCTTGGAGGGGCTTTGTGCTGCGAGAGAAGCTTTGCCCTGATTAGGGGGCGGGGCTTCACTGACTATGGGTCCTATAAAGGGAGCAGCCAGTCAGGCAGCTACACAGACAGCTGCAGCGGTACAGGAGCTAGCAAACAGAGCTGTAAACAGGGGAGTTTGAGTGGGAGTTCTGTTGGAGGAGAAGGTATTTGTGTGTGTTTGGTTTTGTGTTGGTGGTATCTGTATGTGTAGGGGCTTTGTGCTGGGAGAGAAGCCTAGCCCTGATTAGGGGGCGGGGCTTCACTGACGAGGCGTCCTATAAAGGGAGCAGCCAGTCAGGCAGCGACACAGACAGATGCAGCGGTACAGGAGCTAGCAAACAGAGCTGTAAACAGGGGACTTTGAGAGGGAGTTCTGTTGGAGGAGAAGGTATTTGTGTGTGTGTTTGGTTTTGTATTGGTGGTATCTGTATGTATAGAGGCTTGGAGGGGCTTTGTGCTGGGAGAGAAGCTGAGCCCTGATTAGGGGGCGGGGCTTCACTGACGAGGGGTCCTATAAAGGGAGCAGCCAGTCAGGCAGGGGCACAGACAGCTGCAGCGGAACAGGAGCTAGCAAACAGAGCTGTAAACAGGGGACTTTGAGAGGGAGTTCTGTTGGAGGAGAAGGTATTTGTGTGTGTTTGGTTTTGTATTGGTAGTATCTGTATGAGTAGAGGATTTGTGCTGGGAGAGAATCTGAGCCCTGATTAGGGGGCGGGGCTTCACTGACTAGGGGTCCTATAAAGGTAGCAGCCAGTCAGTCAGCGGCACAGACGGCTGCAGCGGCACTGGAGCTAGCAAATAGAGCTGTAAACAGGGGAGTTTGAGTGGGAGTTCTGTTGGAGGAGAAGGTATTTGTGTGTGTTTGGTACTGTATTGGTAGTATCTGTATGTGTAGAGGCTTGGTGCTGGGAGAGAAGCTGAGCCCTGATTAGGGGGCGGGGCTTCACTGACTAGGAGCCCTAGAAAGGTAGCAGCCAGTCAGGCAGCGGCACAGGAGCTAGCAAACAGAGCTGTAAACAGGGGAGTTTGAGTGGGAGTTCTGTTGGAGGAGAAGGTATTTGTGTGTGTTTGGTTTTTTGTTTGTGGTATCTGTATGTGTAGGGGCTTTTTGCTGGGAGAGAAGCTGAGCCCTGATTAGGGGGCGGGGCTTCACTGACCAGGGGTCCTATAAAGGGAGCAGCCAGTCAGGCAGCTGCACAGACAGCTGCAGCGGTACAGGAGCTTTCAAACAGAGCTGTAAACAGGGGAGTTTGAGTGGGAGTTCTGTTGGAGGAGAAGGTATTTGTGTGTGTGTTTGGTTTTGTATTGATGGTATCTGTATGTATAGAGGCTTGGAGGGGCTTTGTGCTGGGAGAGAAGCTGAGCCCTGATTAGGGGGCGGGGCTTCACTGACGAGGGGTCCTATAAAGGGAGCAGCCAGTCAGGCAGGGGCACAGACAGCTGCAGCGGAACAGGAGCTAGCAAACAGAGCTGTAAACTGGGGACTTTGAGAGGGAGTTCTGTTGGAGGAGAAGGTATTTGTTTGTGTTTGGTTTTGTATTGGTAGTATCTGTATGAGTAGAGGCTTTGTGCTGGGAGAGAATCTGAGCCCTGATTAGGGGGCGGGGCTTCACTGACTAGGGGTCCTATAAAGGTAGCAGCCAGTCAGGCAGCGGCACAGACGGCTGCAGCGGCACAGGAGCTAGCAAAGAGAGCTGTAAACAGGGGAGTTTGAGTGGGAGTTCTGTTGGAGGAGAAGGTATCTGTGTGTGTCTGGTTTTGTATTGGTGGAATCTGTATGTGTAGAGGCTTGGAGGGGCTTTGTGCTGGGAGCGAAGCTGGGCCTTGATTAGGGGGCGGGGCTTCACTGACTAGGGGTCCTATAAAGGTAGCAGCCAGTCAGGCAGCGGCACAGGAGCTAGCAAACAGAGCTGTAAACAGGGGAGTTTGAGAGGGAGTTCTGTTGGAGGAGAAGGTATTTGTGTGTGTTTGGTTTTGTATTGGTAGTATCTGTATGAGTAGAGGCTTTGTGCTGGGAGAGAATCTGAGCCCTGATTAGGGGGCGGGGCTTCACTGACTAGGGGTCCTATAAAGGGAGCAGCCAGTCAGGCAGGGGCACAGACAGCTGCAGCGGAACAGGAGCTAGCAAACAGAGCTGTAAACAGGGGACTTTGAGAGGGAGTTCTGTTGGAGGAGAAGGTATTTGTGTGTGTTTGGTTCTGTATTGGTAGTATCTGTATGAGTAGAGGATTTGTGCTGGGAGAGAATCTGAGCCCTGATTAGGGGGCGGGGCTTCACTGACTAGGGGTCCTATAAAGGTAGCAGCCAGTCAGTCAGCGGCACAGACGGCTGCAGCGGCACTGGAGCTAGCAAATAGAGCTGTAAACAGGGGAGTTTGAGTGGGAGTTCTGTTGGAGGAGAAGGTATTTGTGTGTGTTTGGTACTGTATTGGTAGTATCTGTATGTGTAGAGGCTTGGTGCTGGGAGAGAAGCTGAGCCCTGATTAGGGGGCGGGGCTTCACTGACTAGGAGCCCTAGAAAGGTAGCAGCCCGTCAGGCAGCGGCACAGGAGCTAGCAAACAGAGCTGTAAACAGGGGAGTTTGAGTGGGAGTTCTGTTGGAGGAGAAGGTATTTGTGTGTGTTTGGTTTTTTGTTTGTGGTATCTGTATGTGTAGGGGCTTTTTGCTGGGAGAGAAGCTGAGCCCTGATTAGGGGGCGGGGCTTCACTGACCAGGGGTCCTATAAAGGGAGCAGCCAGTCAGGCAGCTGCACAGACAGCTGCAGCGGTACAGGAGCTTTCAAACAGAGCTGTAAACAGGGGAGTTTGAGTGGGAGTTCTGTTGGAGGAGAAGGTATTTGTGTGTGTGTTTGGTTTTGTATTGGTGGTATCTGTATGTATAGAGGCTTGGAGGGGCTTTGTGCTGGGAGAGAAGCTGAGCCCTGATTAGGGGGCGGGGCTTCACTGACGAGGGGTCCTATAAAGGGAGCAGCCAGTCAGGCAGGGGCACAGACAGCTGCAGCGGAACAGGAGCTAGCAAACAGAGCTGTTAACAGGGGACTTTGAGAGGGAGTTCTGTTGGAGGAGAAGGTATTTGTGTGTGTTTGGTTTTGTATTGGTAGTATCTGTATGAGTAGAGGATTTGTGCTGGGAGAGAATCTGAGCCCTGATTAGGGGGCGGGGCTTCACTGACTAGGGGTCCTATAAAGGTAGCAGCCAGTCAGTCAGCGGCACAGACGGCTGCAGCGGCACTGGAGCTAGCAAATAGAGCTGTAAACAGGGGAGTTTGAGTGGGAGTTCTGTTGGAGGAGAAGGTATTTGTGTGTGTTTGGTACTGTATTGGTAGTATCTGTATGTGTAGAGGCTTGGTGCTGGGAGAGAAGCTGAGCCCTGATTAGGGGGCGGGGCTTCACTGACGAGGAGCCCTAGAAAGGTAGCAGCCAGTCAGGCAGCGGCACAGGAGCTAGCAAACAGAGCTGTAAACAGGGGAGTTTGAGTGGGAGTTCTGTTGGAGGAGAAGGTATTTGTGTGTGTTTGGTTTTTTGTTTGTGGTATCTGTATGTGTAGGGGCTTTTTGCTGGGAGAGAAGCTGAGCCCTGATTAGGGGGCGGGGCTTCACTGACCAGGGGTCCTATAAAGGGAGCAGCCAGTCAGGCAGCTGCACAGACAGCTGCAGCGGTACAGGAGCTTTCAAACAGAGCTGTAAACAGGGGAGTTTGAGTGGGAGTTCTGTTGGAGGAGAAGGTATTTGTGTGTGTGTTTGGTTTTGTATTGGTGGTATCTGTATGTATAGAGGCTTGGAGGGGCTTTGTGCTGGGAGAGAAGCTGAGCCCTGATTAGGGGGCGGGGCTTCACTGACGAGGGGTCCTATAAAGGGAGCAGCCAGTCAGGCAGGGGCACAGACAGCTGCAGCGGAACAGGAGCTAGCAAACAGAGCTGTAAACTGGGGACTTTGAGAGGGAGTTCTGTTGGAGGAGAAGGTATTTGTTTGTGTTTGGTTTTGTATTGGTAGTATCTGTATGAGTAGAGGCTTTGTGCTGGGAGAGAATCTGAGCCCTGATTAGGGGGCGGGGCTTCACTGACTAGGGGTCCTATAAAGGTAGCAGCCAGTCAGTCAGCGGCACAGACGGCTGCAGCGGCACTGGAGCTAGCAAATAGAGCTGTAAACAGGGGAGTTTGAGTGGGAGTTCTGTTGGAGGAGAAGGTATTTGTGTGTGTTTGGTTTTGTATTGGTGGTATCTGTATGTGTAGGGGGTTTGTGCTGGGAGAGAAGCTGAGCCCTGATTAGGGGGCGGGGCTTCACTGACTAGGGGTCCTATAAAGGGAGCAGCCAGTCAGGCTGCTGCACAGACAGCTGCAGCGGTACAGGAGCTTGCAAACAGAACTGTAAACAGGGGAGTTTGAGTGGGAGTTCTGTTGGAGGAGAAGGTATTTGTGTGTGTTTGGTTTTCTATTGGTAGTATCTGTATGTGTAGGGGCTTGGAGGGGCTTTGTCCTGGGAGAGAAGATGAGCCCTGATTAAGGGGCGGGGCTTCGCTGACTAGGGGTCCTATGAAGCTAGCAGCCAGTCAGGCAGCGTCACAGACAGCTGCAGGGGCACAGGAGCTAGCAAACAGAGCTGTAAACAGGGGACTTTGAGAGGGAGTTCTGTTGGATTAGAAGGTATTTGTTTGTGTTTGGTTTTGTATTGGTAGTATCTGTATGAGTAGAGGCTTTGTGCTGGGAGAGAATCTGAGCCCTGATTAGGGGGCGGGGCTTCTCTGACTAGGGGTCCTATAAAGGTAGCAGCCAGTCAGGCAGCGGCACAGACAGCTGCAGTGGCACAGGAGCTAGCAAACAGAGCTGTAAACAGGGGAGTTTGAGTGGGAGTTCTGTTGGAGGAGAAGGTATTTGTGTGTGTTTGGTTTTTTGTTTGTGGTATCTGTATGTGTAGGGGCTTTTTGCTGGGAGAGAAGCTGAGCCCTGATTAGGGGGCGGGGCTTCACTGACCAGGGGTCCTATAAAGGGAGCAGCCAGTCAGGCAGCTGCACAGACAGCTGCAGCGGTACAGGAGCTTTCAAACAGAGCTGTAAACAGGGGAGTTTGAGTGGGAGTTCTGTTGGAGGAGAAGGTATTTGTGTGTGTGTTTGGTTTTGTATTGGTGGTATCTGTATGTATAGAGGCTTGGAGGGGCTTTGTGCTGGGAGAGAAGCTGAGCCCTGATTAGGGGGCGGGGCTTCACTGACGAGGGGTCCTATAAAGGGAGCAGCCAGTCAGGCAGGGGCACAGACAGCTGCAGCGGAACAGGAGCTAGCAAACAGAGCTGTAAACAGGGGACTTTGAGAGGGAGTTCTGTTGGAGGAGAAGGTATTTGTGTGTGTTTGGTTTTGTATTGGTAGTATCTGTATGAGTAGAGGATTTGTGCTGGGAGAGAAACTGAGCCCTGATTAGGGGGCGGGGCTTCACTGACTAGGGGTCCTATAAAGGTAGCAGCCAGTCAGTCAGCGGCACAGACGGCTGCAGCGGCACTGGAGCTAGCAAATAGAGCTGTAAACAGGGGAGTTTGATTGGGAGTTCTGTTGGAGGAGAAGGTATTTGTGTGTGTTTGGTACTGTATTGGTAGTATCTGTATGTGCAGAGGCTTGGTGCTGGGAGAGAAGCTGAGCCCTGATTAGGGGGCGGGGCTTCACTGACTAGGAGCCCTAGAAAGGTAGCAGCCAGTCAGGCAGCGGCACAGGAGCTAGCAAACAGAGCTGTAAACAGGGGAGTTTGAGTGGGAGTTCTGTTGGAGGAGAAGGTATTTGTGTGTGTTTGGTTTTTTGTTTGTGGTATCTGTATGTGTAGGGGCTTTTTGCTGGGAGAGAAGCTGAGCCCTGATTAGGGGGCGGGGCTTCACTGACTAGGGGTCCTATAAAGGTAGCAGCCAGTCAGGCAGCGGCACAGACGGCTGCAGCGGCACTGGAGCTAGCAAATAGAGCTGTAAACAGGGGAGTTTGAGTGGGAGTTCTGTTGGAGGAGAAGGTATTCGTGTGTGTTTGGTTTTGTATTGGTGGTATCTGTATGTGTAGGGGCTTTGTGCTGGGAGAGAAGCTGAGCCCTGATTAGGGGGCGGGGCTTCACTGACTAGGGGTCCTATAAAGGGAGCAGCCAGTCAGGCTGCTGCACAGACAGCTGCAGCGGTACAGGAGCTAGCAAACAGAGCTGTAAACAGGGGAGTTTGAGTGGGAGTTCTGTTGGAGGAGAAAGTATTTGTGTGTGTTTGGTTTTGTGTTGGTGGTATCTGTATGTGTAGGCGCTTTGTGCTGGGAGAGAAGCCTAGCCCTGATTAGGGGGCGGGGCTTCACTGACGAGGGGTCCTATAAAGGGAGCAGCCAGTCAGGCAGCGACACAGACAGATGGAGCGGAACAGGAGCTAGCAAACAGACGTAAACAAGGGACTTTGAGAGGGAGTTCTGTTGGAGGAGAAGGTATTTGTTTGTGTTTGGTTTTGTATTGGTAGTATCTGTATGAGTAGAGGCTTTGTGCTGGGAGAGAATCTGAGCCCTGATTAGGGGACGGGGCTTCACTGACTAGGGGTCCTATAAAGGCAGCAGCCAGTCAGGCAGCGGCACAGACAGCTGCAGTGGCACAGGAGCTAGCAAAGAGAGCTGTAAACAGGGGAGTTTGAGTGGGAGTTCTGTTGGAGGAGAAGGTATTTGTGTGTGTCTGGTTTTGTATTGGTGGTATCTGTATGTGTAGAGGCTTGGAGGGGCTTTGTGCTGGGAGAGAAGCTGAGCCCTGATTAGGGGGCGGGGCTTCACTGACGAGGGGTCCTATAAAGGGAGCAGCCAGTCAGGCAGCGACACAGACAGCTGCAGCGGTACAGGAGCTAGCAAACAGAGCTGTAAACAAGGGAGTTTGAGTGGGAGTTCTGTTGGAGGAGAAGGTATTTGTGTGTGTGTTTGGTTTTGTATTGGTAGTATCTGTATGTGTAGAGGCTTGGACGGGCTTTGTGCTGGGAGCGAAGCTGGGCCTTGATTAGGGGGCAGGGTTTCA
The DNA here is from genome assembly GCF_965140285.1 of Lepidochelys kempii. NCBI lineage: Eukaryota > Metazoa > Chordata > Testudines > Cheloniidae > Lepidochelys > Lepidochelys kempii. The sequence continues at coordinate 36,884 of NC_136397.1, forward strand.
CTGACTAGGGGTCCTATAAAGGGAGCAGCCAGTCAGGCAGGGGCACAGACAGCTGCAGCGGAACAGGAGCTAGCAAACAGAGCTGTAAACAGGGGACTTTGAGAGGGAGTTCTGTTGGAGGAGAAGGTATTTGTGTGTGTTTGGTTTTGTATTGGTAGTATCTGTATGAGTAGAGGCTTTGTGCTGGGAGAGAATCTGAGCCCTGATTAGGGGGCGGGGCTTCACTGACTAGGGGTCCTATAAAGGTAGCAGCCAGTCAGTCAGCGGCACAGACGGCTGCAGCGGCACTGGAGCTAGCAAATAGAGCTGTAAACAGGGGAGTTTGAGTGGGAGTTCTGTTGGAGGAGAAGGTATTTGTGTGTGTTTGGTTTTGTATTGGTAGTATTTGTATTTGTAGAGGCTTGGAGGGGCTTTGTGCTGCGAGAGAAGCTTTGCCCTGATTAGGGGGCGGGGCTTCACTGACTATGGGTCCTATAAAGGGAGCAGCCAGTCAGGCAGCTACACAGACAGCTGCAGCGGTACAGGAGCTAGCAAACAGAGCTGTAAACAGGGGAGTTTGAGTGGGAGTTCTGTTGGAGGAGAAGGTATTTGTGTGTGTTTGGTTTTGTGTTGGTGGTATCTGTATGTGTAGGGGCTTTGTGCTGGGAGAGAAGCCTAGCCCTGATTAGGGGGCGGGGCTTCACTGACGAGGCGTCCTATAAAGGGAGCAGCCAGTCAGGCAGCGACACAGACAGATGCAGCGGTACAGGAGCTAGCAAACAGAGCTGTAAACAGGGGACTTTGAGAGGGAGTTCTGTTGGAGGAGAAGGTATTTGTGTGTGTTTGGTTTTGTATTGGTAGTATCTGTATGTGTATGGGCTTTGTGCTGGGAGAAAAGCTGAGCCCTGATTAGGGGGCGGGGCTTCACTGACTAGGGGTCCTATAAAGGGAGCAGCCAGTCAGGCAGGGGCACAGACAGCTGCAGCGGAACAGGAGCTAGCAAACAGAGCTGTAAACAGGGGACTTTGAGAGGGAGTTCTGTTGGAGGAGAAGGTATTTGTGTGTGTTTGGTTTTGTATTGGTAGTATCTGTATGAGTAGAGGATTTGTGCTGGGAGAGAATCTGAGCCCTGATTAGGGGGCGGGGCTTCACTGACTAGGGGTCCTATAAAGGTAGCAGCCAGTCAGTCAGCGGCACAGACGGCTGCAGCGGCACTGGAGCTAGCAAATAGAGCTGTAAACAGGGGAGTTTGAGTGGGAGTTCTGTTGGAGGAGAAGGTATTTGTGTGTGTTTGGTACTGTATTGGTAGTATCTGTATGTGTAGAGGCTTGGTGCTGGGAGAGAAGCTGAGCCCTGATTAGGGGGCGGGGCTTCACTGACTAGGAGCCCTAGAAAGGTAGCAGCCAGTCAGGCAGCGGCACAGGAGCTAGCAAACAGAGCTGTAAACAGGGGAGTTTGAGTGGGAGTTCTGTTGGAGGAGAAGGTATTTGTGTGTGTTTGGTTTTTTGTTTGTGGTATCTGTATGTGTAGGGGCTTTTTGCTGGGAGAGAAGCTGAGCCCTGATTAGGGGGCGGGGCTTCACTGACCAGGGGTCCTATAAAGGGAGCAGCCAGTCAGGCAGCTGCACAGACAGCTGCAGCGGTACAGGAGCTTTCAAACAGAGCTGTAAACAGGGGAGTTTGAGTGGGAGTTCTGTTGGAGGAGAAGGTATTTGTGTGTGTGTTTGGTTTTGTATTGATGGTATCTGTATGTATAGAGGCTTGGAGGGGCTTTGTGCTGGGAGAGAAGCTGAGCCCTGATTAGGGGGCGGGGCTTCACTGACGAGGGGTCCTATAAAGGGAGCAGCCAGTCAGGCAGGGGCACAGACAGCTGCAGCGGAACAGGAGCTAGCAAACAGAGCTGTAAACTGGGGACTTTGAGAGGGAGTTCTGTTGGAGGAGAAGGTATTTGTTTGTGTTTGGTTTTGTATTGGTAGTATCTGTATGAGTAGAGGCTTTGTGCTGGGAGAGAATCTGAGCCCTGATTAGGGGGCGGGGCTTCACTGACTAGGGGTCCTATAAAGGTAGCAGCCAGTCAGGCAGCGGCACAGACGGCTGCAGCGGCACAGGAGCTAGCAAAGAGAGCTGTAAACAGGGGAGTTTGAGTGGGAGTTCTGTTGGAGGAGAAGGTATCTGTGTGTGTCTGGTTTTGTATTGGTGGAATCTGTATGTGTAGAGGCTTGGAGGGGCTTTGTGCTGGGAGCGAAGCTGGGCCTTGATTAGGGGGCGGGGCTTCACTGACTAGGGGTCCTATAAAGGTAGCAGCCAGTCAGGCAGCGGCACAGGAGCTAGCAAACAGAGCTGTAAACAGGGGAGTTTGAGAGGGAGTTCTGTTGGAGGAGAAGGTATTTGTGTGTGTTTGGTTTTGTATTGGTAGTATCTGTATGAGTAGAGGCTTTGTGCTGGGAGAGAATCTGAGCCCTGATTAGGGGGCGGGGCTTCACTGACTAGGGGTCCTATAAAGGGAGCAGCCAGTCAGGCAGGGGCACAGACAGCTGCAGCGGAACAGGAGCTAGCAAACAGAGCTGTAAACAGGGGACTTTGAGAGGGAGTTCTGTTGGAGGAGAAGGTATTTGTGTGTGTTTGGTTCTGTATTGGTAGTATCTGTATGAGTAGAGGATTTGTGCTGGGAGAGAATCTGAGCCCTGATTAGGGGGCGGGGCTTCACTGACTAGGGGTCCTATAAAGGTAGCAGCCAGTCAGTCAGCGGCACAGACGGCTGCAGCGGCACTGGAGCTGGCAAATAGAGCTGTAAACAGGGGAGTTTGAGTGGGAGTTCTTTTGGAGGAGAAGGTATTTGTGTGTGTTTGGTACTGTATTGGTAGTATCTGTATGTGTAGAGGCATGGTGCTGGGAGAGAAGCTGAGCCCTGATTAGGGGGCGGGGCTTCACTGACTAGGAGCCCTAGAAAGGTAGCATCCAGTCAGGCAGCGGCACAGGAGCTAGCAAACAGAGCTGTAAACAGGGGAGTTTGAGTGGGAGTTCTGTTGGAGGAGAAGGTATTTGTGTGTGTTTGTTTTTTTGTTTGTGGTATCTGTATGTGTAGGGGCTTTTTGCTGGGAGAGAAGCTGAGCCCTGATTAGGGGGCGGGGCTTCACTGACCAGGGGTCCTATAAAGGGAGCAGCCAGTCAGGCAGCTGCACAGACAGCTGCAGCGGTACAGGAGCTTTCAAACAGAGCTGTAAACAGGGGAGTTTGAGTGGGAGTTCTGTTGGAGGAGAAGGTATTTGTGTGTGTGTTTGGTTTTGTATTGGTGGTATCTGTATGTATAGAGGCTTGGAGGGGCTTTGTGATGGGAGAGAAGCTGAGCCCTGATTAGGGGGCGGGGCTTCACTGACGAGGGGTCCTATAAAGGGAGCAGCCAGGCAGGCAGGGGCACAGACAGCTGCAGCGGAACAGGAGCTAGCAAACAGAGCTGTAAACTGGGGACTTTGAGAGGGAGTTCTGTTGGAGGAGAAGGTATTTGTTTGTGTTTGGTTTTGTATTGGTAGTATCTGTATGAGTAGAGGCTTTGTGCTGGGAGAGAATCTGAGCCCTGATTAGGGGGCGGGGCTTCACTGACGAGGGGTCCTATAAAGGTAGCAGCCAGTCAGGCAGCGGCACAGACGGCTGCAGCGGCACTGGAGCTAGCAAATAGAGCTGTAAACAGGGGAGTTTGAGTGGGAGTTCTGTTGGAGGAGAAGGTATTTGTGTGTGTTTGGTTTTGTATTGGTGGTATCTGTATGTGTAGGGGGTTTGTGCTGGGAGAGAAGCTGAGCCCTGATTAGGGGGCGGGGCTTCACTGACGAGGGGTCCTATAAAGGTAGCAGCCAGTCAGGCAGCGGCACAGACGGCTGCAGCGGTACAGGAGCTTGCAAACAGAGCTGTAAACAGGGGAGTTTGAGTGGGAGTTCTGTTGGAGGAGAAGGTATTTGTGTGTGTTTGGTTTTCTATTGGTAGTATCTGTATGTGTAGGGGCTTGGAGGGGCTTTGTCCTGGGAGAGAAGATGAGCCCTGATTAAGGGGCGGGGCTTCGCTGACTAGGGGTCCTATGAAGGTAGCAGCCAGTCAGGCAGCGTCACAGACAGCTGCAGGGGCACAGGAGCTAGCAAACAGAGCTGTAAACAGGGGACTTTGAGAGGGAGTTCTGTTGGATTAGAAGGTATTTGTTTGTGTTTGGTTTTGTATTGGTAGTATCTGTATGAGTAGAGGCTTTGTGCTGGGAGAGAATCTGAGCCCTGATTAGGGGGCGGGGCTTCTCTGACTAGGGGTCCTATAAAGGTAGCAGCCAGTCAGGCAGCGGCACAGACAGCTGCAGTGGCACAGGAGCTAGCAAACAGAGCTGTAAACAGGGGAGTTTGAGTGGGAGTTCTGTTGGAGGAGAAGGTATTTGTGTTTGTTTGGTTTTGTATTGGCAGTATTTGTATGTGTAGAGGCTTGGAGGGGCTTTGTGCTGCGAGAGAAGCTGAGCCCTGATTAGTGGGCGGGGCTTCACTGACTATGGGTCCTATAAAGGGAGCAGCCAGTCAGGCAGCGACACAGACAGCTGCAGCGGTACAGGAGCTAGCAAACACAGCTGTAAACAGGGGAGTTTAAGTGGGAGTTCTGTTGGAGGAGAAGGTATTTGTGTGTGTTTGGTTTTGTGTTGGTGGTATCTGTATGTGTAGGCGCTTTGTGCTGGGAGAGAAGCCGAGCCCTGATTAGGGGGCGGGGCTTCACTGACGAGGGGTCCTATAAAGGGAGCAGCCAGCCAGGCAGGGGCACAGACAGCTGCAGCGGAACAGGAGCTAGCAAACAGAGCTGTAAACAGGGGACTTTGAGAGGGAGTTCTGTTGGAGGAGAAGGTATTTGTGTGTGTTTGGTTTTGTATTGGTAGTATCTGTATGAGAAGAGGCTTTGTGCTGGGAGAGAATCTGAGCCCTGATTAGGGGGCGGGGCTTCACTGACTAGGGGTCCTATAAAGGTAGCAGCCAGTCAGGCAGCGGCACAGACGGCTGCAGCGGCACTGGAGCTAGCAAATAGAGCTGTAAACAGGGGAGTTTGAGTGGGAGTTCTGTTGGAGGAGAAGTATTTGTGTGTCTTTGGTTTTGTATTGGTAGTATCTGTATGTGTATGGGCTTTGTGCTGGGAGAAAAGCTGAGCCCTGATTAGGGGGCGGGGCTTCACTGACTAGCGGTCCTATAAAGGGAGCAGCCAGCCAGGCAGGAGCACAGACAGCTGCAGCGGAACAGGAGCTAGCAAACAGAGCTGTAAACAGGGGACTTTGAGAGGGAGTTCTGTTGGAGGAGAAGGTATTTGTGTGTGTTTGGTTTTGTATTGGTGGTATCTGTATGAGTAGAGGCTTTGTGCTGGGAGAGAATCTGAGCCCTGATTAGGGGGCGGGGCTTCACTGACTAGGCGTCCTATAAAGGCAGCAGCCAGTCAGGCAGCGGCACAGACAGCTGCAGTGGCACAGGAGCTAGCAAACAGAGCTGTAAACAGGGGAGTTTGAGTGGGAGTTCTGTTGGAGGAGAAGGTATTTGTGTGTGTGTTTGGTTTTGTATTGGTGGTATCTGTATGTGTAGAGGCTTGGAGGGGCTTTGTGCTGGGAGAGAAGCTGAGCCCTGATTAGGGGGCGGGGCTTCACTGACTAGGGGTCCTATAAAGGGAGCAGCCAGTCAGGCAGCGGCACAGACGGCTGCAGCGGCACTGGAGCTAGCAAATAGAGCTGTAAACAGGGGAGTTTGAGTGGGAGTTCTGTTGGAGAAGAAGGTATTTGTGTTTGTTTGGTTTTGTATTGGTAGTATTTGTATGTGTAGAGGCTTGGAGGGGCTTTGTGCTGCGAGAGAAGCTTTGCCCTGATTAGGGGGCGGGGCTTCACTGACTATGGGTCCTATAAAGGGAGCAGCTAGTCAGGCAGCGACACAGACAGCTGCAGCGGTACAGGAGCTAGCAAACAGAGCTGTAAACAGGGGAGTTTGTGTGGGAGTTCTCTTGGAGGAGAAGGTATTTGTGTGTGTTTGGTTTTGTGTTGGTGGTATCTGTATGTGTAGGGGCCTTGTGCTGGGAGAGAAGCCTAGCCCTGATTAGGGGGCGGGGCTTCACTGACGAGGGGTCCTATAAAGGGAGCAGCCAGTCAGGCAGCGACACAGACAGATGCAGCGGTACAGGAGCTAGCAAACAGAGCTGTAAACAGGGGAGTTTGAGTGGGAGTTCTGTTGGAGGAGAAGTATTTGTTTGTCTTTGGTTTTGTATTGGTAGTATCTGTATGAGTAGAGGCTTTGTGCTGGGAGAAAAGCTGAGCCCTGATTAGGGGGCGGGGCTTCACTGACTAGGGGTCCTATAAAGGTAGCAGCCAGTCAGGCAGCGGCACAGACGGCTGCAGCGGCACTGGAGCTAGCAAATAGAGCTGTAAACAGGGGAGTTTGAGTGGGAGTTCTGTTGGAGGAGAAGGTATTTGTGTGTGTTTGGTTTTGTATTGGTGGTATCTGTATGTGTAGGGGCTTTGTGCTGGGAGAGAAGCTGAGCCCTGATTAGGGGGCGGGGCTTCACTGACTAGGCGTCCTATAAAGGGAGCAGCCAGTCAGGCAGCGGCACAGACGGCTGCAGCGGCACTGGAGCTAGCAAATAGAGCTGTAAACAGGGGAGTTTGAGTGGGAGTTCTGTTGGAGGAGAAGGTATTTGTGTTTGTTTGGTTTTGTATTGGCAGTATTTGTATGTGTAGAGGCTTGGAGGGGCTTTGTGCTGCGAGAGAAGCTGAGCCCTGATTAGTGGGCGGGGCTTCACTGACGGGGGGTCCTATAAAGGGACCAGCCAGTCAGGCAGCGACACAGACAGATGCAGCGGAACAGGAGCTAGCAAACAGAGCTGTAAACAAGGGAGTTTGAGTGGGAGTTCTGTTGGAGGAGAAGGTATTTGTGTGTGTGTTTGGTTTTGTATTGGTAGTATCTGTATGAGTAGAGGCTTTGTGCTGGGAGAGAATCTGAGCCCTGATTAGGGGGCGGGGCTTCACTGACTAGGGGTCCTATAAAGGTAGCAGCCAGTCAGGCAGCAGCACAGACGGCTGCAGCGGCACTGGAGCTAGCAAATAGAGCTGTAAACAGGGGAGTTTGAGTGGGAGTTCCGTTGGAGGAGAAGGTATTTGTTTGTGTTTGGTTTTGTATTGGTGGTATCTGTATGTGTAGGGGCTTTGTGCTGGGAGAGAAGCTGAGCCCTGATTAGGGGGCGGGGCTTCACTGACTAGGCGTCCTATAAAGGGAGCAGCCAGTCAGGCTGCTGCACAGACAGCTGCAGCGGTACAGGAGCTAGCAAACAGAGCTGTAAACAGGGGAGTTTGAGTGGGAGTTCTGTTGGAGGAGAAGGTATTTGTGTGTGTTTGGTTTTGTGTTGGTGGTATCTGTATGTGTAGGGGCTTTGTGCTGAGAGAGAAGCTGAGCCCTGATTAGGGGCGGGGCTTCAGTGACGAGGGGTCCTATAAAGGCAGCAGCCAGTCAGGCAGCGACACAGATAGCTGCAGCGGTACAGGAGCTAGCAAACAGAGCTGTAAACAGGGGAGTTTGAGTGGGAGTTCTGTTGGAGGAGAAGTATTTGTGTGTCTTTGGTTTTGTATTGGTAGTATCTGTATGAGTAGAGGCTTTGTGCTGGGAGAAAAGCTGAGCCCTGATTAGGGGGCGGGGCTTCACTGACTAGGGGTCCTATAAAGGTAGCAGCCAGTCAGGCAGCGGCACAGACGGCTGCAGCGGCACTGGAGCTAGCAAATAGAGCTGTAAACAGGGGAGTTTGAGTGGGAGTTCTGTTGGAGGAGAAGGTATTTGTGTGTGTTTGGTTTTGTATTGGTGGTATCTGTATGTGTAGGGGCTTTGTGCTGGGAGAGAATCTGAGCCCTGATTAGGGGGCGGGGCTTCACTGACTAGGCGTCCTATAAAGGGAGCAGCCAGTCAGGCAGCGGCACAGACGGCTGCAGCGGCACTGGAGCTAGCAAATAGAGCTGTAAACAGGGGAGTTTGAGTGGGAGTTCTGTTGGAGGAGAAGGTATTTGTGTTTGTTTGGTTTTGTATTGGCAGTATTTGTATGTGTAGAGGCTTGGAGGGGCTTTGTGCTGCGAGAGAAGCTGAGCCCTGATTAGTGGGCGGGGCTTCACTGACTATGGGTCCTATAAAGGGAGCAGCCAGTCAGGCAGCGACACAGACAGCTGCAGCGGTACAGGAGCTAGCAAACACAGCTGTAAACAGGGGAGTTTAAGTGGGAGTTCTGTTGGAGGAGAAGGTATTTGTGTGTGTTTGGTTTTGTGTTGGTGGTATCTGTATGTGTAGGCGCTTTGTGCTGGGAGAGAAGCCGAGCCCTGATTAGGGGGCGGGGCTTCACTGACGAGGGGTCCTATAAAGGGAGCAGCCAGCCAGGCAGGGGCACAGACAGCTGCAGCGGAACAGGAGCTAGCAAACAGAGCTGTAAACAGGGGACTTTGAGAGGGAGTTCTGTTGGAGGAGAAGGTATTTGTGTGTGTTTGGTTTTGTATTGGTAGTATCTGTATGAGTAGAGGCTTTGTGCTGGGAGAGAATCTGAGCCCTGATTAGGGGGCGGGGCTTCACTGACTAGGGGTCCTATAAAGGTAGCAGCCAGTCAGGCAGCGGCACAGACGGCTGCAGCGGCACTGGAGCTAGCAAATAGAGCTGTAAACAGGGGAGTTTGAGTGGGAGTTCTGTTGGAGGAGAAGTATTTGTGTGTCTTTGGTTTTGTATTGGTAGTATCTGTATGTGTATGGGCTTTGTGCTGGGAGAAAAGCTGAGCCCTGATTAGGGGGCGGGGCTTCACTGACTAGCGGTCCTATAAAGGGAGCAGCCAGCCAGGCAGGAGCACAGACAGCTGCAGCGGAACAGGAGCTAGCAAACAGAGCTGTAAACAGGGGACTTTGAGAGGGAGTTCTGTTGGAGGAGAAGGTATTTGTGTGTGTTTGGTTTTGTATTGGTGGTATCTGTATGTGTAGAGGCTTGGAGGGGCTTTGTGCTGGGAGAGAAGCTGAGCCCTGATTAGGGGGCGGGGCTTCACTGACTAGGCGTCCTATAAAGGCAGCAGCCAGTCAGGCAGCGGCACAGACAGCTGCAGTGGCACAGGAGCTAGCAAACAGAGCTGTAAACAGGGGAGTTTGAGTGGGAGTTCTGTTGGAGGAGAAGGTATTTGTGTGTGTGTTTGGTTTTGTATTGGTGGTATCTGTATGTGTAGAGGCTTGGAGGGGCTTTGTGCTGGGAGAGAAGCTGAGCCCTGATTAGGGGGCGGGGCTTCACTGACTAGGGGTCCTATAAAGGGAGCAGCCAGTCAGGCAGGGGCACAGACAGCTGCAGCGGAACAGGAGCTAGCAAACAGAGCTGTAAACAGGGGACTTTGAGAGGGAGTTCTGTTGGAGGAGAAGGTATTTGTGTGTGTTTGGTTTTGTATTGGTAGTATCTGTATGAGTAGAGGATTTGTGCTGGGAGAGAATCTGAGCCCTGATTAGGGGGCGGGGCTTCACTGACTAGGGGTCCTATAAAGGTAGCAGCCAGTCAGTCAGCGGCACAGACGGCTGCAGCGGCACTGGAGCTAGCAAATAGAGCTGTAAACAGGGGAGTTTGAGTGGGAGTTCTGTTGGAGGAGAAGGTATTTGTGTGTGTTTGGTACTGTATTGGTAGTATCTGTATGTGTAGAGGCTTGGTGCTGGGAGAGAAGCTGAGCCCTGATTAGGGGGCGGGGCTTCACTGACTAGGAGCCCTAGAAAGGTAGCAGCCCGTCAGGCAGCGGCACAGGAGCTAGCAAACAGAGCTGTAAACAGGGGAGTTTGAGTGGGAGTTCTGTTGGAGGAGAAGGTATTTGTGTGTGTTTGGTTTTTTGTTTGTGGTATCTGTATGTGTAGGGGCTTTTTGCTGGGAGAGAAGCTGAGCCCTGATTAGGGGGCGGGGCTTCACTGACCAGGGGTCCTATAAAGGGAGCAGCCAGTCAGGCAGCTGCACAGACAGCTGCAGCGGTACAGGAGCTTTCAAACAGAGCTGTAAACAGGGGAGTTTGAGTGGGAGTTCTGTTGGAGGAGAAGGTATTTGTGTGTGTGTTTGGTTTTGTATTGGTGGTATCTGTATGTATAGAGGCTTGGAGGGGCTTTGTGCTGGGAGAGAAGCTGAGCCCTGATTAGGGGGCGGGGCTTCACTGACGAGGGGTCCTATAAAGGGAGCAGCCAGTCAGGCAGGGGCACAGACAGCTGCAGCGGAACAGGAGCTAGCAAACAGAGCTGTAAACAGGGGACTTTGAGAGGGAGTTCTGTTGGAGGAGAAGGTATTTGTGTGTGTTTGGTTTTGTATTGGTAGTATCTGTATGAGTAGAGGATTTGTGCTGGGAGAGAATCTGAGCCCTGATTAGGGGGCGGGGCTTCACTGACTAGGGGTCCTATAAAGGTAGCAGCCAGTCAGTCAGCGGCACAGACGGCTGCAGCGGCACTGGAGCTAGCAAATAGAGCTGTAAACAGGGGAGTTTGAGTGGGAGTTCTGTTGGAGGAGAAGGTATTTGTGTGTGTTTGGTACTGTATTGGTAGTATCTGTATGTGTAGAGGCTTGGTGCTGGGAGAGAAGCTGAGCCCTGATTAGGGGGCGGGGCTTCACTGACTAGGAGCCCTAGAAAGGTAGCAGCCAGTCAGGCAGCGGCACAGGAGCTAGCAAACAGAGCTGTAAACAGGGGAGTTTGAGTGGGAGTTCTGTTGGAGGAGAAGGTATTTGTGTGTGTTTGGTTTTTTGTTTGTGGTATCTGTATGTGTAGGGGCTTTTTGCTGGGAGAGAAGCTGAGCCCTGATTAGGGGGCGGGGCTTCACTGACCAGGGGTCCTATAAAGGGAGCAGCCAGTCAGGCAGCTGCACAGACAGCTGCAGCGGTACAGGAGCTTTCAAACAGAGCTGTAAACAGGGGAGTTTGAGTGGGAGTTCTGTTGGAGGAGAAGGTATTTGTGTGTGTGTTTGGTTTTGTATTGGTGGTATCTGTATGTATAGAGGCTTGGAGGGGCTTTGTGCTGGGAGAGAAGCTGAGCCCTGATTAGGGGGCGGGGCTTCACTGACGAGGGGTCCTATAAAGGGAGCAGCCAGTCAGGCAGGGGCACAGACAGCTGCAGCGGAACAGGAGCTAGCAAACAGAGCTGTAAACTGGGGACTTTGAGAGGGAGTTCTGTTGGAGGAGAAGGTATTTGTTTGTGTTTGGTTTTGTATTGGTAGTATCTGTATGAGTAGAGGCTTTGTGCTGGGAGAGAATCTGAGCCCTGATTAGGGGGCGGGGCTTCACTGACTAGGGGTCCTATAAAGGTAGCAGCCAGTCAGGCAGCGGCACAGACGGCTGCAGCGGCACTGGAGCTAGCAAATAGAGCTGTAAACAGGGGAGTTTGAGTGGGAGTTCTGTTGGAGGAGAAGGTATTTGTGTGTGTTTGGTTTTGTATTGGTGGTATCTGTATGTGTAGGGGGTTTGTGCTGGGAGAGAAGCTGAGCCCTGATTAGGGGGCGGGGCTTCACTGACTAGGGGTCCTATAAAGGGAGCAGCCAGTCAGGCTGCTGCACAGACAGCTGCAGCGGTACAGGAGCTTGCAAACAGAACTGTAAACAGGGGAGTTTGAGTGGGAGTTCTGTTGGAGGAGAAGGTATTTGTGTGTGTTTGGTTTTCTATTGGTAGTATCTGTATGTGTAGGGGCTTGGAGGGGCTTTGTCCTGGGAGAGAAGATGAGCCCTGATTAAGGGGCGGGGCTTCGCTGACTAGGGGTCCTATGAAGGTAGCAGCCAGTCAGGCAGCGTCACAGACAGCTGCAGGGGCACAGGAGCTAGCAAACAGAGCTGTAAACAGGGGACTTTGAGAGGGAGTTCTGTTGGATTAGAAGGTATTTGTGTTTGGTTTTGTATTGGTAGTATCTGTATGAGTAGAGGCTTTGTGCTGGGAGAGAATCTGAGCCCTGATTAGGGGGCGGGGCTTCTCTGACTAGGGGTCCTATAAAGGTAGCAGCCAGTCAGGCAGCGGCACAGACAGCTGCAGTGGCACAGGAGCTAGCAAACAGAGCTGTAAACAGGGGAGTTTGAGTGGGAGTTCTGTTGGAGGAGAAGGTATTTGTGTGTGTTTGGTTTTTTGTTTGTGGTATCTGTATGTGTAGGGGCTTTTTGCTGGGAGAGAAGCTGAGCCCTGATTAGGGGGCGGGGCTTCACTGACCAGGGGTCCTATAAAGGGAGCAGCCAGTCAGGCAGCTGCACAGACAGCTGCAGCGGTACAGGAGCTTTCAAACAGAGCTGTAAACAGGGGAGTTTGAGTGGGAGTTCTGTTGGAGGAGAAGGTATTTGTGTGTGTGTTTGGTTTTGTATTGGTGGTATCTGTATGTATAGAGGCTTGGAGGGGCTTTGTGCTGGGAGAGAAGCTGAGCCCTGATTAGGGGGCGGGGCTTCACTGACGAGGGGTCCTATAAAGGGAGCAGCCAGTCAGGCAGGGGCACAGACAGCTGCAGCGGAACAGGAGCTATCAAACAGAGCTGTAAACAGGGGACTTTGAGAGGGAGTTCTGTTGGAGGAGAAGGTATTTGTGTGTGTTTGGTTTTGTATTGGTAGTATCTGTATGAGTAGAGGATTTGTGCTGGGAGAGAAACTGAGCCCTGATTAGGGGGCGGGGCTTCACTGACTAGGGGTCCTATAAAGGTAGCAGCCAGTCAGTCAGCGGCACAGACGGCTGCAGCGGCACTGGAGCTAGCAAATAGAGCTGTAAACAGGGGAGTTTGAGTGGGAGTTCTGTTGGAGGAGAAGGTATTTGTGTGTGTTTGGTACTGTATTGGTAGTATCTGTATGTGCAGAGGCTTGGTGCTGGGAGAGAAGCTGAGCCCTGATTAGGGGGCGGGGCTTCACTGACTAGGAGCCCTAGAAAGGTAGCAGCCAGTCAGGCAGCGGCACAGGAGCTAGCAAACAGAGCTGTAAACAGGGGAGTTTGAGTGGGAGTTCTGTTGGAGGAGAAGGTATTTGTGTGTGTTTGGTTTTTTGTTTGTGGTATCTGTATGTGTAGGGGCTTTTTGCTGGGAGAGAAGCTGAGCCCTGATTAGGGGGCGGGGCTTCACTGACTAGGGGTCCTATAAAGGTAGCAGCCAGTCAGGCAGCGGCACAGACGGCTGCAGCGGCACTGGAGCTAGCAAATAGAGCTGTAAACAGGGGAGTTTGAGTGGGAGTTCTGTTGGAGGAGAAGGTATTCGTGTGTGTTTGGTTTTGTATTGGTGGTATCTGTATGTGTAGGGGCTTTGTGCTGGGAGAGAAGCTGAGCCCTGATTAGGGGGCGGGGCTTCACTGACTAGGGGTCCTATAAAGGGAGCAGCCAGTCAGGCTGCTGCACAGACAGCTGCAGCGGTACAGGAGCTAGCAAACAGAGCTGTAAACAGGGGAGTTTGAGTGGGAGTTCTGTTGGAGGAGAAAGTATTTGTGTGTGTTTGGTTTTGTGTTGGTGGTATCTGTATGTGTAGGCGCTTTGTGCTGGGAGAGAAGCCTAGCCCTGATTAGGGGGCGGGGCTTCACTGACGAGGGGTCCTATAAAGGGAGCAGCCAGTCAGGCAGCGACACAGACAGATGGAGCGGAACAGGAGCTAGCAAACAGAGACGTAAACAAGGGACTTTGAGAGGGAGTTCTGTTGGAGGAGAAGGTATTTGTTTGTGTTTGGTTTTGTATTGGTAGTATCTGTATGAGTAGAGGCTTTGTGCTGGGAGAGAATCTGAGCCCTGATTAGGGGTCGGGGCTTCACTGACTAGGGGTCCTATAAAGGCAGCAGCCAGTCAGGCAGCGGCACAGACAGCTGCAGTGGCACAGGAGCTAGCAAAGAGAGCTGTAAACAGGGGAGTTTGAGTGGGAGTTCTGTTGGAGGAGAAGGTATTTGTGTGTGTCTGGTTTTGTATTGGTGGTATCTGTATGTGTAGAGGCTTGGAGGGGCTTTGTGCTGGGAGAGAAGCTGAGCCCTGATTAGGGGGCGGGGCTTCACTGACGAGGGGTCCTATAAAGGGAGCAGCCAGTCAGGCAGCGACACAGACAGCTGCAGCGGTACAGGAGCTAGCAAACAGAGCTGTAAACAAGGGAGTTTGAGTGGGAGTTCTGTTGGAGGAGAAGGTATTTGTGTGTGTGTTTGGTTTTGTATTGGTAGTATCTGTATGTGTAGAGGCTTGGACGGGCTTTGTGCTGGGAGCGAAGCTGGGCCTTGATTAGGGGGCAGGGTTTCACTGACTAGGGGTCCTATAAAGGGAGCAGCCAGTCAGGCAGGGGCACAGACAGCTGCAGCGGAACAGGAGCTAGCAAACAGAGCTGTAAACAGGGGACTTTGAGAGGGAGTTCTGTTGGAGGAGAAGGTATTTGTGTGTGTTTGGTTTTGTATTGGTAGTATCTGTATGAGTAGAGGCTTTGTGCTGGGAGAGAATCTGAGCCCTGATTAGGGGGCGGGGCTTCACTGACTAGGGGTCCTATAAAGGTAGCAGCCAGTCAGGCAGCGGCACAGACGGCTGCAGCGGCACTGGAGCTAGCAAATAGAGCTGTAAACAGGGGAGTTTGAGTGGGAGTTCTGTTGGAGGAGAAGGTATTTGTGTGTGTTTGGTTTTGTATTGGTAGTATTTGTATTTGTAGAGGCTTGGAGGGGCTTTGTGCTGCGAGAGAAGCTTTGCCCTGATTAGGGGGCGGGGCTTCACTGACTATGGGTCCTATAAAGGGAGCAGCCAGTCAGGCAGCTACACAGACAGCTGCAGCGGTACAGGAGCTAGCAAACAGAGCTGTAAACAGGGGAGTTTGAGTGGGAGTTCTGTTGGAGGAGAAGGTATTTGTGTGTGTTTGGTTTTGTGTTGGTGGTATCTGTATGTGTAGGGGCTTTGTGCTGGGAGAGAAGCCTAGCCCTGATTAGGGGGCGGGGCTTCACTGACGAGGCGTCCTATAAAGGGAGCAGCCAGTCAGGCAGCGACACAGACAGATGCAGCGGTACAGGAGCTAGCAAACAGAGCTGTAAACAGGGGAGTTTGAGTGGGAGTTCTGTTGGAGGAGAAGTATTTGTGTGTCTTTGGTTTTGTATTGGTAGTATCTGTATGTGTATGGGCTTTGTGCTGGGAGAAAAGCTGAGCCCTGATTAGGGGGCGGGGCTTCACTGACTAGGGGTCCTATAAAGGGAGCAGCCAGTCAGGCAGGGGCACAGACAGCTGCAGCGGAACAGGAGCTAGCAAACAGAGCTGTAAACAGGGGACTTTGAGAGGGAGTTCTGTTGGAGGAGAAGGTATTTGTGTGTGTTTGGTTTTGTATTGGTAGTATCTGTATGAGTAGAGGATTTGTGCTGGGAGAGAATCTGAGCCCTGATTAGGGGGCGGGGCTTCACTGACTAGGGGTCCTATAAAGGTAGCAGCCAGTCAGTCAGCGGCACAGACGGCTGCAGCGGCACTGGAGCTAGCAAATAGAGCTGTAAACAGGGGAGTTTGAGTGGGAGTTCTGTTGGAGGAGAAGGTATTTGTGTGTGTTTGGTACTGTATTGGTAGTATCTGTATGTGTAGAGGCTTGGTGCTGGGAGAGAAGCTGAGCCCTGATTAGGGGGCGGGGCTTCACTGACTAGGAGCCCTAGAAAGGTAGCAGCCCGTCAGGCAGCGGCACAGGAGCTAGCAAACAGAGCTGTAAACAGGGGAGTTTGAGTGGGAGTTCTGTTGGAGGAGAAGGTATTTGTGTGTGTTTGGTTTTTTGTTTGTGGTATCTGTATGTGTAGGGGCTTTTTGCTGGGAGAGAAGCTGAGCCCTGATTAGGGGGCGGGGCTTCACTGACCAGGGGTCCTATAAAGGGAGCAGCCAGTCAGGCAGCTGCACAGACAGCTGCAGCGGTACAGGAGCTTTCAAACAGAGCTGTAAACAGGGGAGTTTGAGTGGGAGTTCTGTTGGAGGAGAAGGTATTTGTGTGTGTGTTTGGTTTTGTATTGGTGGTATCTGTATGTATAGAGGCTTGGAGGGGCTTTGTGCTGGGAGAGAAGCTGAGCCCTGATTAGGGGGCGGGGCTTCACTGACGAGGGGTCCTATAAAGGGAGCAGCCAGTCAGGCAGGGGCACAGACAGCTGCAGCGGAACAGGAGCTAGCAAACAGAGCTGTAAACAGGGGACTTTGAGAGGGAGTTCTGTTGGAGGAGAAGGTATTTGTGTGTGTTTGGTTTTGTATTGGTAGTATCTGTATGAGTAGAGGATTTGTGCTGGGAGAGAATCTGAGCCCTGATTAGGGGGCGGGGCTTCACTGACTAGGGGTCCTATAAAGGTAGCAGCCAGTCAGTCAGCGGCACAGACGGCTGCAGCGGCACTGGAGCTAGCAAATAGAGCTGTAAACAGGGGAGTTTGAGTGGGAGTTCTGTTGGAGGAGAAGGTATTTGTGTGTGTTTGGTACTGTATTGGTAGTATCTGTATGTGTAGAGGCTTGGTGCTGGGAGAGAAGCTGAGCCCTGATTAGGGGGCGGGGCTTCACTGACTAGGAGCCCTAGAAAGGTAGCAGCCAGTCAGGCAGCGGCACAGGAGCTAGCAAACAGAGCTGTAAACAGGGGAGTTTGAGTGGGAGTTCTGTTGGAGGAGAAGGTATTTGTGTGTGTTTGGTTTTTTGTTTGTGGTATCTGTATGTGTAGGGGCTTTTTGCTGGGAGAGAAGCTGAGCCCTGATTAGGGGGCGGGGCTTCACTGACCAGGGGTCCTATAAAGGGAGCAGCCAGTCAGGCAGCTGCACAGACAGCTGCAGCGGTACAGGAGCTTTCAAACAGAGCTGTAAACAGGGGAGTTTGAGTGGGAGTTCTGTTGGAGGAGAAGGTATTTGTGTGTGTGTTTGGTTTTGTATTGGTGGTATCTGTATGTATAGAGGCTTGGAGGGGCTTTGTGCTGGGAGAGAAGCTGAGCCCTGATTAGGGGGCGGGGCTTCACTGACGAGGGGTCCTATAAAGGGAGCAGCCAGTCAGGCAGGGGCACAGACAGCTGCAGCGGAACAGGAGCTAGCAAACAGAGCTGTAAACTGGGGACTTTGAGAGGGAGTTCTGTTGGAGGAGAAGGTATTTGTTTGTGTTTGGTTTTGTATTGGTAGTATCTGTATGAGTAGAGGCTTTGTGCTGGGAGAGAATCTGAGCCCTGATTAGGGGGCGGGGCTTCACTGACTAGGGGTCCTATAAAGGTAGCAGCCAGTCAGGCAGCGGCACAGACGGCTGCAGCGGCACTGGAGCTAGCAAATAGAGCTGTAAACAGGGGAGTTTGAGTGGGAGTTCTGTTGGAGGAGAAGGTATTTGTGTGTGTTTGGTTTTGTATTGGTGGTATCTGTATGTGTAGGGGGTTTGTGCTGGGAGAGAAGCTGAGCCCTGATTAGGGGGCGGGGCTTCACTGACTAGGGGTCCTATAAAGGGAGCAGCCAGTCAGGCTGCTGCACAGACAGCTGCAGCGGTACAGGAGCTTGCAAACAGAACTGTAAACAGGGGAGTTTGAGTGGGAGTTCTGTTGGAGGAGAAGGTATTTGTGTGTGTTTGGTTTTCTATTGGTAGTATCTGTATGTGTAGGGGCTTGGAGGGGCTTTGTCCTGGGAGAGAAGATGAGCCCTGATTAAGGGGCGGGGCTTTGCTGACTAGGGGTCCTATGAAGGTAGCAGCCAGTCAGGCAGCGTCACAGACAGCTGCAGGGGCACAGGAGCTAGCAAACAGAGCTGTAAACAGGGATCTTTGAGAGGGAGTTCTGTTGGATTAGAAGGTATTTGTTTGTGTTTGGTTTTGTATTGGTAGTATCTGTATGAGTAGAGGCTTTGTGCTGGGAGAGAATCTGAGCCCTGATTAGGGGGCGGGGCTTCTCTGACTAGGGGTCCTATAAAGGTAGCAGCCAGTCAGGCAGCGGCACAGACAGCTGCAGTGGCACAGGAGCTAGCAAACAGAGCTGTAAACAGGGGAGTTTGAGTGGGAGTTCTGTTGGAGGAGAAGGTATTTGTGTGTGTTTGGTTTTTTGTTTGTGGTATCTGTATGTGTAGGGGCTTTTTGCTGGGAGAGAAGCTGAGCCCTGATTAGGGGGCGGGGCTTCACTGACCAGGGGTCCTATAAAGGGAGCAGCCAGTCAGGCAGCTGCACAGACAGCTGCAGCGGTACAGGAGCTTTCAAACAGAGCTGTAAACAGGGGAGTTTGAGTGGGAGTTCTGTTGGAGGAGAAGGTATTTGTGTGTGTGTTTGGTTTTGTATTGGTGGTATCTGTATGTATAGAGGCTTGGAGGGGCTTTGTGCTGGGAGAGAAGCTGAGCCCTGATTAGGGGGCGGGGCTTCACTGACGAGGGGTCCTATAAAGGGAGCAGCCAGTCAGGCAGGGGCACAGACAGCTGCAGCGGAACAGGAGCTAGCAAACAGAGCTGTAAACAGGGGACTTTGAGAGGGAGTTCTGTTGGAGGAGAAGGTATTTGTGTGTGTTTGGTTTTGTATTGGTAGTATCTGTATGAGTAGAGGATTTGTGCTGGGAGAGAATCTGAGCCCTGATTAGGGGGCGGGGCTTCACTGACTAGGGGTCCTATAAAGGTAGCAGCCAGTCAGTCAGCGGCACAGACGGCTGCAGCGGCACTGGAGCTAGCAAATAGAGCTGTAAACAGGGGAGTTTGAGTGGGAGTTCTGTTGGAGGAGAAGGTATTTGTGTGTGTTTGGTACTGTATTGGTAGTATCTGTATGTGCAGAGGCTTGGTGCTGGGAGAGAAGCTGAGCCCTGATTAGGGGGCGGGGCTTCACTGACTAGGAGCCCTAGAAAGGTAGCAGCCAGTCAGGCAGCGGCACAGGAGCTAGCAAACAGAGCTGTAAACAGGGGAGTTTGAGTGGGAGTTCTGTTGGAGGAGAAGGTATTTGTGTGTGTTTGGTTTTTTGTTTGTGGTATCTGTATGTGTAGGGGCTTTTTGCTGGGAGAGTAGCTGAGCCCTGATTAGGGGGCGGGGCTTCACTGACTAGGGGTCCTATAAAGGTAGCAGCCAGTCAGGCAGCGGCACAGACGGCTGCAGCGGCACTGGAGCTAGCAAATAGAGCTGTAAACAGGGGAGTTTGAGTGGGAGTTCTGTTGGAGGAGAAGGTATTCGTGTGTGTTTGGTTTTGTATTGGTGGTATCTGTATGTGTAGGGGCTTTGTGCTGGGAGAGAAGCTGAGCCCTGATTAGGGGGCGGGGCTTCACTGACTAGGGGTCCTATAAAGGGAGCAGCCAGTCAGGCTGCTGCACAGACAGCTGCATCGGTACAGGAGCTAGCAAACAGAGCTGTAAACAGGGGAGTTTGAGTGGGAGTTCTGTTGGAGGAGAAAGTATTTGTGTGTGTTTGGTTTTGTGTTGGTGGTATCTGTATGTGTAGGCGCTTTGTGCTGGGAGAGAAGCCTAGCCCTGATTAGGGGGCGGGGCTTCACTGACGAGGGGTCCTATAAAGGGAGCAGCCAGTCAGGCAGCGACACAGACAGATGGAGCGGAACAGGAGCTAGCAAACAGAGACGTAAACAAGGGACTTTGAGAGGGAGTTCTGTTGGAGGAGAAGGTATTTGTTTGTGTTTGGTTTTGTATTGGTAGTATCTGTATGAGTAGAGGCTTTGTGCTGGGAGAGAATCTGAGCCCTGATTAGGGGGCGGGGCTTCACTGACTAGGGGTCCTATAAAGGCAGCAGCCAGTCAGGCAGCGGCACAGACAGCTGCAGTGGCACAGGAGCTAGCAAAGAGAGCTGTAAACAGGGGAGTTTGAGTGGGAGTTCTGTTGGAGGAGAAGGTATTTGTGTGTGTCTGGTTTTGTATTGGTGGTATCTGTATGTGTAGAGGCTTGGAGGGGCTTTGTGCTGGGAGAGAAGCTGAGCCCTGATTAGGGGGCGGGGCTTCACTGACGAGGGGTCCTATAAAGGGAGCAGCCAGTCAGGCAGCGACACAGACAGCTGCAGCGGTACAGGAGCTAGCAAACAGAGCTGTAAACAAGGGAGTTTGAGTGGGAGTTCTGTTGGAGGAGAAGGTATTTGTGTGCGTGTTTGGTTTTGTATTGGTAGTATCTGTATGAGTAGAGGCTTTGTGCTGGGAGAGAATCTGAGCCCTGATTAGGGGGCGGGGCTTCACTGACTAGGGGTCCTATAAAGGTAGCAGCCAGTCAGGCAGCGGCACAGACGGCTGCAGCGGCACTGGAGCTAGCAAATAGAGCTGTAAACAGGGGAGTTTGAGTGGGAGTTCTGTTGGAGGAGAAGGTATTTGTGTGTGTTTGGTTTTGTATTGGTAGTATTTGTATTTGTAGAGGCTTGGAGGGGCTTTGTGCTGCGAGAGAAGCTTTGCCCTGATTAGGGGGCGGGGCTTCACTGACTATGGGTCCTATAAAGGGAGCAGCCAGTCAGGCAGCTACACAGACAGCTGCAGCGGTACAGGAGCTAGCAAACAGAGCTGTAAACAGGGGAGTTTGAGTGGGAGTTCTGTTGGAGGAGAAGGTATTTGTGTGTGTTTGGTTTTGTGTTGGTGGTATCTGTATGTGTAGGGGCTTTGTGCTGGGAGAGAAGCCTAGCCCTGATTAGGGGGCGGGGCTTCACTGACGAGGCGTCCTATAAAGGGAGCAGCCAGTCAGGCAGCGACACAGACAGATGCAGCGGTACAGGAGCTAGCAAACAGAGCTGTAAACAGGGGAGTTTGAGTGGGAGTTCTGTTGGAGGAGAAGTATTTGTGTGTCTTTGGTTTTGTATTGGTAGTATCTGTATGTGTATGGGCTTTGTGCTGGGAGAAAAGCTGAGCCCTGATTAGGGGGCGGGGCTTCACTGATTAGGGGTCCTATAAAGGGAGCAGCCAGTCAGGCAGGGGCACAGACAGCTGCAGCGGAACAGGAGCTAGCAAACAGAGCTGTAAACAGGGGACTTTGAGAGGGAGTTCTGTTGGAGGAGAAGGTATTTGTGTGTGTTTGGTTTTGTATTGGTAGTATCTGTATGAGTAGAGGCTTTGTGCTGGGAGAGAATCTGAGCCCTGATGAGGGGGCGGGGCTTCACTGACTAGGGGTCCTATAAAGGTAGCAGCCAGTCAGGCAGCGGCACAGACGGCTGCAGCGGCACTGGAGCTAGCAAATAGAGGTGTAAACAGGGGAGTTTGAGTGGGAGTTCTGTTGGAGGAGAAGGTATTTGTGTGTGTTTGGTTTTGTATTGGTGGTATCTGTATGTGTAGGGGCTTTGTGCTGGGAGAGAAGCTGAGCCATGATTAGGGGGCGGGGCTTCACTGACTAGGCGTCCTATAAAGGGAGCAGCCAGTCAGGCAGCGACACAGACAGCTGCAGCGGTACAGGAGCTAGCAAACAGAGCTGTAAACAGGGGAGTTTAAGTGGGAGTTCTGTTGGAGGAGAAGGTATTGGTAGTATCTGTATGAGTAGAGGCTTTGTGCTGGGAGAGAATCTGAGCCCTGATTGGGGGGCGGGGCTTCACTGACTAGAGGTCCTATAAAGGTTGCAGCCAGTCAGGCAGCGGCACAGACGGCTGAAGCGGCACTGGAGCTAGCAAATAGAGCTGTAAACAGGGGAGTTTGAGTGGGAGTTCTGTTGGAGGAGAAGGTATTTGTGTGTGTGTTTGGTTTTGTATTGGTGGTATCTGTATGTGTAGAGGCTTGGAGGGGCTTTGTGCTGGGAGAGAAGCTGAGCCCTGATTAGGGGGCGGGGCTTCACTGACTAGGGGTCCTATAAAGGGAGCAACCAGTCAGGCAGGTTCACAGACAGCTGCAGCGGTACAGGAGCTAGCAAACAGAGCTGTAAACAGGGGACTTTGAGAGGGAGTTCTGTTGGAGGAGAAGGTATTTGTTTGTTTGGTTTTGTATTGGTAGTATCTGTATGAGTAGAGGCTTTGTGCTGGGAGAGAAGCTGAGCCCTGATTAGGGGGCGGGGCTTCACTGACTAGGCGTCCTATAAAGGGAGCAGCCAGTCAGGCAGGGGCACAGACAGCTGCAGCGGAACAGGAGCTAGCAAACAGAGCTGTAAACAGGGGAGTTTGAGTGGGACTTCTGTTGGAGGAGAAAGTATTTGTGTGTGTTTGGTTTTGTGTTGGTGGTATCTGTATGTGTAGGGGCTTTGTGCTGAGAGAGAAGCTGAGCCCTGATTAGGGGGCGGGGCTTCACTGACTAGGGGTCCTATAAAGGCAGCAGCCAGTCAGGCAGCGGCACAGACAGCTGCAGTGGCACAGGAGCTAGCAAAGAGCTGTAAACAGGGGAGTTTGAGTGGGACTTCTGTTGGAGGAGAAGGTATTTGTGTGTGTCTGGTTTTGTATTGGTGGTATCTGTATGTGTAGAGGCTTGGAGGGGCTTTGTGCTGGGAGAGAAGCTGAGCCCTGATTAGGGGGCGGGGCTTCACTGACTAGGGGTCCTATAAAGGTAGCAGCCAGTCAGGCAGCGGCACAGCCGGCTGCAGCGGCACTGGAGCTAGCAAATAGAGCTGTAAACAGGGGAGTTTGAGTGGGAGTTCTGTTGGAGGAGAACGTATTGGTTTGTGTTTGGTTTTGTATTGGTGGTATCTGTATGTGTAGGGGCTTTGTGCTGGGAGAGAAGCTGAGCCCTGATTAGGGGGCGGGGCTTCACTGACTAGGCGTCCTATAAAGGCAGCAGCCAGTCAGGCAGCGGCACAGACAGCTGCAGTGGCACAGGAGCTAGCAAACAGAGCTGTAAACAGGGGAGTTTGAGTGGGAGTTCTGTTGGAGGAGAAGGTATTTGTGTGTGTTTGGTTTTCTATTGGTAGTATCTGTATGTGTAGGGGCTTGGAGGGGCTTTGTGCTGGGAGAGAAGATGAGCCCTGATTAAGGGGCGGGGCTTCGCTGACTAGGGGTCCTATAAAGGGAGCAGCCAGTCAGGCTCCTGCACAGACAGCTGCAGCGGTACAGGAGCTAGCAAACAGAGCTGTAAACAGGGGAGTTTGAGTGGGAGTTCTGTTGGAGGAGAAAGTATTTGTGTGTGTTTGGTTTTGTGTTGGTGGTATCTGTATGTGTAGGCGCTTTGTGCTGGGAGAGAAGCCTAGCCCTGATTAGGGGGCGGGGCTTCACTGACGAGGGGTCCTATAAAGGGAGCAGCCAGTCAGGCAGCGACACAGACAGATGGAGCGGAACAGGAGCTAGCAAACAGAGACGTAAACAGGGGACTTTGAGAGGGAGTTCTGTTGGAGGAGAAGGTATTTGTTTGTGTTTGGTTTTGTATTGGTAGTATCTGTATGAGTAGAGGCTTTGTGCTGGGAGAGAAGCTGAGCCCTGATTAGGGGGCGGGGCTTCACTGACTAGGGGTCCTATAAAGGTAGCAGCCAGTCAGGCTGCTGCACAGACAGCTGCAGCGGTACAGGAGCTAGCAAACAGAGCTGTAAACAGGGGAGTTTGAGTGGGAGTTCTGTTGGAGGAGAAGGTATTTGTGTGTTTGGTTTTGTGTTGTTGGTATCTGTATGTGTAGGGGCTTTGTGCTGAGAGAGAAGCTGAGCCCTGATTAGGGGGCGGGGCTTCACTGACGAGGGATCCTATAAAGGCAGCAGCCAGTCAGGCAGCGGCACAGACAGCGCCAGTGGCACAGGAGCTAGCAAACAGAGCTGTAAACAGGGGAGTTTGAGTGGGAGTTCTGTTGGAGGAGAAGGTATTTGTTTGTGTTTGGTTTTGTATTGGTAGTATCTGTATGAGTAGAGGCTTTGTGCTGGGAGAGAATCTGAGCCCTGATTAGGGGGCGGGGCTTCACTGACTAGGGGTCCTATAAAGGCAGCAGCCAGTCAGGCAGCGGCACAGACAGCTGCAGTGGCACAGGAGCTAGCAAAGAGAGCTGTAAACAGGGGAGTTTGAGTGGGAGTTCTGTTGGAGGAGAAGGTATTTGTGTGTGTCTGGTTTTGTATTGGTGGTATGTGTATGTGTAGAGGCTTGGAGGGGCTTTGTGCTGGGAGAGAAGCTGAGCCCTGATTAGGGGGCGGGGCTTCACTGACGAGGGGTCCTATAAAGGGAGCAGCCAGTCAGGCAGCGACACAGACAGCTGCAGCGGTACAGGAGCTAGCAAACAGAGCTGTAAACAAGGGAGTTTGAGTGAGAGTTCTGTTGGAGGAGAAGGTATTTGTGTGTGTGTTTGGTTTTGTATTGGTAGTATCTGTATGTGTAGAGGCTTGGACGGGCTTTGTGCTGGGAGCGAAGCTGGGCCTTGATTAGGGGGCAGGGTTTCACTGACTAGGGGTCCTATAAAGGGAGCAGCCAGTCAGGCAGGGGCACAGACAGCTGCAGCGGAACAGGAGCTAGCAAACAGAGCTGTAAACAGGGGACTTTGAGAGGGAGTTCTGTTGGAGGAGAAGGTATTTGTGTGTGTTTGGTTTTGTATTGGTAGTATCTGTATGAGTAGAGGCTTTGTGCTGGGAGAGAATCTGAGCCCTGATTAGGGGGCGGGGCTTCACTGACTAGGGGTCCTATAAAGGTAGCAGCCAGTCAGGCAGCGGCACAGACGGCTGCAGCGGCACTGGAGCTAGCAAATAGAGCTGTAAACAGGGGAGTTTGAGTGGGAGTTCTGTTGGAGGAGAAGGTATTTGTGTGTGTTTGGTTTTGTATTGGTAGTATTTGTATTTGTAGAGGCTTGGAGGGGCTTTGTGCTGCGAGAGAAGCTTTGCCCTGATTAGGGGGCGGGGCTTCACTGACTATGGGTCCTATAAAGGGAGCAGCCAGTCAGGCAGCTACACAGACAGCTGCAGCGGTACAGGAGCTAGCAAACAGAGCTGTAAACAGGGGAGTTTGAGTGGGAGTTCTGTTGGAGGAGAAGGTATTTGTGTGTGTTTGGTTTTGTGTTGGTGGTATCTGTATGTGTAGGGGCTTTGTGCTGGGAGAGAAGCCTAGCCCTGATTAGGGGGCGGGGCTTCACTGACGAGGCGTCCTATAAAGGTAGCAGCCAGTCAGGCAGCGACACAGACAGATGCAGCGGTACAGGAGCTAGCAAACAGAGCTGTAAACAGGGGAGTTTGAGTGGGAGTTCTGTTGGAGGAGAAGTATTTGTGTGTCTTTGGTTTTGTATTGGTAGTATCTGTATGTGTATGGGCTTTGTGCTGGGAGAAAAGCTGAGCCCTGATTAGGGGGCGGGGCTTCACTGACTAGGGGTCCTATAAAGGGAGCAGCCAGTCAGGCAGGGGCACAGACAGCTGCAGCGGAACAGGAGCTAGCAAACAGAGCTGTAAACAGGGGAGTTTGAGTGGGAGTTCTGTTGGAGGAGAAGGTATTTGTGTGTGTTTGGTTTTGTGTTGGTGGTATCTGTATGTGTAGGGGCTTTGTGCTGGGAGAGAAGCTGAGCCCTGATTAGGGGGCGGGGCTTCAGTGACGAGGGGTCCTATAAAGGCAGCAGCCAGTCAGGCAGCGGCACAGACAGCTGCAGTGGCACAGGAGCTAGCAAACAGAGCTGTAAACAGGGGAGTTTGAGTGGGAGTTCTGTTGGAGGAGAAGTATTTGTGTGTCTTTGGTTTTGTATTGGTAGTATCTGTATGTGTATGGGCTTTGTGCTGGGAGAAAAGCTGAGCCCTGATTAGGGGGCGGGGCTTCACTGACTAGGGGTCCTATAAAGGGAGCAGCCAGTCAGGCAGGGGCACAGACAGCTGCAGCGGAACAGGAGCTAGCAAACAGAGCTGTAAACAGGGGACTTTGAGAGGGAGTTCTGTTGGAGGAGAAGGTATTTGTGTGTGTTTGGTTTTGTATTGGTAGTATCTGTATGAGTAGAGGCTTTGTGCTGGGAGAGAATCGGAGCCCTGATGAGGGGGCGGGGCTTCACTGACTAGGGGTCCTATAAAGGTAGCAGCCAGTCAGGCAGCGGCACAGACGGCTGCAGCGGCACTGGAGCTAGCAAATAGAGGTGTAAACAGGGGAGTTTGAGTGGGAGTTCTGTTGGAGGAGAAGGTATTTGTGTGTGTTTGGTTTTGTATTGGTGGTATCTGTATGTGTAGGGGCTTTGTGCTGGGAGAGAAGCTGAGCCATGATTAGGGGGCGGGGCTTCACTGACTAGGCGTCCTATAAAGGGAGCAGCCAGTCAGGCAGCGACACAGACAGCTGCAGCGGTACAGGAGCTAGCAAACAGAGCTGTAAACAGGGGAGTTTAAGTGGGAGTTCTGTTGGAGGAGAAGGTATTTGTGTGTGTTTGGTTTTGTATTGGTAGTATCTGTATGAGTAGAGGCTTTGTGCTGGGAGAGAATCTGAGCCCTGATTGGGGGGCGGGTCTTCACTGACTAGAGGTCCTATAAAGGTTGCAGCCAGTCAGGCAGCGGCACAGACGGCTGAAGCGGCACTGGAGCTAGCAAATAGAGCTGTAAACAGGGGAGTTTGAGTGGGAGTTCTGTTGGAGGAGAAGGTATTTGTGTGTGTGTTTGGTTTTGTATTGGTGGTATCTGTATGTTTAGAGGCTTGGAGGGGCTTTGTGCTGGGAGAGAAGCTGAGCCCTGATTAGGGGGCGGGGCTTCACTGACTAGGGGTCCTATAAAGGGAGCAACCAGTCAGGCAGGTTCACAGACAGCTGCAGCGGAACAGGAGCTAGCAAACAGAGCTGTAAACAGGGGACTTTGAGAGGGAGTTCTGTTGGAGGAGAAGGTATTTGTTTGTTTGGTTTTGTATTGGTAGTATCTGTATGAGTAGAGGCTTTGTGCTGGGAGAGAATCTGAGCCCTGATTAGGGGGCGGGGCTTCACTGACTAGGGGTCTTATAAAGGTAGCAGCCAGTCAGGCAGCGGCACAGACGGCTGCAGCGGCACTGGAGCTAGCAAATAGAGCTGTAAACAGGGGAGTTTGAGTGGGAGTTCTGTTGGAGGAGAAGGTATTTGTGTGTGTTTGGTTTTGTGTTGGTGGTATCTGTATGTGTAGGGGCTTTGTGCTGGGAGAGAAGCCTAGCCCTGATTAGGGGGCGGGGCTTCACTGACGAGGGGTCCTATAAAGGGAGCAGCCAGTCAGGCAGCGACACAGACAGATGAAGCGGTACAGGAGCTTGCAAACAGAGCTGTAAACAGGGGAGTTTGAGTGGGAGTTCTGTTGGAGGAGAAGTATTTGTGTGTCTTTGGTTTTGTATTGGTAGTATCTGTATATGTATGGGCTTTGTGCTGGGAGAAAAGCTGAGCCCTGATTAGGGGGCGGGGCTTCACTGACTAGGGGTCCTATAAAGG
Source organism: Lepidochelys kempii (assembly GCF_965140285.1). Taxonomy (NCBI): domain Eukaryota; kingdom Metazoa; phylum Chordata; order Testudines; family Cheloniidae; genus Lepidochelys; species Lepidochelys kempii. Next base: position 63,932 of record NC_136397.1, read on the forward strand.
GAGCAGCCAGTCAGGCAGGGGCACAGACAGCTGCAGCGGAACAGGAGCTAGCAAACAGAGCTGTAAACAGTGGACTTTGAGAGGGAGTTCTGTTGGAGGAGAAGGTATTTGTGTGTGTTTGGTTTTGTATTGGTAGTATCTGTATGAGTAGAGGCTTTGTGCTGGGAGAGAATCTGAGCCCTGATTAGGGGGCGGGGCTTCACTGACGAGGGGTCCTATAAAGGTAGCAGCCAGTCAGGCAGCGGCACAGACGGCTGCAGCGGCACTGGAGCTAGCAAATAGAGGTGTAAACAGGGGAGTTTGAGTGGGAGTTCTGTTGGAGGAGAAGGTATTTGTGTGTGTTTGGTTTTGTATTGGTGGTATCTGTATGTGTAGGGGCTTTGTGCTGGGAGAGAAGCTGAGCCATGATTAGGGGGCGGGACTTCACTGACTAGGCGTCCTATAAAGGGAGCAGCCAGTCAGGCAGGGGCACAGACAGCTGCAGCGGTAGAGGAGCTAGCAAACAGAGCTGTAAACAGGGGAGTTTGAGTGGGAGTTCTGTTGGAGGAGAAGGTATTTGTGTGTTTGGTTTTGTGTTGGTGGTATCTGTATGTGTAGGGGCTTTGTACTGAGAGAGAAGCTGAGCCCTGATTAGGGGGCGGGGCTTCACTGACTAGGGGTCCTATAAAGGCAGCAGCCAGTCAGGCAGCGGCACAGACAGCTGCAGTGGCACAGGAGCTAGCAAAGAGAGCTGTAAACAGGGGAGTTTGAGTGGGAGTTCTGTTGGAGGAGAAGGTATTTGTGTGTGTCTGGTTTTGTATTGGTGGTATCTGTATGTGTAGAGGCTTGGAGGGGCTTTGTGCTGGGAGAGAATCTGAGCCCTGATTAGGGGGCGGGGCTTCACTGACTAGGGGTCCTATAAAGGGAGCAGCCAGTCAGGCTGCTGCACAGACAGCTGCAGGGGCACAGGAGCTAGCAAACAGAGCTGTAAACAGGGGACTTTGAGAGGGAGTTCTGTTGGATTAGAAGGTATTTGTTTGTGTTTGGTTTTGTATTGGTAGTATCTGTATGAGTAGAGGCTTTGTGCTGGGAGAGAATCTGAGCCCTGATTAGGGGGCGGGGCTTCTCTGACTAGGGGTCCTATAAAGGTAGCAGCCAGTCAGGCAGCGGCACAGACAGCTGCAGTGGCACAGGAGCTAGCAAACAGAGCTGTAAACAGGGGAGTTTGAGTGGGAGTTCTGTTGGAGGAGAAGGTATTTGTGTGTGTTTGGTTTTTTGTTTGTGGTATCTGTATGTGTAGGGGCTTTTTGCTGGGAGAGAAGCTGAGCCCTGATTAGGGGGCGGGGCTTCACTGACCAGGGGTCCTATAAAGGGAGCAGCCAGTCAGGCAGCTGCACAGACAGCTGCAGCGGTACAGGAGCTTTCAAACAGAGCTGTAAACAGGGGAGTTTGAGTGGGAGTTCTGTTGGAGGAGAAGGTATTTGTGTGTGTGTTTGGTTTTGTATTGGTGGTATCTGTATGTATAGAGGCTTGGAGGGGCTTTGTGCTGGGAGAGAAGCTGAGCCCTGATTAGGGGGCGGGGCTTCACTGACGAGGGGTCCTATAAAGGGAGCAGTCAGTCAGGCAGGGGCACAGACAGCTGCAGCGGAACAGGAGCTAGCAAACAGAGCTGTAAACAGGGGACTTTGAGAGGGAGTTCTGTTGGAGGAGAAGGTATTTGTGTGTGTTTGGTTTTGTATTGGTAGTATCTGTATGAGTAGAGGATTTGTGCTGGGAGAGAATCTGAGCCCTGATTAGGGGGCGGGGCTTCACTGACTAGGGGTCCTATAAAGGTAGCAGCCAGTCAGTCAGCGGCACAGACGGCTGCAGCGGCACTGGAGCTAGCAAATAGAGCTGTAAACAGGGGAGTTTGAGTGGGAGTTCTGTTGGAGGAGAAGGTATTTGTGTGTGTTTGGTACTGTATTGGTAGTATCTGTATGTGTAGCGGCTTGGTGCTGGGAGAGAAGCTGAGCCCTGATTAGGGGGCGGGGCTTCACTGACTAGGAGACCTAGAAAGGTAGCAGCCAGTCAGGCAGCGGCACAGGAGCTAGCAAACAGAGCTGTAAACAGGGGAGTTTGAGTGGGAGTTCTGTTGGAGGAGAAGGTATTTGTGTGTGTTTGGTTTTTTGTTTGTGGTATCTGTATGTGTAGGGGCTTTTTGCTGGGAGAGAAGCTGAGCCCTGATTAGGGGGCGGGGCTTCACTGACCAGGGGTCCTATAAAGGGAGCAGCCAGTCAGGCAGCTGCACAGACAGCTGCAGCGGTACAGGAGCTTTCAAACAGAGCTGTAAACAGGGGAGTTTGAGTGGGAGTTCTGTTGGAGGAGAAGGTATTTGTGTGTGTGTTTGGTTTTGTATTGGTGGTATCTGTATGTATAGAGGCTTGGAGGGGCTTTGTGCTGGGAGAGAAGCTGAGCCCTGATTAGGGGGCGGGGCTTCACTGACGAGGGGTCCTATAAAGGGAGCAGCCAGTCAGGCAGGGGCACAGACAGCTGCAGCGGAACAGGAGCTAGCAAACAGAGCTGTAAACTGGGGACTTTGAGAGGGAGTTCTGTTGGAGGAGAAGGTATTTGTTTGTGTTTGGTTTTGTATTGGTAGTATCTGTATGAGTAGAGGCTTTGTGCTGGGAGAGAATCTGAGCCCTGATTAGGGGGCGGGGCTTCACTGACTAGGGGTCCTATAAAGGTAGCAGCCAGTCAGGCAGCGGCACAGACGGCTGCAGCGGCACTGGAGCTAGCAAATAGAGCTGTAAACAGGGGAGTTTGAGTGGGAGTTCTGTTGGAGGAGAAGGTATTTGTGTGTGTTTGGTTTTGTATTGGTGGTATCTGTATGTGTAGGGGGTTTGTGCTGGGAGAGAAGCTGAGCCCTGATTAGGGGGCGGGGCTTCACTGACTAGGGGTCCTATAAAGGGAGCAGCGAGTCAGGCTGATGCACAGACAGATGCAGCGGTACAGGAGCTTGCAAACAGAACTGTAAACAGGGGAGTTTGAGTGGGAGTTCTGTTGGAGGAGAAGGTATTTGTGTGTGTTTGGTTTTCTATTGGTAGTATCTGTATGTGTAGGGGCTTGGAGGGGCTTTGTCCTGGGAGAGAAGATGAGCCCTGATTAAGGGGCGGGGCTTCGCTGACTAGGGGTCCTATGAAGGTAGCAGCCAGTCAGGCAGCGTCACAGACAGCTGCAGGGGCACAGGAGCTAGCAAACAGAGCTGTAAACAGGGGACTTTGAGAGGGAGTTCTGTTGGATTAGAAGGTATTTGTTTGTGTTTGGTTTTGTATTGGTAGTATCTGTATGAGTAGAGGCTTTGAGCTGGGAGAGAATCTGAGCCCTGATTAGGGGGCGGGGCTTCTCTGACTAGGGGTCCTATAAAGGTAGCAGCCAGTCAGGCAGCGGCACAGACAGCTGCAGTGGCACAGGAGCTAGCAAACAGAGCTGTAAACAGGGGAGTTTGAGTGGGAGTTCTGTTGGAGGAGAAGGTATTTGTTTGTGTTTGGTTTTGTATTGGTAGTATCTGTATGAGTAGAGGCTTTGTGCTGGGAGAGAATCTGAGCCCTGATTAGGGGGCGGGGCTTCACTGACTAGGGGTCCTATAAAGGTAGCAGCCAGTCAGGCAGCGGCACAGACGGCTGCAGCGGCACTGGAGCTAGCAAATAGAGCTGTAAACAGGGGAGTTTGAGTGGGAGTTCTGTTGGAGGAGAAGGTATTCGTGTGTGTTTGGTTTTGTATTGGTGGTATCTGTATGTGTAGGGGCTTTGTGCTGGGAGAGAAGCTGAGCCCTGATTAGGGGGCGGGGCTTCACTGACTAGGGGTCCTATAAAGGGAGCAGCCAGTCAGGCTGCTGCACAGACAGCTGCAGCGGTACAGGAGCTAGCAAACAGAGCTGTAAACAGGGGAGTTTGAGTGGGAGTTCTGTTGGAGGAGAAGGTATTTGTGTGTTTGGTTTTGTGTTGTTGGTATCTGTATGTGTAGGGGCTTTGTGCTGAGAGAGAAGCTGAGCCCTGATTAGGGGGCGGGGCTTCACTGACGAGGGATCCTATAAAGGCAGCAGCCAGTCAGGCAGCGGCACAGACAGCTGCAGTGGCACAGGAGCTAGCAAACAGAGCTGTAAACAGGGGAGTTTGAGTGGGAGTTCTGTTGGAGGAGAAGGTATTTGTTTGTGTTTGGTTTTGTATTGGTAGTATCTGTATGAGTAGAGGCTTTGTGCTGGGAGAGAATCTGAGCCCTGATTAGGGGGCGGGGCTTCACTGACTAGGGGTCCTATAAAGGCAGCAGCCAGTCAGGCAGCGGCACAGACAGCTGCAGTGGCACAGGAGCTAGCAAAGAGAGCTGTAAACAGGGGAGTTTGAGTGGGAGTTCTGTTGGAGGAGAAGGTATTTGTGTGTGTCTGGTTTTGTATTGGTGGTATCTGTATGTGTAGAGGCTTGGAGGGGCTTTGTGCTGGGAGAGAAGCTGAGCCCTGATTAGGGGGCGGGGCTTCACTGACGAGGGGTCCTATAAAGGGAGCAGCCAGTCAGGCAGCGACACAGACAGCTGCAGCGGTACAGGAGCTAGCAAACAGAGCTGTAAACAAGGGAGTTTGAGTGAGAGTTCTGTTGGAGGAGAAGGTATTTGTGTGTGTGTTTGGTTTTGTATTGGTAGTATCTGTATGTGTAGAGGCTTGGACGGGCTTTGTGCTGGGAGCGAAGCTGGGCCTTGATTAGGGGGCGGGGCTTCACTGACTATGGGTCCTATAAAGGGAGCAGCCAGTCAGGCAGGGGCACAGACAGCTGCAGCGGAACAGGAGCTAGCAAACAGAGCTGTAAACAGGGGAGTTTGAGTGGGAGTTCTGTTGGAGGAGAAGGTATTTGTGTGTGTTTGGTTTTGTGTTGGTGGTATCTGTATGTGTAGGGGCTTTGTGCTGGGAGAGAAGCCTAGCCCTGATTAGGGGGCGGGGCTTCACTGACGAGGCGTCCTATAAAGGTAGCAGCCAGTCAGGCAGCGACACAGACAGATGCAGCGGTACAGGAGCTAGCAAACAGAGCTGTAAACAGGGGAGTTTGAGTGGGAGTTCTGTTGGAGGAGAAGTATTTGTGTGTCTTTGGTTTTGTATTGGTAGTATCTGTATGTGTATGGGCTTTGTGCTGGGAGAAAAGCTGAGCCCTGATTAGGGGGCGGGGCTTCACTGACTAGGGGTCCTATAAAGGGAGCAGCCAGTCAGGCAGGGGCACAGACAGCTGCAGCGGAACAGGAGCTAGCAAACAGAGCTGTAAACAGGGGAGTTTGAGTGGGAGTTCTGTTGGAGGAGAAGGTATTTGTGTGTGTTTGGTTTTGTGTTGGTGGTATCTGTATGTGTAGGGGCTTTGTGCTGGGAGAGAAGCTGAGCCCTGATTAGGGGGCGGGGCTTCAGTGACGAGGGGTCCTATAAAGGCAGCAGCCAGTCAGGCAGCGGCACAGACAGCTGCAGTGGCACAGGAGCTAGCAAACAGAGCTGTAAACAGGGGAGTTTGAGTGGGAGTTCTGTTGGAGGAGAAGTATTTGTGTGTCTTTGGTTTTGTATTGGTAGTATCTGTATGTGTATGGGCTTTGTGCTGGGAGAAAAGCTGAGCCCTGATTAGGGGGCGGGGCTTCACTGACTAGGGGTCCTATAAAGGGAGCAGCCAGTCAGGCAGGGGCACAGACAGCTGCAGCGGAACAGGAGCTAGCAAACAGAGCTGTAAACAGGGGACTTTGAGAGGGAGTTCTGTTGGAGGAGAAGGTATTTGTGTGTGTTTGGTTTTGTATTGGTAGTATCTGTATGAGTAGAGGCTTTGTGCTGGGAGAGAATCGGAGCCCTGATGAGGGGGCGGGGCTTCACTGACTAGGGGTCCTATAAAGGTAGCAGCCAGTCAGGCAGCGGCACAGACGGCTGCAGCGGCACTGGAGCTAGCAAATAGAGGTGTAAACAGGGGAGTTTGAGTGGGAGTTCTGTTGGAGGAGAAGGTATTTGTGTGTGTTTGGTTTTGTATTGGTGGTATCTGTATGTGTAGGGGCTTTGTGCTGGGAGAGAAGCTGAGCCATGATTAGGGGGCGGGGCTTCACTGACTAGGCGTCCTATAAAGGGAGCAGCCAGTCAGGCAGCGACACAGACAGCTGCAGCGGTACAGGAGCTAGCAAACAGAGCTGTAAACAGGGGAGTTTAAGAGGGAGTTCTGTTGGAGGAGAAGGTATTTGTGTGTGTTTGGTTTTGTATTGGTAGTATCTGTATGAGTAGAGGCTTTGTGCTGGGAGAGAATCTGAGCCCTGATTGGGGGGCGGGTCTTCACTGACTAGAGGTCCTATAAAGGTTGCAGCCAGTCAGGCAGCGGCACAGACGGCTGAAGCGGCACTGGAGCTAGCAAATAGAGCTGTAAACAGGGGAGTTTGAGTGGGAGTTCTGTTGGAGGAGAAGGTATTTGTGTGTGTGTTTGGTTTTGTATTGGTGGTATCTGTATGTGTAGAGGCTTGGAGGGGCTTTGTGCTGGGAGAGAAGCTGAGCCCTGATTAGGGGGCGGGGCTTCACTGACTAGGGGTCCTATAAAGGGAGCAACCAGTCAGGCAGGTTCACAGACAGCTGCAGCGGAACAGGAGCTAGCAAACAGAGCTGTAAACAGGGGACTTTGAGAGGGAGTTCTGTTGGAGGAGAAGGTATTTGTTTGTTTGGTTTTGTATTGGTAGTATCTGTATGAGTAGAGGCTTTGTGCTGGGAGAGAATCTGAGCCCTGATTAGGGGGCGGGGCTTCACTGACTAGGGGTCTTATAAAGGTAGCAGCCAGTCAGGCAGCGGCACAGACGGCTGCAGCGGCACTGGAGCTAGCAAATAGAGCTGTAAACAGGGGAGTTTGAGTGGGAGTTCTGTTGGAGGAGAAGGTATTTGTGTGTGTTTGGTTTTGTATTGGTAGTATTTGTATTTGTAGAGGCTTGGAGGGGCTTTGTGCTGCGAGAGAAGCTTTGCCCTGATTAGGGGGCGGGGCTTCACTGACTATGGGTCCTATAAAGGGAGCAGCCAGTCAGGCAGCTACACAGACAGCTGCAGCGGTACAGGAGCTAGCAAACAGAGCTGTAAACAGGGGAGTTTGAGTGGGAGTTCTGTTGGAGGAGAAGGTATTTGTGTGTGTTTGGTTTTGTGTTGGTGGTATCTGTATGTGTAGGGGCTTTGTGCTGGGAGAGAAGCCTAGCCCTGATTAGGGGGCGGGGCTTCACTGACGAGGGGTCCTATAAAGGGAGCAGCCAGTCAGGCAGCGACACAGACAGATGAAGCGGTACAGGAGCTTGCAAACAGAGCTGTAAACAGGGGAGTTTGAGTGGGAGTTCTGTTGGAGGAGAAGTATTTGTGTGTCTTTGGTTTTGTATTGGTAGTATCTGTATATGTATGGGCTTTGTGCTGGGAGAGAAGCTGAGCCCTGATTAGGGGGCGGGGCTTCACTGACGAGGGGTCCTATAAAGGGAGCAGCCAGTCAGGCAGCGACACAGACAGCTGCAGCGGTACAGGAGCTAGCAAACAGAGCTGTAAACAAGGGAGTTTGAGTGAGAGTTCTGTTGGAGGAGAAGGTATTTGTGTGTGTGTTTGGTTTTGTATTGGTAGTATCTGTATGTGTAGAGGCTTGGACGGGCTTTGTGCTGGGAGCGAAGCTGGGCCTTGATTAGGGGGCAGGGTTTCACTGACTAGGGGTCCTATAAAGGGAGCAGCCAGTCAGGCAGGGGCACAGACAGCTGCAGCGGAACAGGAGCTAGCAAACAGAGCTGTAAACAGGGGACTTTGAGAGGGAGTTCTGTTGGAGGAGAAGGTATTTGTGTGTGTTTGGTTTTGTATTGGTAGTATCTGTATGAGTAGAGGCTTTGTGCTGGGAGAGAATCTGAGCCCTGATTAGGGGGCGGGGCTTCACTGACTAGGGGTCCTATAAAGGTAGCAGCCAGTCAGGCAGCGGCACAGACGGCTGCAGCGGCACTGGAGCTAGCAAATAGAGCTGTAAACAGGGGAGTTTGAGTGGGAGTTCTGTTGGAGGAGAAGGTATTTGTGTGTGTTTGGTTTTGTATTGGTAGTATTTGTATTTGTAGAGGCTTGGAGGGGCTTTGTGCTGGGAGAGAAGCCTAGCCCTGATTAGGGGGCGGGGCTTCACTGACGAGGGGTCCTATAAAGGGAGCAGCCAGTCAGGCAGCGACACAGACAGATGGAGCGGAACAGGAGCTAGCAAACAGAGACGTAAACAAGGGAGTTTGAGTGGGAGTTCTGTTGGAGGAGAAGTATTTGTGTGTCTTTGGTTTTGTATTGGTAGTATCTGTATGTGTATGGGCTTTGTGCTGGGAGAAAAGCTGAGCCCTGATTAGGGGGCGGGGCTTCACTGACTAGGGGTCCTATAAAGGGAGCAGCCAGTCAGGCAGGGGCACAGACAGCTGCAGCGGAACAGGAGCTAGCAAACAGAGCTGTAAACAGGGGACTTTGAGAGGGAGTTCTGTTGGAGGAGAAGGTATTTGTGTGTGTTTGGTTTTGTATTGGTAGTATCTGTATGAGTAGAGGCTTTGTGCTGGGAGAGAATCTGAGCCCTGATGAGGGGGCGGGGCTTCACTGACTAGGGGTCCTATAAAGGTAGCAGCCAGTCAGGCAGCGGCACAGACGGCTGCAGCGGCACTGGAGCTAGCAAATAGAGGTGTAAACAGGGGAGTTTGAGTGGGAGTTCTGTTGGAGGAGAAGGTATTTGTGTGTGTTTGGTTTTGTATTGGTGGTATCTGTATGTGTAGGGGCTTTGTGCTGGGAGAGAAGCTGAGCCATGATTAGGGGGCGGGGCTTCACTGACTAGGCGTCCTATAAAGGGAGCAGCCAGTCAGGCAGCGACACAGACAGCTGCAGCGGTACAGGAGCTAGCAAACAGAGCTGTAAACAGGGGAGTTTAAGTGGGAGTTCTGTTGGAGGAGAAGGTATTTGTGTGTGTTTGGTTTTGTATTGGTAGTATCTGTATGAGTAGAGGCTTTGTGCTGGGAGAGAATCTGAGCCCTGATTGGGGGGCGGGGCTTCACTGACTAGGGGTCCTATAAAGGGAGCAACCAGTCAGGCAGGTTCACAGACAGCTGCAGCGGAACAGGAGCTAGCAAACAGAGCTGTAAACAGGGGAGTTTGAGTGGGAGTTCTGTTGGAGGAGAAAGTATTTGTGTGTGTTTGGTTTTGTGTTGGTGGTATCTGTATGTGTAGGGGCTTTGTGCTGAGAGAGAAGCTGAGCCCTGATTAGGGGGCGGGGCTTCACTGACTAGGGGTCCTATAAAGGCAGCAGCCAGTCAGGCAGCGGCACAGACAGCTGCAGTGGCACAGGAGCTAGCAAAGAGAGCTGTAAACAGGGGAGTTTGAGTGGGAGTTCTGTTGGAGGAGAAGGTATGTGTGTGTGTCTGGTTTTGTATTGGTGGTATCTGTATGTGTAGAGGCTTGGAGGTTCTTTGTGCTGGGAGAGAAGCTGAGCCCTGATTAGGGGGCGGGGCTTCACTGACTAGGGGTCCTATAAAGGTAGCAGCCAGTCAGGCAGCGGCACAGCCGGCTGCAGCGGCACTGGAGCTAGCAAATAGAGCTGTAAACAGGGGAGTTTGAGTGGGAGTTCTGTTGGAGGAGAACGTATTTGTTTGTGTTTGGTTTTGTATTGGTGGTATCTGTATGTGTAGGGGCTTTGTGCTGGGAGAGAAGCTGAGCCCTGATTAGGGGGCGGGGCTTCACTGACTAGGCGTCCTATAAAGGGAGCAGCCAGTCAGGCTGCTGTACAGACAGCTGCAGCGGTACAGGAGCTAGCAAACAGAGCTGTAAACAGGGGAGTTTGAGTGGGAGTTCTGTTGGAGGAGAAGGTATTTGTGTGTGTTTGGTTTTGTGTTGGTGGTATCTGTATGTGTAGGGGCTTTGTGCTGAGAGAGAAGCTGAGCCCTGATTAGGGGGCGGGGGTTCACTGACTAGGCGTCCTATAAAGGCAGCAGCCAGTCAGGCAGCGGCACAGACAGCTGCAGTGGCACAGGAGCTAGCAAACAGAGCTGTAAACAGGGGAGTTTGAGTGGGAGTTCTGTTGGAGGAGAAGGTATTTGTGTGTGTGTTTGGTTTTGTATTGGTGGTATCTGTATGTGTAGAGGCTTGGAGGGGCTTTGTGCTGGGAGAGAAGCTGAGCCCTGATTAGGGGGCGGGGCTTCACTGACTAGGGGTCCTATAAAGGGAGCAGCCAGTCAGGCAGGGGCACAGACAGCTGCAGCGGAACAGGAGCTGCCAAACAGAGCTGTAAACTGGGGACTTTGAGAGGGAGTTCTGTTGGAGGAGAAGGTATTTGTTTGTGTTTGGTTTTGTATTGGTAGTATCTGTATGAGTAGAGGCTTTGTGCTGGGAGAGAATCTGAGCCCTGATTAGGGGGCGGGGCTTCACTGACTAGGGGTCCTATAAAGGTAGCAGCCAGTCAGGCAGCGGCACAGACGGCTGCAGCGGCACTGGAGCTAGCAAATAGAGCTGTAAACAGGGGAGTTTGAGTGGGAGTTCTGTTGGAGGAGAAGGTATTTGTGTGTGTTTGGTTTTGTATTGGTGGTATCTGTATGTGTAGGGGGTTTGTGCTGGGAGAGAAGCTGAGCCCTGATTAGGGGGCGGGGCTTCACTGACTAGGGGTCCTATAAAGGGAGCAGCCAGTCAGGCTGCTGCACAGACAGCTGCAGCGGTACAGGAGCTTGCAAACAGAACTGTAAACAGGGGAGTTTGAGTGGGAGTTCTGTTGGAGGAGAAGGTATTTGTGTGTGTTTGGTTTTCTATTGGTAGTATCTGTATGTGTAGGGGCTTGGAGGGGCTTTGTCCTGGGAGAGAAGATGAGCCCTGATTAAGGGGCGGGGCTTCGCTGACTAGGGGTCCTATAAAGGGAGCAGCCAGTCAGGCTGCTGCACAGACAGCTGCAGCGGTACAGGAGCTAGCAAACAGAGCTGTAAACAGGGGAGTTTGAGTGGGAGTTCTGTTGGAGGAGAAAGTATTTGTGTGTGTTTGGTTTTGTGTTGGTGGTATCTGTATGTGTAGGCGCTTTGTGCTGGGAGAGAAGCCTAGCCCTGATTAGGGGGCGGGGCTTCACTGACGAGGGGTCCTATAAAGGGAGCAGCCAGTCAGGCAGCGACACAGACAGATGGAGCGGAACAGGAGCTAGCAAACAGAGACGTAAACAGGGGACTTTGAGAGGGAGTTCTGTTGGAGGAGAAGGTATTTGTTTGTGTTTGGTTTTGTATTGGTAGTATCTGTATGAGTAGAGGCTTTGTGCTGGGAGAGAAGCTGAGCCCTGATTAGGGGGCGGGGCTTCACTGACTAGGGGTCGTATAAAGGTAGCAGCCAGTCAGGCTGCTGCACAGACAGCTGCAGCGGTACAGGAGCTAGCAAACAGAGCTGTAAACAGGGGAGTTTGAGTGGGAGTTCTGTTGGAGGAGAAGGTATTTGTGTGTTTGGTTTTGTGTTGTTGGTATCTGTATGTGTAGGGGCTTTGTGCTGAGAGAGAAGCTGAGCCCTGATTAGGGGGCGGGGCTTCACTGACGAGGGATCCTATAAAGGCAGCAGCCAGTCAGGCAGCGGCACAGACAGCTGCAGTGGCACAGGAGCTAGCAAACAGAGCTGTAAACAGGGGAGTTTGAGTGGGAGTTCTGTTGGAGGAGAAGGTATTTGTTTGTGTTTGGTTTTGTATTGGTAGTATCTGTATGAGTAGAGGCTTTGTGCTGGGAGAGAATCTGAGCCCTGATTAGGGGGCGGGGCTTCACTGACTAGGGGTCCTATAAAGGCAGCAGCCAGTCAGGCAGCGGCACAGACAGCTGCAGTGGCACAGGAGCTAGCAAAGAGAGCTGTAAACAGGGGAGTTTGAGTGGGAGTTCTGTTGGAGGAGAAGGTATTTGTGTGTGTCTGGTTTTGTATTGGTGGTATCTGTATGTGTAGAGGCTTGGAGGGGCTTTGTGCTGGGAGAGAAGCTGAGCCCTGATTAGGGGGCGGGGCTTCACTGACGAGGGGTCCTATAAAGGGAGCAGCCAGTCAGGCAGCGACACAGACAGCTGCAGCGGTACAGGAGCTAGCAAACAGAGCTGTAAACAAGGGAGTTTGAGTGGGAGTTCTGTTGGAGGAGAAGGTATTTGTGTGTGTGTTTGGTTTTGTATTGGTAGTATCTGTATGTGTAGAGGCTTGGACGGGCTTTGTGCTGGGAGCGAAGCTGGGCCTTGATTAGGGGGCAGGGTTTCACTGACTAGGGGTCCTATAAAGGGAGCAGCCAGTCAGGCAGGGGCACAGACAGCTGCAGCGGAACAGGAGCTAGCAAACAGAGCTGTAAACAGGGGACTTTGAGAGGGAGTTCTGTTGGAGGAGAAGGTATTTGTGTGTGTTTGGTTTTGTATTGGTAGTATCTGTATGAGTAGAGGCTTTGTGCTGGGAGAGAATCTGAGCCCTGATTAGGGGGCGGGGCTTCACTGACTAGGGGTCCTATAAAGGTAGCAGCCAGTCAGGCAGCGGCACAGACGGCTGCAGCGGCACTGGAGCTAGCAAATAGAGCTGTAAACAGGGGAGTTTGAGTGGGAGTTCTGTTGGAGGAGAAGGTATTTGTGTGTGTTTGGTTTTGTATTGGTAGTATTTGTATTTGTAGAGGCTTGGAGGGGCTTTGTGCTGCGAGAGAAGCTTTGCCCTGATTAGGGGGCGGGGCTTCACTGACTATGGGTCCTATAAAGGGAGCAGCCAGTCAGGCAGCTACACAGACAGCTGCAGCGGTACAGGAGCTAGCAAACAGAGCTGTAAACAGGGGAGTTTGAGTGGGAGTTCTGTTGGAGGAGAAGGTATTTGTGTGTGTTTGGTTTTGTGTTGGTGGTATCTGTATGTGTAGGGGCTTTGTGCTGGGAGAGAAGCCTAGCCCTGATTAGGGGGCGGGGCTTCACTGACGAGGCGTCCTATAAAGGGAGCAGCCAGTCAGGCAGCGACACAGACAGATGCAGCGGTACAGGAGCTAGCAAACAGAGCTGTAAACAGGGGAGTTTGAGTGGGAGTTCTGTTGGAGGAGAAGTATTTGTGTGTCTTTGGTTTTGTATTGGTAGTATCTGTATGTGTATGGGCTTTGTGCTGGGAGAAAAGCTGAGCCCTGATTAGGGGGCGGGGCTTCACTGACTAGGGGTCCTATAAAGGGAGCAGCCAGTCAGGCAGGGGCACAGACAGCTGCAGCGGAACAGGAGCTAGCAAACAGAGCTGTAAACAGGGGACTTTGAGAGGGAGTTCTGTTGGAGGAGAAGGTATTTGTGTGTGTTTGGTTTTGTATTGGTAGTATCTGTATGAGTAGAGGCTTTGTGCTGGGAGAGAATCTGAGCCCTGATGAGGGGGCGGGGCTTCACTGACTAGGGGTCCTATAAAGGTAGCAGCCAGTCAGGCAGCGGCACAGACGGCTGCAGCGGCACTGGAGCTAGCAAATAGAGGTGTAAACAGGGGAGTTTGAGTGGGAGTTCTGTTGGAGGAGAAGGTATTTGTGTGTGTTTGGTTTTGTATTGGTGGTATCTGTATGTGTAGGGGCTTTGTGCTGGGAGAGAAGCTGAGCCATGATTAGGGGGCGGGGCTTCACTGACTAGGCGTCCTATAAAGGGAGCAGCCAGTCAGGCAGCGACACAGACAGCTGCAGCGGTACAGGAGCTAGCAAACAGAGCTGTAAACAGGGGAGTTTAAGTGGGAGTTCTGTTGGAGGAGAAGGTATTTGTGTGTGTTTGGTTTTGTATTGGTAGTATCTGTATGAGTAGAGGCTTTGTGCTGGGAGAGAATCTGAGCCCTGATTGGGGGGCGGGGCTTCACTGACTAGAGGTCCTATAAAGGTTGCAGCCAGTCAGGCAGCGGCACAGACGGCTGAAGCGGCACTGGAGCTAGCAAATAGAGCTGTAAACAGGGGAGTTTGAGTGGGAGTTCTGTTGGAGGAGAAGGTATTTGTGTGTGTGTTTGGTTTTGTATTGGTGGTATCTGTATGTGTAGAGGCTTGGAGGGGCTTTGTGCTGGGAGAGAAGCTGAGCCCTGTTTAGGGGGCGGGGCTTCACTGACTAGGGGTCCTATAAAGGGAGCAACCAGTCAGGCAGGTTCACAGACAGCTGCAGCGGAACAGGAGCTAGCAAACAGAGCTGTAAACAGGGGACTTTGAGAGGGAGTTCTGTTGGAGGAGAAGGTATTTGTTTGTTTGGTTTTGTATTGGTAGTATCTGTATGAGTAGAGGCTTTGTGCTGGGAGAGAATCTGAGCCCTGATTAGGGGGCGGGGCTTCACTGACTAGGGGTCTTATAAAGGTAGCAGCCAGTCAGGCAGCGGCACAGACGGCTGCAGCGGCACTGGAGCTAGCAAATAGAGCTGTAAACAGGGGAGTTTGAGTGGGAGTTCTGTTGGAGGAGAAGGTATTTGTGTGTGTTTGGTTTTGTATTGGTAGTATTTGTATTTGTAGAGGCTTGGAGGGGCTTTGTGCTGCGAGAGAAGCTTTGCCCTGATTAGGGGGCGGGGCTTCACTGACTATGGGTCCTATAAAGGGAGCAGCCAGTCAGGCAGCTACACAGACAGCTGCAGCGGTACAGGAGCTAGCAAACAGAGCTGTAAACAGGGGAGTTTGAGTGGGAGTTCTGTTGGAGGAGAAGGTATTTGTGTGTGTTTGGTTTTGTGTTGGTGGTATCTGTATGTGTAGGGGCTTTGTGCTGGGAGAGAAGCCTAGCCCTGATTAGGGGGCGGGGCTTCACTGACGAGGGGTCCTATAAAGGGAGCAGCCAGTCAGGCAGCGACACAGACAGATGAAGCGGTACAGGAGCTTGCAAACAGAGCTGTAAACAGGGGAGTTTGAGTGGGAGTTCTGTTGGAGGAGAAGTATTTGTGTGTCTTTGGTTTTGTATTGGTAGTATCTGTATATGTATGGGCTTTGTGCTGGGAGAAAAGCTGAGCCCTGATTAGGGGGCGGGGCTTCACTGACTAGGGGTCCTATAAAGGGAGCAGCCAGTCAGGCAGGGGCACAGACAGCTGCAGCGGAACAGGAGCTAGCAAACAGAGCTGTAAACAGTGGACTTTGAGAGGGAGTTCTGTTGGAGGAGAAGGTATTTGTGTGTGTTTGGTTTTGTATTGGTAGTATCTGTATGAGTAGAGGCTTTGTGCTGGGAGAGAATCTGAGCCCTGATTAGGGGGCGGGGCTTCACTGACTAGGGGTCCTATAAAGGTAGCAGCCAGTCAGGCAGCGGCACAGACGGCTGCAGCGGCACTGGAGCTAGCAAATAGAGGTGTAAACAGGGGAGTTTAAGTGGGAGTTCTGTTGGAGGAGAAGGTATTTGTGTGTGTTTGGTTTTGTATTTGTAGTATCTGTATGAGTAGAGGCTTTGTGCTGGGAGAGAATCTGAGCCCTGATTGGGGGGCGGGTCTTCACTGACTAGAGGTCCTATAAAGGTTGCAGCCAGTCAGGCAGCGGCACAGACGGCTGAAGCGGCACTGGAGCTAGCAAATAGAGCTGTAAACAGGGGAGTTTGAGTGGGAGTTCTGTTGGAGGAGAAGGTATTTGTGTGTGTGTTTGGTTTTGTATTGGTGGTATCTGTATGTGTAGAGGCTTGGAGGGGCTTTGTGCTGGGAGAGAAGCTGAGCCCTGTTTAGGGGGCGGGGCTTCACTGACTAGGGGTCCTATAAAGGGAGCAACCAGTCAGGCAGGTTCACAGACAGCTGCAGCGGAACAGGAGCTAGCAAACAGAGCTGTAAACAGGGGACTTTGAGAGGGAGTTCTGTTGGAGGAGAAGGTATTTGTTTGTTTGGTTTTGTATTGGTAGTATCTGTATGAGTAGAGGCTTTGTGCTGGGAGAGAATCTGAGCCCTGATTAGGGGGCGGGGCTTCACTGACTAGGGGTCTTATAAAGGTAGCAGCCAGTCAGGCAGCGGCACAGACGGCTGCAGCGGCACTGGAGCTAGCAAATAGAGCTGTAAACAGGGGAGTTTGAGTGGGAGTTCTGTTGGAGGAGAAGGTATTTGTGTGTGTTTGGTTTTGTGTTGGTGGTATCTGTATGTGTAGGGGCTTTGTGCTGGGAGAAAAGCTGAGCCCTGATTAGGGGGCGGGGCTTCACTGACTAGGGGTCCTATAAAGGGAGCAGCCAGTCAGGCAGGGGCACAGACAGCTGCAGCGGAACAGGAGCTAGCAAACAGAGCTGTAAACAGTGGACTTTGAGAGGGAGTTCTGTTGGAGGAGAAGGTATTTGTGTGTGTTTGGTTTTGTATTGGTAGTATCTGTATGAGTAGAGGCTTTGTGCTGGGAGAGAATCTGAGCCCTGATTAGGGGGCGGGGCTTCACTGACGAGGGGTCCTATAAAGGTAGCAGCCAGTCAGGCAGCGGCACAGACGGCTGCAGCGGCACTGGAGCTAGCAAATAGAGGTGTAAACAGGGGAGTTTGAGTGGGAGTTCTGTTGGAGGAGAAGGTATTTGTGTGTGTTTGGTTTTGTATTGGTGGTATCTGTATGTGTAGGGGCTTTGTGCTGGGAGAGAAGCTGAGCCATGATTAGGGGGCGGGGCTTCACTGACTAGGCGTCCTATAAAGGGAGCAGCCAGTCAGGCAGGGGCACAGACAGCTGCAGCGGAACAGGAGCTAGCAAACAGAGCTGTAAACAGGGGAGTTTGAGTGGGAGTTCTGTTGGAGGAGAAAGTATTTGTGTGTGTTTGGTTTTGTGTTGGTGGTATCTGTATGTGTAGGGGCTTTGTGCTGAGAGAGAAGCTGAGCCCTGATTAGGGGGCGGGGCTTCACTGACTAGGGGTCCTATAAAGGCAGCAGCCAGTCAGGCAGCGGCACAGACAGCTGCAGTGGCACAGGAGCTAGCAAAGAGAGCTGTAAACAGGGGAGTTTGAGTGGGAGTTCCGTTGGAGGAGAAGGTATTTGTGTGTGTCTGGTTTTGTATTGGTGGTATCTGTATGTGTAGAGGCTTGGAGGGGCTTTGTGCTGGGAGAGAAGCTGAGCCCTGATTAGGGGGCGGGGCTTCACTGACTAGGGGTCCTATAAAGGTAGCAGCCAGTCAGGCAGCGGCACAGCCGGCTGCAGCGGCACTGGAGCTAGCAAATAGAGCTGTAAACAGGGGAGTTTGAGTGGGAGTTCTGTTGGAGGAGAACGTATTTGTTTGTGTTTGGTTTTGTATTGGTGGTATCTGTATGTGTAGGGGCTTTGTGCTGGGAGAGAAGCTGAGCCCTGATTAGGGGGCGGGGCTTCACTGACTAGGCGTCCTATAAAGGGAGCAGCCAGTCAGGCTGCTGCACAGACAGCTGCAGCGGTACAGGAGCTAGCAAACAGAGCTGTAAACAGGGGAGTTTGAGTGGGAGTTCTGTTGGAGGAGAAGGTATTTGTGTGTGTTTGGTTTTGTGTTGGTGGTATCTGTATGTGTAGGGGCTTTGTGCTGAGAGAGAAGCTGAGCCCTGATTAGGGGGCGGGGCTTCAGTGACGAGGGGTCCTATAAAGGCAGCAGCCAGTCAGGCAGCGGCACAGACAGCTGCAGTGGCACAGGAGCTAGCAAACAGAGCTGTAAACAGGGGAGTTTGAGTGGGAGTTCTGTTGGAGGAGAAGTATTTGTGTGTCTTTGGTTTTGTATTGGTAGTATCTGTATGTGTATGGGCTTTGTGCTGGGAGAAAAGCTGAGCCCTGATTAGGGGGCGGGGCTTCACTGACTAGGGGTCCTATAAAGGGAGCAGCCAGTCAGGCAGGGGCACAGACAGCTGCAGCGGAACAGGAGCTAGCAAACAGAGCTGTAAACAGGGGACTTTGAGAGGGAGTTCTGTTGGAGGAGAAGGTATTTGTGTGTGTTTGGTTTTGTATTGGTAGTATCTGTATGAGTAGAGGCTTTGTGCTGGGAGAGAATCTGAGCCCTGATGAGGGGGCGGGGCTTCACTGACTAGGGGTCCTATAAAGGTAGCAGCCAGTCAGGCAGCGGCACAGACGGCTGCAGCGGCACTGGAGCTAGCAAATAGAGGTGTAAACAGGGGAGTTTAAGTGGGAGTTCTGTTGGAGGAGAAGGTATTTGTGTGTGTTTGGTTTTGTATTTGTAGTATCTGTATGAGTAGAGGCTTTGTGCTGGGAGAGAATCTGAGCCCTGATTGGGGGGCGGGTCTTCACTGACTAGAGGTCCTATAAAGGTTGCAGCCAGTCAGGCAGCGGCACAGACGGCTGAAGCGGCACTGGAGCTAGCAAATAGAGCTGTAAACAGGGGAGTTTGAGTGGGAGTTCTGTTGGAGGAGAAGGTATTTGTGTGTGTGTTTGGTTTTGTATTGGTGGTATCTGTATGTGTAGAGGCTTGGAGGGGCTTTGTGCTGGGAGAGAAGCTGAGCCCTGTTTAGGGGGCGGGGCTTCACTGACTAGGGGTCCTATAAAGGGAGCAACCAGTCAGGCAGGTTCACAGACAGCTGCAGCGGAACAGGAGCTAGCAAACAGAGCTGTAAACAGGGGACTTTGAGAGGGAGTTCTGTTGGAGGAGAAGGTATTTGTTTGTTTGGTTTTGTATTGGTAGTATCTGTATGAGTAGAGGCTTTGTGCTGGGAGAGAATCTGAGCCCTGATTAGGGGGCGGGGCTTCACTGACTAGGGGTCTTATAAAGGTAGCAGCCAGTCAGGCAGCGGCACAGACGGCTGCAGCGGCACTGGAGCTAGCAAATAGAGCTGTAAACAGGGGAGTTTGAGTGGGAGTTCTGTTGGAGGAGAAGGTATTTGTGTGTGTTTGGTTTTGTATTGGTAGTATTTGTATTTGTAGAGGCTTGGAGGGGCTTTGTGCTGCGAGAGAAGCTTTGCCCTGATTAGGGGGCGGGGCTTCACTGACTATGGGTCCTATAAAGGGAGCAGCCAGTCAGGCAGCTACACAGACAGCTGCAGCGGTACAGGAGCTAGCAAACAGAGCTGTAAACAGGGGAGTTTGAGTGGGAGTTCTGTTGGAGGAGAAGGTATTTGTGTGTGTTTGGTTTTGTGTTGGTGGTATCTGTATGTGTAGGGGCTTTGTGCTGGGAGAGAAGCCTAGCCCTGATTAGGGGGCGGGGCTTCACTGACGAGGGGTCCTATAAAGGGAGCAGCCAGTCAGGCAGCGACACAGACAGATGAAGCGGTACAGGAGCTTGCAAACAGAGCTGTAAACAGGGGAGTTTGAGTGGGAGTTCTGTTGGAGGAGAAGTATTTGTGTGTCTTTGGTTTTGTATTGGTAGTATCTGTATATGTATGGGCTTTGTGCTGGGAGAAAAGCTGAGCCCTGATTAGGGGGCGGGGCTTCACTGACTAGGGGTCCTATAAAGGGAGCAGCCAGTCAGGCAGGGGCACAGACAGCTGCAGCGGAACAGGAGCTAGCAAACAGAGCTGTAAACAGTGGACTTTGAGAGGGAGTTCTGTTGGAGGAGAAGGTATTTGTGTGTGTTTGGTTTTGTATTGGTAGTATCTGTATGAGTAGAGGCTTTGTGCTGGGAGAGAATCTGAGCCCTGATTAGGGGGCGGGGCTTCACTGACGAGGGGTCCTATAAAGGTAGCAGCCAGTCAGGCAGCGGCACAGACGGCTGCAGCGGCACTGGAGCTAGCAAATAGAGGTGTAAACAGGGGAGTTTGAGTGGGAGTTCTGTTGGAGGAGAAGGTATTTGTGTGTGTTTGGTTTTGTATTGGTGGTATCTGTATGTGTAGGGGCTTTGTGCTGGGAGAGAAGCTGAGCCATGATTAGGGGGCGGGGCTTCACTGACTAGGCGTCCTATAAAGGGAGCAGCCAGTCAGGCAGGGGCACAGACAGCTGCAGCGGAACAGGAGCTAGCAAACAGAGCTGTAAACAGGGGAGTTTGAGTGGGAGTTCTGTTGGAGGAGAAAGTATTTGTGTGTGTTTGGTTTTGTGTTGGTGGTATCTGTATGTGTAGGGGCTTTGTGCTGAGAGAGAAGCTGAGCCCTGATTAGGGGGCGGGGCTTCACTGACTAGGGGTCCTATAAAGGTAGCAGCCAGTCAGGCAGCGGCACAGACGGCTGCAGCGGCACAGGAGCTAGCAAAGAGAGCTGTAAACAGGGGAGTTTGAGTGGGAGTTCTGTTGGAGGAGAAGGTATTTGTGTGTGTCTGGTTTTGTATTGGTGGAATCTGTATGTGTAGAGGCTTGGAGGGGCTTTGTGCTGGGAGAGAAGCTGAGCCCTGATTAGGGGGCGGGGCTTCACTGACGAGGGGTCCTATAAAGGGAGCAGCCAATCAGGCAGCGACACAGACAGCTGCAGCGGAACAGGAGCTAGCAAACAGAGCTGTAAACAAGGGAGTTTGAGTGGGAGTTCTGTTGGAGGAGAAGGTATTTGTGTGTGTGTTTGGTTTTGTATTGGTAGTATCTGTATGTGTAGAGGCTTGGACGGGCTTTGTGCTGGGAGCGAAGCTGGGCCTTGATTAGGGGGCGGGGCTTCACTGACTAGGGGTCCTATAAAGGTAGCAGCCAGTCAGGCAGCGGCACAGGAGCTAGCAAACAGAGCTGTAAACAGGGGAGTTTGAGAGGGAGTTCTGTTGGAGGAGAAGGTATTTGTGTGTGTTTGGTTTTGTATTGGTAGTATCTGTATGAGTAGAGGCTTTGTGCTGGGAGAGAATCTGAGCCCTGATTAGGGGGCGGGGCTTCACTGACTAGGGGTCCTATAAAGGGAGCAGCCAGTCAGGCAGGGGCACAGACAGCTGCAGCGGAACAGGAGCTAGCAAACAGAGCTGTAAACAGGGGACTTTGAGAGGGAGTTCTGTTGGAGGAGAAGGTATTTGTGTGTGTTTGGTTCTGTATTGGTAGTATCTGTATGAGTAGAGGATTTGTGCTGGGAGAGAATCTGAGCCCTGATTAGGGGGCGGGGCTTCACTGACTAGGGGTCCTATAAAGGTAGCAGCCAGTCAGTCAGCGGCACAGACGGCTGCAGCGGCACTGGAGCTAGCAAATAGAGCTGTAAACAGGGGAGTTTGAGTGGGAGTTCTGTTGGAGGAGAAGGTATTTGTGTGTGTTTGGTACTGTATTGGTAGTATCTGTATGTGTAGAGGCTTGGTGCTGGGAGAGAAGCTGAGCCCTGATTAGGGGGCGGGGCTTCACTGACTAGGAGCCCTAGAAAGGTAGCATCCAGTCAGGCAGCGGCACAGGAGCTAGCAAACAGAGCTGTAAACAGGGGAGTTTGAGTGGGAGTTCTGTTGGAGGAGAAGGTATTTGTGTGTGTTTGGTTTTTTGTTTGTGGTATCTGTATGTGTAGGGGCTTTTTGCTGGGAGAGAAGCTGAGCCCTGATTAGGGGGCGGGGCTTCACTGACCAGGGGTCCTATAAAGGGAGCAGCCAGTCAGGCAGCTGCACAGACAGCTGCAGCGGTACAGGAGCTTTCAAACAGAGCTGTAAACAGGGGAGTTTGAGTGGGAGTTCTGTTGGAGGAGAAGGTATTTGTGTGTGTGTTTGGTTTTGTATTGGTGGTATCTGTATGTATAGAGGCTTGGAGGGGCTTTGTGCTGGGAGAGAAGCTGAGCCCTGATTAGGGGGCGGGGCTTCACTGACGAGGGGTCCTATAAAGGGAGCAGCCAGTCAGGCAGGGGCACAGACAGCTGCAGCGGAACAGGAGCTAGCAAACAGAGCTGTAAACAGGGGACTTTGAGAGGGAGTTCTGTTGGAGGAGAAGGTATTTGTGTGTGTTTGGTTTTGTATTGGTAGTATCTGTATGAGTAGAGGCTTTGTGCTGGGAGAGAATCTGAGCCCTGATGAGGGGGCGGGGCTTCACTGACTAGGGGTCCTATAAAGGTAGCAGCCAGTCAGGCAGCGGCACAGACGGCTGCAGCGGCACTGGAGCTAGCAAATAGAGGTGTAAACAGGGGAGTTTGAGTGGGAGTTCTGTTGGAGGAGAAGGTATTTGTGTGTGTTTGGTTTTGTATTGGTGGTATCTGTATGTGTAGGGGCTTTGTGCTGGGAGAGAAGCTGAGCCATGATTAGGGGGCGGGGCTTCACTGACTAGGCGTCCTATAAAGGGAGCAGCCAGTCAGGCAGCGACACAGACAGCTGCAGCGGTACAGGAGCTAGCAAACAGAGCTGTAAACAGGGGAGTTTAAGTGGGAGTTCTGTTGGAGGAGAAGGTATTTGTGTGTGTTTGGTTTTGTATTGGTAGTATCTGTATGAGTAGAGGCTTTGTGCTGGGAGAGAATCTGAGCCCTGATTGGGGGGCGGGGCTTCACTGACTAGGGGTCCTATAAAGGCAGCAGCCAGTCAGGCAGGTTCACAGACAGCTGCAGCGGAACAGGAGCTAGCAAACAGAGCTGTAAAAAGGGGAGTTTGAGTGGGAGTTCTGTTGGAGGAGAAGGTATTTGTGTGTGTGTTTGGTTTTGTATTGGTGGTATCTGTATGTGTAGAGGCTTGGAGGGGCTTTGTGCTGGGAGAGAAGCTGAGCCCTGATTAGGGGGCGGGGCTTCACTGACTAGGGGTCCTATAAAGGTAGCAGCCAGTCAGGCAGCGGCACAGCCGGCTGCAGCGGCACTGGAGCTAGCAAATAGAGCTGTAAACAGGGGAGTTTGAGTGGGAGTTCTGTTGGAGGAGAACGTATTTGTTTGTGTTTGGTTTTGTATTGGTGGTATCTGTATGTGTAGGGGCTTTGTGCTGGGAGAGAAGCTGAGCCCTGATTAGGGGGCGGGGCTTCACTGACTAGGGGTCCTATAAAGGGAGCAGCCAGTCAGGCAGCGGCACAGCCGGCTGCAGCGGCACTGGAGCTAGCAAATAGAGCTGTAAACAGGGGAGTTTGAGTGGGAGTTCTGTTGGAGGAGAAGGTATTTGTGTGTGTCTGGTTTTGTATTGGTGGTATCTGTATGTGTAGAGGCTTGGAGGGGCTTTGTGCTGGGAGAGAAGCTGAGCCCTGATTAGGGGGCGGGGCTTCACTGACTAGGGGTCCTATAAAGGGAGCAGCCAGTCAGGCAGGGGCACAGACAGCTGCAGCGGAACAGGAGCTAGCAAACAGAGCTGTAAACAGCGGACTTTGAGAGGGAGTTCTGTTGGAGGAGAAGGTATTTGTGTGTGTTTGGTTTTGTATTGGTAGTATCTGTATGAGTAGAGGCTTTGTGCTGGGAGAGAATCTGAGCCCTGATTAGGGGGCGGGGCTTCACTGACTAGGGGTCCTATAAAGGTAGCAGCCAGTCAGGCAGCGGCACAGACGGCTGCAGCGGCACAGGAGCTAGCAAAGAGAGCTGTAAACAGGGGAGTTTGAGTGGGAGTTCTGTTGGAGGAGAAGGTATTTGTGTGTGTCTGGTTTTGTATTGGTGGAATCTGTATGTGTAGAGGCTTGGAGGGGCTTTGTGCTGGGAGAGAAGCTGAGCCCTGATTAGGGGGCGGGGCTTCACTGACGAGGGGTCCTATAAAGGGAGCAGCCAATCAGGCAGCGACACAGACAGCTGCAGCGGAACAGGAGCTAGCAAACAGAGCTGTAAACAAGGGAGTTTGAGTGGGAGTTCTGTTGGAGGAGAAGGTATTTGTGTGTGTGTTTGGTTTTGTATTGGTAGTATCTGTATGTGTAGAGGCTTGGACGGGCTTTGTGCTGGGAGCGAAGCTGGGCCTTGATTAGGGGGCGGGGCTTCACTGACTAGGGGTCCTATAAAGGTAGCAGCCAGTCAGGCAGCGGCACAGGAGCTAGCAAACAGAGCTGTAAACAGGGGAGTTTGAGAGGGAGTTCTGTTGGAGGAGAAGGTATTTGTGTGTGTTTGGTTTTGTATTGGTAGTATCTGTATGAGTAGAGGCTTTGTGCTGGGAGAGAATCTGAGCCCTGATTAGGGGGCGGGGCTTCACTGACTAGGGGTCCTATAAAGGGAGCAGCCAGTCAGGCAGGGGCACAGACAGCTGCAGCGGAACAGGAGCTAGCAAACAGAGCTGTAAACAGGGGACTTTGAGAGGGAGTTCTGTTGGAGGAGAAGGTATTTGTGTGTGTTTGGTTCTGTATTGGTAGTATCTGTATGAGTAGAGGATTTGTGCTGGGAGAGAATCTGAGCCCTGATTAGGGGGCGGGGCTTCACTGACTAGGGGTCCTATAAAGGTAGCAGCCAGTCAGTCAGCGGCACAGACGGCTGCAGCGGCACTGGAGCTAGCAAATAGAGCTGTAAACAGGGGAGTTTGAGTGGGAGTTCTGTTGGAGGAGAAGGTATTTGTGTGTGTTTGGTACTGTATTGGTAGTATCTGTATGTGTAGAGGCTTGGTGCTGGGAGAGAAGCTGAGCCCTGATTAGGGGGCGGGGCTTCACTGACTAGGAGCCCTAGAAAGGTAGCATCCAGTCAGGCAGCGGCACAGGAGCTAGCAAACAGAGCTGTAAACAGGGGAGTTTGAGTGGGAGTTCTGTTGGAGGAGAAGGTATTTGTGTGTGTTTGGTTTTTTGTTTGTGGTATCTGTATGTGTAGGGGCTTTTTGCTGGGAGAGAAGCTGAGCCCTGATTAGGGGGCGGGGCTTCACTGACCAGGGGTCCTATAAAGGGAGCAGCCAGTCAGGCAGCTGCACAGACAGCTGCAGCGGTACAGGAGCTTTCAAACAGAGCTGTAAACAGGGGAGTTTGAGTGGGAGTTCTGTTGGAGGAGAAGGTATTTGTGTGTGTGTTTGGTTTTGTATTGGTGG
The DNA here is from genome assembly GCF_965140285.1 of Lepidochelys kempii. Taxonomy (NCBI): domain Eukaryota; kingdom Metazoa; phylum Chordata; order Testudines; family Cheloniidae; genus Lepidochelys; species Lepidochelys kempii. Next base: position 88,468 of record NC_136397.1, read on the forward strand.
TATCTGTATGTATAGAGGCTTGGAGGGGCTTTGTGCTGGGAGAGAAGCTGAGCCCTGATTAGGGGGCGGGGCTTCACTGACGAGGGGTCCTATAAAGGGAGCAGCCAGTCAGGCAGGGGCACAGACAGCTGCAGCGGAACAGGAGCTAGCAAACAGAGCTGTAAACAGGGGACTTTGAGAGGGAGTTCTGTTGGAGGAGAAGGTATTTGTGTGTGTTTGGTTTTGTATTGGTAGTATCTGTATGAGTAGAGGCTTTGTGCTGGGAGAGAATCTGAGCCCTGATGAGGGGGCGGGGCTTCACTGACTAGGGGTCCTATAAAGGTAGCAGCCAGTCAGGCAGCGGCACAGACGGCTGCAGCGGCACTGGAGCTAGCAAATAGAGGTGTAAACAGGGGAGTTTGAGTGGGAGTTCTGTTGGAGGAGAAGGTATTTGTGTGTGTTTGGTTTTGTATTGGTGGTATCTGTATGTGTAGGGGCTTTGTGCTGGGAGAGAAGCTGAGCCATGATTAGGGGGCGGGGCTTCACTGACTAGGCGTCCTATAAAGGGAGCAGCCAGTCAGGCAGCGACACAGACAGCTGCAGCGGTACAGGAGCTAGCAAACAGAGCTGTAAACAGGGGAGTTTAAGTGGGAGTTCTGTTGGAGGAGAAGGTATTTGTGTGTGTTTGGTTTTGTATTGGTAGTATCTGTATGAGTAGAGGCTTTGTGCTGGGAGAGAATCTGAGCCCTGATTGGGGGGCGGGGCTTCACTGACTAGGGGTCCTATAAAGGGAGCAACCAGTCAGGCAGGTTCACAGACAGCTGCAGTGGCACAGGAGCTAGCAAAGAGAGCTGTAAACAGGGGAGTTTGAGTGGGAGTTCTGTTGGAGGAGAAGGTATGTGTGTGTGTCTGGTTTTGTATTGGTGGTATCTGTATGTGTAGAGGCTTGGAGGTTCTTTGTGCTGGGAGAGAAGCTGAGCCCTGATTAGGGGGCGGGGCTTCACTGACTAGGGGTCCTATAAAGGTAGCAGCCAGTCAGGCAGCGGCACAGCCGGCTGCAGCGGCACTGGAGCTAGCAAATAGAGCTGTAAACAGGGGAGTTTGAGTGGGAGTTCTGTTGGAGGAGAACGTATTTGTTTGTGTTTGGTTTTGTATTGGTGGTATCTGTATGTGTAGGGGCTTTGTGCTGGGAGAGAAGCTGAGCCCTGATTAGGGGGCGGGGCTTCACTGACTAGGCGTCCTATAAAGGGAGCAGCCAGTCAGGCAGCTACACAGACAGCTGCAGCGGTACAGGAGCTAGCAAACAGAGCTGTAAACAGGGGAGTTTGAGTGGGAGTTCTGTTGGAGGAGAAGGTATTTGTGTGTGTTTGGTTTTGTGTTGGTGGTATCTGTATGTGTAGGGGCTTTGTGCTGAGAGAGAAGCTGAGCCCTGATTAGAGGGCGGGGCTTCAGTGACGAGGGGTCCTATAAAGGCAGCAGCCAGTCAGGCAGCGGCACAGACAGCTGCAGTGGCACAGGAGCTAGCAAACAGAGCTGTAAACAGGGGAGTTTGAGTGGGAGTTCTGTTGGAGGAGAAGGTATTTGTGTGTGTGTTTGGTTTTGTATTGGTGGTATCTGTATGTGTAGAGGCTTGGAGGGGCTTTGTGCTGGGAGAGAAGCTGAGCCCTGATTAGGGGGCGGGGCTTCACTGACTAGGGGTCCTATAAAGGGAGCAGCCAGTCAGGCAGGGGCACAGACAGCTGCAGCGGAACAGGAGCTAGCAAACAGAGCTGTAAACTGGGGACTTTGAGAGGGAGTTCTGTTGGAGGAGAAGGTATTTGTTTGTGTTTGGTTTTGTATTGGTAGTATCTGTATGAGTAGAGGCTTTGTGCTGGGAGAGAATCTGAGCCCTGATTAGGGGGCGGGGCTTCACTGACTAGGGGTCCTATAAAGGTAGCAGCCAGTCAGGCAGCGGCACAGACGGCTGCAGCGGCACTGGAGCTAGCAAATAGAGCTGTAAACAGGGGAGTTTGAGTGGGAGTTCTGTTGGAGGAGAAGGTATTTGTGTGTGTTTGGTTTTGTATTGGTGGTATCTGTATGTGTAGGGGGTTTGTGCTGGGAGAGAAGCTGAGCCCTGATTAGGGGGCGGGGCTTCACTGACTAGGGGTCCTATAAAGGGAGCAGCCAGTCAGGCTGCTGCACAGACAGCTGCAGCGGTACAGGAGCTTGCAAACAGAACTGTAAACAGGGGAGTTTGAGTGGGAGTTCTGTTGGAGGAGAAGGTATTTGTGTGTGTTTGGTTTTCTATTGGTAGTATCTGTATGTGTAGGGGCTTGGAGGGGCTTTGTCCTGGGAGAGAAGATGAGCCCTGATTAAGGGGCGGGGCTTCGCTGACTAGGGGTCCTATAAAGGTAGCAGCCAGTCAGGCTGCTGCACAGACAGCTGCAGCGGTACAGGAGCTAGCAAACAGAGCTGTAAACAGGGGAGTTTGAGTGGGAGTTCTGTTGGAGGAGAAGGTATTTGTGTGTTTGGTTTTGTGTTGTTGGTATCTGTATGTGTAGGGGCTTTGTGCTGAGAGAGAAGCTGAGCCCTGATTAGGGGGCGGGGCTTCACTGACGAGGGATCCTATAAAGGCAGCAGCCAGTCAGGCAGCGGCACAGACAGCTGCAGTGGCACAGGAGCTAGCAAACAGAGCTGTAAACAGGGGAGTTTGAGTGGGAGTTCTGTTGGAGGAGAAGGTATTTGTTTGTGTTTGGTTTTGTATTGGTAGTATCTGTATGAGTAGAGGCTTTGTGCTGGGAGAGAATCTGAGCCCTGATTAGGGGGCGGGGCTTCACTGACTAGGGGTCCTATAAAGGCAGCAGCCAGTCAGGCAGCGGCACAGACAGCTGCAGTGGCACAGGAGCTAGCAAAGAGAGCTGTAAACAGGGGAGTTTGAGTGGGAGTTCTGTTGGAGGAGAAGGTATTTGTGTGTGTCTGGTTTTGTATTGGTGGTATCTGTATGTGTAGAGGCTTGGAGGGGCTTTGTGCTGGGAGAGAAGCTGAGCCCTGATTAGGGGGCGGGGCTTCACTGACGAGGGGTCCTATAAAGGGAGCAGCCAGTCAGGCAGCGACACAGACAGCTGCAGCGGTACAGGAGCTAGCAAACAGAGCTGTAAACAAGGGAGTTTGAGTGGGAGTTCTGTTGGAGGAGAAGGTATTTGTGTGTGTGTTTGGTTTTGTATTGGTAGTATCTGTATGTGTAGAGGCTTGGACGGGCTTTGTGCTGGGAGCGAAGCTGGGCCTTGATTAGGGGGCAGGGTTTCACTGACTAGGGGTCCTATAAAGGGAGCAGCCAGTCAGGCAGGGGCACAGACAGCTGCAGCGGAACAGGAGCTAGCAAACAGAGCTGTAAACAGGGGACTTTGAGAGGGAGTTCTGTTGGAGGAGAAGGTATTTGTGTGTGTTTGGTTTTGTATTGGTAGTATCTGTATGAGTAGAGGCTTTGTGCTGGGAGAGAATCTGAGCCCTGATTAGGGGGCGGGGCTTCACTGACTAGGGGTCCTATAAAGGTAGCAGCCAGTCAGGCAGCGGCACAGACGGCTGCAGCGGCACTGGAGCTAGCAAATAGAGCTGTAAACAGGGGAGTTTGAGTGGGAGTTCTGTTGGAGGAGAAGGTATTTGTGTGTGTTTGGTTTTGTATTGGTAGTATTTGTATTTGTAGAGGCTTGGAGTGGCTTTGTGCTGCGAGAGAAGCTTTGCCCTGATTAGGGGGCGGGGCTTCACTGACTATGGGTCCTATAAAGGGAGCAGCCAGTCAGGCAGCTACACAGACAGCTGCAGCGGTACAGGAGCTAGCAAACAGAGCTGTAAACAGGGGAGTTTGAGTGGGAGTTCTGTTGGAGGAGAAGGTATTTGTGTGTGTTTGGTTTTGTGTTGGTGGTATCTGTATGTGTAGGGGCTTTGTGCTGGGAGAGAAGCCTAGCCCTGATTAGGGGGCGGGCTTCACTGACGAGGCGTCCTATAAAGGGAGCAGCCAGTCAGGCAGCGACACAGACAGATGCAGCGGTACAGGAGCTAGCAAACAGAGCTGTAAACAGGGGAGTTTGAGTGGGAGTTCTGTTGGAGGAGAAGTATTTGTGTGTCTTTGGTTTTGTATTGGTAGTATCTGTATGTGTATGGGCTTTGTGCTGGGAGAAAAGCTGAGCCCTGATTAGGGGGCGGGGCTTCACTGACTAGGGGTCCTATAAAGGGAGCAGCCAGTCAGGCAGGGGCACAGACAGCTGCAGCGGAACAGGAGCTAGCAAACAGAGCTGTAAACAGGGGACTTTGAGAGGGAGTTCTGTTGGAGGAGAAGGTATTTGTGTGTGTTTGGTTTTGTATTGGTAGTATCTGTATGAGTAGAGGCTTTGTGCTGGGAGAGAATCTGAGCCCTGATGAGGGGGCGGGGCTTCACTGACTAGGGGTCCTATAAAGGTAGCAGCCAGTCAGGCAGCGGCACAGACGGCTGCAGCGGCACTGGAGCTAGCAAATAGAGGTGTAAACAGGGGAGTTTGAGTGGGAGTTCTGTTGGAGGAGAAGGTATTTGTGTGTGTTTGGTTTTGTATTGGTGGTATCTGTATGTGTAGGGGCTTTGTGCTGGGAGAGAAGCTGAGCCATGATTAGGGGGCGGGGCTTCACTGACTAGGCGTCCTATAAAGGGAGCAGCCAGTCAGGCAGCGACACAGACAGCTGCAGCGGTACAGGAGCTAGCAAACAGAGCTGTAAACAGGGGAGTTTAAGTGGGAGTTCTGTTGGAGGAGAAGGTATTTGTGTGTGTTTGGTTTTGTATTGGTAGTATCTGTATGAGTAGAGGCTTTGTGCTGGGAGAGAATCTGAGCCCTGATTGGGGGGCGGGGCTTCACTGACTAGAGGTCCTATAAAGGTTGCAGCCAGTCAGGCAGCGGCACAGACGGCTGAAGCGGCACTGGAGCTAGCAAATAGAGCTGTAAACAGGGGAGTTTGAGTGGGAGTTCTGTTGGAGGAGAAGGTATTTGTGTGTGTGTTTGGTTTTGTATTGGTGGTATCTGTATGTGTAGAGGCTTGGAGGGGCTTTGTGCTGGGAGAGAAGCTGAGCCCTGATTAGGGGGCGGGGCTTCACTGACTAGGGGTCCTATAAAGGGAGCAACCAGTCAGGCAGGTTCACAGACAGCTGCAGCGGAACAGGAGCTAGCAAACAGAGCTGTAAACAGGGGACTTTGAGAGGGAGTTCTGTTGGAGGAGAAGGTATTCGTTTGTTTGGTTTTGTATTGGTAGTATCTGTATGAGTAGAGGCTTTGTGCTGGGAGAGAATCTGAGCCCTGATTAGGGGGCGGGGCTTCACTGACTAGGGGTCTTATAAAGGTAGCAGCCAGTCAGGCAGCGGCACAGACGGCTGCAGCGGCACTGGAGCTAGCAAATAGAGCTGTAAACAGGGGAGTTTGAGTGGGAGTTCTGTTGGAGGAGAAGGTATTTGTGTGTGTTTGGTTTTGTATTGGTAGTATTTGTATTTGTAGAGGCTTGGAGGGGCTTTGTGCTGCGAGAGAAGCTTTGCCCTGATTAGGGGGCGGGGCTTCACTGACTATGGGTCCTATAAAGGGAGCAGCCAGTCAGGCAGCTACACAGACAGCTGCAGCGGTACAGGAGCTAGCAAACAGAGCTGTAAACAGGGGAGTTTGAGTGGGAGTTCTGTTGGAGGAGAAGGTATTAGTGTGTGTTTGGTTTTGTGTTGGTGGTATCTGTATGTGTAGGGGCTTTGTGCTGGGAAAGAAGCCTAGCCCTGATTAGGGGGCGGGGCTTCACTGACGAGGGGTCCTATAAAGGGAGCAGCCAGTCAGGCAGCGACACAGACAGATGAAGCGGTACAGGAGCTTGCAAACAGAGCTGTAAACAGGGGAGTTTGAGTGGGAGTTCTGTTGGAGGAGAAGTATTTGTGTGTCTTTGGTTTTGTATTGGTAGTATCTGTATATGTATGGGCTTTGTGCTGGGAGAAAAGCTGAGCCCTGATTAGGGGGCGGGGCTTCACTGACTAGGGGTCCTATAAAGGGAGCAGCCAGTCAGGCAGGGGCACAGACAGCTGCAGCGGAACAGGAGCTAGCAAACAGAGCTGTAAACAGTGGACTTTGAGAGGGAGTTCTGTTGGAGGAGAAGGTATTTGTGTGTGTTTGGTTTTGTATTGGTAGTATCTGTATGAGTAGAGGCTTTGTGCTGGGAGAGAATCTGAGCCCTGATTAGGGGGCGGGGCTTCACTGACGAGGGGTCCTATAAAGGTAGCAGCCAGTCAGGCAGCGGCACAGACGGCTGCAGCGGCACTGGAGCTAGCAAATAGAGGTGTAAACAGGGGAGTTTGAGTGGGAGTTCTGTTGGAGGAGAAGGTATTTGTGTGTGTTTGGTTTTGTATTGGTGGTATCTGTATGTGTAGGGGCTTTGTGCTGGGAGAGAAGCTGAGCCATGATTAGGGGGCGGGGCTTCACTGACTAGGCGTCCTATAAAGGGAGCAGCCAGTCAGGCAGGGGCACAGACAGCTGCAGCGGAACAGGAGCTAGCAAACAGAGCTGTAAACAGGGGAGTTTGAGTGGGAGTTCTGTTGGAGGAGAAAGTATTTGTGTGTGTTTGGTTTTGTGTTGGTGGTATCTGTATGTGTAGGGGCTTTGTGCTGAGAGAGAAGCTGAGCCCTGATTAGGGGGCGGGGCTTCACTGACTAGGGGTCCTATAAAGGCAGCAGCCAGTCAGGCAGCGGCACAGACAGCTGCAGTGGCACAGGAGCTAGCAAAGAGAGCTGTAAACAGGGGAGTTTGAGTGGGAGTTCCGTTGGAGGAGAAGGTATTTGTGTGTGTCTCGTTTTGTATTGGTGGTATCTGTATGTGTAGAGGCTTGGAGGGGCTTTGTGCTGGGAGAGAAGCTGAGCCCTGATTAGGGGGCGGGGCTTCACTGACTAGGGGTCCTATAAAGGTAGCAGCCAGTCAGGCAGCGGCACAGCCGGCTGCAGCGGCACTGGAGCTAGCAAATAGAGCTGTAAACAGGGGAGTTTGAGTGGGAGTTCTGTTGGAGGAGAACGTATTTGTTTGTGTTTGGTTTTGTATTGGTGGTATCTGTATGTGTAGGGGCTTTGTGCTGGGAGAGAAGCTGAGCCCTGATTAGGGGGCGGGGCTTCACTGACTAGGCGTCCTATAAAGGGAGCAGCCAGTCAGGCTGCTCCACAGACAGCTGCAGCGGTACAGGAGCTAGCAAACAGAGCTGTAAACAGGGGAGTTTGAGTGGGAGTTCTGTTGGAGGAGAAGGTATTTGTGTGTGTTTGGTTTTGTGTTGGTGGTATCTGTATGTGTAGGGGCTTTGTGCTGAGAGAGAAGCTGAGCCCTGATTAGGGGGCGGGGCTTCAGTGACGAGGGGTCCTATAAAGGCAGCAGCCAGTCAGGCAGCGGCACAGACAGCTGCAGTGGCACAGGAGCTAGCAAACAGAGCTGTAAACAGGGGAGTTTGAGTGGGAGTTCTGTTGGAGGAGAAGTATTTGTGTGTCTTTGGTTTTGTATTGGTAGTATCTGTATGTGTATGGGCTTTGTGCTGGGAGAAAAGCTGAGCCCTGATTAGGGGGCGGGGCTTCACTGACTAGGGGTCCTATAAAGGGAGCAGCCAGTCAGGCAGGGGCACAGACAGCTGCAGCGGAACAGGAGCTAGCAAACAGAGCTGTAAACAGGGGACTTTGAGAGGGAGTTCTGTTGGAGGAGAAGGTATTTGTGTGTGTTTGGTTTTGTATTGGTAGTATCTGTATGAGTAGAGGCTTTGTGCTGGGAGAGAATCTGAGCCCTGATGAGGGGGCGGGGCTTCACTGACTAGGGGTCCTATAAAGGTAGCAGCCAGTCAGGCAGCGGCACAGACGGCTGCAGCGGCACTGGAGCTAGCAAATAGAGGTGTAAACAGGGGAGTTTAAGTGGGAGTTCTGTTGGAGGAGAAGGTATTTGTGTGTGTTTGGTTTTGTATTGGTAGTATCTGTATGAGTAGAGGCTTTGTGCTGGGAGAGAATCTGAGCCCTGATTGGGGGGCGGGTCTTCACTGACTAGAGGTCCTATAAAGGTTGCAGCCAGTCAGGCAGCGGCACAGACGGCTGAAGCGGCACTGGAGCTAGCAAATAGAGCTGTAAACAGGGGAGTTTGAGTGGGAGTTCTGTTGGAGGAGAAGGTATTTGTGTGTGTTTGGTTTTGTATTGGTGGTATCTGTATGTGTAGAGGCTTGGAGGGGCTTTGTGCTGGGAGAGAAGCTGAGCCCTGTTTAGGGGGCGGGGCTTCACTGACTAGGGGTCCTATAAAGGGAGCAACCAGTCAGGCAGGTTCACAGACAGCTGCAGCGGAACAGGAGCTAGCAAACAGAGCTGTAAACAGGGGACTTTGAGAGGGAGTTCTGTTGGAGGAGAAGGTATTTGTTTGTTTGGTTTTGTATTGGTAGTATCTGTATGAGTAGAGGCTTTGTGCTGGGAGAGAATCTGAGCCCTGATTAGGGGGCGGGGCTTCACTGACTAGGGGTCTTATAAAGGTAGCAGCCAGTCAGGCAGCGGCACAGACGGCTGCAGCGGCACTGGAGCTAGCAAATAGAGCTGTAAACAGGGGAGTTTGAGTGGGAGTTCTGTTGGAGGAGAAGGTATTTGTGTGTGTTTGGTTTTGTATTGGTAGTATTTGTATTTGTAGAGGCTTGGAGGGGCTTTGTGCTGCGAGAGAAGCTTTGCCCTGATTAGGGGGCGGGGCTTCACTGACTATGGGTCCTATAAAGGGAGCAGCCAGTCAGGCAGCTACACAGACAGCTGCAGCGGTACAGGAGCTAGCAAACAGAGCTGTAAACAGGGGAGTTTGAGTGGGAGTTCTGTTGGAGGAGAAGGTATTTGTGTGTGTTTGGTTTTGTGTTGGTGGTATCTGTATGTGTAGGGGCTTTGTGCTGGGAGAGAAGCCTAGCCCTGATTAGGGGGCGGGGCTTCACTGACGAGGGGTCCTATAAAGGGAGCAGCCAGTCAGGCAGCGACACAGACAGATGAAGCGGTACAGGAGCTTGCAAACAGAGCTGTAAACAGGGGAGTTTGAGTGGGAGTTCTGTTGGAGGAGAAGTATTTGTGTGTCTTTGGTTTTGTATTGGTAGTATCTGTATATGTATGGGCTTTGTGCTGGGAGAAAAGCTGAGCCCTGATTAGGGGGCGGGGCTTCACTGACTAGGGGTCCTATAAAGGGAGCAGCCAGTCAGGCAGGGGCACAGACAGCTGCAGCGGAACAGGAGCTAGCAAACAGAGCTGTAAACAGTGGACTTTGAGAGGGAGTTCTGTTGGAGGAGAAGGTATTTGTGTGTGTTTGGTTTTGTATTGGTAGTATCTGTATGAGTAGAGGCTTTGTGCTGGGAGAGAATCTGAGCCCTGATTAGGGGGCGGGGCTTCACTGACGAGGGGTCCTATAAAGGTAGCAGCCAGTCAGGCAGCGGCACAGACGGCTGCAGCGGCACTGGAGCTAGCAAATAGAGGTGTAAACAGGGGAGTTTGAGTGGGAGTTCTGTTGGAGGAGAAGGTATTTGTGTGTGTTTGGTTTTGTATTGGTGGTATCTGTATGTGTAGGGGCTTTGTGCTGGGAGAGAAGCTGAGCCATGATTAGGGGGCGGGGCTTCACTGACTAGGCGTCCTATAAAGGGAGCAGCCAGTCAGGCAGGGGCACAGACAGCTGCAGCGGAACAGGAGCTAGCAAACAGAGCTGTAAACAGGGGAGTTTGAGTGGGAGTTCTGTTGGAGGAGAAAGTATTTGTGTGTGTTTGGTTTTGTGTTGGTGGTATCTGTATGTGTAGGGGCTTTGTGCTGAGAGAGAAGCTGAGCCCTGATTAGGGGGCGGGGCTTCACTGACTAGGGGTCCTATAAAGGCAGCAGCCAGTCAGGCAGCGGCACAGACAGCTGCAGTGGCACAGGAGCTAGCAAAGAGAGCTGTAAACAGGGGAGTTTGAGTGGGAGTTCTGTTGGAGGAGAAGGTATTTGTGTGTGTCTGGTTTTGTATTGGTGGTATCTGTATGTGTAGAGGCTTGGAGGGGCTTTGTGCTGGGAGAGAAGCTGAGCCCTGATTAGGGGGCGGGGCTTCACTGACTAGGGGTCCTATAAAGGTAGCAGCCAGTCAGGCAGCGGCACAGCCGGCTGCAGCGGCACTGGAGCTAGCAAATAGAGCTGTAAACAGGGGAGTTTGAGTGGGAGTTCTGTTGGAGGAGAACGTATTTGTTTGTGTTTGGTTTTGTATTGGTGGTATCTGTATGTGTAGGGGCTTTGTGCTGGGAGAGAAGCTGAGCCCTGATTAGGGGGCGGGGCTTCACTGACTAGGCGTCCTATAAAGGGAGCAGCCAGTCAGGCTGCTGCACAGACAGCTGCAGCGGTACAGGAGCTAGCAAACAGAGCTGTAAACAGGGGAGTTTGAGTGGGAGTTCTGTTGGAGGAGAAGGTATTTGTGTGTGTTTGGTTTTGTGTTGGTGGTATCTGTATGTGTAGGGGCTTTGTGCTGAGAGAGAAGCTGAGCCCTGATTAGGGGGCGGGGCTTCACTGACTAGGGGTCCTATAAAGGCAGCAGCCAGTCAGGCAGCGGCACAGACAGCTGCAGTGGCACAGGAGCTAGCAAAGAGAGCTGTAAACAGGGGAGTTTGAGTGGGAGTTCTGTTGGAGGAGAAGGTATTTGTGTGTGTCTGGTTTTGTATTGGTGGTATCTGTATGTGTAGAGGCTTGGAGGGGCTTTGTGCTGGGAGAGAAGCTGAGCCCTGATTAGGGGGCGGGGCTTCACTGACTAGGGGTCCTATAAAGGGAGCAGCCAGTCAGGCAGGGGCACAGACAGCTGCAGCGGAACAGGAGCTAGCAAACAGAGCTGTAAACAGCGGACTTTGAGAGGGAGTTCTGTTGGAGGAGAAGGTATTTGTGTGTGTTTGGTTTTGCATTGGTAGTATCTGTATGAGTAGAGGCTTTGTGCTGGGAGAGAATCTGAGCCCTGATTAGGGGGCGGGGCTTCACTGACTAGGGGTCCTATAAAGGTAGCAGCCAGTCAGGCAGCGGCACAGACGGCTGCAGCGGCACAGGAGCTAGCAAAGAGAGCTGTAAACAGGGGAGTTTGAGTGGGAGTTCTGTTGGAGGAGAAGGTATTTGTGTGTGTCTGGTTTTGTATTGGTGGAATCTGTATGTGTAGAGGCTTGGAGGGGCTTTGTGCTGGGAGAGAATCTGAGCCCTGATTAGGGGGCGGGGCTTCACTGACTAGGGGTCCTATAAAGGTAGCAGCCAGTCAGGCAGCGGCACAGGAGCTAGCAAACAGAGCTGTAAACAGGGGAGTTTGAGAGGGAGTTCTGTTGGAGGAGAAGGTATTTGTGTGTGTTTGGTTTTGTATTGGTAGTATCTGTATGAGTAGAGGCTTTGTGCTGGGAGAGAATCTGAGCCCTGATTAGGGGGCGGGGCTTCACTGACTAGGGGTCCTATAAAGGGAGCAGCCAGTCAGGCAGGGGCACAGACAGCTGCAGCGGAACAGGAGCTAGCAAACAGAGCTGTAAACAGGGGACTTTGAGAGGGAGTTCTGTTGGAGGAGAAGGTATTTGTGTGTGTTTGGTTCTGTATTGGTAGTATCTGTATGAGTAGAGGATTTGTGCTGGGAGAGAATCTGAGCCCTGATTAGGGGGCGGAGCTTCACTGACTAGGGGTCCTATAAAGGTAGCAGCCAGTCAGTCAGCGGCACAGACGGCTGCAGCGGCACTGGAGCTAGCAAATAGAGCTGTAAACAGGGGAGTCTGAGTGGGAGTTCTGTTGGAGGAGAAGGTATTTGTGTGTGTTTGGTACTGTATTGGTAGTATCTGTATGTGTAGAGGCTTGGTGCTGGGAGAGAAGCTGAGCCCTGATTAGGGGGCGGGGCTTCACTGACTAGGAGCCCTAGAAAGGTAGCATCCAGTCAGGCAGCGGCACAGGAGCTAGCAAACAGAGCTGTAAACAGGGGAGTTTGAGTGGTAGTTCTGTTGGAGGAGAAGGTATTTGTGTGTGTTTGGTTTTTTGTTTGTGGTATCTGTATGTGTAGGGGCTTTTTGCTGGGAGAGAAGCTGAGCCCTGATTAGGGGGCGGGGCTTCACTGACCAGGGGTCCTATAAAGGGAGCAGCCAGTCAGGCAGCTGCACAGACAGCTGCAGCGGTACAGGAGCTTTCAAACAGAGCTGTAAACAGGGGAGTTTGAGTGGGAGTTCTGTTGGAGGAGAAGGTATTTGTGTGTGTGTTTGGTTTTGTATTGGTGGTATCTGTATGTATAGAGGCTTGGAGGGGCTTTGTGCTGGGAGAGAAGCTGAGCCCTGATTAGGGGGCGGGGCTTCACTGACGAGGGGTCCTATAAAGGGAGCAGCCAGTCAGGCAGGGGCACAGACAGCTGCAGCGGAACAGGAGCTAGCAAACAGAGCTGTAAACAGGGGACTTTGAGAGGGAGTTCTGTTGGAGGAGAAGGTATTTGTGTGTGTTTGGTTTTGTATTGGTAGTATCTGTATGAGTAGAGGCTTTGTGCTGGGAGAGAATCTGAGCCCTGATGAGGGGGCGGGGCTTCACTGACTAGGGGTCCTATAAAGGTAGCAGCCAGTCAGGCAGCGGCACAGACGGCTGCAGCGGCACTGGAGCTAGCAAATAGAGGTGTAAACAGGGGAGTTTGAGTGGGAGTTCTGTTGGAGGAGAAGGTATTTGTGTGTGTTTGGTTTTGTATTGGTGGTATCTGTATGTGTAGGGGCTTTGTGCTGGGAGAGAAGCTGAGCCATGATTAGGGGGCGGGGCTTCACTGACTAGGCGTCCTATAAAGGGAGCAGCCAGTCAGGCAGCGACACAGACAGCTGCAGCGGTACAGGAGCTAGCAAACAGAGCTGTAAACAGGGGAGTTTAAGTGGGAGTTCTGTTGGAGGAGAAGGTATTTGTGTGTGTTTGGTTTTGTATTGGTAGTATCTGTATGAGTAGAGGCTTTGTGCTGGGAGAGAATCTGAGCCCTGATTGGGGGGCGGGGCTTCACTGACTAGGGGTCCTATAAAGGGAGCAACCAGTCAGGCAGGTTCACAGACAGCTGCAGCGGAACAGGAGCTAGCAAACAGAGCTGTAAACAGGGGAGTTTGAGTGGGAGTTCTGTTGGAGGAGAAAGTATTTGTGTGTGTTTGGTTTTGTGTTGGTGGTATCTGTATGTGTAGGGGCTTTGTGCTGAGAGAGAAGCTGAGCCCTGATTAGGGGGCGGGGCTTCACTGACTAGGGGTCCTATAAAGGCAGCAGCCAGTCAGGCAGCGGCACAGACAGCTGCAGTGGCACAGGAGCTAGCAAAGAGAGCTGTAAACAGGGGAGTTTGAGTGGGAGTTCTGTTGGAGGAGAAGGTATGTGTGTGTGTCTGGTTTTGTATTGGTGGTATCTGTATGTGTAGAGGCTTGGAGGTTCTTTGTGCTGGGAGAGAAGCTGAGCCCTGATTAGGGGGCGGGGCTTCACTGACTAGGGGTCCTATAAAGGTAGCAGCCAGTCAGGCAGCGGCACAGCCGGCTGCAGCGGCACTGGAGCTAGCAAATAGAGCTGTAAACAGGGGAGTTTGAGTGGGAGTTCTGTTGGAGGAGAACGTATTTGTTTGTGTTTGGTTTTGTATTGGTGGTATCTGTATGTGTAGGGGCTTTGTGCTGGGAGAGAAGCTGAGCCCTGATTAGGGGGCGGGGCTTCACTGACTAGGGGTCCTATAAAGGGAGCAGCCAGTCAGGCTGCTGCACAGACAGCTGCAGCGGTACAGGAGCTTGCAAACAGAACTGTAAACAGGGGAGTTTGAGTGGGAGTTCTGTTGGAGGAGAAGGTATTTGTGTGTGTTTGGTTTTCTATTGGTAGTATCTGTATGTGTAGGGGCTTGGAGGGGCTTTGTCCTGGGAGAGAAGATGAGCCCTGATTAAGGGGCGGGGCTTCGCTGACTAGGGGTCCTATAAAGGTAGGAGCCAGTCAGGCTGCTGCACAGACAGCTGCAGCGGTACAGGAGCTAGCAAACAGAGCTGTAAACAGGGGAGTTTGAGTGGGAGTTCTGTTGGAGGAGAAGGTATTTGTGTGTTTGGTTTTGTGTTGTTGGTATCTGTATGTGTAGGGGCTTTGTGCTGAGAGAGAAGCTGAGCCCTGATTAGGGGGCGGGGCTTCACTGACGAGGGATCCTATAAAGGCAGCAGCCAGTCAGGCAGCGGCACAGACAGCTGCAGTGGCACAGGAGCTAGCAAACAGAGCTGTAAACAGGGGAGTTTGAGTGGGAGTTCTGTTGGAGGAGAAGGTATTTGTTTGTGTTTGGTTTTGTATTGGTAGTATCTGTATGAGTAGAGGCTTTGTGCTGGGAGAGAATCTGAGCCCTGATTAGGGGGCGGGGCTTCACTGACTAGGGGTCCTATAAAGGCAGCAGCCAGTCAGGCAGCGGCACAGACAGCTGCAGTGGCACAGGAGCTAGCAAAGAGAGCTGTAAACAGGGGAGTTTGAGTGGGAGTTCTGTTGGAGGAGAAGGTATTTGTGTGTGTCTGGTTTTGTATTGGTGGTATCTGTATGTGTAGAGGCTTGGAGGGGCTTTGTGCTGGGAGAGAAGCTGAGCCCTGATTAGGGGGCGGGGCTTCACTGACGAGGGGTCCTATAAAGGGAGCAGCCAGTCAGGCAGCGACACAGACAGCTGCAGCGGTACAGGAGCTAGCAAACAGAGCTGTAAACAAGGGAGTTTGAGTGGGAGTTCTGTTGGAGGAGAAGGTATTTGTGTGTGTGTTTGGTTTTGTATTGGTAGTATCTGTATGTGTAGAGGCTTGGACGGGCTTTGTGCTGGGAGCGAAGCTGGGCCTTGATTAGGGGGCAGGGTTTCACTGACTAGGGGTCCTATAAAGGGAGCAGCCAGTCAGGCAGGGGCACAGACAGCTGCAGCGGAACAGGAGCTAGCAAACAGAGCTGTAAACAGGGGACTTTGAGAGGGAGTTCTGTTGGAGGAGAAGGTATTTGTGTGTGTTTGGTTTTGTATTGGTAGTATCTGTATGAGTAGAGGCTTTGTGCTGGGAGAGAATCTGAGCCCTGATTAGGGGGCGGGGCTTCACTGACTAGGGGTCCTATAAAGGTAGCAGCCAGTCAGGCAGCGGCACAGACGGCTGCAGCGGCACTGGAGCTAGCAAATAGAGCTGTAAACAGGGGAGTTTGAGTGGGAGTTCTGTTGGAGGAGAAGGTATTTGTGTGTGTTTGGTTTTGTATTGGTAGTATTTGTATTTGTAGAGGCTTGGAGTGGCTTTGTGCTGCGAGAGAAGCTTTGCCCTGATTAGGGGGCGGGGCTTCACTGACTATGGGTCCTATAAAGGGAGCAGCCAGTCAGGCAGCTACACAGACAGCTGCAGCGGTACAGGAGCTAGCAAACAGAGCTGTAAACAGGGGAGTTTGAGTGGGAGTTCTGTTGGAGGAGAAGGTATTTGTGTGTGTTTGGTTTTGTGTTGGTGGTATCTGTATGTGTAGGGGCTTTGTGCTGGGAGAGAAGCCTAGCCCTGATTAGGGGGCGGGCTTCACTGACGAGGCGTCCTATAAAGGGAGCAGCCAGTCAGGCAGCGACACAGACAGATGCAGCGGTACAGGAGCTAGCAAACAGAGCTGTAAACAGGGGAGTTTGAGTGGGAGTTCTGTTGGAGGAGAAGTATTTGTGTGTCTTTGGTTTTGTATTGGTAGTATCTGTATGTGTATGGGCTTTGTGCTGGGAGAAAAGCTGAGCCCTGATTAGGGGGCGGGGCTTCACTGACTAGGGGTCCTATAAAGGGAGCAGCCAGTCAGGCAGGGGCACAGACAGCTGCAGCGGAACAGGAGCTAGCAAACAGAGCTGTAAACAGGGGACTTTGAGAGGGAGTTCTGTTGGAGGAGAAGGTATTTGTGTGTGTTTGGTTTTGTATTGGTAGTATCTGTATGAGTAGAGGCTTTGTGCTGGGAGAGAATCTGAGCCCTGATGAGGGGGCGGGGCTTCACTGACTAGGGGTCCTATAAAGGTAGCAGCCAGTCAGGCAGCGGCACAGACGGCTGCAGCGGCACTGGAGCTAGCAAATAGAGGTGTAAACAGGGGAGTTTGAGTGGGAGTTCTGTTGGAGGAGAAGGTATTTGTGTGTGTTTGGTTTTGTATTGGTGGTATCTGTATGTGTAGGGGCTTTGTGCTGGGAGAGAAGCTGAGCCATGATTAGGGGGCGGGGCTTCACTGACTAGGCGTCCTATAAAGGGAGCAGCCAGTCAGGCAGCGACACAGACAGCTGCAGCGGTACAGGAGCTAGCAAACAGAGCTGTAAACATGGGAGTTTAAGTGGGAGTTCTGTTGGAGGAGAAGGTATTTGTGTGTGTTTGGTTTTGTATTGGTAGTATCTGTATGAGTAGAGGCTTTGTGCTGGGAGAGAATCTGAGCCCTGATTGGGGGGCGGGGCTTCACTGACTAGAGGTCCTATAAAGGTTGCAGCCAGTCAGGCAGCGGCACAGACGGCTGAAGCGGCACTGGAGCTAGCAAATAGAGCTGTAAACAGGGGAGTTTGAGTGGGAGTTCTGTTGGAGGAGAAGGTATTTGTGTGTGTGTTTGGTTTTGTATTGGTGGTATCTGTATGTGTAGAGGCTTGGAGGGGCTTTGTGCTGGGAGAGAAGCTGAGCCCTGATTAGGGGGCGGGGCTTCACTGACTAGGGGTCCTATAAAGGGAGCAACCAGTCAGGCAGGTTCACAGACAGCTGCAGCGGAACAGGAGCTAGCAAACAGAGCTGTAAACAGGGGACTTTGAGAGGGAGTTCTGTTGGAGGAGAAGGTATTCGTTTGTTTGGTTTTGTATTGGTAGTATCTGTATGAGTAGAGGCTTTGTGCTGGGAGAGAATCTGAGCCCTGATTAGGGGGCGGGGCTTCACTGACTAGGGGTCTTATAAAGGTAGCAGCCAGTCAGGCAGCGGCACAGACGGCTGCAGCGGCACTGGAGCTAGCAAATAGAGCTGTAAACAGGGGAGTTTGAGTGGGAGTTCTGTTGGAGGAGAAGGTATTTGTGTGTGTTTGGTTTTGTATTGGTAGTATTTGTATTTGTAGAGGCTTGGAGGGGCTTTGTGCTGCGAGAGAAGCTTTGCCCTGATTAGGGGGCGGGGCTTCACTGACTATGGGTCCTATAAAGGGAGCAGCCAGTCAGGCAGCTACACAGACAGCTGCAGCGGTACAGGAGCTAGCAAACAGAGCTGTAAACAGGGGAGTTTGAGTGGGAGTTCTGTTGGAGGAGAAGGTATTAGTGTGTGTTTGGTTTTGTGTTGGTGGTATCTGTATGTGTAGGGGCTTTGTGCTGGGAGAGAAGCCTAGCCCTGATTAGGGGGCGGGGCTTCACTGACGAGGGGTCCTATAAAGGGAGCAGCCAGTCAGGCAGCGACACAGACAGATGAAGCGGTACAGGAGCTTGCAAACAGAGCTGTAAACAGGGGAGTTTGAGTGGGAGTTCTGTTGGAGGAGAAGTATTTGTGAGTCTTTGGTTTTGTATTGGTAGTATCTGTATATGTATGGGCTTTGTGCTGGGAGAAAAGCTGAGCCCTGATTAGGGGGCGGGGCTTCACTGACTAGGGGTCCTATAAAGGGAGCAGCCAGTCAGGCAGGGGCACAGACAGCTGCAGCGGAACAGGAGCTAGCAAACAGAGCTGTAAACAGTGGACTTTGAGAGGGAGTTCTGTTGGAGGAGAAGGTATTTGTGTGTGTTTGGTTTTGTATTGGTAGTATCTGTATGAGTAGAGGCTTTGTGCTGGGAGAGAATCTGAGCCCTGATTAGGGGGCGGGGCTTCACTGACGAGGGGTCCTATAAAGGTAGCAGCCAGTCAGGCAGCGGCACAGACGGCTGCAGCGGCACTGGAGCTAGCAAATAGAGGTGTAAACAGGGGAGTTTGAGTGGGAGTTCTGTTGGAGGAGAAGGTATTTGTGTGTGTTTGGTTTTGTATTGGTGGTATCTGTATGTGTAGGGGCTTTGTGCTGGGAGAGAAGCTGAGCCATGATTAGGGGGCGGGGCTTCACTGACTAGGCGTCCTATAAAGGGAGCAGCCAGTCAGGCAGGGGCACAGACAGCTGCAGCGGAACAGGAGCTAGCAAACAGAGCTGTAAACAGGGGAGTTTGAGTGGGAGTTCTGTTGGAGGAGAAAGTATTTGTGTGTGTTTGGTTTTGTGTTGGTGGTATCTGTATGTGTAGGGGCTTTGTGCTGAGAGAGAAGCTGAGCCCTGATTAGGGGGCGGGGCTTCACTGACTAGGGGTCCTATAAAGGCAGCAGCCAGTCAGGCAGCGGCACAGACAGCTGCAGTGGCACAGGAGCTAGCAAAGAGAGCTGTAAACAGGGGAGTTTGAGTGGGAGTTCCGTTGGAGGAGAAGGTATTTGTGTGTGTCTGGTTTTGTATTGGTGGTATCTGTATGTGTAGAGGCTTGGAGGGGCTTTGTGCTGGGAGAGAAGCTGAGCCCTGATTAGGGGGCGGGGCTTCACTGACTAGGGGTCCTATAAAGGTAGCAGCCAGTCAGGCAGCGGCACAGCCGGCTGCAGCGGCACTGGAGCTAGCAAATAGAGCTGTAAACAGGGGAGTTTGAGTGGGAGTTCTGTTGGAGGAGAACGTATTTGTTTGTGTTTGGTTTTGTATTGGTGGTATCTGTATGTGTAGGGGCTTTGTGCTGGGAGAGAAGCTGAGCCCTGATTAGGGGGCGGGGCTTCACTGACTAGGCGTCCTATAAAGGGAGCAGCCAGTCAGGCTGCTGCACAGACAGCTGCAGCGGTACAGGAGCTAGCAAACAGAGCTGTAAACAGGGGAGTTTGAGTGGGAGTTCTGTTGGAGGAGAAGGTATTTGTGTGTGTTTGGTTTTGTGTTGGTGGTATCTGTATGTGTAGGGGCTTTGTGCTGAGAGAGAAGCTGAGCCCTGATTAGGGGGCGGGGCTTCAGTGACGAGGGGTCCTATAAAGGCAGCAGCCAGTCAGGCAGCGGCACAGACAGCTGCAGTGGCACAGGAGCTAGCAAACAGAGCTGTAAACAGGGGAGTTTGAGTGGGAGTTCTGTTGGAGGAGAAGTATTTGTGTGTCTTTGGTTTTGTATTGGTAGTATCTGTATGTGTATGGGCTTTGTGCTGGGAGAAAAGCTGAGCCCTGATTAGGGGGCGGGGCTTCACTGACTAGGGGTCCTATAAAGGGAGCAGCCAGTCAGGCAGGGGCACAGACAGCTGCAGCGGAACAGGAGCTAGCAAACAGAGCTGTAAACAGGGGACTTTGAGAGGGAGTTCTGTTGGAGGAGAAGGTATTTGTGTGTGTTTGGTTTTGTATTGGTAGTATCTGTATGAGTAGAGGCTTTGTGCTGGGAGAGAATCTGAGCCCTGATGAGGGGGCGGGGCTTCACTGACTAGGGGTCCTATAAAGGTAGCAGCCAGTCAGGCAGCGGCACAGACGGCTGCAGCGGCACTGGAGCTAGCAAATAGAGGTGTAAACAGGGGAGTTTAAGTGGGAGTTCTGTTGGAGGAGAAGGTATTTGTGTGTGTTTGGTTTTGTATTGGTGGTATCTGTATGTGTAGAGGCTTGGAGGGGCTTTGTGCTGGGAGAGAAGCTGAGCCCTGTTTAGGGGGCGGGGCTTCACTGACTAGGGGTCCTATAAAGGGAGCAACCAGTCAGGCAGGTTCACAGACAGCTGCAGCGGAACAGGAGCTAGCAAACAGAGCTGTAAACAGGGGACTTTGAGAGGGAGTTCTGTTGGAGGAGAAGGTATTTGTTTGTTTGGTTTTGTATTGGTAGTATCTGTATGAGTAGAGGCTTTGTGCTGGGAGAGAATCTGAGCCCTGATTAGGGGGCGGGGCTTCACTGACTAGGGGTCTTATAAAGGTAGCAGCCAGTCAGGCAGCGGCACAGACGGCTGCAGCGGCACTGGAGCTAGCAAATAGAGCTGTAAACAGGGGAGTTTGAGTGGGAGTTCTGTTGGAGGAGAAGGTATTTGTGTGTGTTTGGTTTTGTATTGGTAGTATTTGTATTTGTAGAGGCTTGGAGGGGCTTTGTGCTGCGAGAGAAGCTTTGCCCTGATTAGGGGGCGGGGCTTCACTGACTATGGGTCCTATAAAGGGAGCAGCCAGTCAGGCAGCTACACAGACAGCTGCAGCGGTACAGGAGCTAGCAAACAGAGCTGTAAACAGGGGAGTTTGAGTGGGAGTTCTGTTGGAGGAGAAGGTATTTGTGTGTGTTTGGTTTTGTGTTGGTGGTATCTGTATGTGTAGGGGCTTTGTGCTGGGAGAGAAGCCTAGCCCTGATTAGGGGGCGGGGCTTCACTGACGAGGGGTCCTATAAAGGGAGCAGCCAGTCAGGCAGCGACACAGACAGATGAAGCGGTACAGGAGCTTGCAAACAGAGCTGTAAACAGGGGAGTTTGAGTGGGAGTTCTGTTGGAGGAGAAGTATTTGTGTGTCTTTGGTTTTGTATTGGTAGTATCTGTATATGTATGGGCTTTGTGCTGGGAGAAAAGCTGAGCCCTGATTAGGGGGCGGGGCTTCACTGACTAGGGGTCCTATAAAGGGAGCAGCCAGTCAGGCAGGGGCACAGACAGCTGCAGCGGAACAGGAGCTAGCAAACAGAGCTGTAAACAGTGGACTTTGAGAGGGAGTTCTGTTGGAGGAGAAGGTATTTGTGTGTGTTTGGTTTTGTATTGGTAGTATCTGTATGAGTAGAGGCTTTGTGCTGGGAGAGAATCTGAGCCCTGATTAGGGGGCGGGTCTTCACTGACGAGGGGTCCTATAAAGGTAGCAGCCAGTCAGGCAGCGGCACAGACGGCTGCAGCGGCACTGGAGCTAGCAAATAGAGGTGTAAACAGGGGAGTTTGAGTGGGAGTTCTGTTGGAGGAGAAGGTATTTGTGTGTGTTTGGTTTTGTATTGGTGGTATCTGTATGTGTAGGGGCTTTGTGCTGGGAGAGAAGCTGAGCCATGATTAGGGGGCGGGGCTTCACTGACTAGGCGTCCTATAAAGGGAGCAGCCAGTCAGGCAGGGGCACAGACAGCTGCA
This sequence comes from Lepidochelys kempii, assembly GCF_965140285.1. NCBI lineage: Eukaryota > Metazoa > Chordata > Testudines > Cheloniidae > Lepidochelys > Lepidochelys kempii. The sequence continues at coordinate 109,413 of NC_136397.1, forward strand.
GCGGAACAGGAGCTAGCAAACAGAGCTGTAAACAGGGGAGTTTGAGTGGGAGTTCTGTTGGAGGAGAAAGTATTTGTGTGTGTTTGGTTTTGTGTTGGTGGTATCTGTATGTGTAGGGGCTTTGTGCTGAGAGAGAAGCTGAGCCCTGATTAGGGGGCGGGGCTTCACTGACTAGGGGTCCTATAAAGGCAGCAGCCAGTCAGGCAGCGGCACAGACAGCTGCAGTGGCACAGGAGCTAGCAAAGAGAGCTGTAAACAGGGGAGTTTGAGTGGGAGTTCTGTTGGAGGAGAAGGTATTTGTGTGTGTCTGGTTTTGTATTGGTGGTATCTGTATGTGTAGAGGCTTGGAGGGGCTTTGTGCTGGGAGAGAAGCTGAGCCCTGATTAGGGGGCGGGGCTTCACTGACTAGGGGTCCTATAAAGGTAGCAGCCAGTCAGGCAGCGGCACAGCCGGCTGCAGCGGCACTGGAGCTAGCAAATAGAGCTGTAAACAGGGGAGTTTGAGTGGGAGTTCTGTTGGAGGAGAACGTATTTGTTTGTGTTTGGTTTTGTATTGGTGGTATCTGTATGTGTAGGGGCTTTGTGCTGGGAGAGAAGCTGAGCCCTGATTAGGGGGCGGGGCTTCACTGACTAGGGGTCCTATAAAGGGAGCAGCCAGTCAGGCAGCGGCACAGCCGGCTGCAGCGGCACTGGAGCTAGCAAATAGAGCTGTAAACAGGGGAGTTTGAGTGGGAGTTCTGTTGGAGGAGAAGGTATTTGTGTGTGTCTGGTTTTGTATTGGTGGTATCTGTATGTGTAGAGGCTTGGAGGGGCTTTGTGCTGGGAGAGAAGCTGAGCCCTGATTAGGGGGCGGGGCTTCACTGACTAGGGGTCCTATAAAGGGAGCAGCCAGTCAGGCAGGGGCACAGACAGCTGCAGCGGAACAGGAGCTAGCAAACAGAGCTGTAAACAGCGGACTTTGAGAGGGAGTTCTGTTGGAGGAGAAGGTATTTGTGTGTGTTTGGTTTTGTATTGGTAGTATCTGTATGAGTAGAGGCTTTGTGCTGGGAGAGAATCTGAGCCCTGATTAGGGGGCGGGGCTTCACTGACTAGGGGTCCTATAAAGGTAGCAGCCAGTCAGGCAGCGGCACAGACGGCTGCAGCGGCACAGGAGCTAGCAAAGAGAGCTGTAAACAGGGGAGTTTGAGTGGGAGTTCTGTTGGAGGAGAAGGTATTTGTGTGTGTCTGGTTTTGTATTGGTGGAATCTGTATGTGTAGAGGCTTGGAGGGGCTTTGTGCTGGGAGAGAAGCTGAGCCCTGATTAGGGGGCGGGGCTTCACTGACGAGGGGTCCTATAAAGGGAGCAGCCAATCAGGCAGCGACACAGACAGCTGCAGCGGAACAGGAGCTAGCAAACAGAGCTGTAAACAAGGGAGTTTGAGTGGGAGTTCTGTTGGAGGAGAAGGTATTTGTGTGTGTGTTTGGTTTTGTATTGGTAGTATCTGTATGTGTAGAGGCTTGGACGGGCTTTGTGCTGGGAGCGAAGCTGGGCCTTGATTAGGGGGCGGGGCTTCACTGACTAGGGGTCCTATAAAGGTAGCAGCCAGTCAGGCAGCGGCACAGGAGCTAGCAAACAGAGCTGTAAACAGGGGAGTTTGAGAGGGAGTTCTGTTGGAGGAGAAGGTATTTGTGTGTGTTTGGTTTTGTATTGGTAGTATCTGTATGAGTAGAGGCTTTGTGCTGGGAGAGAATCTGAGCCCTGATTAGGGGGCGGGGCTTCACTGACTAGGGGTCCTATAAAGGGAGCAGCCAGTCAGGCAGGGGCACAGACAGCTGCAGCGGAACAGGAGCTAGCAAACAGAGCTGTAAACAGGGGACTTTGAGAGGGAGTTCTGTTGGAGGAGAAGGTATTTGTGTGTGTTTGGTTCTGTATTGGTAGTATCTGTATGAGTAGAGGATTTGTGCTGGGAGAGAATCTGAGCCCTGATTAGGGGGCGGGGCTTCACTGACTAGGGGTCCTATAAAGGTAGCAGCCAGTCAGTCAGCGGCACAGACGGCTGCAGCGGCACTGGAGCTAGCAAATAGAGCTGTAAACAGGGGAGTTTGAGTGGGAGTTCTGTTGGAGGAGAAGGTATTTGTGTGTGTTTGGTACTGTATTGGTAGTATCTGTATGTGTAGAGGCTTGGTGCTGGGAGAGAAGCTGAGCCCTGATTAGGGGGCGGGGCTTCACTGACTAGGAGCCCTAGAAAGGTAGCATCCAGTCAGGCAGCGGCACAGGAGCTAGCAAACAGAGCTGTAAACAGGGGAGTTTGAGTGGGAGTTCTGTTGGAGGAGAAGGTATTTGTGTGTGTTTGGTTTTTTGTTTGTGGTATCTGTATGTGTAGGGGCTTTTTGCTGGGAGAGAAGCTGAGCCCTGATTAGGGGGCGGGGCTTCACTGACCAGGGGTCCTATAAAGGGAGCAGCCAGTCAGGCAGCTGCACAGACAGCTGCAGCGGTACAGGAGCTTTCAAACAGAGCTGTAAACAGGGGAGTTTGAGTGGGAGTTCTGTTGGAGGAGAAGGTATTTGTGTGTGTGTTTGGTTTTGTATTGGTGGTATCTGTATGTATAGAGGCTTGGAGGGGCTTTGTGCTGGGAGAGAAGCTGAGCCCTGATTAGGGGGCGGGGCTTCACTGACGAGGGGTCCTATAAAGGTAGCAGCCAGTCAGGCAGCGGCACAGACGGCTGCAGCGGCACTGGAGCTAGCAAATAGAGCTGTAAACAGGGGAGTTTGAGTGGGAGTTCTGTTGGAGGAGAAGGTATTTGTGTGTCTTTGGTTTTGTATTGGTGGTATCTGTATGTGTAGGGGGTTTGTGCTGGGAGAGAAGCTGAGCCCTGATTAGGGGGCGGGGCTTCACTGACGAGGGGTCCTATAAAGGTTGCAGCCAGTCAGGCAGCGGCACAGACGGCTGAAGCGGCACTGGAGCTAGCAAATAGAGCTGTAAACAGGGGAGTTTGAGTGGGAGTTCTGTTGGAGGAGAAGGTATTTGTGTGTGTGTTTGGTTTTGTATTGGTGGTATCTGTATGTGTAGAGGCTTGGAGGGGCTTTGTGCTGGGAGAGAAGCTGAGCCCTGATTAGGGGGCGGGGCTTCACTGACTAGGGGTCCTATAAAGGGAGCAACCAGTCAGGCAGGTTCACAGACAGCTGCAGCGGAACAGGAGCTAGCAAACAGAGCTGTAAACAGGGGACTTTGAGAGGGAGTTCTGTTGGAGGAGAAGGTATTCGTTTGTTTGGTTTTGTATTGGTAGTATCTGTATGAGTAGAGGCTTTGTGCTGGGAGAGAATCTGAGCCCTGATTAGGGGGCGGGGCTTCACTGACTAGGGGTCTTATAAAGGTAGCAGCCAGTCAGGCAGCGGCACAGACGGCTGCAGCGGCACTGGAGCTAGCAAATAGAGCTGTAAACAGGGGAGTTTGAGTGGGAGTTCTGTTGGAGGAGAAGGTATTTGTGTGTGTTTGGTTTTGTATTGGTAGTATTTGTATTTGTAGAGGCTTGGAGGGGCTTTGTGCTGCGAGAGAAGCTTTGCCCTGATTAGGGGGCGGGGCTTCACTGACTATGGGTCCTATAAAGGGAGCAGCCAGTCAGGCAGCTACACAGACAGCTGCAGCGGTACAGGAGCTAGCAAACAGAGCTGTAAACAGGGGAGTTTGAGTGGGAGTTCTGTTGGAGGAGAAGGTATTAGTGTGTGTTTGGTTTTGTGTTGGTGGTATCTGTATGTGTAGGGGCTTTGTGCTGGGAGAGAAGCCTAGCCCTGATTAGGGGGCGGGGCTTCACTGACGAGGGGTCCTATAAAGGGAGCAGCCAGTCAGGCAGCGACACAGACAGATGAAGCGGTACAGGAGCTTGCAAACAGAGCTGTAAACAGGGGAGTTTGAGTGGGAGTTCTGTTGGAGGAGAAGTATTTGTGTGTCTTTGGTTTTGTATTGGTAGTATCTGTATATGTATGGGCTTTGTGCTGGGAGAAAAGCTGAGCCCTGATTAGGGGGCGGGGCTTCACTGACTAGGGGTCCTATAAAGGGAGCAGCCAGTCAGGCAGGGGCACAGACAGCTGCAGCGGAACAGGAGCTAGCAAACAGAGCTGTAAACAGTGGACTTTGAGAGGGAGTTCTGTTGGAGGAGAAGGTATTTGTGTGTGTTTGGTTTTGTATTGGTAGTATCTGTATGAGTAGAGGCTTTGTGCTGGGAGAGAATCTGAGCCCTGATTAGGGGGCGGGGCTTCACTGACGAGGGGTCCTATAAAGGTAGCAGCCAGTCAGGCAGCGGCACAGACGGCTGCAGCGGCACTGGAGCTAGCAAATAGAGGTGTAAACAGGGGAGTTTGAGTGGGAGTTCTGTTGGAGGAGAAGGTATTTGTGTGTGTTTGGTTTTGTATTGGTGGTATCTGTATGTGTAGGGGCTTTGTGCTGGGAGAGAAGCTGAGCCATGATTAGGGGGCGGGGCTTCACTGACTAGGCGTCCTATAAAGGGAGCAGCCAGTCAGGCAGGGGCACAGACAGCTGCAGCGGAACAGGAGCTAGCAAACAGAGCTGTAAACAGGGGAGTTTGAGTGGGAGTTCTGTTGGAGGAGAAAGTATTTGTGTGTGTTTGGTTTTGTGTTGGTGGTATCTGTATGTGTAGGGGCTTTGTGCTGAGAGAGAAGCTGAGCCCTGATTAGGGGGCGGGGCTTCACTGACTAGGGGTCCTATAAAGGCAGCAGCCAGTCAGGCAGCGGCACAGACAGCTGCAGTGGCACAGGAGCTAGCAAAGAGAGCTGTAAACAGGGGAGTTTGAGTGGGAGTTCTGTTGGAGGAGAAGGTATTTGTTTGTGTTTGGTTTTGTGTTGTTGGTATCTGTATGTGTAGGGGCTTTGTGCTGAGAGAGAAGCTGAGCCCTGATTAGGGGGCGGGGCTTCACTGACGAGGGATCCTATAAAGGCAGCAGCCAGTCAGGCAGCGGCACAGACAGCTGCAGCGGTACAGGAGCTTTCAAACAGAGCTGTAAACAGGGGAGTTTGAGTGGGAGTTCTGTTGGAGGAGAAGGTATTTGTGTGTGTGTTTGGTTTTGTATTGGTGGTATCTGTATGTATAGAGGCTTGGAGGGGCTTTGTGCTGGGAGAGAAGCTGAGCCCTGATTAGGGGGCGGGGCTTCACTGACGAGGGGTCCTATAAAGGGAGCAGCCAGTCAGGCAGGGGCACAGACAGCTGCAGCGGAACAGGAGCTAGCAAACAGAGCTGTAAACTGGGGACTTTGAGAGGGAGTTCTGTTGGAGGAGAAGGTATTTGTTTGTGTTTGGTTTTGTATTGGTAGTATCTGTATGAGTAGAGGCTTTGTGCTGGGAGAGAATCTGAGCCCTGATTAGGGGGCGGGGCTTCACTTACGAGGGGTCCTATAAAGGTAGCAGCCAGTCAGGCAGCGGCACAGACGGCTGCAGCGGCACTGGAGCTAGCAAATAGAGCTGTAAACAGGGGAGTTTGAGTGGGAGTTCTGTTGGAGGAGAAGGTATTTGTGTGTCTTTGGTTTTGTATTGGTGGTATCTGTATGTGTAGGGGGTTTGTGCTGGGAGAGAAGCTGAGCCCTGATTAGGGGGCGGGGCTTCACTGACGAGGGGTCCTATAAAGGTTGCAGCCAGTCAGGCAGCGGCACAGACGGCTGAAGCGGCACTGGAGCTAGCAAATAGAGCTGTAAACAGGGGAGTTTGAGTGGGAGTTCTGTTGGAGGAGAAGGTATTTGTGTGTGTGTTTGGTTTTGTATTGGTGGTATCTGTATGTGTAGAGGCTTGGAGGGGCTTTGTGCTGGGAGAGAAGCTGAGCCCTGATTAGGGGGCGGGGCTTCACTGACTAGGGGTCCTATAAAGGGAGCAACCAGTCAGGCAGGTTCACAGACAGCTGCAGCGGAACAGGAGCTAGCAAACAGAGCTGTAAACAGGGGACTTTGAGAGGGAGTTCTGTTGGAGGAGAACGTATTTGTGTGTGTTTGGTTTTGTATTGGTAGTATCTGTATGAGTAGAGGCTTTGTGCTGGGAGAGAATCTGAGCCCTGATGAGGGGGCGGGGCTTCACTGACTAGGGGTCCTATAAAGGTAGCAGCCAGTCAGGCAGCGGCACAGACGGCTGCAGCGGCACTGGAGCTAGCAAATAGAGGTGTAAACAGGGGAGTTTAAGTGGGAGTTCTGTTGGAGGAGAAGGTATTTGTGTGTGTTTGGTTTTGTATTGGTAGTATCTGTATGAGTAGAGGCTTTGTGCTGGGAGAGAATCTGAGCCCTGATTGGGGGGCGGGTCTTCACTGACTAGAGGTCCTATAAAGGTTGCAGCCAGTCAGGCAGCGGCACAGACGGCTGAAGCGGCACTGGAGCTAGCAAATAGAGCTGTAAACAGGGGAGTTTGAGTGGGAGTTCTGTTGGAGGAGAAGGTATTTGTGTGTGTTTGGTTTTGTATTGGTGGTATCTGTATGTGTAGAGGCTTGGAGGGGCTTTGTGCTGGGAGAGAAGCTGAGCCCTGTTTAGGGGGCGGGGCTTCACTGACTAGGGGTCCTATAAAGGGAGCAACCAGTCAGGCAGGTTCACAGACAGCTGCAGCGGAACAGGAGCTAGCAAACAGAGCTGTAAACAGGGGACTTTGAGAGGGAGTTCTGTTGGAGGAGAAGGTATTTGTTTGTTTGGTTTTGTATTGGTAGTATCTGTATGAGTAGAGGCTTTGTGCTGGGAGAGAATCTGAGCCCTGATTAGGGGGCGGGGCTTCACTGACTAGGGGTCTTATAAAGGTAGCAGCCAGTCAGGCAGCGGCACAGACGGCTGCAGCGGCACTGGAGCTAGCAAATAGAGCTGTAAACAGGGGAGTTTGAGTGGGAGTTCTGTTGGAGGAGAAGGTATTTGTGTGTGTTTGGTTTTGTATTGGTAGTATTTGTATTTGTAGAGGCTTGGAGGGGCTTTGTGCTGCGAGAGAAGCTTTGCCCTGATTAGGGGGCGGGGCTTCACTGACTATGGGTCCTATAAAGGGAGCAGCCAGTCAGGCAGCTACACAGACAGCTGCAGCGGTACAGGAGCTAGCAAACAGAGCTGTAAACAGGGGAGTTTGAGTGGGAGTTCTGTTGGAGGAGAAGGTATTTGTGTGTGTTTGGTTTTGTGTTGGTGGTATCTGTATGTGTAGGGGCTTTGTGCTGGGAGAGAAGCCTAGCCCTGATTAGGGGGCGGGGCTTCACTGACGAGGGGTCCTATAAAGGGAGCAGCCAGTCAGGCAGCGACACAGACAGATGAAGCGGTACAGGAGCTTGCAAACAGAGCTGTAAACAGGGGAGTTTGAGTGGGAGTTCTGTTGGAGGAGAAGTATTTGTGTGTCTTTGGTTTTGTATTGGTAGTATCTGTATATGTATGGGCTTTGTGCTGGGAGAAAAGCTGAGCCCTGATTAGGGGGCGGGGCTTCACTGACTAGGGGTCCTATAAAGGGAGCAGCCAGTCAGGCAGGGGCACAGACAGCTGCAGCGGAACAGGAGCTAGCAAACAGAGCTGTAAACAGTGGACTTTGAGAGGGAGTTCTGTTGGAGGAGAAGGTATTTGTGTGTGTTTGGTTTTGTATTGGTAGTATCTGTATGAGTAGAGGCTTTGTGCTGGGAGAGAATCTGAGCCCTGATTAGGGGGCGGGGCTTCACTGACGAGGGGTCCTATAAAGGTAGCAGCCAGTCAGGCAGCGGCACAGACGGCTGCAGCGGCACTGGAGCTAGCAAATAGAGGTGTAAACAGGGGAGTTTGAGTGGGAGTTCTGTTGGAGGAGAAGGTATTTGTGTGTGTTTGGTTTTGTATTGGTGGTATCTGTATGTGTAGGGGCTTTGTGCTGGGAGAGAAGCTGAGCCATGATTAGGGGGCGGGGCTTCACTGACTAGGCGTCCTATAAAGGGAGCAGCCAGTCAGGCAGGGGCACAGACAGCTGCAGCGGAACAGGAGCTAGCAAACAGAGCTGTAAACAGGGGAGTTTGAGTGGGAGTTCTGTTGGAGGAGAAGGTATTTGTGTGTGTCTGGTTTTGTATTGGTGGTATCTGTATGTGTAGAGGCTTGGAGGGGCTTTGTGCTGGGAGAGAAGCTGAGCCCTGATTAGGGGGCGGGGCTTCACTGACTAGGGGTCCTATAAAGGTAGCAGCCAGTCAGGCAGCGGCACAGCCGGCTGCAGCGGCACTGGAGCTAGCAAATAGAGCTGTAAACAGGGGAGTTTGAGTGGGAGTTCTGTTGGAGGAGAACGTATTTGTTTGTGTTTGGTTTTGTATTGGTGGTATCTGTATGTGTAGGGGCTTTGTGCTGGGAGAGAAGCTGAGCCCTGATTAGGGGGCGGGGCTTCACTGACTAGGGGTCCTATAAAGGGAGCAGCCAGTCAGGCAGCGGCACAGCCGGCTGCAGCGGCACTGGAGCTAGCAAATAGAGCTGTAAACAGGGGAGTTTGAGTGGGAGTTCTGTTGGAGGAGAAGGTATTTGTGTGTGTCTGGTTTTGTATTGGTGGTATCTGTATGTGTAGAGGCTTGGAGGGGCTTTGTGCTGGGAGAGAAGCTGAGCCCTGATTAGGGGGCGGGGCTTCACTGACTAGGGGTCCTATAAAGGGAGCAGCCAGTCAGGCAGGGGCACAGACAGCTGCAGCGGAACAGGAGCTAGCAAACAGAGCTGTAAACAGCGGACTTTGAGAGGGAGTTCTGTTGGAGGAGAAGGTATTTGTGTGTGTTTGGTTTTGTATTGGTAGTATCTGTATGAGTAGAGGCTTTGTGCTGGGAGAGAATCTGAGCCCTGATTAGGGGGCGGGGCTTCACTGACTAGGGGTCCTATAAAGGTAGCAGCCAGTCAGGCAGCGGCACAGACGGCTGCAGCGGCACAGGAGCTAGCAAAGAGAGCTGTAAACAGGGGAGTTTGAGTGGGAGTTCTGTTGGAGGAGAAGGTATTTGTGTGTGTCTGGTTTTGTATTGGTGGAATCTGTATGTGTAGAGGCTTGGAGGGGCTTTGTGCTGGGAGAGAAGCTGAGCCCTGATTAGGGGGCGGGGCTTCACTGACGAGGGGTCCTATAAAGGTAGCAGCCAGTCAGGCAGCGGCACAGGAGCTAGCAAACAGAGCTGTAAACAGGGGAGTTTGAGAGGGAGTTCTGTTGGAGGAGAAGGTATTTGTGTGTGTTTGGTTTTGTATTGGTAGTATCTGTATGAGTAGAGGCTTTGTGCTGGGAGAGAATCTGAGCCCTGATTAGGGGGCGGGGCTTCACTGACTAGGGGTCCTATAAAGGGAGCAGCCAGTCAGGCAGGGGCACAGACAGCTGCAGCGGAACAGGAGCTAGCAAACAGAGCTGTAAACAGGGGACTTTGAGAGGGAGTTCTGTTGGAGGAGAAGGTATTTGTGTGTGTTTGGTTCTGTATTGGTAGTATCTGTATGAGTAGAGGATTTGTGCTGGGAGAGAATCTGAGCCCTGATTAGGGGGCGGGGCTTCACTGACTAGGGGTCCTATAAAGGTAGCAGCCAGTCAGTCAGCGGCACAGACGGCTGCAGCGGCACTGGAGCTAGCAAATAGAGCTGTAAACAGGGGAGTTTGAGTGGGAGTTCTGTTGGAGGAGAAGGTATTTGTGTGTGTTTGGTACTGTATTGGTAGTATCTGTATGTGTAGAGGCTTGGTGCTGGGAGAGAAGCTGAGCCCTGATTAGGGGGCGGGGCTTCACTGACTAGGAGCCCTAGAAAGGTAGCATCCAGTCAGGCAGCGGCACAGGAGCTAGCAAACAGAGCTGTAAACAGGGAGTTTGAGTGGGAGTTCTGTTGGAGGAGAAGGTATTTGTGTGTGTTTGGTTTTTTGTTTGTGGTATCTGTATGTGTAGGGGCTTTTTGCTGGGAGAGAAGCTGAGCCCTGATTAGGGGGCGGGGCTTCACTGACCAGGGGTCCTATAAAGGGAGCAGCCAGTCAGGCAGCTGCACAGACAGCTGCAGCGGTACAGGAGCTTTCAAACAGAGCTGTAAACAGGGGAGTTTGAGTGGGAGTTCTGTTGGAGGAGAAGGTATTTGTGTGTGTGTTTGGTTTTGTATTGGTGGTATCTGTATGTATAGAGGCTTGGAGGGGCTTTGTGCTGGGAGAGAAGCTGAGCCCTGATTAGGGGGCGGGGCTTCACTGACGAGGGGTCCTATAAAGGGAGCAGCCAGTCAGGCAGGGGCACAGACAGCTGCAGCGGAACAGGAGCTAGCAAACAGAGCTGTAAACTGGGGACTTTGAGAGGGAGTTCTGTTGGAGGAGAAGGTATTTGTTTGTGTTTGGTTTTGTATTGGTAGTATCTGTATGAGTAGAGGCTTTGTGCTGGGAGAGAATCTGAGCCCTGATTAGGGGGCGGGGCTTCACTTACGAGGGGTCCTATAAAGGTAGCAGCCAGTCAGGCAGCGGCACAGACGGCTGCAGCGGCACTGGAGCTAGCAAATAGAGCTGTAAACAGGGGAGTTTGAGTGGGAGTTCTGTTGGAGGAGAAGGTATTTGTGTGTCTTTGGTTTTGTATTGGTGGTATCTGTATGTGTAGGGGGTTTGTGCTGGGAGAGAAGCTGAGCCCTGATTAGGGGGCGGGGCTTCACTGACTAGGGGTCCTATAAAGGGAGCAGCCAGTCAGGCTGCTGCACAGACAGCTGCAGCGGTACAGGAGCTTGCAAACAGAGCTGTAAACAGGGGAGTTTGAGTGGGAGTTCTGTTGGAGGAGAAGGTATTTGTGTGTGTTTGGTTTTCTATTGGTAGTATCTGTATGTGTAGGGGCTTGGAGGGGCTTTGTCCTGGGAGAGAAGATGAGCCCTGATTAAGGGGCGGGGCTTCGCTGACTAGGGGTCCTATGAAGGTAGCAGCCAGTCAGGCAGCGTCACAGACAGCTGCAGGGGCACAGGAGCTAGCAAACAGAGCTGTAAACAGGGGACTTTGAGAGGGAGTTCTGTTGGATTAGAAGGTATTTGTTTGTGTTTGGTTTTGTATTGGTAGTATCTGTATGAGTAGAGGCTTTGTGCTGGGAGAGAATCTGAGCCCTGATTAGGGGGCGGGGCTTCTCTGACTAGGGGTCCTATAAAGGTAGCAGCCAGTCAGGCAGCGGCACAGACAGCTGCAGTGGCACAGGAGCTAGCAAACAGAGCTGTAAACAGGGGAGTTTGAGTGGGAGTTCTGTTGGAGGAGAAGGTATTTGTTTGTGTTTGGTTTTGTATTGGTAGTATCTGTATGAGTAGAGGCTTTGTGCTGGGAGAGAATCTGAGCCCTGATTAGGGGGCGGGGCTTCACTGACTAGGGGTCCTATAAAGGTAGCAGCCAGTCAGGCAGCGGCACAGACGGCTGCAGCGGCACTGGAGCTAGCAAATAGAGCTGTAAACAGGGGAGTTTGAGTGGGAGTTCTGTTGGAGGAGAAGGTATTCGTGTGTGTTTGGTTTTGTATTGGTGGTATCTGTATGTGTAGGGGCTTTGTGCTGGGAGAGAAGCTGAGCCCTGATTAGGGGGCGGGGCTTCACTGACTAGGGGTCCTATAAAGGGAGCAGCCAGTCAGGCTGCTGCACAGACAGCTGCAGCGGTACAGGAGCTAGCAAACAGAGCTGTAAAGAGGGGAGTTTGAGTGGGAGTTCTGTTGGAGGAGAAAGTATTTGTGTGTGTTTGGTTTTGTGTTGGTGGTATCTGTATGTGTAGGCGCTTTGTGCTGGGAGAGAAGCCTAGCCCTGATTAGGGGGCGGGGCTTCACTGACGAGGGGTCCTATAAAGGGAGCAGCCAGTCAGGCAGCGACACAGACAGATGGAGCGGAACAGGAGCTAGCAAACAGAGACGTAAACAAGGGACTTTGAGAGGGAGTTCTGTTGGAGGAGAAGGTATTTGTTTGTGTTTGGTTTTGTGTTGTTGGTATCTGTATGTGTAGGGGCTTTGTGCTGAGAGAGAAGCTGAGCCCTGATTAGGGGGCGGGGCTTCACTGACGAGGGATCCTATAAAGGCAGCAGCCAGTCAGGCAGCGGCACAGACAGCTGCAGTGGCACAGGAGCTAGCAAACAGAGCTGTAAACAGGGGAGTTTGAGTGGGAGTTCTGTTGGAGGAGAAGGTATTTGTTTGTGTTTGGTTTTGTATTGGTAGTATCTGTATGAGTAGAGGCTTTGTGCTGGGAGAGAATCTTAGCCCTGATTAGGGGGCGGGGCTTCACTGACTAGGGGTCCTATAAAGGCAGCAGCCAGTCAGGCAGCGGCACAGACAGCTGCAGTGGCACAGGAGCTAGCAAAGAGAGCTGTAAACAGGGGAGTTTGAGTGGGAGTTCTGTTGGAGGAGAAGGTATTTGTGTGTGTCTGGTTTTGTATTGGTGGTATCTGTATGTGTAGAGGCTTGGAGGGGCTTTGTGCTGGGAGAGAAGCTGAGCCCTGATTAGGGGGCGGGGCTTCACTGACGAGGGGTCCTATAAAGGGAGCAGCCAGTCAGGCAGCGACACAGACAGCTGCAGCGGTACAGGAGCTAGCAAACAGAGCTGTAAACAAGGGAGTTTGAGTGGGAGTTCTGTTGGAGGAGAAGGTATTTGTGTGTGTGTTTGGTTTTGTATTGGTAGTATCTGTATGTGTAGAGGCTTGGACGGGCTTTGTGCTGGGAGCGAAGCTGGGCCTTGATTAGGGGGCAGGGTTTCACTGACTAGGGGTCCTATAAAGGGAGCAGCCAGTCAGGCAGGGGCACAGACAGCTGCAGCGGAACAGGAGCTAGCAAACAGAGCTGTAAACAGGGGACTTTGAGAGGGAGTTCTGTTGGAGGAGAAGGTATTTGTGTGTGTTTGGTTTTGTATTGGTAGTATCTGTATGAGTAGAGGCTTTGTGCTGGGAGAGAATCTGAGCCCTGATTAGGGGGCGGGGCTTCACTGACTAGGGGTCCTATAAAGGTAGCAGCCAGTCAGGCAGCGGCACAGGCGGCTGCAGCGGCACTGGAGCTAGCAAATAGAGCTGTAAACAGGGGAGTTTGAGTGGGAGTTCTGTTGGAGGAGAAGGTATTTGTGTGTGTTTGGTTTTGTATTGGTAGTATTTGTATTTGTAGAGGCTTGGAGGGGCTTTGTGCTGCGAGAGAAGCTTTGCCCTGATTAGGGGGCGGGGCTTCACTGACTATGGGTCCTATAAAGGGAGCAGCCAGTCAGGCAGCTACACAGACAGCTGCAGCGGTACAGGAGCTAGCAAACAGAGCTGTAAACAGGGGAGTTTGAGTGGGAGTTCTGTTGGAGGAGAAGGTATTTGTGTGTGTTTGGTTTTGTGTTGGTGGTATCTGTATGTGTAGGGGCTTTGTGCTGGGAGAGAAGCCTAGCCCTGATTAGGGGGCGGGGCTTCACTGACGAGGCGTCCTATAAAGGGAGCAGCCAGTCAGGCAGCGACACAGACAGATGCAGCGGTACAGGAGCTAGCAAACAGAGCTGTAAACAGGGGAGTTAGAGTGGGAGTTCTGTTGGAGGAGAAGTATTTGTGTGTCTTTGGTTTTGTATTGGTAGTATCTGTATGTGTATGGGCTTTGTGCTGGGAGAAAAGCTGAGCCCTGATTAGGGGGCGGGGCTTCACTGACTAGGGGTCCTATAAAGGGAGCAGCCAGTCAGGCAGGGGCACAGACAGCTGCAGCGGAACAGGAGCTAGCAAACAGAGCTGTAAACAGGGGACTTTGAGAGGGAGTTCTGTTGGAGGAGAAGGTATTTGTGTGTGTTTGGTTTTGTATTGGTAGTATCTGTATGAGTAGAGGCTTTGTGCTGGGAGAGAATCTGAGCCCTGATGAGGGGGCGGGGCTTCACTGACTAGGGGTCCTATAAAGGTAGCAGCCAGTCAGGCAGCGGCACAGACGGCTGCAGCGGCACTGGAGCTAGCAAATAGAGGTGTAAACAGGGGAGTTTGAGTGGGAGTTCTGTTGGAGGAGAAGGTATTTGTGTGTGTTTGGTTTTGTATTGGTGGTATCTGTATGTGTAGGGGCTTTGTGCTGGGAGAGAAGCTGAGCCCTGATTAGGGGGCGGGGCTTCACTGACTAGGCGTCCTATAAAGGGAGCAGCCAGTCAGGCAGCGACACAGACAGCTGCAGCGGTACAGGAGCTAGCAAACAGAGCTGTAAACAGGGGAGTTTAAGTGGGAGTTCTGTTGGAGGAGAAGGTATTTGTGTGTGTTTGGTTTTGTATTGGTAGTATCTGTATAAGTAGAGGCTTTGTGCTGGGAGAGAATCTGAGCCCTGATTGGGGGGCGGGTCTTCACTGACTAGAGGTCCTATAAAGGTTGCAGCCAGTCAGGCAGCGGCACAGACGGCTGAAGCGGCACTGGAGCTAGCAAATAGAGCTGTAAACAGGGGAGTTTGAGTGGGAGTTCTGTTGGAGGAGAAGGTATTTGTGTGTGTTTGGTTTTGTATTGGTAGTATTTGTATTTGTAGAGGCTTGGAGGGGCTTTGTGCTGCGAGAGAAGCTTTGCCCTGATTAGGGGGCGGGGCTTCACTGACTATGGGTCCTATAAAGGGAGCAGCCAGTCAGGCAGCTACACAGACAGCTGCAGCGGTACAGGAGCTAGCAAACAGAGCTGTAAACAGGGGAGTTTGAGTGGGAGTTCTGTTGGAGGAGAAGGTATTTGTGTGTGTTTGGTTTTGTGTTGGTGGTATCTGTATGTGTAGGGGCTTTGTGCTGGGAGAGAAGCCTAGCCCTGATTAGGGGGCGGGGCTTCACTGACGAGGGGTCCTATAAAGGGAGCAGCCAGTCAGGCAGCGACACAGACAGATGAAGCGGTACAGGAGCTTGCAAACAGAGCTGTAAACAGGGGAGTTTGAGTGGGAGTTCTGTTGGAGGAGAAGTATTTGTGTGTCTTTGGTTTTGTATTGGTAGTATCTGTATATGTATGGGCTTTGTGCTGGGAGAAAAGCTGAGCCCTGATTAGGGGGCGGGGCTTCACTGACGAGGGGTCCTATAAAGGGAGCAGCCAGTCAGGCAGGGGCACAGACAGCTGCAGCGGAACAGGAGCTAGCAAACAGAGCTGTAAACAGTGGACTTTGAGAGGGAGTTCTGTTGGAGGAGAAGGTATTTGTGTGTGTTTGGTTTTGTATTGGTAGTATCTGTATGAGTAGAGGCTTTGTGCTGGGAGAGAATCTGAGCCCTGATTAGGGGGCGGGGCTTCACTGACGAGGGGTCCTATAAAGGTAGCAGCCAGTCAGGCAGCGGCACAGACGGCTGCAGCGGCACTGGAGCTAGCAAATAGAGGTGTAAACAGGGGAGTTTGAGTGGGAGTTCTGTTGGAGGAGAAGGTATTTGTGTGTGTTTGGTTTTGTGTTGGTGGTATCTGTATGTGTAGGGGCTTTGTGCTGAGAGAGAAGCTGAGCCCTGATTAGGGGGCGGGGCTTCACTGACTAGGGGTCCTATAAAGGCAGCAGCCAGTCAGGCAGCGGCACAGACAGCTGCAGTGGCACAGGAGCTAGCAAAGAGAGCTGTAAACAGGGGAGTTTGAGTGGGAGTTCTGTTGGAGGAGAAGGTATTTGTGTGTGTCTGGTTTTGTATTGGTGGTATCTGTATGTGTAGAGGCTTGGAGGGGCTTTGTGCTGGGAGAGAAGCTGAGCCCTGATTAGGGGGCGGGGCTTCACTGACTAGGGGTCCTATAAAGGTAGCAGCCAGTCAGGCAGCGGCACAGCCGGCTGCAGCGGCACTGGAGCTAGCAAATAGAGCTGTAAACAGGGGAGTTTGAGTGGGAGTTCTGTTGGAGGAGAACGTATTTGTTTGTGTTTGGTTTTGTATTGGTGGTATCTGTATGTGTAGGGGCTTTGTGCTGGGAGAGAAGCTGAGCCCTGATTAGGGGGCGGGGCTTCACTGACTAGGCGTCCTATAAAGGGAGCAGCCAGTCAGGCTGCTGCACAGACAGCTGCAGCGGTACAGGAGCTAGCAAACAGAGCTGTAAACAGGGGAGTTTGAGTGGGAGTTCTGTTGGAGGAGAAGGTATTTGTGTGTGTTTGGTTTTGTGTTGGTGGTATCTGTATGTGTAGGGGCTTTGTGCTGGGAGAGAAGCTGAGCCCTGATTAGGGGGCGGGGCTTCAGTGACGAGGGGTCCTATAAAGGCAGCAGCCAGTCAGGCAGCGGCACAGACAGCTGCAGTGGCACAGGAGCTAGCAAACAGAGCTGTAAACAGGGGAGTTTGAGTGGGAGTTCTGTTGGAGGAGAAGGTATTTGTGTGTGTGTTTGGTTTTGTATTGGTGGTATCTGTATGTGTAGAGGCTTGGAGGGGCTTTGTGCTGGGAGAGAAGCTGAGCCCTGATTAGGGGGCGGGGCTTCACTGACTAGGGGTCCTATAAAGGGAGCAGCCAGTCAGGCAGGGGCACAGACAGCTGCAGCGGAACAGGAGCTAGCAAACAGAGCTGTAAACAGGGGACTTTGAGAGGGAGTTCTGTTGGAGGAGAAGGTATTTGTGTGTGTTTGGTTTTGTATTGGTAGTATCTGTATGAGTAGAGGCTTTGTGCTGGGAGAGAATCAGAGCCCTGATTAGGGGGCGGGGCTTCACTGACTAGGGGTCCTATAAAGGTAGCAGCCAGTCAGGCAGCGGCACAGACGGCTGCAGCGGCACAGGAGCTAGCAAAGAGAGCTGTAAACAGGGGAGTTTGAGTGGGAGTTCTGTTGGAGGAGAAGGTATTTGTGTGTGTCTGGTTTTGTATTGGTGGAATCTGTATGTGTAGAGGCTTGGAGGGGCTTTGTGCTGGGAGAGAAGCTGAGCCCTGATTAGGGGGCGGGGCTTCACTGACGAGGGGTCCTATAAAGGGAGCAGCCAATCAGGCAGCGACACAGACAGCTGCAGCGGAACAGGAGCTAGCAAACAGAGCTGTAAACAAGGGAGTTTGAGTGGGAGTTCTGTTGGAGGAGAAGGTATTTGTGTGTGTGTTTGGTTTTGTATTGGTAGTATCTGTATGTGTAGAGGCTTGGACGGGCTTTGTGCTGGGAGCGAAGCTGGGCCTTGATTAGGGGGCGGGGCTTCACTGACTAGGGGTCCTATAAAGGTAGCAGCCAGTCAGGCAGCGGCACAGGAGCTAGCAAACAGAGCTGTAAACAGGGGAGTTTGAGAGGGAGTTCTGTTGGAGGAGAAGGTATTTGTGTGTGTTTGGCTTTGTATTGGTAGTATCTGTATGAGTAGAGGCTTTGTGCTGGGAGAGATCTGAGCCCTGATTAGGGGGCGGGGCTTCACTGACTAGGGGTCCTATAAAGGGAGCAGCCAGTCAGGCAGGGGCACAGACAGCTGCAGCGGAACAGGAGCTAGCAAACAGAGCTGTAAACAGGGGACTTTGAGAGGGAGTTCTGTTGGAGGAGAAGGTATTCGTGTGTGTTTGGTTCTGTATTGGTAGTATCTGTATGAGTAGAGGATTTGTGCTGGGAGAGAATCTGAGCCCTGATTAGGGGGCGGGGCTTCACTGACTAGGGGTCCTATAAAGGGAGCAGCCAGTCAGTCAGCGGCACAGACGGCTGCAGCGGCACTGGAGCTAGCAAATAGAGCTGTAAACAGGGGAGTTTGAGTGGGAGTTCTGTTGGAGGAGAAGGTATTTGTGTGTGTTTGGTACTGTATTGGTAGTATCTGTATGTGTAGAGGCTTGGTGCTGGGAGAGAAGCTGAGCCCTGATTAGGGGGCGGGGCTTCACTGACTAGGAGCCCTAGAAAGGTAGCATCCAGTCAGGCAGCGGCACAGGAGCTAGCAAACAGAGCTGTAAACAGGGGAGTTTGAGTGGGAGTTCTGTTGGAGGAGAAGGTATTTGTGTGTGTTTGGTTTTTTGTTTGTGGTATCTGTATGTGTAGGGGCTTTTTGCTGGGAGAGAAGCTGAGCCCTGATTAGGGGGCGGGGCTTCACTGACGAGGGGTCCTATAAAGGGAGCAGCCAGTCAGGCAGCTGCACAGACAGCTGCAGCGGTACAGGAGCTTTCAAACAGAGCTGTAAACAGGGGAGTTTGAGTGGGAGTTCTGTTGGAGGAGAAGTATTTGTGTGTCTTTGGTTTTGTATTGGTAGTATCTGTATGAGTAGAGGCTTTGTGCTGGGAGAGAATCTGAGCCCTGATTAGGGGGCGGGGCTTCACTGACGAGGGGTCCTATAAAGGGAGCAGCCAGTCAGGCAGGGGCACAGACAGCTGCAGCGGAACAGGAGCTAGCAAACAGAGCTGTAAACAGGGGACTTTGAGAGGGAGTTCTGTTGGATTAGAAGGTATTTGTGTGTGTGTTTGGTTTTGTATTGGTGGTATCTGTATGTATAGAGGCTTGGAGGGGCTTTGTGCTGGGAGAGAAGCTGAGCCCTGATTAGGGGGCGGGGCTTCACTGACGAGGGGTCCTATAAAGGGAGCAGCCAGTCAGGCAGGGGCACAGACAGCTGCAGCGGAACAGGAGCTAGCAAACAGAGCTGTAAACTGGGGACTTTGAGAGGGAGTTCTGTTGGAGGAGAAGGTATTTGTTTGTGTTTGGTTTTGTATTGGTAGTATCTGTATGAGTAGAGGCTTTGTGCTGGGAGAGAATCTGAGCCCTGATTAGGGGGCGGGGCTTCACTGACGAGGGGTCCTATAAAGGTAGCAGCCAGTCAGGCAGCGGCACAGACGGCTGCAGCGGCACTGGAGCTAGCAAATAGAGCTGTAAACAGGGGAGTTTGAGTGGGAGTTCTGTTGGAGGAGAAGGTATTTGTGTGTGTTTGGTTTTGTATTGGTGGTATCTGTATGTGTAGGGGGTTTGTGCTGGGAGAGAAGCTGAGCCCTGATTAGGGGGCGGGGCTTCACTGACTAGGGGTCCTATAAAGGGAGCAGCCAGTCAGGCTGCTGCACAGACAGCTGCAGCGGTACAGGAGCTTGCAAACAGAGCTGTAAACAGGGGAGTTTGAGTGGGAGTTCTGTTGGAGGAGAAGGTATTTGTGTGTGTTTGGTTTTCTATTGGTAGTATCTGTATGTGTAGGGGCTTGGAGGGGCTTTGTCCTGGGAGAGAAGATGAGCCCTGATTAAGGGGCGGGGCTTCGCTGACTAGGGGTCCTATGAAGGTAGCAGCCAGTCAGGCAGCGTCACAGACAGCTGCAGGGGCACAGGAGCTAGCAAACAGAGCTGTAAACAGGGGACTTTGAGAGGGAGTTCTGTTGGATTAGAAGGTATTTGTTTGTGTTTGGTTTTCTATTGGTAGTATCTGTATGTGTAGGGGCTTGGAGGGGCTTTGTGCTGGGAGAGAAGCTGAGCCCTGATTAGGGGGCGGGGCTTCACTGACTAGGGGTCCTATAAAGGGAGCAGCCAGTCAGGCAGCGACACAGACAGCTGCAGCGGTACAGGAGCTAGCAAACAGAGCTGTAAACAGGGGAGTTTGAGTGGGAGTTCTGTTGGAGGAGAAAGTATTTGTGTGTGTTTGGTTTTGTGTTGGTGGTATCTGTATGTGTAGGCGCTTTGTGCTGGGAGAGAAGCCTAGCCCTGATTAGGGGGCGGGGCTTCACTGACGAGGGGTCCTATAAAGGGAGCAGCCAGTCAGGCAGCGACACAGACAGATGGAGCGGAACAGGAGCTAGCAAACAGAGACGTAAACAGGGGACTTTGAGAGGGAGTTCTGTTGGAGGAGAAGGTATTTGTTTGTGTTTGGTTTTGTATTGGTAGTATCTGTATGAGTAGAGGCTTTGTGCTGGGAGAGAAGCTGAGCCCTGATTAGGGGGCGGGGCTTCACTGACTAGGGGTCCTATAAAGGTAGCAGCCAGTCAGGCTGCTGCACAGACAGCTGCAGCGGTACAGGAGCTAGCAAACAGAGCTGTAAACAGGGGAGTTTGAGTGGGAGTTCTGTTGGAGGAGAAGGTATTTGTGTGTTTGGTTTTGTGTTGTTGGTATCTGTATGTGTAGGGGCTTTGTGCTGAGAGAGAAGCTGAGCCCTGATTAGGGGGCGGGGCTTCACTGACGAGGGATCCTATAAAGGCAGCAGCCAGTCAGGCAGCGGCACAGACAGCTGCAGTGGCACAGGAGCTAGCAAACAGAGCTGTAAACAGGGGAGTTTGAGTGGGAGTTCTGTTGGAGGAGAAGGTATTTGTTTGTGTTTGGTTTTGTATTGGTAGTATCTGTATGAGTAGAGGCTTTGTGCTGGGAGAGAATCTGAGCCCTGATTAGGGGGCGGGGCTTCACTGACTAGGGGTCCTATAAAGGCAGCAGCCAGTCAGGCAGCGGCACAGACAGCTGCAGTGGCACAGGAGCTTGCAAACAGAGCTGTAAACAGGGGAGTTTGAGTGGGAGTTCTGTTGGAGGAGAAGTATTTGTGTGTCTTTGGTTTTGTATTGGTAGTATCTGTATATGTATGGGCTTTGTGCTGGGAGAAAAGCTGAGCCCTGATTAGGGGGCGGGGCTTCACTGACTAGGGGTCCTATAAAGGGAGCAGCCAGTCAGGCAGGGGCACAGACAGCTGCAGCGGAACAGGAGCGAGCAAACAGAGCTGTAAACAGTGGACTTTGAGAGGGAGTTCTGTTGGAGGAGAAGGTATTTGTGTGTGTTTGGTTTTGTATTGGTAGTATCTGTATGAGTAGAGGCTTTGTGCTGGGAGAGAATCTGAGCCCTGATTAGGGGGCGGGGCTTCACTGACGAGGGGTCCTATAAAGGTAGCAGCCAGTCAGGCAGCGGCACAGACGGCTGCAGCGGCACTGGAGCTAGCAAATAGAAGTGTAAACAGGGGAGTTTGAGTGGGAGTTCTGTTGGAGGAGAAGGTATTTGTGTGTGTTTGGTTTTGTATTGGTGGTATCTGTATGTGTAGGGGCTTTGTGCTGGGAGAGAAGCTGAGCCATGATTAGGGGGCGGGGCTTCACTGACTAGGCGTCCTATAAAGTGAGCAGCCAGTCAGGCAGGGGCACAGACAGCTGCAGCGGAACAGGAGCTAGCAAACAGAGCTGTAAACAGGGGAGTTTGAGTGGGAGTTCTGTTGGAGGAGAAAGTATTTGTGTGTGTTTGGTTTTGTGTTGGTGGTATCTGTATGTGTAGGGGCTTTGTGCTGAGAGAGAAGCTGAGCCCTGATTAGGGGGCGGGGCTTCACTGACTAGGGGTCCTATAAAGGCAGCAGCCAGTCAGGCAGCGGCACAGACAGCTGCAGTGGCACAGGAGCTAGCAAAGAGAGCTGTAAACAGGGGAGTTTGAGTGGGAGTTCTGTTGGAGGAGAAGGTATTTGTGTGTGTCTGGTTTTGTATTGGTGGTATCTGTATGTGTAGAGGCTTGGAGGGGCTTTGTGCTGGGAGAGAAGCTGAGCCCTGATTAGGGGGCGGGGCTTCACTGACGAGGGGTCCTATAAAGGGAGTAGCCAGTCAGGCAGCGACACAGACAGCTGCAGCGGTACAGGAGCTAGCAAACAGAGCTGTAAACAAGGGAGTTTGAGTGGGAGTTCTGTTGGAGGAGAAGGTATTTGTGTGTGTGTTTGGTTTTGTATTGGTAGTATCTGTATGTGTAGAGGCTTGGACGGGCTTTGTGCTGGGAGCGAAGCTGGGCCTTGATTAGGGGGCGGGGCTTCACTGACTAGGAGTCCTATAAAGATAGCAGCCAGTCAGGCAGCGGCACAGGAGCTAGCAAACAGAGCTGTAAACAGGGGAGTTTGAGTGGGAGTTCTGTTGGAAGAGAAGGTATTTGTGTGTGTTTGGTTTTGTATTGGTAGTATCTGTATGAGTAGAGGCTTTGTGCTGGGAGAGAATCTGAGCCCTGATTAGGGGGCGGGGCTTCACTGACTAGGGGTCCTATAAAGGCAGCAGCCAGTCAGGCAGTGGCAGAGACAGCTGCAGTGGCACAGGAGCTAGCAAACAGAGCTGTAAACAGGGGAGTTTGAGTGGGAGTTCTGTTGGAGGAGAAGGTATTTGTGTGTGTGTTTGGTTCTGTATTGGTGGTATCTGTATGTGTAGAGGCTTGGAGGGGCTTTGTGCTGGGAGAGAAGCTGAGCCCTGATTAGGGGGCGGGGCTTCACTGACTAGGGGTCCTATAAAGGGTGCAGCCAGTCAGGCAGGTTCACAGACAGCTGCAGCGGAACAGGAGCTAGCAAACAGAGCTGTAAACAGGGGACTTTGAGAGGGAGTTCTGTTGGAGGAGAAGGTATTTGTTTGTGTTTGGTTCTGTATTGGTAGTATCTGTATGAGTAGAGGCTTTGTGCTGGGAGAGAATCTGAGCCCTGATTAGGGGGCGGGGCTTCACTGACTAGGGGTCCTATAAAGGTAGCAGCCAGTGAGGCAGCGGCACAGACGGCTGCAGCGGCACTGGAGCTAGCAAATAGAGCTGTAAACAGGGGAGTTTGAGTGGGAGTTCTGTTGGAGGAGAAGGTATTTGTGTGTGTTTGGTTTTGTATTGGTGGTATCTGTATGTGTAGGGGCTTTGTGCTGGGAGAGAAGCTGAGCCCTGATTAGGGGGCGGGGCTTCACTGACTAGGCGTCCTATAAAGGGAGCAGCCAGTCAGGCAGCGGCACAGACAGCTGCAGCGGCACTGGAGCTAGCAAATAGAGCTGTAAACAGGGGAGTTTGAGTGTGAGTTCTGTTGGAGGAGAAGGTATTTGTGTTTGTTTGGTTTTGTGTTGGTGGTATCTGTATGTGTAGGCGCTTTGTGCTGGGAGAGAAGCCGAGCCCTGATTAGGGGGCGGGGCTTCACTGACGAGGGGTCCTATAAAGGGAGCAGCCAGCCAGGCAGGGGCACAGACAGCTGCAGCTGAACAGGAGCTAGCAAACAGAGCTGTAAACAGGGGACTTTGAGAGGGAGTTCTGTTGGAGGAGAAGGTATTTGTTTGTGTTTGGTTTTGTATTGGTAGTATCTGTATGAGTAGAGGCTTTGTGCTGGGAGAGAATCTGAGCCCTGATTAGGGGGCGGGGCTTCACTGACTAGGGGTCCTATAAAGGTAGCAGCCAGTCAGGCAGCGGCGCAGACGGCTGCAGCGGCACTGGAGCTAGCAAATAGAGCTGTAAACAGGGGAGTTTGAGTGGGAGTTCTGTTGGAGGAGAAGGTATTTGTGTTTGTTTGGTTTTGTATTGGTAGTATTTGTATGTGTAGAGGCTTGGAGGGGCTTAGTGCTGCGAGAGAAGCTTTGCCCTGATTAGGGGGCGGGGCTTCACTGACTATGGGTCCTATAAAGGGAGCAGCTAGTCAGGCAGCGACACAGACAGCTGCAGCGGTACAGGAGCTAGCAAACAGAGCTGTAAACAGGGGAGTTTGAGTGGGAGTTCTGTTGGAGGAGAAGGTATTTGTGTGTGTTTGGTTTTGTGTTGGTGGTATCTGTATGTGTAGGGGCTTTGTGCTGGGAGAGAAGCCTAGCCCTGATTAGGGGGCGGGGCTTCACTGACGAGGGGTCCTATAAAGGGAGCAGCCAGTCAGGCAGCGACACAGACAGATGCAGCGGTACAGGAGCTAGCAAACAGAGCTGTAAACAGGGGAGTTTGAGTGGGAGTTCTGTTGGAGGAGAAGTATTTGTGTGTCTTTGGTTTTGTATTGGTAGTATCTGTATGAGTAGAGGCTTTGTGCTGGGAGAAAAGCTGAGCCCTGATTAGGGGGCGGGGCTTCACTGACTAGGGGTCCTATAAAGGTAGCAGCCAGTCAGGCAGCGGCACAGACGGCTGCAGCGGCACTGGAGCTAGCAAATAGAGCTGTAAACAGGGGAGTTTGAGTGGGAGTTCTGTTGGAGGAGAAGGTATTTGTGTGTGTTTGGTTTTGTATTGGTGGTATCTGTATGTGTAGGGGCTTTGTGCTGGGAGAGAAGCTGAGCCCTGATTAGGGGGCGGGGCTTCACTGACTAGGCGTCCTATAAAGGGAGCAGCCAGTCAGGCAGCGGCACAGACGGCTGCAGCGGCACTGGAGCTAGCAAATAGAGCTGTAAACAGGGGAGTTTGAGTGGGAGTTCTGTTGGAGGAGAAGGTATTTGTGTTTGTTTGGTTTTGTATTGGCAGTATTTGTATGTGTAGAGGCTTGGAGGGGCTTTGTGCTGCGAGAGAAGCTGAGCCCTGATTAGTGGGCGGGGCTTCACTGACTATGGGTCCTATAAAGGGAGCAGCCAGTCAGGCAGCGACACAGACAGCTGCAGCGGTACAGGAGCTAGCAAACACAGCTGTAAACAGGGGAGTTTAAGTGGGAGTTCTGTTGGAGGAGAAGGTATTTGTGTGTGTTTGGTTTTGTGTTGGTGGTATCTGTATGTGTAGGCGCTTTGTGCTGGGAGAGAAGCCTAGCCCTGATTAGGGGGCTGGGCTTCACTGACGGGGAGTCCTATAAAGGGAGCAGCCAGTCAGGCAGCGACACAGACAGATGCAGCGGAACAGGAGCTAGCAAACAGAGCTGTAAACAGGGGAGTTTGAGTGGGAGTTCTGTTGGAGGAGAAGGTATTTGTGTGTGTGTTTGGTTTTGTATTGGTAGTATCTGTATGAGTAGAGGCTTTGTGCTGGGAGAGAATCTGAGCCCTGATTAGGGGGCGGGGCTTCACTGACTAGGGGTCCTATAAAGGTAGCAGCCAGTCAGGCAGCGGCACAGACAGCTGCAGTGGCACAGGAGCTAGCAAACAGAGCTGTAAACAGGGGAGTTTGAGTGGGAGTTCTGTTGGAGGAGAAGGTATTTGTGTGTGTGTTTGGTTTTGTATTGGTGGTATCTGTGTGTGTAGAGGCTTGGACGGGCTTTGTGCTGGGAGCGAAGCTGGGCCTTGATTAGGGGGCGGGGCTTCACTGACTAGGAGTCCTATAAAGGTAGCAGCCAGTCAGGCAGCGGCACAGGAGCTAGCAAACAGAGCTGTAAACAGGGGAGTTTGAGTGGGAGTTCTGTTGGAAGAGAAGGTATTTGTGTGTGTTTGGTTTTGTATTGGTAGTATCTGTATGTGTAGGGGCTTTGTGCTGGGAGAGAAGCCTAGCCCTGATCAGGGGGCGGGGCTTCACTGACGAGGGGTCCTATAAAGGGAGCAGCTAGTCAGGCAGCGACACAGACAGATGCAGCGGTACAGGAGCTAGCAAACAGAGCTGTAAACAGTGGAGTTTGAGTGGGAGTTCTGTTGGAGGAGAAGGTATTTGTGTGTGTTTGGTTTTGTGTTGGTGGTATCTGTATGTGTAGGGGCTTTGTGCTGGGAGAGAAGCTGAGCCCTGATTAGGGGGCGGGGCTTCAGTGACGAGGGGTCCTATAAAGGCAGCAGCCAGTCAGGCAGCGGCACAGACAGCTGCAGTGGCACAGGAGCTAGCAAACAGAGCTGTAAACAGGGGAGTTTGAGTGGGAGTTCTGTTGGAGGAGAAGTATTTGTGTGTCTTTGGTTTTGTATTGGTAGTATCTGTATGTGTATGGGCTTTGTGCTGGGAGAAAAGCTGAGCCCTGATTAGGGGGCGGGGCTTCACTGACTAGGGGTCCTATAAAGGGAGCAGCCAGTCAGGCAGGGGCACAGACAGCTGCAGCGGAACAGGAGCTAGCAAACAGAGCTGTAAACAGGGGACTTTGAGAGGGAGTTCTGTTGGAGGAGAAGGTATTTGTGTGTGTTTGGTTTTGTATTGGTAGTATCTGTATGAGTAGAGGCTTTGTGCTGGGAGAGAATCGGAGCCCTGATGAGGGGGCGGGGCTTCACTGACTAGGGGTCCTATAAAGGTAGCAGCCAGTCAGGCAGCGGCACAGACGGCTGCAGCGGCACTGGAGCTAGCAAATAGAGGTGTAAACAGGGGAGTTTGAGTGGGAGTTCTGTTGGAGGAGAAGGTATTTGTGTGTGTTTGGTTTTGTATTGGTGGTATCTGTATGTGTAGGGGCTTTGTGCTGGGAGAGAAGCTGAGCCATGATTAGGGGGCGGGGCTTCACTGACTAGGCGTCCTATAAAGGGAGCAGCCAGTCAGGCAGCGACACAGACAGCTGCAGCGGTACAGGAGCTAGCAAACAGAGCTGTAAACAGGGAAGTTTAAGTGGGAGTTCTGTTGGAGGAGAAGGTATTTGTGTGTGTTTGGTTTTGTATTGGTAGTATCTGTATGAGTAGAGGCTTTGTGCTGGGAGAGAATCTGAGCCCTGATTGGGGGGCGGGTCTTCACTGACTAGAGGTCCTATAAAGGTTGCAGCCAGTCAGGCAGCGGCACAGACGGCTGAAGCGGCACTGGAGCTAGCAAATAGAGCTGTAAACAGGGGAGTTTGAGTGGGAGTTCTGTTGGAGGAGAAGGTATTTGTGTGTGTGTTTGGTTTTGTATTGGTGGTATCTGTATGTGTAGAGGCTTGGAGGGGCTTTGTGCTGGGAGAGAAGCTGAGCCCTGATTAGGGGGCGGGGCTTCACTGACTAGGGGTCCTATAAAGGGAGCAACCAGTCAGGCAGGTTCACAGACAGCTGCAGCGGAACAGGAGCTAGCAAACAGAGCTGTAAACAGGGGACTTTGAGAGGGAGTTCTGTTGGAGGAGAAGGTATTTGTTTGTTTGGTTTTGTATTGGTAGTATCTGTATGAGTAGAGGCTTTGTGCTGGGAGAGAATCTGAGCCCTGATTAGGGGGCGGGGCTTCACTGACTAGGGGTCTTATAAAGGTAGCAGCCAGTCAGGCAGCGGCACAGACGGCTGCAGCGGCACTGGAGCTAGCAAATAGAGCTGTAAACAGGGGAGTTTGAGTGGGAGTTCTGTTGGAGGAGAAGGTATTTGTGTGTGTTTGGTTTTGTATTGGTAGTATTTGTATTTGTAGAGGCTTGGAGGGGCTTTGTGCTGCGAGAGAAGCTTTGCCCTGATTAGGGGGCGGGGCTTCACTGACTATGGGTCCTATAAAGGGAGCAGCCAGTCAGGCAGCTACACAGACAGCTGCAGCGGTACAGGAGCTAGCAAACAGAGCTGTAAACAGGGGAGTTTGAGTGGGAGTTCTGTTGGAGGAGAAGGTATTTGTGTGTGTTTGGTTTTGTGTTGGTGGTATCTGTATGTGTAGGGGCTTTGTGCTGGGAGAGAAGCCTAGCCCTGATTAGGGGGCGGGGCTTCACTGACGAGGGGTCCTATAAAGGGAGCAGCCAGTCAGGCAGCGACACAGACAGATGAAGCGGTACAGGAGCTTGCAAACAGAGCTGTAAACAGGGGAGTTTGAGTGGGAGTTCTGTTGGAGGAGAAGTATTTGTGTGTCTTTGGTTTTGTATTGGTAGTATCTGTATATGTATGGGCTTTGTGCTGGGAGAAAAGCTGAGCCCTGATTAGGGGGCGGGGCTTCACTGACTAGGGGTCCTATAAAGGGAGCAGCCAGTCAGGCAGGGGCACAGACAGCTGCAGCGGAACAGGAGCTAGCAAACAGAGCTGTAAACAGTGGACTTTGAGAGGGAGTTCTGTTGGAGGAGAAGGTATTTGTGTGTGTGTTTGGTTTTGTATTGGTGGTATCTGTGTGTGTAGAGGCTTGGACGGGCTTTGTGCTGGGAGCGAAGCTGGGCCTTGATTAGGGGGCGGGGCTTCACTGACTAGGAGTCCTATAAAGGTAGCAGCCAGTCAGGCAGCGGCACAGGAGCTAGCAAACAGAGCTGTAAACAGGGGAGTTTGAGTGGGAGTTCTGTTGGAAGAGAAGGTATTTGTGTGTGTTTGGTTTTGTATTGGTAGTATCTGTATGTGTAGGGGCTTTGTGCTGGGAGAGAAGCCTAGCCCTGATCAGGGGGCGGGGCTTCACTGACGAGGGGTCCTATAAAGGGAGCAGCTAGTCAGGCAGCGACACAGACAGATGCAGCGGTACAGGAGCTAGCAAACAGAGCTGTAAACAGTGGAGTTTGAGTGGGAGTTCTGTTGGAGGAGAAGTATTTGTGTGTCTTTGGTTTTGTATTGGTAGTATCTGTATGAGTAGAGGCTTTGTGCTGGGAGAAAAGCTGAGCCCTGATTAGGGGGCGGGGCTTCACTGACTAGGGGTCCTATAAAGGGAGCAGCCAGTCAGGCAGGGGCACAGACAGCTGCAGCGGAACAGGAGCTAGCAAACAGAGCTGTAAACAGGGGAGTTTGAGTGGGAGTTCTGTTGGAGGAGAAGGTATTTGTGTGTGTTTGGTTTTGTGTTGGTGGTATCTGTATGTGTAGGGGCTTTGTGCTGGGAGAGAAGCTGAGCCCTGATTAGGGGGCGGGGCTTCAGTGACGAGGGGTCCTATAAAGGCAGCAGCCAGTCAGGCAGCGGCACAGACAGCTGCAGTGGCACAGGAGCTAGCAAACAGAGCTGTAAACAGGGGAGTTTGAGTGGGAGTTCTGTTGGAGGAGAAGTATTTGTGTGTCTTTGGTTTTGTATTGGTAGTATCTGTATGTGTATGGGCTTTGTGCTGGGAGAAAAGCTGAGCCCTGATTAGGGGGCGGGGCTTCACTGACTAGGGGTCCTATAAAGGGAGCAGCCAGTCAGGCAGGGGCACAGACAGCTGCAGCGGAACAGGAGCTAGCAAACAGAGCTGTAAACAGGGGACTTTGAGAGGGAGTTCTGTTGGAGGAGAAGGTATTTGTGTGTGTTTGGTTTTGTATTGGTAGTATCTGTATGAGTAGAGGCTTTGTGCTGGGAGAGAATCGGAGCCCTGATGAGGGGGCGGGGCTTCACTGACTAGGGGTCCTATAAAGGTAGCAGCCAGTCAGGCAGCGGCACAGACGGCTGCAGCGGCACTGGAGCTAGCAAATAGAGGTGTAAACAGGGGAGTTTGAGTGGGAGTTCTGTTGGAGGAGAAGGTATTTGTGTGTGTTTGGTTTTGTATTGGTGGTATCTGTATGTGTAGGGGCTTTGTGCTGGGAGAGAAGCTGAGCCATGATTAGGGGGCGGGGCTTCACTGACTAGGCGTCCTATAAAGGGAGCAGCCAGTCAGGCAGCGACACAGACAGCTGCAGCGGTACAGGAGCTAGCAAACAGAGCTGTAAACAGGGAAGTTTAAGTGGGAGTTCTGTTGGAGGAGAAGGTATTTGTGTGTGTTTGGTTTTGTATTGGTAGTATCTGTATGAGTAGAGGCTTTGTGCTGGGAGAGAATCTGAGCCCTGATTGGGGGGCGGGTCTTCACTGACTAGAGGTCCTATAAAGGTTGCAGCCAGTCAGGCAGCGGCACAGACGGCTGAAGCGGCACTGGAGCTAGCAAATAGAGCTGTAAACAGGGGAGTTTGAGTGGGAGTTCTGTTGGAGGAGAAGGTATTTGTGTGTGTGTTTGGTTTTGTATTGGTGGTATCTGTATGTGTAGAGGCTTGGAGGGGCTTTGTGCTGGGAGAGAAGCTGAGCCCTGATTAGGGGGCGGGGCTTCACTGACTAGGGGTCCTATAAAGGGAGCAACCAGTCAGGCAGGTTCACAGACAGCTGCAGCGGAACAGGAGCTAGCAAACAGAGCTGTAAACAGGGGACTTTGAGAGGGAGTTCTGTTGGAGGAGAAGGTATTTGTTTGTTTGGTTTTGTATTGGTAGTATCTGTATGAGTAGAGGCTTTGTGCTGGGAGAGAATCTGAGCCCTGATTAGGGGGCGGGGCTTCACTGACTAGGGGTCTTATAAAGGTAGCAGCCAGTCAGGCAGCGGCACAGACGGCTGCAGCGGCACTGGAGCTAGCAAATAGAGCTGTAAACAGGGGAGTTTGAGTGGGAGTTCTGTTGGAGGAGAAGGTATTTGTGTGTGTTTGGTTTTGTATTGGTAGTATTTGTATTTGTAGAGGCTTGGAGGGGCTTTGTGCTGCGAGAGAAGCTTTGCCCTGATTAGGGGGCGGGGCTTCACTGACTATGGGTCCTATAAAGGGAGCAGCCAGTCAGGCAGCTACACAGACAGCTGCAGCGGTACAGGAGCTAGCAAACAGAGCTGTAAACAGGGGAGTTTGAGTGGGAGTTCTGTTGGAGGAGAAGGTATTTGTGTGTGTTTGGTTTTGTGTTGGTGGTATCTGTATGTGTAGGGGCTTTGTGCTGGGAGAGAAGCCTAGCCCTGATTAGGGGGCGGGGCTTCACTGACGAGGGGTCCTATAAAGGGAGCAGCCAGTCAGGCAGCGACACAGACAGATGAAGCGGTACAGGAGCTTGCAAACAGAGCTGTAAACAGGGGAGTTTGAGTGGGAGTTCTGTTGGAGGAGAAGTATTTGTGTGTCTTTGGTTTTGTATTGGTAGTATCTGTATATGTATGGGCTTTGTGCTGGGAGAAAAGCTGAGCCCTGATTAGGGGGCGGGGCTTCACTGACTAGGGGTCCTATAAAGGGAGCAGCCAGTCAGGCAGGGGCACAGACAGCTGCAGCGGAACAGGAGCTAGCAAACAGAGCTGTAAACAGTGGACTTTGAGAGGGAGTTCTGTTGGAGGAGAAGGTATTTGTGTGTGTTTGGTTTTGTATTGGTAGTATCTGTATGAGTAGAGGCTTTGTGCTGGGAGAGAATCTGAGCCCTGATTAGGGGGCGGGGCTTCACTGACGAGGGGTCCTATAAAGGTAGCAGCCAGGCAGGCAGCGGCACAGACGGCTGCAGCGGCACTGGAGCTAGCAAATAGAGGTGTAAACAGGGGAGTTTGAGTGGGAGTTCTGTTGGAGGAGAAGGTATTTGTGTGTGTTTGGTTTTGTATTGGTGGTATCTGTATGTGTAGGGGCTTTGTGCTGGGAGAGAAGCTGAGCCATGATTAGGGGGCGGGGCTTCACTGACTAGGCGTCCTATAAAGGGAGCAGCCAGTCAGGCAGGGGCACAGACAGCTGCAGCGGTACAGGAGCTAGCAAACAGAGCTGTAAACAGGGGAGTTTGAGTGGGAGTTCTGTTGGAGGAGAAGGTATTTGTGTGTTTGGTTTTGTGTTGGTGGTATCTGTATGTGTAGGGGCTTTGTACTGAGAGAGAAGCTGAGCCCTGATTAGGGGGCGGGGCTTCACTGACTAGGGGTCCTATAAAGGCAGCAGCCAGTCAGGCAGCGGCACAGACAGCTGCAGTGGCACAGGAGCTAGCAAAGAGAGCTGTAAACAGGGGAGTTTGAGTGGGAGTTCTGTTGGAGGAGAAGGTATTTGTGTGTGTCTGGTTTTGTATTGGTGGTATCTGTATGTGTAGAGGCTTGGAGGGGCTTTGTGCTGGGAGAGAATCTGAGCCCTGATTAGGGGGCGGGGCTTCACTGACTAGGGGTCCTATAAAGGGAGCAGCCAGTCAGGCTGCTGCACAGACAGCTGCAGGGGCACAGGAGCTAGCAAACAGAGCTGTAAACAGGGGACTTTGAGAGGGAGTTCTGTTGGATTAGAAGGTATTTGTTTGTGTTTGGTTTTGTATTGGTAGTATCTGTATGAGTAGAGGCTTTGTGCTGGGAGAGAATCTGAGCCCTGATTAGGGGGCGGGGCTTCTCTGACTAGGGGTCCTATAAAGGTAGCAGCCAGTCAGGCAGCGGCACAGACAGCTGCAGTGGCACAGGAGCTAGCAAACAGAGCTGTAAACGGGGGAGTTTGAGTGGGAGTTCTGTTGGAGGAGAAGGTATTTGTGTGTGTTTGGTTTTTTGTTTGTGGTATCTGTATGTGTAGGGGCTTTTTGCTGGGAGAGAAGCTGAGCCCTGATTAGGGGGCGGGGCTTCACTGACCAGGGGTCCTATAAAGGGAGCAGCCAGTCAGGCAGCTGCACAGACAGCTGCAGCGGTACAGGAGCTTTCAAACAGAGCTGTAAACAGGGGAGTTTGAGTGGGAGTTCTGTTGGAGGAGAAGGTATTTGTGTGTGTGTTTGGTTTTGTATTGGTGGTATCTGTATGTATAGAGGCTTGGAGGGGCTTTGTGCTGGGAGAGAAGCTGAGCCCTGATTAGGGGGCGGGGCTTCACTGACGAGGGGTCCTATAAAGGGAGCAGCCAGTCAGGCAGGGGCACAGACAGCTGCAGCGGAACAGGAGCTAGCAAACAGAGCTGTAAACAGGGGACTTTGAGAGGGAGTTCTGTTGGAGGAGAAGGTATTTGTGTGTGTTTGGTTTTGTATTGGTAGTATCTGTATGAGTAGAGGATTTGTGCTGGGAGAGAATCTGAGCCCTGATTAGGGGGCGGGGCTTCACTGACTAGGGGTCCTATAAAGGTAGCAGCCAGTCAGTCAGCGGCACAGACGGCTGCAGCGGCACTGGAGCTAGCAAATAGAGCTGTAAACAGGGGAGTTTGAGTGGGAGTTCTGTTGGAGGAGAAGGTATTTGTGTGTGTTTGGTACTGTATTGGTAGTATCTGTATGTGTAGCGGCTTGGTGCTGGGAGAGAAGCTGAGCCCTGATTAGGGGGCGGGGCTTCACTGACTAGGAGACCTAGAAAGGTAGCAGCCAGTCAGGCAGCGGCACAGGAGCTAGCAAACAGAGCTGTAAACAGGGGAGTTTGAGTGGGAGTTCTGTTGGAGGAGAAGGTATTTGTGTGTGTTTGGTTTTTTGTTTGTGGTATCTGTATGTGTAGGGGCTTTTTGCTGGGAGAGAAGCTGAGCCCTGATTAGGGGGCGGGGCTTCACTGACCAGGGGTCCTATAAAGGGAGCAGCCAGTCAGGCAGCTGCACAGACAGCTGCAGCGGTACAGGAGCTTTCAAACAGAGCTGTAAACAGGGGAGTTTGAGTGGGAGTTCTGTTGGAGGAGAAGGTATTTGTGTGTGTGTTTGGTTTTGTATTGGTGGTATCTGTATGTATAGAGGCTTGGAGGGGCTTTGTGCTGGGAGAGAAGCTGAGCCCTGATTAGGGGGCGGGGCTTCACTGACGAGGGGTCCTATAAAGGGAGCAGCCAGTCAGGCAGGGGCACAGACAGCTGCAGCGGAACAGGAGCTAGCAAACAGAGCTGTAAACTGGGGACTTCGAGAGGGAGTTCTGTTGGAGGAGAAGGTATTTGTTTGTGTTTGGTTTTGTATTGGTAGTATCTGTATGAGTAGAGGCTTTGTGCTGGGAGAGAATCTGAGCCCTGATTAGGGGGCGGGGCTTCACTGACTAGGGGTCCTATAAAGGTAGCAGCCAGTCAGGCAGCGGCACAGACGGCTGCAGCGGCACTGGAGCTAGCAAATAGAGCTGTAAACAGGGGAGTTTGAGTGGGAGTTCTGTTGGAGGAGAAGGTATTTGTGTGTGTTTGGTTTTGTATTGGTGGTATCTGTATGTGTAGGGGGTTTGTGCTGGGAGAGAAGCTGAGCCCTGATTAGGGGGCGGGGCTTCACTGACTAGGGGTCCTATAAAGGGAGCAGCCAGTCAGGCTGATGCACAGACAGATGCAGCGGTACAGGAGCTTGCAAACAGAACTGTAAACAGGGGAGTTTGAGTGGGAGTTCTGTTGGAGGAGAAGGTATTTGTGTGTGTTTGGTTTTCTATTGGTAGTATCTGTATGTGTAGGGGCTTGGAGGGGCTTTGTCCTGGGAGAGAAGATGAGCCCTGATTAAGGGGCGGGGCTTCGCTGACTAGGGGTCCTATGAAGGTAGCAGCCAGTCAGGCAGCGTCACAGACAGCTGCAGGGGCACAGGAGCTAGCAAACAGAGCTGTAAACAGGGGACTTTGAGAGGGAGTTCTGTTGGATTAGAAGGTATTTGTTTGTGTTTGGTTTTGTATTGGTAGTATCTGTATGAGTAGAGGCTTTGAGCTGGGAGAGAATCTGAGCCCTGATTAGGGGGCGGGGCTTCTCTGACTAGGGGTCCTATAAAGGTAG
This sequence comes from Lepidochelys kempii, assembly GCF_965140285.1. NCBI lineage: Eukaryota > Metazoa > Chordata > Testudines > Cheloniidae > Lepidochelys > Lepidochelys kempii. The sequence goes on from NC_136397.1 coordinate 142,785, forward strand.
CAGCCAGTCAGGCAGCGGCACAGACGGCTGCAGCGGCACAGGAGCTAGCAAACAGAGCTGTAAACAGGGGAGTTTGAGTGGGAGTTCTGTTGGAGGAGAAGGTATTCGTGTGTGTTTGGTTTTGTATTGGTGGTATCTGTATGTGTAGGGGCTTTGTGCTGGGAGAGAAGCTGAGCCCTGATTAGGGGGCGGGGCTTCACTGACTAGGGGTCCTATAAAGGGAGCAGCCAGTCAGGCTGCTGCACAGACAGCTGCAGCGGTACAGGAGCTAGCAAACAGAGCTGTAAACAGGGGAGTTTGAGTGGGAGTTCTGTTGGAGGAGAAAGTATTTGTGTGTGTTTGGTTTTGTGTTGGTGGTATCTGTATGTGTAGGCGCTTTGTGCTGGGAGAGAAGCCTAGCCCTGATTAGGGGGCGGGGCTTCACTGACGAGGGGTCCTATAAAGGGAGCAGCCAGTCAGGCAGCGACACAGACAGATGGAGCGGAACAGGAGCTAGCAAACAGAGCTGTAAACAAGGGAGTTTGAGTGGGAGTTCTGTTGGAGGAGAAGGTATTTGTGTGTGTTTGGTTTTGTGTTGGTGGTATCTGTATGTGTAGGGGCTTTGTGCTGGGAGAGAAGCCTAGCCCTGATTAGGGGGCGGGGCTTCACTGACGAGGCGTCCTATAAAGGGAGCAGCCAGTCAGGCAGCGACACAGACAGATGCAGCGGTACAGGAGCTAGCAAACAGAGCTGTAAACAGGGGAGTTTGAGTGGGAGTTCTGTTGGAGGAGAAGTATTTGTGTGTCTTTGGTTTTGTATTGGTAGTATCTGTATGTGTATGGGCTTTGTGCTGGGAGAAAAGCTGAGCCCTGATTAGGGGGCGGGGCTTCACTGACTAGGGGTCCTATAAAGGGAGCAGCCAGTCAGGCAGGGGCACAGACAGCTGCAGCGGAACAGGAGCTAGCAAACAGAGCTGTAAACAGGGGACTTTGAGAGGGAGTTCTGTTGGAGGAGAAGGTATTTGTGTGTGTTTGGTTTTGTATTGGTAGTATCTGTATGAGTAGAGGCTTTGTGCTGGGAGAGAATCTGAGCCCTGATGAGGGGGCGGGGCTTCACTGACTAGGGGTCCTATAAAGGTAGCAGCCAGTCAGGCAGCGGCACAGACGGCTGCAGCGGCACTGGAGCTAGCAAATAGAGGTGTAAACAGGGGAGTTTGAGTGGGAGTTCTGTTGGAGGAGAAGGTATTTGTGTGTGTTTGGTTTTGTATTGGTGGTATCTGTATGTGTAGGGGCTTTGTGCTGGGAGAGAAGCTGAGCCATGATTAGGGGGCGGGGCTTCACTGACTAGGCGTCCTATAAAGGGAGCAGCCAGTCAGGCAGCGACACAGACAGCTGCAGCGGTACAGGAGCTAGCAAACAGAGCTGTAAACAGGGGAGTTTAAGTGGGAGTTCTGTTGGAGGAGAAGGTATTTGTGTGTGTTTGGTTTTGTATTGGTAGTATCTGTATGAGTAGAGGCTTTGTGCTGGGAGAGAATCTGAGCCCTGATTGGGGGGCGGGGCTTCACTGACTAGGGGTCCTATAAAGGGAGCAACCAGTCAGGCAGGTTCACAGACAGCTGCAGCGGAACAGGAGCTAGCAAACAGAGCTGTAAACAGGGGAGTTTGAGTGGGAGTTCTGTTGGAGGAGAAAGTATTTGTGTGTGTTTGGTTTTGTGTTGGTGGTATCTGTATGTGTAGGGGCTTTGTGCTGAGAGAGAAGCTGAGCCCTGATTAGGGGGCGGGGCTTCACTGACTAGGGGTCCTATAAAGGCAGCAGCCAGTCAGGCAGCGGCACAGACAGCTGCAGTGGCACAGGAGCTAGCAAAGAGAGCTGTAAACAGGGGAGTTTGAGTGGGAGTTCTGTTGGAGGAGAAGGTATGTGTGTGTGTCTGGTTTTGTATTGGTGGTATCTGTATGTGTAGAGGCTTGGAGGTTCTTTGTGCTGGGAGAGAAGCTGAGCCCTGATTAGGGGGCGGGGCTTCACTGACTAGGGGTCCTATAAAGGTAGCAGCCAGTCAGGCAGCGGCACAGCCGGCTGCAGCGGCACTGGAGCTAGCAAATAGAGCTGTAAACAGGGGAGTTTGAGTGGGAGTTCTGTTGGAGGAGAACGTATTTGTTTGTGTTTGGTTTTGTATTGGTGGTATCTGTATGTGTAGGGCTTTGTGCTGGGAGAGAAGCTGAGCCCTGATTAGGGGGCGGGGCTTCACTGACTAGGCGTCCTATAAAGGGAGCAGCCAGTCAGGCTGCTGTACAGACAGCTGCAGCGGTACAGGAGCTAGCAAACAGAGCTGTAAACAGGGGAGTTTGAGTGGGAGTTCTGTTGGAGGAGAAGGTATTTGTGTGTGTTTGGTTTTGTGTTGGTGGTATCTGTATGTGTAGGGGCTTTGTGCTGAGAGAGAAGCTGAGCCCTGATTAGGGGGCGGGGCTTCAGTGACGAGGGGTCCTATAAAGGCAGCAGCCAGTCAGGCAGCGGCACAGACAGCTGCAGTGGCACAGGAGCTAGCAAACAGAGCTGTAAACAGGGGAGTTTGAGTGGGAGTTCTGTTGGAGGAGAAGGTATTTGTGTGTGTGTTTGGTTTTGTATTGGTGGTATCTGTATGTGTAGAGGCTTGGAGGGGCTTTGTGCTGGGAGAGAAGCTGAGCCCTGATTAGGGGGCGGGGCTTCACTGACTAGGGGTCCTATAAAGGGAGCAGCCAGTCAGGCAGGGGCACAGACAGCTGCAGCGGAACAGGAGCTAGCAAACAGAGCTGTAAACTGGGGACTTTGAGAGGGAGTTCTGTTGGAGGAGAAGGTATTTGTTTGTGTTTGGTTTTGTATTGGTAGTATCTGTATGAGTAGAGGCTTTGTGCTGGGAGAGAATCTGAGCCCTGATTAGGGGGCGGGGCTTCACTGACTAGGGGTCCTATAAAGGTAGCAGCCAGTCAGGCAGCGGCACAGACGGCTGCAGCGGCACTGGAGCTAGCAAATAGAGCTGTAAACAGGGGAGTTTGAGTGGGAGTTCTGTTGGAGGAGAAGGTATTTGTGTGTGTTTGGTTTTGTATTGGTGGTATCTGTATGTGTAGGGGGTTTGTGCTGGGAGAGAAGCTGAGCCCTGATTAGGGGGCGGGGCTTCACTGACTAGGGGTCCTATAAAGGGAGCAGCCAGTCAGGCTGCTGCACAGACAGCTGCAGCGGTACAGGAGCTTGCAAACAGAACTGTAAACAGGGGAGTTTGAGTGGGAGTTCTGTTGGAGGAGAAGGTATTTGTGTGTGTTTGGTTTTCTATTGGTAGTATCTGTATGTGTAGGGGCTTGGAGGGGCTTTGTCCTGGGAGAGAAGATGAGCCCTGATTAAGGGGCGGGGCTTCGCTGACTAGGGGTCCTATAAAGGGAGCAGCCAGTCAGGCTGCTGCACAGACAGCTGCAGCGGTACAGGAGCTAGCAAACAGAGCTGTAAACAGGGGAGTTTGAGTGGGAGTTCTGTTGGAGGAGAAAGTATTTGTGTGTGTTTGGTTTTGTGTTGGTGGTATCTGTATGTGTAGGCGCTTTGTGCTGGGAGAGAAGCCTAGCCCTGATTAGGGGGCGGGGCTTCACTGACGAGGGGTCCTATAAAGGGAGCAGCCAGTCAGGCAGCGACACAGACAGATGGAGCGGAACAGGAGCTAGCAAACAGAGACGTAAACAGGGGACTTTGAGAGGGAGTTCTGTTGGAGGAGAAGGTATTTGTTTGTGTTTGGTTTTGTATTGGTAGTATCTGTATGAGTAGAGGCTTTGTGCTGGGAGAGAAGCTGAGCCCTGATTAGGGGGCGGGGCTTCACTGACTAGGGGTCCTATAAAGGTAGCAGCCAGTCAGGCTGCTGCACAGACAGCTGCAGCGGTACAGGAGCTAGCAAACAGAGCTGTAAACAGGGGAGTTTGAGTGGGAGTTCTGTTGGAGGAGAAGGTATTTGTGTGTTTGGTTTTGTGTTGTTGGTATCTGTATGTGTAGGGGCTTTGTGCTGAGAGAGAAGCTGAGCCCTGATTAGGGGGCGGGGCTTCACTGACGAGGGATCCTATAAAGGCAGCAGCCAGTCAGGCAGCGGCACAGACAGCTGCAGTGGCACAGGAGCTAGCAAACAGAGCTGTAAACAGGGGAGTTTGAGTGGGAGTTCTGTTGGAGGAGAAGGTATTTGTTTGTGTTTGGTTTTGTATTGGTAGTATCTGTATGAGTAGAGGCTTTGTGCTGGGAGAGAATCTGAGCCCTGATTAGGGGGCGGGGCTTCACTGACTAGGGGTCCTATAAAGGCAGCAGCCAGTCAGGCAGCGGCACAGACAGCTGCAGTGGCACAGGAGCTAGCAAAGAGAGCTGTAAACAGGGGAGTTTGAGTGGGAGTTCTGTTGGAGGAGAAGGTATTTGTGTGTGTCTGGTTTTGTATTGGTGGTATCTGTATGTGTAGAGGCTTGGAGGGGCTTTGTGCTGGGAGAGAAGCTGAGCCCTGATTAGGGGGCGGGGCTTCACTGACGAGGGGTCCTATAAAGGGAGCAGCCAGTCAGGCAGCGACACAGACAGCTGCAGCGGTACAGGAGCTAGCAAACAGAGCTGTAAACAAGGGAGTTTGAGTGGGAGTTCTGTTGGAGGAGAAGGTATTTGTGTGTGTGTTTGGTTTTGTATTGGTAGTATCTGTATGTGTAGAGGCTTGGACGGGCTTTGTGCTGGGAGCGAAGCTGGGCCTTGATTAGGGGGCAGGGTTTCACTGACTAGGGGTCCTATAAAGGGAGCAGCCAGTCAGGCAGGGGCACAGACAGCTGCAGCGGAACAGGAGCTAGCAAACAGAGCTGTAAACAGGGGACTTTGAGAGGGAGTTCTGTTGGAGGAGAAGGTATTTGTGTGTGTTTGGTTTTGTATTGGTAGTATCTGTATGAGTAGAGGCTTTGTGCTGGGAGAGAATCTGAGCCCTGATTAGGGGGCGGGGCTTCACTGACTAGGGGTCCTATAAAGGTAGCAGCCAGTCAGGCAGCGGCACAGACGGCTGCAGCGGCACTGGAGCTAGCAAATAGAGCTGTAAACAGGGGAGTTTGAGTGGGAGTTCTGTTGGAGGAGAAGGTATTTGTGTGTGTTTGGTTTTGTATTGGTAGTATTTGTATTTGTAGAGGCTTGGAGGGGCTTTGTGCTGCGAGAGAAGCTTTGCCCTGATTAGGGGGCGGGGCTTCACTGACTATGGGTCCTATAAAGGGAGCAGCCAGTCAGGCAGCTACACAGACAGCTGCAGCGGTACAGGAGCTAGCAAACAGAGCTGTAAACAGGGGAGTTTGAGTGGGAGTTCTGTTGGAGGAGAAGGTATTTGTGTGTGTTTGGTTTTGTGTTGGTGGTATCTGTATGTGTAGGGGCTTTGTGCTGGGAGAGAAGCCTAGCCCTGATTAGGGGGCGGGGCTTCACTGACGAGGCGTCCTATAAAGGGAGCAGCCAGTCAGGCAGCGACACAGACAGATGCAGCGGTACAGGAGCTAGCAAACAGAGCTGTAAACAGGGGAGTTTGAGTGGGAGTTCTGTTGGAGGAGAAGTATTTGTGTGTCTTTGGTTTTGTATTGGTAGTATCTGTATGTGTATGGGCTTTGTGCTGGGAGAAAAGCTGAGCCCTGATTAGGGGGCGGGGCTTCACTGACTAGGGGTCCTATAAAGGGAGCAGCCAGTCAGGCAGGGGCACAGACAGCTGCAGCGGAACAGGAGCTAGCAAACAGAGCTGTAAACAGGGGACTTTGAGAGGGAGTTCTGTTGGAGGAGAAGGTATTTGTGTGTGTTTGGTTTTGTATTGGTAGTATCTGTATGAGTAGAGGCTTTGTGCTGGGAGAGAATCTGAGCCCTGATGAGGGGCGGGGCTTCACTGACTAGGGGTCCTATAAAGGTAGCAGCCAGTCAGGCAGCGGCACAGACGGCTGCAGCGGCACTGGAGCTAGCAAATAGAGGTGTAAACAGGGGAGTTTGAGTGGGAGTTCTGTTGGAGGAGAAGGTATTTGTGTGTGTTTGGTTTTGTATTGGTGGTATCTGTATGTGTAGGGGCTTTGTGCTGGGAGAGAAGCTGAGCCATGATTAGGGGGCGGGGCTTCACTGACTAGGCGTCCTATAAAGGGAGCAGCCAGTCAGGCAGCGACACAGACAGCTGCAGCGGTACAGGAGCTAGCAAACAGAGCTGTAAACAGGGGAGTTTAAGTGGGAGTTCTGTTGGAGGAGAAGGTATTTGTGTGTGTTTGGTTTTGTATTGGTAGTATCTGTATGAGTAGAGGCTTTGTGCTGGGAGAGAATCTGAGCCCTGATTGGGGGGCGGGGCTTCACTGACTAGAGGTCCTATAAAGGTTGCAGCCAGTCAGGCAGCGGCACAGACGGCTGAAGCGGCACTGGAGCTAGCAAATAGAGCTGTAAACAGGGGAGTTTGAGTGGGAGTTCTGTTGGAGGAGAAGGTATTTGTGTGTGTGTTTGGTTTTGTATTGGTGGTATCTGTATGTGTAGAGGCTTGGAGGGGCTTTGTGCTGGGAGAGAAGCTGAGCCCTGATTAGGGGGCGGGGCTTCACTGACTAGGGGTCCTATAAAGGGAGCAACCAGTCAGGCAGGTTCACAGACAGCTGCAGCGGAACAGGAGCTAGCAAACAGAGCTGTAAACAGGGGACTTTGAGAGGGAGTTCTGTTGGAGGAGAAGGTATTCGTTTGTTTGGTTTTGTATTGGTAGTATCTGTATGAGTAGAGGCTTTGTGCTGGGAGAGAATCTGAGCCCTGATTAGGGGGCGGGGCTTCACTGACTAGGGGTCTTATAAAGGTAGCAGCCAGTCAGGCAGCGGCACAGACGGCTGCAGCGGCACTGGAGCTAGCAAATAGAGCTGTAAACAGGGGAGTTTGAGTGGGAGTTCTGTTGGAGGAGAAGGTATTTGTGTGTGTTTGGTTTTGTATTGGTAGTATTTGTATTTGTAGAGGCTTGGAGGGGCTTTGTGCTGCGAGAGAAGCTTTGCCCTGATTAGGGGGCGGGGCTTCACTGACTATGGGTCCTATAAAGGGAGCAGCCAGTCAGGCAGCGGCACAGACGGCTGCAGCGGTACAGGAGCTAGCAAACAGAGCTGTAAACAGGGGAGTTTGAGTGGGAGTTCTGTTGGAGGAGAAGGTATTAGTGTGTGTTTGGTTTTGTGTTGGTGGTATCTGTATGTGTAGGGGCTTTGTGCTGGGAGAGAAGCCTAGCCCTGATTAGGGGGCGGGGCTTCACTGACGAGGGGTCCTATAAAGGGAGCAGCCAGTCAGGCAGCGACACAGACAGATGAAGCGGTACAGGAGCTTGCAAACAGAGCTGTAAACAGGGGAGTTTGAGTGGGAGTTCTGTTGGAGGAGAAGTATTTGTGTGTCTTTGGTTTTGTATTGGTAGTATCTGTATATGTATGGGCTTTGTGCTGGGAGAAAAGCTGAGCCCTGATTAGGGGGCGGGGCTTCACTGACTAGGGGTCCTATAAAGGGAGCAGCCAGTCAGGCAGGGCACAGACAGCTGCAGCGGAACAGGAGCTAGCAAACAGAGCTGTAAACAGTGGACTTTGAGAGGGAGTTCTGTTGGAGGAGAAGGTATTTGTGTGTGTTTGGTTTTGTATTGGTAGTATCTGTATGAGTAGAGGCTTTGTGCTGGGAGAGAATCTGAGCCCTGATTAGGGGGCGGGGCTTCACTGACGAGGGGTCCTATAAAGGTAGCAGCCAGTCAGGCAGCGGCACAGACGGCTGCAGCGGCACTGGAGCTAGCAAATAGAGGTGTAAACAGGGGAGTTTGAGTGGGAGTTCTGTTGGAGGAGAAGGTATTTGTGTGTGTTTGGTTTTGTATTGGTGGTATCTGTATGTGTAGGGGCTTTGTGCTGGGAGAGAAGCTGAGCCATGATTAGGGGGCGGGGCTTCACTGACTAGGCGTCCTATAAAGGGAGCAGCCAGTCAGGCAGGGGCACAGACAGCTGCAGCGGAACAGGAGCTAGCAAACAGAGCTATAAACAGGGGAGTTTGAGTGGGAGTTCTGTTGGAGGAGAAAGTATTTGTGTGTGTTTGGTTTTGTGTTGGTGGTATCTGTATGTGTAGGGGCTTTGTGCTGAGAGAGAAGCTGAGCCCTGATTAGGGGGCGGGGCTTCACTGACTAGGGGTCCTATAAAGGCAGCAGCCAGTCAGGCAGCGGCACAGACAGCTGCAGTGGCACAGGAGCTAGCAAAGAGAGCTGTAAACAGGGGAGTTTGAGTGGGAGTTCCGTTGGAGGAGAAGGTATTTGTGTGTGTCTGGTTTTGTATTGGTGGTATCTGTATGTGTAGAGGCTTGGAGGGGCTTTGTGCTGGGAGAGAAGCTGAGCCCTGATTAGGGGGCGGGGCTTCACTGACTAGGGGTCCTATAAAGGTAGCAGCCAGTCAGGCAGCGGCACAGCCGGCTGCAGCGGCACTGGAGCTAGCAAATAGAGCTGTAAACAGGGGAGTTTGAGTGGGAGTTCTGTTGGAGGAGAACGTATTTGTTTGTGTTTGGTTTTGTATTGGTGGTATCTGTATGTGTAGGGGCTTTGTGCTGGGAGAGAAGCTGAGCCCTGATTAGGGGGCGGGGCTTCACTGACTAGGCGTCCTATAAAGGGAGCAGCCAGTCAGGCTGCTGCACAGACAGCTGCAGCGGTACAGGAGCTAGCAAACAGAGCTGTAAACAGGGGAGTTTGAGTGGGAGTTCTGTTGGAGGAGAAGGTATTTGTGTGTGTTTGGTTTTGTGTTGGTGGTATCTGTATGTGTAGGGGCTTTGTGCTGAGAGAGAAGCTGAGCCCTGATTAGGGGCGGGGCTTCAGTGACGAGGGGTCCTATAAAGGCAGCAGCCAGTCAGGCAGCGGCACAGACAGCTGCAGTGGCACAGGAGCTAGCAAACAGAGCTGTAAACAGGGGACTTTGAGAGGGAGTTCTGTTGGAGGAGAAGGTATTTGTGTGTGTTTGGTTTTGTATTGGTAGTATCTGTATGAGTAGAGGCTTTGTGCTGGGAGAGAATCTGAGCCCTGATGAGGGGGCGGGGCTTCACTGACTAGGGGTCCTATAAAGGTAGCAGCCAGTCAGGCAGCGGCACAGACGGCTGCAGCGGCACTGGAGCTAGCAAATAGAGGTGTAAACAGGGGAGTTTAAGTGGGAGTTCTGTTGGAGGAGAAGGTATTTGTGTGTGTTTGGTTTTGTATTGGTAGTATCTGTATGAGTAGAGGCTTTGTGCTGGGAGAGAATCTGAGCCCTGATTGGGGGGCGGGTCTTCACTGACTAGAGGTCCTATAAAGGTTGCAGCCAGTCAGGCAGCGGCACAGACGGCTGAAGCGGCACTGGAGCTAGCAAATAGAGCTGTAAACAGGGGAGTTTGAGTGGGAGTTCTGTTGGAGGAGAAGGTATTTGTGTGTGTTTGGTTTTGTATTGGTGGTATCTGTATGTGTAGAGGCTTGGAGGGGCTTTGTGCTGGGAGAGAAGCTGAGCCCTGATTAGGGGGCGGGGCTTCACTGACTAGGGGTCCTATAAAGGGAGCAACCAGTCAGGCAGGTTCACAGACAGCTGCAGCGGAACAGGAGCTAGCAAACAGAGCTGTAAACAGGGGACTTTGAGAGGGAGTTCTGTTGGAGGAGAAGGTATTTGTTTGTTTGGTTTTGTATTGGTAGTATCTGTATGAGTAGAGGCTTTGTGCTGGGAGAGAATCTGAGCCCTGATTAGGGGGCGGGGCTTCACTGACTAGGGGTCTTATAAAGGTAGCAGCCAGTCAGGCAGCGGCACAGACGGCTGCAGCGGCACTGGAGCTAGCAAATAGAGCTGTAAACAGGGGAGTTTGAGTGGGAGTTCTGTTGGAGGAGAAGGTATTTGTGTGTGTTTGGTTTTGTATTGGTAGTATTTGTATTTGTAGAGGCTTGGAGGGGCTTTGTGCTGCGAGAGAAGCTTTGCCCTGATTAGGGGGCGGGGCTTCACTGACTATGGGTCCTATAAAGGGAGCAGCCAGTCAGGCAGCTACACAGACAGCTGCAGCGGTACAGGAGCTAGCAAACAGAGCTGTAAACAGGGGAGTTTGAGTGGGAGTTCTGTTGGAGGAGAAGGTATTTGTGTGTGTTTGGTTTTGTGTTGGTGGTATCTGTATGTGTAGGGGCTTTGTGCTGGGAGAGAAGCCTAGCCCTGATTAGGGGGCGGGGCTTCACTGACGAGGGGTCCTATAAAGGGAGCAGCCAGTCAGGCAGCGACACAGACAGATGAAGCGGTACAGGAGCTTGCAAACAGAGCTGTAAACAGGGGAGTTTGAGTGGGAGTTCTGTTGGAGAAGTATTTGTTTGTCTTTGGTTTTGTATTGGTAGTATCTGTATATGTATGGGCTTTGTGCTGGGAGAAAAGCTGAGCCCTGATTAGGGGGCGGGGCTTCACTGACTAGGGGTCCTATAAAGGGAGCAGCCAGTCAGGCAGGGGCACAGACAGCTGCAGCGGAACAGGAGCTAGCAAACAGAGCTGTAAACAGTGGACTTTGAGAGGGAGTTCTGTTGGAGGAGAAGGTATTTGTGTGTGTTTGGTTTTGTATTGGTAGTATCTGTATGAGTAGAGGCTTTGTGCTGGGAGAGAATCTGAGCCCTGATTAGGGGGCGGGGCTTCACTGACGAGGGGTCCTATAAAGGTAGCAGCCAGTCAGGCAGCGGCACAGACGGCTGCAGCGGCACTGGAGCTAGCAAATAGAGGTGTAAACAGGGGAGTTTGAGTGGGAGTTCTGTTGGAGGAGAAGGTATTTGTGTGTGTTTGGTTTTGTATTGGTGGTATCTGTATGTGTAGGGGCTTTGTGCTGGGAGAGAAGCTGAGCCATGATTAGGGGGCGGGGCTTCACTGACTAGGCGTCCTATAAAGGGAGCAGCCAGTCAGGCAGGGGCACAGACAGCTGCAGCGGAACAGGAGCTAGCAAACAGAGCTGTAAACAGGGGAGTTTGAGTGGGAGTTCTGTTGGAGGAGAAAGTATTTGTGTGTGTTTGGTTTTGTGTTGGTGGTATCTGTATGTGTAGGGGCTTTGTGCTGAGAGAGAAGCTGAGCCCTGATTAGGGGGCGGGGCTTCACTGACTAGGGGTCCTATAAAGGCAGCAGCCAGTCAGGCAGCGGCACAGACAGCTGCAGTGGCACAGGAGCTAGCAAAGAGAGCTGTAAACAGGGGAGTTTGAGTGGGAGTTCTGTTGGAGGAGAAGGTATTTGTGTGTGTTTGGTTTTGTATTGGTGGTATCTGTATGTGTAGGGGCTTTGTGCTGGGAGAGAAGCTGAGCCCTGATTAGGGGGCGGGGCTTCACTGACTAGGCGTCCTATAAAGGGAGCAGCCAGTCAGGCTGCTGCACAGACAGCTGCAGCGGTACAGGAGCTAGCAAACAGAGCTGTAAACAGGGGAGTTTGAGTGGGAGTTCTGTTGGAGGAGAAGGTATTTGTGTGTGTTTGGTTTTGTGTTGGTGGTATCTGTATGTGTAGGGGCTTTGTGCTGAGAGAGAAGCTGAGCCCTGATTAGGGGGCGGGGCTTCACTGACTAGGGGTCCTATAAAGGTAGCAGCCAGTCAGGCAGCGGCACAGACGGCTGCAGCGGCACAGGAGCTAGCAAAGAGAGCTGTAAACAGGGGAGTTTGAGTGGGAGTTCTGTTGGAGGAGAAGGTATTTGTGTGTGTCTGGTTTTGTATTGGTGGAATCTGTATGTGTAGAGGCTTGGAGGGGCTTTGTGCTGGGAGAGAAGCTGAGCCCTGATTAGGGGGCGGGGCTTCACTGACGAGGGGTCCTATAAAGGGAGCAGCCAATCAGGCAGCGACACAGACAGCTGCAGCGGAACAGGAGCTAGCAAACAGAGCTGTAAACAAGGGAGTTTGAGTGGGAGTTCTGTTGGAGGAGAAGGTATTTGTGTGTGTGTTTGGTTTTGTATTGGTAGTATCTGTATGTGTAGAGGCTTGGACGGGCTTTGTGCTGGGAGCGAAGCTGGGCCTTGATTAGGGGGCGGGGCTTCACTGACTAGGGGTCCTATAAAGGTAGCAGCCAGTCAGGCAGCGGCACAGGAGCTAGCAAACAGAGCTGTAAACAGGGGAGTTTGAGAGGGAGTTCTGTTGGAGGAGAAGGTATTTGTGTGTGTTTGGTTTTGTATTGGTAGTATCTGTATGAGTAGAGGCTTTGTGCTGGGAGAGAATCTGAGCCCTGATTAGGGGGCGGGGCTTCACTGACTAGGGGTCCTATAAAGGGAGCAGCCAGTCAGGCAGGGGCACAGACAGCTGCAGCGGAACAGGAGCTAGCAAACAGAGCTGTAAACAGGGGACTTTGAGAGGGAGTTCTGTTGGAGGAGAAGGTATTTGTGTGTGTTTGGTTCTGTATTGGTAGTATCTGTATGAGTAGAGGATTTGTGCTGGGAGAGAATCTGAGCCCTGATTAGGGGGCGGGGCTTCACTGACTAGGGGTCCTATAAAGGTAGCAGCCAGTCAGTCAGCGGCACAGACGGCTGCAGCGGCACTGGAGCTAGCAAATAGAGCTGTAAACAGGGGAGTTTGAGTGGGAGTTCTGTTGGAGGAGAAGGTATTTGTGTGTGTTTGGTACTGTATTGGTAGTATCTGTATGTGTAGAGGCTTGGTGCTGGGAGAGAAGCTGAGCCCTGATTAGGGGGCGGGGCTTCACTGACTAGGAGCCCTAGAAAGGTAGCATCCAGTCAGGCAGCGGCACAGGAGCTAGCAAACAGAGCTGTAAACAGGGGAGTTTGAGTGGGAGTTCTGTTGGAGGAGAAGGTATTTGTGTGTGTTTGGTTTTTTGTTTGTGGTATCTGTATGTGTAGGGGCTTTTTGCTGGGAGAGAAGCTGAGCCCTGATTAGGGGGCGGGGCTTCACTGACCAGGGGTCCTATAAAGGGAGCAGCCAGTCAGGCAGCTGCACAGACAGCTGCAGCGGTACAAGAGCTTTCAAACAGAGCTGTAAACAGGGGAGTTTGAGTGGGAGTTCTGTTGGAGGAGAAGGTATTTGTGTGTGTGTTTGGTTTTGTATTGGTGGTATCTGTATGTATAGAGGCTTGGAGGGGCTTTGTGCTGGGAGAGAAGCTGAGCCCTGATTAGGGGGCGGGGCTTCACTGACGAGGGGTCCTATAAAGGGAGCAGCCAGTCAGGCAGGGGCACAGACAGCTGCAGCGGAACAGGAGCTAGCAAACAGAGCTGTAAACTGGGGACTTTGAGAGGGAGTTCTGTTGGAGGAGAAGGTATTTGTTTGTGTTTGGTTTTGTATTGGTAGTATCTGTATGAGTAGAGGCTTTGTGCAGGGAGAGAATCTGAGCCCTGATTAGGGGGCGGGGCTTCACTTACGAGGGGTCCTATAAAGGTAGCAGCCAGTCAGGCAGCGGCACAGACGGCTGCAGCGGCACTGGAGCTAGCAAATAGAGCTGTAAACAGGGGAGTTTGAGTGGGAGTTCTGTTGGAGGAGAAGGTATTTGTGTGTCTTTGGTTTTGTATTGGTGGTATCTGTATGTGTAGGGGGTTTGTGCTGGGAGAGAAGCTGAGCCCTGATTAGGGGGCGGGGCTTCACTGACTAGGGGTCCTATAAAGGGAGCAGCCAGTCAGGCTGCTGCACAGACAGCTGCAGCGGTACAGGAGCTTGCAAACAGAGCTGTAAACAGGGGAGTTTGAGTGGGAGTTCTGTTGGAGGAGAAGGTATTTGTGTGTGTTTGGTTTTCTATTGGTAGTATCTGTATGTGTAGGGGCTTGGAGGGGCTTTGTCCTGGGAGAGAAGATGAGCCCTGATTAAGGGGCGGGGCTTCGCTGACTAGGGGTCCTATGAAGGTAGCAGCCAGTCAGGCAGCGTCACAGACAGCTGCAGGGGCACAGGAGCTAGCAAACAGAGCTGTAAACAGGGGAGTTTGAGTGGGAGTTCTGTTGGAGGAGAAGGTATTTGTTTGTGTTTGGTTTTGTATTGGTAGTATCTGTATGAGTAGAGGCTTTGTGCTGGGAGAGAAGCTGAGCCCTGATTAGGGGGCGGGGCTTCACTGACTAGGGGTCCTATAAAGGGAGCAGCCAGTCAGGCTGCTGCACAGACAGCTGCAGCGGTACAGGAGCTAGCAAACAGAGCTGTAAACAGGGGAGTTTGAGTGGGAGTTCTGTTGGAGGAGAAAGTATTTGTGTGTGTTTGGTTTTGTGTTGGTGGTATCTGTATGTGTAGGCGCTTTGTGCTGGGAGAGAAGCCTAGCCCTGATTAGGGGGCGGGGCTTCACTGACGAGGGGTCCTATAAAGGGAGCAGCCAGTCAGGCAGCGACACAGACAGATGGAGCGGAACAGGAGCTAGCAAACAGAGACGTAAACAAGGGACTTTGAGAGGGAGTTCTGTTGGAGGAGAAGGTATTTGTTTGTGTTTGGTTTTGTGTTGTTGGTATCTGTATGTGTAGGGGCTTTGTGCTGAGAGAGAAGCTGAGCCCTGATTAGGGGGCGGGGCTTCACTGACGAGGGATCCTATAAAGGCAGCAGCCAGTCAGGCAGCGGCACAGACAGCTGCAGTGGCACAGGAGCTAGCAAACAGAGCTGTAAACAGGGGAGTTTGAGTGGGAGTTCTGTTGGAGGAGAAGGTATTTGTTTGTGTTTGGTTTTGTATTGGTAGTATCTGTATGAGTAGAGGCTTTGTGCTGGGAGAGAATCTGAGCCCTGATTAGGGGGCGGGGCTTCACTGACTAGGGGTCCTATAAAGGCAGCAGCCAGTCAGGCAGCGGCACAGACAGCTGCAGTGGCACAGGAGCTAGCAAAGAGAGCTGTAAACAGGGGAGTTTGAGTGGGAGTTCTGTTGGAGGAGAAGGTATTTGTGTGTGTCTGGTTTTGTATTGGTGGTATCTGTATGTGTAGAGGCTTGGAGGGGCTTTGTGCTGGGAGAGAAGCTGAGCCCTGATTAGGGGGCGGGGCTTCACTGACGAGGGGTCCTATAAAGGGAGCAGCCAGTCAGGCAGCGACACAGACAGCTGCAGCGGTACAGGAGCTAGCAAACAGAGCTGTAAACAAGGGAGTTTGAGTGGGAGTTCTGTTGGAGGAGAAGGTATTTGTGTGTGTGTTTGGTTTTGTATTGGTAGTATCTGTATGTGTAGAGGCTTGGACGGGCTTTGTGCTGGGAGCGAAGCTGGGCCTTGATTAGGGGGCAGGGTTTCACTGACTAGGGGTCCTATAAAGGGAGCAGCCAGTCAGGCAGGGGCACAGACAGCTGCAGCGGAACAGGAGCTAGCAAACAGAGCTGTAAACAGGGGACTTTGAGAGGGAGTTCTGTTGGAGGAGAAGGTATTTGTGTGTGTTTGGTTTTGTATTGGTAGTATCTGTATATGTATGGGCTTTGTGCTGGGAGAAAAGCTGAGCCCTGATTAGGGGGCGGGGCTTCACTGACTAGGGGTCCTATAAAGGGAGCAGCCAGTCAGGCAGGGGCACAGACAGCTGCAGCGGAACAGGAGCTAGCAAACAGAGCTGTAAACAGGGGAGTTTGAGTGGGAGTTCTGTTGGAGGAGAAGGTATTTGTGTGTGTTTGGTTTTGTATTGGTGGTATCTGTATGTGTAGGGGCTTTGTGCTGGGAGAGAAGCTGAGCCATGATTAGGGGGCGGGGCTTCACTGACTAGGCGTCCTATAAAGGGAGCAGCCAGTCAGGCAGGGGCACAGACAGCTGCAGCGGAACAGGAGCTAGCAAACAGAGCTGTAAACAGGGGAGTTTGAGTGGGAGTTCTGTTGGAGGAGAAAGTATTTGTGTGTGTTTGGTTTTGTGTTGGTGGTATCTGTATGTGTAGGGGCTTTGTGCTGAGAGAGAAGCTGAGCCCTGATTAGGGGGCGGGGCTTCACTGACTAGGGGTCCTATAAAGGCAGCAGCCAGTCAGGCAGCGGCACAGACAGCTGCAGTGGCACAGGAGCTA
Organism: Lepidochelys kempii; assembly: GCF_965140285.1. NCBI lineage: Eukaryota > Metazoa > Chordata > Testudines > Cheloniidae > Lepidochelys > Lepidochelys kempii. Next base: position 158,641 of record NC_136397.1, read on the forward strand.
GCAAAGAGAGCTGTAAACAGGGGAGTTTGAGTGGGAGTTCTGTTGGAGGAGAAGGTATTTGTGTGTGTCTGGTTTTGTATTGGTGGTATCTGTATGTGTAGAGGCTTGGAGGGGCTTTGTGCTGGGAGAGAAGCTGAGCCCTGATTAGGGGGCGGGGCTTCACTGACTAGGGGTCCTATAAAGGTAGCAGCCAGTCAGGCAGCGGCACAGCCGGCTGCAGCGGTACAGGAGCTAGCAAACAGAGCTGTAAACAGGGGAGTTTGAGTGGGAGTTCTGTTGGAGGAGAAGGTATTTGTGTGTGTTTGGTTTTGTGTTGGTGGTATCTGTATGTGTAGGGGCTTTGTGCTGAGAGAGAAGCTGAGCCCTGATTAGGGGGCGGGGCTTCAGTGACGAGGGGTCCTATAAAGGCAGCAGCCAGTCAGGCAGCGGCACAGACAGCTGCAGTGGCACAGGAGCTAGCAAACAGAGCTGTAAACAGGGGAGTTTGAGTGGGAGTTCTGTTGGAGGAGAAGGTATTTGTGTGTGTGTTTGGTTTTGTATTGGTGGTATCTGTATGTGTAGAGGCTTGGAGGGGCTTTGTGCTGGGAGAGAAGCTGAGCCCTGATTAGGGGGCGGGGCTTCACTGACTAGGGGTCCTATAAAGGGAGCAGCCAGTCAGGCAGGGGCACAGACAGCTGCAGCGGAACAGGAGCTAGCAAACAGAGCTGTAAACAGGGGACTTTGAGAGGGAGTTCTGTTGGAGGAGAAGGTATTTGTGTGTGTTTGGTTTTGTATTGGTAGTATCTGTATGAGTAGAGGCTTTGTGCTGGGAGAGAATCAGAGCCCTGATTAGGGGGCGGGGCTTCACTGACTAGGGGTCCTATAAAGGTAGCAGCCAGTCAGGCAGCGGCACAGACGGCTGCAGCGGCACAGGAGCTAGCAAAGAGAGCTGTAAACAGGGGAGTTTGAGTGGGAGTTCTGTTGGAGGAGAAGGTATTTGTGTGTGTCTGGTTTTGTATTGGTGGAATCTGTATGTGTAGAGGCTTGGAGGGGCTTTGTGCTGGGAGAGAAGCTGAGCCCTGATTAGGGGGCGGGGCTTCACTGACGAGGGGTCCTATAAAGGGAGCAGCCAATCAGGCAGCGACACAGACAGCTGCAGCGGAACAGGAGCTAGCAAACAGAGCTGTAAACAAGGGAGTTTGAGTGGGAGTTCTGTTGGAGGAGAAGGTATTTGTGTGTGTGTTTGGTTTTGTATTGGTAGTATCTGTATGTGTAGAGGCTTGGACGGGCTTTGTGCTGGGAGCGAAGCTGGGCCTTGATTAGGGGGCGGGGCTTCACTGACTAGGGGTCCTATAAAGGTAGCAGCCAGTCAGGCAGCGGCACAGGAGCTAGCAAACAGAGCTGTAAACAGGGGAGTTTGAGAGGGAGTTCTGTTGGAGGAGAAGGTATTTGTGTGTGTTTGGTTTTGTATTGGTAGTATCTGTATGAGTAGAGGCTTTGTGCTGGGAGAGAATCTGAGCCCTGATTAGGGGGCGGGGCTTCACTGACTAGGGGTCCTATAAAGGGAGCAGCCAGTCAGGCTGCTGCACAGACAGCTGCAGCGGTACAGGAGCTAGCAAACAGAGCTGTAAACAGGGGAGTTTGAGTGGGAGTTCTGTTGGAGGAGAAAGTATTTGTGTGTGTTTGGTTTTGTGTTGGTGGTATCTGTATGTGTAGGCGCTTTGTGCTGGGAGAGAAGCCTAGCCCTGATTAGGGGGCGGGGCTTCACTGACGAGGGGTCCTATAAAGGGAGCAGCCAGTCAGGCAGCGACACAGACAGATGGAGCGGAACAGGAGCTAGCAAACAGAGACGTAAACAAGGGACTTTGAGAGGGAGTTCTGTTGGAGGAGAAGGTATTTGTTTGTGTTTGGTTTTGTGTTGTTGGTATCTGTATGTGTAGGGGCTTTGTGCTGAGAGAGAAGCTGAGCCCTGATTAGGGGGCGGGGCTTCACTGACGAGGGATCCTATAAAGGCAGCAGCCAGTCAGGCAGCGGCACAGACAGCTGCAGTGGCACAGGAGCTAGCAAACAGAGCTGTAAACAGGGGAGTTTGAGTGGGAGTTCTGTTGGAGGAGAAGGTATTTGTGTGTGTCTGGTTTTGTATTGGTGGTATCTGTATGTGTAGAGGCTTGGAGGGGCTTTGTGCTGGGAGAGAAGCTGAGCCCTGATTAGGGGGCGGGGCTTCACTGACGAGGGGTCCTATAAAGGGAGCAGCCAGTCAGGCAGCGACACAGACAGCTGCAGCGGTACAGGAGCTAGCAAACAGAGCTGTAAACAAGGGAGTTTGAGTGGGAGTTCTGTTGGAGGAGAAGGTATTTGTGTGTGTGTTTGGTTTTGTATTGGTAGTATCTGTATGTGTAGAGGCTTGGACGGGCTTTGTGCTGGGAGCGAAGCTGGGCCTTGATTAGGGGGCAGGGTTTCACTGACTAGGGGTCCTATAAAGGGAGCAGCCAGTCAGGCAGGGGCACAGACAGCTGCAGCGGAACAGGAGCTAGCAAACAGAGCTGTAAACAGGGGACTTTGAGAGGGAGTTCTGTTGGAGGAGAAGGTATTTGTGTGTGTTTGGTTTTGTATTGGTAGTATCTGTATGAGTAGAGGCTTTGTGCTGGGAGAGAATCTGAGCCCTGATTAGGGGGCGGGGCTTCACTGACTAGGGGTCCTATAAAGGTAGCAGCCAGTCAGGCAGCGGCACAGACGGCTGCAGCGGCACTGGAGCTAGCAAATAGAGCTGTAAACAGGGGAGTTTGAGTGGGAGTTCTGTTGGAGGAGAAGGTATTTGTGTGTGTTTGGTTTTGTATTGGTAGTATTTGTATTTGTAGAGGCTTTGAGGGGCTTTGTGCTGCGAGAGAAGCTTTGCCCTGATTAGGGGGCAGGGCTTCACTGACTATGGGTCCTATAAAGGGAGCAGCCAGTCAGGCAGCTACACAGACAGCTGCAGCGGTACAGGAGCTAGCAAACAGAGCTGTAAACAGGGGAGTTTGAGTGGGAGTTCTGTTGGAGGAGAAGGTATTTGTGTGTGTTTGGTTTTGTGTTGGTGGTATCTGTATGTGTAGGGGCTTTGTGCTGGGAGAGAAGCCTAGCCCTGATTAGGGGGCGGGGCTTCACTGACGAGGCGTCCTATAAAGGGAGCAGCCAGTCAGGCAGCGACACAGACAGATGCAGCGGTACAGGAGCTAGCAAACAGAGCTGTAAACAGGGGAGTTTGAGTGGGAGTTCTGTTGGAGGAGAAGTATTTGTGTGTCTTTGGTTTTGTATTGGTAGTATCTGTATGTGTATGGGCTTTGTGCTGGGAGAAAAGCTGAGCCCTGATTAGGGGGCGGGGCTTCACTGACTAGGGGTCCTATAAAGGGAGCAGCCAGTCAGGCAGGGGCACAGACAGCTGCAGCGGAACAGGAGCTAGCAAACAGAGCTGTAAACAGGGGACTTTGAGAGGGAGTTCTGTTGGAGGAGAAGGTATTTGTGTGTGTTTGGTTTTGTATTGGTAGTATCTGTATGAGTAGAGGCTTTGTGCTGGGAGAGAATCTGAGCCCTGATGAGGGGGCGGGGCTTCACTGACTAGGGGTCCTATAAAGGTAGCAGCCAGTCAGGCAGCGGCACAGACGGCTGCAGCGGCACTGGAGCTAGCAAATAGAGGTGTAAACAGGGGAGTTTGAGTGGGAGTTCTGTTGGAGGAGAAGGTATTTGTGTGTGTTTGGTTTTGTATTGGTGGTATCTGTATGTGTAGGGGCTTTGTGCTGGGAGAGAAGCTGAGCCATGATTAGGGGGCGGGGCTTCACTGACTAGGCGTCCTATAAAGGGAGCAGCCAGTCAGGCAGCGACACAGACAGCTGCAGCGGTACAGGAGCTAGCAAACAGAGCTGTAAACAGGGGAGTTTAAGTGGGAGTTCTGTTGGAGGAGAAGGTATTTGTGTGTGTTTGGTTTTGTATTGGTAGTATCTGTATAAGTAGAGGCTTTGTGCTGGGAGAGAATCTGAGCCCTGATTGGGGGGCGGGTCTTCACTGACTAGAGGTCCTATAAAGGTTGCAGCCAGTCAGGCAGCGGCACAGACGGCTGAAGCGGCACTGGAGCTAGCAAATAGAGCTGTAAACAGGGGAGTTTGAGTGTGAGTTCTGTTGGAGGAGAAGGTATTTGTGTGTGTGTTTGGTTTTGTATTGGTGGTATCTGTATGTGTAGAGGCTTGGAGGGGCTTTGTGCTGGGAGAGAAGCTGAGCCCTGATTAGGGGGCGGGGCTTCACTGACTAGGGGTCCTATAAAGGGAGCAACCAGTCAGGCAGGTTCACAGACAGCTGCAGCGGAACAGGAGCTAGCAAACAGAGCTGTAAACAGGGGACTTTGAGAGGGAGTTCTGTTGGAGGAGAAGGTATTTGTGTGTGTTTGGTTTTGTATTGGTAGTATCTGTATGAGTAGAGGCTTTGTGCTGGGAGAGAATCTGAGCCCTGATTAGGGGGCGGGGCTTCACTGACTAGGGGTCTTATAAAGGTAGCAGCCAGTCAGGCAGCGGCACAGACGGCTGCAGCGGCACTGGAGCTAGCAAATAGAGCTGTAAACAGGGGAGTTTGAGTGGGAGTTCTGTTGGAGGAGAAGGTATTTGTGTGTGTTTGGTTTTGTGTTGGTGGTATCTGTATGTGTAGGGGCTTTGTGCTGGGAGAGAAGCCTAGCCCTGATTAGGGGGCGGGGCTTCACTGACGAGGGGTCCTATAAAGGGAGCAGCCAGTCAGGCAGCGACACAGACAGATGAAGCGGTACAGGAGCTTGCAAACAGAGCTGTAAACAGGGGAGTTTGAGTGGGAGTTCTGTTGGAGGAGAAGTATTTGTGTGTCTTTGGTTTTGTATTGGTAGTATCTGTATATGTATGGGCTTTGTGCTGGGAGAAAAGCTGAGCCCTGATTAGGGGGCGGGGCTTCACTGACTAGGGGTCCTATAAAGGGAGCAGCCAGTCAGGCAGGGGCACAGACAGCTGCAGCGGAACAGGAGCTAGCAAACAGAGCTGTAAACAGTGGACTTTGAGAGGGAGTTCTGTTGGAGGAGAAGGTATTTGTGTGTGTTTGGTTTTGTATTGGTAGTATCTGTATGAGTAGAGGCTTTGTGCTGGGAGAGAATCTGAGCCCTGATTAGGGGGCGGGGCTTCACTGACGAGGGGTCCTATAAAGGTAGCAGCCAGTCAGGCAGCGGCACAGACGGCTGCAGCGGCACTGGAGCTAGCAAATAGAGGTGTAAACAGGGGAGTTTGAGTGGGAGTTCTGTTGGAGGAGAAGGTATTTGTGTGTGTTTGGTTTTGTATTGGTGGTATCTGTATGTGTAGGGGCTTTGTGCTGGGAGAGAAGCTGAGCCATGATTAGGGGGCGGGGCTTCACTGACTAGGCGTCCTATAAAGGGAGCAGCCAGTCAGGCAGGGGCACAGACAGCTGCAGCGGAACAGGAGCTAGCAAACAGAGCTGTAAACAGGGGAGTTTGAGTGGGAGTTCTGTTGGAGGAGAAAGTATTTGTGTGTGTTTGGTTTTGTGTTGGTGGTATCTGTATGTGTAGGGGCTTTGTGCTGAGAGAGAAGCTGAGCCCTGATTAGGGGGCGGGGCTTCACTGACTAGGGGTCCTATAAAGGCAGCAGCCAGTCAGGCAGCGGCACAGACAGCTGCAGTGGCACAGGAGCTAGCAAAGAGAGCTGTAAACAGGGGAGTTTGAGTGGGAGTTCTGTTGGAGGAGAAGGTATTTGTGTGTGTCTGGTTTTGTATTGGTGGTATCTGTATGTGTAGAGGCTTGGAGGGGCTTTGTGCTGGGAGAGAAGCTGAGCCCTGATTAGGGGGCGGGGCTTCACTGACTAGGCGTCCTATAAAGGGAGCAGCCAGTCAGGCTGCTGCACAGACAGCTGCAGCGGTACAGGAGCTAGCAAACAGAGCTGTAAACAGGGGAGTTTGAGTGGGAGTTCTGTTGGAGGAGAAGGTATTTGTGTGTGTTTGGTTTTGTGTTGGTGGTATCTGTATGTGTAGGGGCTTTGTGCTGAGAGAGAAGCTGAGCCCTGATTAGGGGGCGGGGCTTCAGTGACGAGGGGTCCTATAAAGGCAGCAGCCAGTCAGGCAGCGGCACAGACAGCTGCAGTGGCACAGGAGCTAGCAAACAGAGCTGTAAACAGGGGAGTTTGAGTGGGAGTTCTGTTGGAGGAGAAGGTATTTGTGTGTGTGTTTGGTTTTGTATTGGTGGTATCTGTATGTGTAGAGGCTTGGAGGGGCTTTGTGCTGGGAGAGAAGCTGAGCCCTGATTAGGGGGCGGGGCTTCACTGACTAGGGGTCCTATAAAGGGAGCAGCCAGTCAGGCAGGGGCACAGACAGCTGCAGCGGAACAGGAGCTAGCAAACAGAGCTGTAAACAGGGGACTTTGAGAGGGAGTTCTGTTGGAGGAGAAGGTATTTGTGTGTGTTTGGTTTTGTATTGGTAGTATCTGTATGAGTAGAGGCTTTGTGCTGGGAGAGAATCAGAGCCCTGATTAGGGGGCGGGGCTTCACTGACTAGGGGTCCTATAAAGGTAGCAGCCAGTCAGGCAGCGGCACAGACGGCTGCAGCGGCACAGGAGCTAGCAAAGAGAGCTGTAAACAGGGGAGTTTGAGTGGGAGTTCTGTTGGAGGAGAAGGTATTTGTGTGTGTCTGGTTTTGTATTGGTGGAATCTGTATGTGTAGAGGCTTGGAGGGGCTTTGTGCTGGGAGAGAAGCTGAGCCCTGATTAGGGGGCGGGGCTTCACTGACGAGGGGTCCTATAAAGGGAGCAGCCAATCAGGCAGCGACACAGACAGCTGCAGCGGAACAGGAGCTAGCAAACAGAGCTGTAAACAAGGGAGTTTGAGTGGGAGTTCTGTTGGAGGAGAAGGTATTTGTGTGTGTGTTTGGTTTTGTATTGGTAGTATCTGTATGTGTAGAGGCTTGGACGGGCTTTGTGCTGGGAGCGAAGCTGGGCCTTGATTAGGGGGCGGGGCTTCACTGACTAGGGGTCCTATAAAGGTAGCAGCCAGTCAGGCAGCGGCACAGGAGCTAGCAAACAGAGCTGTAAACAGGGGAGTTTGAGAGGGAGTTCTGTTGGAGGAGAAGGTATTTGTGTGTGTTTGGTTTTGTATTGGTAGTATCTGTATGAGTAGAGGCTTTGTGCTGGGAGAGAATCTGAGCCCTGATTAGGGGGCGGGGCTTCACTGACTAGGGGTCCTATAAAGGGAGCAGCCAGTCAGGCAGGGGCACAGACAGCTGCAGCGGAACAGGAGCTAGCAAACAGAGCTGTAAACAGGGGACTTTGAGCGGGAGTTCTGTTGGAGGAGAAGGTATTTGTGTGTGTTTGGTTCTGTATTGGTAGTATCTGTATGAGTAGAGGATTTGTGCTGGGAGAGAATCTGAGCCCTGATTAGGGGGCGGGGCTTCACTGACTAGGGGTCCTATAAAGGTAGCAGCCAGTCAGTCAGCGGCACAGACGGCTGCAGCGGCACTGGAGCTAGCAAATAGAGCTGTAAACAGGGGAGTTTGAGTGGGAGTTCTGTTGGAGGAGAAGGTATTTGTGTGTGTTTGGTACTGTATTGGTAGTATCTGTATGTGTAGAGGCTTGGTGCTGGGAGAGAAGCTGAGCCCTGATTAGGGGGCGGGGCTTCACTGACTAGGAGCCCTAGAAAGGTAGCATCCAGTCAGGCAGCGGCACAGGAGCTAGCAAACAGAGCTGTAAACAGGGGAGTTTGAGTGGGAGTTCTGTTGGAGGAGAAGGTATTTGTGTGTGTTTGGTTTTTTGTTTGTGGTATCTGTATGTGTAGGGGCTTTTTGCTGGGAGAGAAGCTGAGCCCTGATTAGGGGGCGGGGCTTCACTGACGAGGGGTCCTATAAAGGGAGCAGCCAGTCAGGCAGGGGCACAGACAGCTGCAGCGGAACAGGAGCTAGCAAACAGAGCTGTAAACAGGGGACTTTGAGAGGGAGTTCTGTTGGATTAGAAGGTATTTGTGTGTGTGTTTGGTTTTGTATTGGTGGTATCTGTATGTATAGAGGCTTGGAGGGGCTTTGTGCTGGGAGAGAAGCTGAGCCCTGATTAGGGGGCGGGGCTTCACTGACGAGGGGTCCTATAAAGGGAGCAGCCAGTCAGGCAGGGGCACAGACAGCTGCAGCGGAACAGGAGCTAGCAAACAGAGCTGTAAACTGGGGACTTTGAGAGGGAGTTCTGTTGGAGGAGAAGGTATTTGTTTGTGTTTGGTTTTGTATTGGTAGTATCTGTATGAGTAGAGGCTTTGTGCTGGGAGAGAATCTGAGCCCTGATTAGGGGGCGGGGCTTCACTGACGAGGGGTCCTATAAAGGTAGCAGCCAGTCAGGCAGCGGCACAGATGGCTGTAGCGGCACTGGAGCTAGCAAATAGAGCTGTAAACAGGGGAGTTTGAGTGGGAGTTCTGTTGGAGGAGAAGGTATTTGTGTGTGTTTGGTTTTGTATTGGTGGTATCTGTATGTGTAGGGGGTTTGTGCTGGGAGAGAAGCTGAGCCCTGATTAGGGGGCGGGGCTTCACTGACTAGGGGTCCTATAAAGGGAGCAGCCAGTCAGGCTGCTGCACAGACAGCTGCAGCGGTACAGGAGCTTGCAAACAGAGCTGTAAACAGGGGAGTTTGAGTGGGAGTTCTGTTGGAGGAGAAGGTATTTGTGTGTGTTTGGTTTTCTATTGGTAGTATCTGTATGTGTAGGGGCTTGGAGGGGCTTTGTCCTGGGAGAGAAGATGAGCCCTGATTAAGGGGCGGGGCTTCGCTGACTAGGGGTCCTATGAAGGTAGCAGCCAGTCAGGCAGCGTCACAGACAGCTGCAGGGGCACAGGAGCTAGCAAACAGAGCTGTAAACAGGGGACTTTCAGAGGGAGTTCTGTTGGATTAGAAGGTATTTGTTTGTGTTTGGTTTTCTATTGGTAGTATCTGTATGTGTAGGGGCTTGGAGGGGCTTTGTGCTGGGAGAGAAGCTGAGCCCTGATTAGGGGGCGGGGCTTCACTGACTAGGGGTCCTATAAAGGGAGCAGCCAGTCAGGCAGCGACACAGACAGCTGCAGCGGTACAGGAGCTAGCAAACAGAGCTGTAAACAGGGGAGTTTGAGTGGGAGTTCTGTTGGAGGAGAAAGTATTTGTGTGTGTTTGGTTTTGTGTTGGTGGTATCTGTATGTGTAGGCGCTTTGTGCTGGGAGAGAAGCCTAGCCCTGATTAGGGGGCGGGGCTTCACTGACGAGGGGTCCTATAAAGGGAGCAGCCAGTCAGGCAGCGACACAGACAGATGGAGCGGAACAGGAGCTAGCAAACAGAGACGTAAACAGGGGACTTTGAGAGGGAGTTCTGTTGGAGGAGAAGGTATTTGTTTGTGTTTGGTTTTGTATTGGTAGTATCTGTATGAGTAGAGGCTTTGTGCTGGGAGAGAAGCTGAGCCCTGATTAGGGGGCGGGGCTTCACTGACTAGGGGTCCTATAAAGGTAGCAGCCAGTCAGGCTGCTGCACAGACAGCTGCAGCGGTACAGGAGCTAGCAAACAGAGCTGTAAACAGGGGAGTTTGAGTGGGAGTTCTGTTGGAGGAGAAGGTATTTGTGTGTGTTTGGTTTTGTGTTGGTGGTATCTGTATGTGTAGGGGCTTTGTGCTGGGAGAGAAGCCTAGCCCTGATTAGGGGGCGGGGCTTCACTGACGAGGGGTCCTATAAAGGGAGCAGCCAGTCAGGCAGCGACACAGACAGATGAAGCGGTACAGGAGCTTGCAAACAGAGCTGTAAACAGGGGAGTTTGAGTGGGAGTTCTGTTGGAGGAGAAGTATTTGTGTGTCTTTGGTTTTGTATTGGTAGTATCTGTATATGTATGGGCTTTGTGCTGGGAGAAAAGCTGAGCCCTGATTAGGGGGCGGGGCTTCACTGACTAGGGGTCCTATAAAGGGAGCAGCCAGTCAGGCAGGGGCACAGACAGCTGCAGCGGAACAGGAGCTAGCAAACAGAGCTGTAAACAGTGGACTTTGAGAGGGAGTTCTGTTGGAGGAGAAGGTATTTGTGTGTGTTTGGTTTTGTATTGGTAGTATCTGTATGAGTAGAGGCTTTGTGCTGGGAGAGAATCTGAGCCCTGATTAGGGGGCGGGGCTTCACTGACGAGGGGTCCTATAAAGGTAGCAGCCAGTCAGGCAGCGGCACAGACGGCTGCAGCGGCACTGGAGCTAGCAAATAGAGGTGTAAACAGGGGAGTTTGAGTGGGAGTTCTGTTGGAGGAGAAGGTATTTGTGTGTGTTTGGTTTTGTATTGGTGGTATCTGTATGTGTAGGGGCTTTGTGCTGGGAGAGAAGCTGAGCCATGATTAGGGGGCGGGGCTTCACTGACTAGGCGTCCTATAAAGGGAGCAGCCAGTCAGGCAGGGGCACAGACAGCTGCAGCGGAACAGGAGCTAGCAAACAGAGCTGTAAACAGGGGAGTTTGAGTGGGAGTTCTGTTGGAGGAGAAAGTATTTGTGTGTGTTTGGTTTTGTGTTGGTGGTATCTGTATGTGTAGGCGCTTTGTGCTGGGAGAGAAGCCTAGCCCTGATTAGGGGGCGGGGCTTCACTGACGAGGGGTCCTATAAAGGGAGCAGCCAGTCAGGCAGCGACACAGACAGATGGAGCGGAACAGGAGCTAGCAAACAGAGACGTAAACAGGGGACTTTGAGAGGGAGTTCTGTTGGAGGAGAAGGTATTTGTTTGTGTTTGGTTTTGTATTGGTAGTATCTGTATGAGTAGAGGCTTTGTGCTGGGAGAGAAGCTGAGCCCTGATTAGGGGGCGGGGCTTCACTGACTAGGGGTCCTATAAAGGTAGCAGCCAGTCAGGCTGCTGCACAGACAGCTGCAGCGGTACAGGAGCTAGCAAACAGAGCTGTAAACAGGGGAGTTTGAGTGGGAGTTCTGTTGGAGGAGAAGGTATTTGTGTGTGTTTGGTTTTGTGTTGGTGGTATCTGTATGTGTAGGGGCTTTGTGCTGGGAGAGAAGCCTAGCCCTGATTAGGGGGCGGGGCTTCACTGACGAGGGGTCCTATAAAGGGAGCAGCCAGTCAGGCAGCGACACAGACAGATGAAGCGGTACAGGAGCTTGCAAACAGAGCTGTAAACAGGGGAGTTTGAGTGGGAGTTCTGTTGGAGGAGAAGTATTTGTGTGTCTTTGGTTTTGTATTGGTAGTATCTGTATATGTATGGGCTTTGTGCTGGGAGAAAAGCTGAGCCCTGATTAGGGGGCGGGGCTTCACTGACTAGGGGTCCTATAAAGGGAGCAGCCAGTCAGGCAGGGGCACAGACAGCTGCAGCGGAACAGGAGCTAGCAAACAGAGCTGTAAACAGTGGACTTTGAGAGGGAGTTCTGTTGGAGGAGAAGGTATTTGTGTGTGTTTGGTTTTGTATTGGTAGTATCTGTATGAGTAGAGGCTTTGTGCTGGGAGAGAATCTGAGCCCTGATTAGGGGGCGGGGCTTCACTGACGAGGGGTCCTATAAAGGTAGCAGCCAGTCAGGCAGCGGCACAGACGGCTGCAGCGGCACTGGAGCTAGCAAATAGAGGTGTAAACAGGGGAGTTTGAGTGGGAGTTCTGTTGGAGGAGAAGGTATTTGTGTGTGTTTGGTTTTGTATTGGTGGTATCTGTATGTGTAGGGGCTTTGTGCTGGGAGAGTAGCTGAGCCATGATTAGGGGGCGGGGCTTCACTGACTAGGCGTCCTATAAAGGGAGCAGCCAGTCAGGCAGGGGCACAGACAGCTGCAGCGGAACAGGAGCTAGCAAACAGAGCTGTAAACAGGGGAGTTTGAGTGGGAGTTCTGTTGGAGGAGAAAGTATTTGTGTGTGTTTGGTTTTGTGTTGGTGGTATCTGTATGTGTAGGGGCTTTGTGCTGAGAGAGAAGCTGAGCCCTGATTAGGGGGCGGGGCTTCACTGACTAGGGGTCCTATAAAGGCAGCAGCCAGTCAGGCAGCGGCACAGACAGCTGCAGTGGCACAGGAGCTAGCAAAGAGAGCTGTAAACAGGGGAGTTTGAGTGGGAGTTCTGTTGGAGGAGAAGGTATTTGTGTGTGTCTGGTTTTGTATTGGTGGTATCTGTATGTGTAGAGGCTTGGAGGGGCTTTGTGCTGGGAGAGAAGCTGAGCCCTGATTAGGGGGCGGGGCTTCACTGACTAGGCGTCCTATAAAGGGAGCAGCCAGTCAGGCTGCTGCACAGACAGCTGCAGCGGTACAGGAGCTAGCAAACAGAGCTGTAAACAGGGGAGTTTGAGTGGGAGTTCTGTTGGAGGAGAAGGTATTTGTGTGTGTTTGGTTTTGTGTTGGTGGTATCTGTATGTGTAGGGGCTTTGTGCTGAGAGAGAAGCTGAGCCCTGATTAGGGGGCGGGGCTTCAGTGACGAGGGGTCCTATAAAGGCAGCAGCCAGTCAGGCAGCGGCACAGACAGCTGCAGTGGCACAGGAGCTAGCAAACAGAGCTGTAAACAGGGGAGTTTGAGTGGGAGTTCTGTTGGAGGAGAAGGTATTTGTGTGTGTGTTTGGTTTTGTATTGGTGGTATCTGTATGTGTAGAGGCTTGGAGGGGCTTTGTGCTGGGAGAGAAGCTGAGCCCTGATTAGGGGGCGGGGCTTCACTGACTAGGGGTCCTATAAAGGGAGCAGCCAGTCAGGCAGGGGCACAGACAGCTGCAGCGGAACAGGAGCTAGCAAACAGAGCTGTAAACAGGGGACTTTGAGAGGGAGTTCTGTTGGAGGAGAAGGTATTTGTGTGTGTTTGGTTTTGTATTGGTAGTATCTGTATGAGTAGAGGCTTTGTGCTGGGAGAGAATCAGAGCCCTGATTAGGGGGCGGGGCTTCACTGACTAGGGGTCCTATAAAGGTAGCAGCCAGTCAGGCAGCGGCACAGACGGCTGCAGCGGCACAGGAGCTAGCAAAGAGAGCTGTAAACAGGGGAGTTTGAGTGGGAGTTCTGTTGGAGGAGAAGGTATTTGTGTGTGTCTGGTTTTGTATTGGTGGAATCTGTATGTGTAGAGGCTTGGAGGGGCTTTGTGCTGGGAGAGAAGCTGAGCCCTGATTAGGGGGCGGGGCTTCACTGACGAGGGGTCCTATAAAGGGAGCAGCCAATCAGGCAGCGACACAGACAGCTGCAGCGGAACAGGAGCTAGCAAACAGAGCTGTAAACAAGGGAGTTTGAGTGGGAGTTCTGTTGGAGGAGAAGGTATTTGTGTGTGTGTTTGGTTTTGTATTGGTAGTATCTGTATGTGTAGAGGCTTGGACGGGCTTTGTGCTGGGAGCGAAGCTGGGCCTTGATTAGGGGGCGGGGCTTCACTGACTAGGGGTCCTATAAAGGTAGCAGCCAGTCAGGCAGCGGCACAGGAGCTAGCAAACAGAGCTGTAAACAGGGGAGTTTGAGAGGGAGTTCTGTTGGAGGAGAAGGTATTTGTGTGTGTTTGGTTTTGTATTGGTAGTATCTGTATGAGTAGAGGCTTTGTGCTGGGAGAGAATCTGAGCCCTGATTAGGGGGCGGGGCTTCACTGACTAGGGGTCCTATAAAGGGAGCAGCCAGTCAGGCAGGGGCACAGACAGCTGCAGCGGAACAGGAGCTAGCAAACAGAGCTGTAAACAGGGGACTTTGAGCGGGAGTTCTGTTGGAGGAGAAGGTATTTGTGTGTGTTTGGTTCTGTATTGGTAGTATCTGTATGAGTAGAGGATTTGTGCTGGGAGAGAATCTGAGCCCTGATTAGGGGGCGGGGCTTCACTGACTAGGGGTCCTATAAAGGTAGCAGCCAGTCAGTCAGCGGCACAGACGGCTGCAGCGGCACTGGAGCTAGCAAATAGAGCTGTAAACAGGGGAGTTTGAGTGGGAGTTCTGTTGGAGGAGAAGGTATTTGTGTGTGTTTGGTACTGTATTGGTAGTATCTGTATGTGTAGAGGCTTGGTGCTGGGAGAGAAGCTGAGCCCTGATTAGGGGGCGGGGCTTCACTGACTAGGAGCCCTAGAAAGGTAGCATCCAGTCAGGCAGCGGCACAGGAGCTAGCAAACAGAGCTGTAAACAGGGGAGTTTGAGTGGGAGTTCTGTTGGAGGAGAAGGTATTTGTGTGTGTTTGGTTTTTTGTTTGTGGTATCTGTATGTGTAGGGGCTTTTTGCTGGGAGAGAAGCTGAGCCCTGATTAGGGGGCGGGGCTTCACTGACGAGGGGTCCTATAAAGGGAGCAGCCAGTCAGGCAGGGGCACAGACAGCTGCAGCGGAACAGGAGCTAGCAAACAGAGCTGTAAACAGGGGACTTTGAGAGGGAGTTCTGTTGGATTAGAAGGTATTTGTGTGTGTGTTTGGTTTTGTATTGGTGGTATCTGTATGTATAGAGGCTTGGAGGGGCTTTGTGCTGGGAGAGAAGCTGAGCCCTGATTAGGGGGCGGGGCTTCACTGACGAGGGGTCCTATAAAGGGAGCAGCCAGTCAGGCAGGGGCACAGACAGCTGCAGCGGAACAGGAGCTAGCAAACAGAGCTGTAAACTGGGGACTTTGAGAGGGAGTTCTGTTGGAGGAGAAGGTATTTGTTTGTGTTTGGTTTTGTATTGGTAGTATCTGTATGAGTAGAGGCTTTGTGCTGGGAGAGAATCTGAGCCCTGATTAGGGGGCGGGGCTTCACTGACGAGGGGTCCTATAAAGGTAGCAGCCAGTCAGGCAGCGGCACAGATGGCTGTAGCGGCACTGGAGCTAGCAAATAGAGCTGTAAACAGGGGAGTTTGAGTGGGAGTTCTGTTGGAGGAGAAGGTATTTGTGTGTGTGTTTGGTTTTGTATTGGTAGTATTTGTATTTGTAGAGGCTTGGAGGGGCTTTGTGCTGCGAGAGAAGCTTTGCCCTGATTAGGGGGCGGGGCTTCACTGACTATGGGTCCTATAAAGGGAGCAGCCAGTCAGGCAGCTACACAGACAGCTGCAGCGGTACAGGAGCTAGCAAACAGAGCTGTAAACAGGGGAGTTTGAGTGGGAGTTCTGTTGGAGGAGAAGGTATTTGTGTGTGTTTGGTTTTGTGTTGGTGGTATCTGTATGTGTAGGGGCTTTGTGCTGGGAGAGAAGCCTAGCCCTGATTAGGGGGCGGGGCTTCACTGACGAGGGGTCCTATAAAGGGAGCAGCCAGTCAGGCAGCGACACAGACAGATGAAGCGGTACAGGAGCTTGCAAACAGAGCTGTAAACAGGGGAGTTTGAGTGGGAGTTCTGTTGGAGGAGAAGTATTTGTGTGTCTTTGGTTTTGTATTGGTAGTATCTGTATATGTATGGGCTTTGTGCTGGGAGAAAAGCTGAGCCCTGATTAGGGGGCGGGGCTTCACTGACTAGGGGTCCTATAAAGGGAGCAGCCAGTCAGGCAGGGGCACAGACAGCTGCAGCGGAACAGGAGCGAGCAAACAGAGCTGTAAACAGTGGACTTTGAGAGGGAGTTCTGTTGGAGGAGAAGGTATTTGTGTGTGTTTGGTTTTGTATTGGTAGTATCTGTATGAGTAGAGGCTTTGTGCTGGGAGAGAATCTGAGCCCTGATTAGGGGGCGGGGCTTCACTGACGAGGGGTCCTATAAAGGGAGTAGCCAGTCAGGCAGTGACACAGACAGCTGCAGCGGTACAGGAGCTAGCAAACAGAGCTGTAAACAAGGGAGTTTGAGTGGGAGTTCTGTTGGAGGAGAAGGTATTTGTGTGTGTGTTTGGTTTTGTATTGGTAGTATCTGTATGTGTAGAGGCTTGGACGGGCTTTGTGCTGGGAGCGAAGCTGGGCCTTGATTAGGGGGCGGGGCTTCACTGACTAGGAGTCCTATAAAGGTAGCAGCCAGTCAGGCAGCGGCACAGGAGCTAGCAAACAGAGCTGTAAACAGGGGAGTTTGAGTGGGAGTTCTGTTGGAAGAGAAGGTATTTGTGTGTGTTTGGTTTTGTATTGGTAGTATCTGTATGAGTAGAGGCTTTGTGCTGGGAGAGAATCTGAGCCCTGATTAGGGGGCGGGGCTTCACTGACTAGGGGTCCTATAAAGGCAGCAGCCAGTCAGGCAGTGGCAGAGACAGCTGCAGTGGCACAGGAGCTAGCAAACAGAGCTGTAAACAGGGGAGTTTGAGTGGGAGTTCTGTTGGAGGAGAAGGTATTTGTGTGTGTGTTTGGTTCTGTATTGGTGGTATCTGTATGTGTAGAGGCTTGGAGGGGCTTTGTGCTGGGAGAGAAGCTGAGCCCTGATTAGGGGGCGGGGCTTCACTGACTAGGGGTCCTATAAAGGGTGCAGCCAGTCAGGCAGGTTCACAGACAGCTGCAGCGGAACAGGAGCTAGCAAACAGAGCTGTAAACAGGGGACTTTGAGAGGGAGTTCTGTTGGAGGAGAAGGTATTTGTTTGTGTTTGGTTCTGTATTGGTAGTATCTGTATGAGTAGAGGCTTTGTGCTGGGAGAGAATCTGAGCCCTGATTAGGGGGCGGGGCTTCACTGACTAGGGGTCCTATAAAGGTAGCAGCCAGTGAGGCAGCGGCACAGACGGCTGCAGCGGCACTGGAGCTAGCAAATAGAGCTGTAAACAGGGGAGTTTGAGTGGGAGTTCTGTTGGAGGAGAAGGTATTTGTGTGTGTTTGGTTTTGTATTGGTGGTATCTGTATGTGTAGGGGCTTTGTGCTGGGAGAGAAGCTGAGCCCTGATTAGGGGGCGGGGCTTCACTGACTAGGCGTCCTATAAAGGGAGCAGCCAGTCAGGCAGCGGCACAGACAGCTGCAGCGGCACTGGAGCTAGCAAATAGAGCTGTAAACAGGGGAGTTTGAGTGGGAGTTCTGTTGGAGGAGAAGGTATTTGTGTTTGTTTGGTTTTGTGTTGGTGGTATCTGTATGTGTAGGCGCTTTGTGCTGGGAGAGAAGCCGAGCCCTGATTAGGGGGCGGGGCTTCACTGACGAGGGGTCCTATAAAGGGAGCAGCCAGCCAGGCAGGGGCACAGACAGCTGCAGCGGAACAGGAGCTAGCAAACAGAGCTGTAAACAGGGGACTTTGAGAGGGAGTTCTGTTGGAGGAGAAGGTATTTGTGTGTGTTTGGTTTTGTATTGGTGGTATCTGTATGAGTAGAGGCTTTGTGCTGGGAGAGAATCTGAGCCCTGATTAGGGGGCGGGGCTTCACTGACTAGGCGTCCTATAAAGGCAGCAGCCAGTCAGGCAGCGGCACAGACAGCTGCAGTGGCACAGGAGCTAGCAAACAGAGCTGTAAACAGGGGAGTTTGAGTGGGAGTTCTGTTGGAGGAGAAGGTATTTGTGTGTGTGTTTGGTTTTGTATTGGTGGTATCTGTATGTGTAGAGGCTTGGAGGGGCTTTGTGCTGGGAGAGAAGCTGAGCCCTGATTAGGGGGCGGGGCTTCACTGACTAGGGGTCCTATAAAGGGAGCAGCCAGTCAGGCAGGGGCACAGACAGCTGCAGCGGAACAGGAGCTAGCAAATAGAGCTGTAAACAGGGGAGTTTGAGTGGGAGTTCTGTTGGAGGAGAAGGTATTTGTGTTTGTTTGGTTTTGTATTGGTAGTATTTGTATGTGTAGAGGCTTGGAGGGGCTTTGTGCTGCGAGAGAAGCTGAGCCCTGATTAGGGGGCGGGGCTTCACTGACTATGGGTCCTATAAAGGGAGCAGCCAGTCAGGCAGCGACACAGACAGCTGCAGCGGTACAGGAGCTAGCAAACAGAGCTGTAAACAGGGGAGTTTAAGTGGGAGTTCTGTTGGAGGAGAAGGTATTTGTGTGTGTTTGGTTTTGTGTTGGTGGTATCTGTATGTGTAGGCGCTTTGTGCTGGGAGAGAAGCCTAGCCCTGATTAGGGGGCTGGGCTTCACTGACGGGGGGTCCTATAAAGGAAGCAGCCAGTCAGGCAGCGACACAGACAGATGCAGCGGAACAGGAGCTAGCAAACAGAGCTGTAAACAGGGGACTTTGAGTGGGAGTTCTGTTGGAGGAGAAGGTATTTGTGTGTGTTTGGTTTTGTATTGGTAGTATCTGTATGAGTAGAGGCTTTGTGATGGGAGAGAATCTGAGCCCTGATTAGGGGGCGGGGCTTCACTGACTAGGCGTCCTATAAAGGGAGCAGCCAGTCAGGCTGCTGCACAGACAGCTGCAGCGGTACAGGAGCTAGCAAACAGAGCTGTAAACAGGGGAGTTTGAGTGGGAGTTCTGTTGGAGGAGAAGGTATTTGTGTGTGTTTGGTTTTGTGTTGGTGGTATCTGTATGTGTAGGGGCTTTGTGCTGAGAGAGAAGCTGAGCCCTGATTAGGGGGCGGGGCTTCAGTGACGAGGGGTCCTATAAAGGCAGCAGCCAGTCAGGCAGCGGCACAGACAGCTGCAGTGGCACAGGAGCTAGCAAACAGAGCTGTAAACAGGGGAGTTTGAGTGGGAGTTCTGTTGGAGGAGAAGGTATTTGTGTGTGTGTTTGGTTTTGTCTTGGTGGTATCTGTATGTGTCGAGGCTTGGACGGGCTTTGTGCTGGGAGCGAAGCTGGGCCTTGATTAGGGGGCGGGGCTTCACTGACTAGGAGTCCTATAAAGGTAGCAGCCAGTCAGGCAGCGGCACAGGAGCTAGCAAACAGAGCTGTAAACAGGGGAGTTTGAGTGGGAGTTCTGTTGGAAGAGAAGGTATTTGTGTGTGTTTGGTTTTGTATTGGTAGTATCTGTATGAGTAGAGGCTTTGTGCTGGGAGAGAATCTGAGCCCTGATTAGGGGGCGGGGCTTCACTGACTAGGGGTCCTATAAAGGGAGCAGCCAGTCAGGCAGGTTCACAGACAGCTGCAGCGGAACAGGAGCTAGCAAACAGAGCTGTAAACAGGGGACTTTGAGAGGGAGTTCTGTTGGAGGAGAAGGTATTTGTTTGTGTTTGGTTTTGTATTGGTAGTATCTGTATGAGTAGAGGCTTTGTGCTGGGAGAGAATCTGAGCCCTGATTAGGGGGCGGGGCTTCACTGACTAGGGGTCCTATAAAGGTAGCAGCCAGTCAGGCAGCGGCGCAGACGGCTGCAGCGGCACTGGAGCTAGCAAATAGAGCTGTAAACAGGGGAGTTTGAGTGGGAGTTCTGTTGGAGGAGAAGGTATTTGTGTTTGTTTGGTTTTGTATTGGTAGTATTTGTATGTGTAGAGGCTTGGAGGGGCTTAGTGCTGCGAGAGAAGCTTTGCCCTGATTAGGGGGCGGGGCTTCACTGACTATGGGTCCTATAAAGGGAGCAGCTAGTCAGGCAGCGACACAGACAGCTGCAGCGGTACAGGAGCTAGCAAACAGAGCTGTAAACAGGGGAGTTTGAGTGGGAGTTCTGTTGGAGGAGAAGGTATTTGTGTGTGTTTGGTTTTGTGTTGGTGGTATCTGTATGTGTAGGGGCTTTGTGCTGGGAGAGAAGCCTAGCCCTGATTATGGGGCGGGGCTTCACTGACGAGGGGTCCTATAAAGGGAGCAGCCAGTCAGGCAGCGACACAGACAGATGCAGCGGTACAGGAGCTAGCAAACAGAGCTGTAAACAGGGGAGTTTGAGTGGGAGTTCTGTTGGAGGAGAAGTATTTGTGTGTCTTTGGTTTTGTATTGGTAGTATCTGTATGAGTAGAGGCTTTGTGCTGGGAGAAAAGCTGAGCCCTGATTAGGGGGCGGGGCTTCACTGACTAGGGGTCCTATAAAGGTAGCAGCCAGTCAGGCAGCGGCACAGACGGCTGCAGCGGCACTGGAGCTAGCAAATAGAGCTGTAAACAGGGGAGTTTGAGTGGGAGTTCTGTTGGAGGAGAAGGTATTTGTGTGTGTTTGGTTTTGTATTGGTGGTATCTGTATGTGTAGGGGCTTTGTGCTGGGAGAGAAGCTGAGCCCTGATTAGGGGGCGGGGCTTCACTGACTAGGCGTCCTATAAAGGGAGCAGCCAGTCAGGCAGCGGCACAGACGGCTGCAGCGGCACTGGAGCTAGCAAATAGAGCTGTAAACAGGGGAGTTTGAGTGGGAGTTCTGTTGGAGGAGAAGGTATTTGTGTTTGTTTGGTTTTGTATTGGTAGTATTTGTATGTGTAGAGGCTTGGAGGGGCTTTGTGCTGCGAGAGAAGCTGAGCCCTGATTAGGGGGCGGGGCTTCACTGACTATGGGTCCTATAAAGGGAGCAGCCAGTCAGGCAGCGACACAGACAGCTGCAGCGGTACAGGAGCTAGCAAACAGAGCTGTAAACAGGGGAGTTTAAGTGGGAGTTCTGTTGGAGAAGGTATTTGTGTGTGTTTGGTTTTGTGTTGGTGGTATCTGTATGTGTAGGCGCTTTGTGCTGGGAGAGAAGCCTAGCCCTGATTAGGGGGCTGGGCTTCACTGACGGGGAGTCCTATAAAGGGAGCAGCCAGTCAGGCAGCGACACAGACAGATGCAGCGGAACAGGAGCTAGCAAACAGAGCTGTAAACAGGGGAGTTTGAGTGGGAGTTCTGTTGGAGGAGAAGGTATTTGTGTGTGTGTTTGGTTTTGTATTGGTAGTATCTGTATGAGTAGAGGCTTTGTGCTGGGAGAGAATCTGAGCCCTGATTAGGGGGCGGGGCTTCACTGACTAGGGGTCCTATAAAGGTAGCAGCCAGTCAGGCAGCGGCACAGACAGCTGCAGTGGCACAGGAGCTAGCAAACAGAGCTGTAAACAGGGGAGTTTGAGTGGGAGTTCTGTTGGAGGAGAAGGTATTTGTGTGTGTGTTTGGTTTTGTATTGGTGGTATCTGTGTGTGTAGAGGCTTGGACGGGCTTTGTGCTGGGAGCGAAGCTGGGCCTTGATTAGGGGGCGGGGCTTCACTGACTAGGAGTCCTATAAAGGTAGCAGCCAGTCAGGCAGCGGCACAGGAGCTAGCAAACAGAGCTGTAAACAGGGGAGTTTGAGTGGGAGTTCTGTTGGAAGAGAAGGTATTTGTGTGTGTTTGGTTTTGTATTGGTAGTATCTGTATGTGTAGGGGCTTTGTGCTGGGAGAGAAGCCTAGCCCTGATCAGGGGGCGGGGCTTCACTGACGAGGGGTCCTATAAAGGGAGCAGCTAGTCAGGCAGCGACACAGACAGATGCAGCGGTACAGGAGCTAGCAAACAGAGCTGTAAACAGTGGAGTTTGAGTGGGAGTTCTGTTGGAGGAGAAGTATTTGTGTGTCTTTGGTTTTGTATTGGTAGTATCTGTATGAGTAGAGGCTTTGTGCTGGGAGAAAAGCTGAGCCCTGATTAGGGGGCGGGGCTTCACTGACTAGGGGTCCTATAAAGGTAGCAGCCAGTCAGGCAGCGGCACAGACGGCTGCAGCGGCACTGGAGCTAGCAAAGAGAGCTGTAAACAGGGGAGTTTGAGTGGGAGTTCTGTTGGAGGAGAAGGTATTTGTGTGTGTTTGGTTTTGTATTGGTGGTATCTGTATGTGTAGGGGCTTTGTGCTGGGAGAGAAGCTGAGCCCTGATTAGGGGGCGGGGCTTCACTGACGAGGGATCCTATAAAGGCAGCAGCCAGTCAGGCAGCGGCACAGACAGCTGCAGTGGCACAGGAGCTAGCAAACAGAGCTGTAAACAGGGGAGTTTGAGTGGGAGTTCTGTTGGAAGAGAAGGTATTTGTGTGTGTGTTTGGTTTTGTATTGGTGGTATCTGTATGTGTAGAGGCTTGGAGGGGCTTTGTGCTGGGAGAGAAGCTGAGCCCTGATTAGGGGGCGGGGCTTCACTGACGAGGGGTCCTATAAAGGGAGCAGCCAGTCAGGCAGCGACACAGACAGCTGCAGCGGTACAGGAGCTAGCAAACAGAGCTGTAAACAAGGGAGTTTGAGTGGGAGTTCTGTTGGAGGAGAAGGTATTTGTGTGTGTGTTTGGTTTTGTATTGGTAGTATCTGTATGTGTAGAGGCTTGGACGGGCTTTGTGCTGGGAGCGAAGCTGGGCCTTGATTAGGGGGCAGGGTTTCACTGACTAGGGGTCCTATAAAGGGAGCAGCCAGTCAGGCAGGGGCACAGACAGCTGCAGCGGAACAGGAGCTAGCAAACAGAGCTGTAAACAGGGGACTTTGAGAGGGAGTTCTGTTGGAGGAGAAGGTATTTGTGTGTGTTTGGTTTTGTATTGGTAGTATCTGTATGAGTAGAGGCTTTGTGCTGGGAGAGAATCTGAGCCCTGATTAGGGGGCGGGGCTTCACTGACTAGGGGTCCTATAAAGGTAGCAGCCAGT
The DNA here is from genome assembly GCF_965140285.1 of Lepidochelys kempii. Taxonomy (NCBI): domain Eukaryota; kingdom Metazoa; phylum Chordata; order Testudines; family Cheloniidae; genus Lepidochelys; species Lepidochelys kempii. The sequence continues at coordinate 180,748 of NC_136397.1, forward strand.
CAGGCAGCGGCACAGACGGCTGCAGCGGCACTGGAGCTAGCAAATAGAGCTGTAAACAGGGGAGTTTGAGTGGGAGTTCTGTTGGAGGAGAAGGTATTTGTGTGTGTGTTTGGTTTTGTATTGGTAGTATTTGTATTTGTAGAGGCTTGGAGGGGCTTTGTGCTGCGAGAGAAGCTTTGCCCTGATTAGGGGGCGGGGCTTCACTGACTATGGGTCCTATAAAGGGAGCAGCCAGTCAGGCAGCTACACAGACAGCTGCAGCGGTACAGGAGCTAGCAAACAGAGCTGTAAACAGGGGAGTTTGAGTGGGAGTTCTGTTGGAGGAGAAGGTATTTGTGTGTGTTTGGTTTTGTGTTGGTGGTATCTGTATGTGTAGGGGCTTTGTGCTGGGAGAGAAGCCTAGCCCTGATTAGGGGGCGGGGCTTCACTGACGAGGGGTCCTATAAAGGGAGCAGCCAGTCAGGCAGCGACACAGACAGATGAAGCGGTACAGGAGCTTGCAAACAGAGCTGTAAACAGGGGAGTTTGAGTGGGAGTTCTGTTGGAGGAGAAGTATTTGTGTGTCTTTGGTTTTGTATTGGTAGTATCTGTATATGTATGGGCTTTGTGCTGGGAGAAAAGCTGAGCCCTGATTAGGGGGCGGGGCTTCACTGACTAGGGGTCCTATAAAGGGAGCAGCCAGTCAGGCAGGGGCACAGACAGCTGCAGCGGAACAGGAGCGAGCAAACAGAGCTGCAAACAGTGGACTTTGAGAGGGAGTTCTGTTGGAGGAGAAGGTATTTGTGTGTGTTTGGTTTTGTATTGGTAGTATCTGTATGAGTAGAGGCTTTGTGCTGGGAGAGAATCTGAGCCCTGATTAGGGGGCGGGGCTTCACTGACGAGGGGTCCTATAAAGGTAGCAGCCAGTCAGGCAGCGGCACAGACAGCTGCAGTGGCACAGGAGCTAGCAAAGAGAGCTGTAAACAGGGGAGTTTGAGTGGGAGTTCTGTTGGAGGAGAAGGTATTTGTGTGTGTCTGGTTTTGTATTGGTGGTATCTGTATGTGTAGAGGCTTGGAGGGGCTTTGTGCTGGGAGCGAAGCTGGGCCTTGATTAGGGGGCGGGGCTTCACTGACTAGGAGTCCTATAAAGGTAGCAGCCAGTCAGGCAGCGGCACAGGAGCTAGCAAACAGAGCTGTAAACAGGGGAGTTTGAGTGGGAGTTCTGTTGGAAGAGAAGGTATTTGTGTGTGTTTGGTTTTGTATTGGTAGTATCTGTATGAGTAGAGGCTTTGTGCTGGGAGAGAATCTGAGCCCTGATTAGGGGGCGGGGCTTCACTGACTAGGGGTCCTATAAAGGCAGCAGCCAGTCAGGCAGTGGCAGAGACAGCTGCAGTGGCACAGGAGCTAGCAAACAGAGCTGTAAACAGGGGAGTTTGAGTGGGAGTTCTGTTGGAGGAGAAGGTATTTGTGTGTGTGTTTGGTTCTGTATTGGTGGTATCTGTATGTGTAGAGGCTTGGAGGGGCTTTGTGCTGGGAGAGAAGCTGAGCCCTGATTAGGGGGCGGGGCTTCACTGACTAGGGGTCCTATAAAGGGTGCAGCCAGTCAGGCAGGTTCACAGACAGCTGCAGCGGAACAGGAGCTAGCAAACAGAGCTGTAAACAGGGGACTTTGAGAGGGAGTTCTGTTGGAGGAGAAGGTATTTGTTTGTGTTTGGTTCTGTATTGGTAGTATCTGTATGAGTAGAGGCTTTGTGCTGGGAGAGAATCTGAGCCCTGATTAGGGGGCGGGGCTTCACTGACTAGGGGTCCTATAAAGGTAGCAGCCAGTCAGGCAGCGGCACAGACAGCTGCAGTGGCACAGCAGCGAGCAAATAGAGCTGTAAACAGGGGAGTTTGAGTGGGAGTTCTGTTGGAGGAGAAGGTATTTGTGTGTGTCTGGTTTTGTATTGGTGGTATCTGTATGTGTAGAGGCTTGGAGGGGCTTTGTGCTGGGAGCGAAGCTGGGCCTTGATTAGGGGGCGGGGCTTCACTGACTAGGGGTCCTATAAAGGTAGCAGCCAGTCAGGCAGCGGCACAGGAGCTAGCAAACAGAGCTGTAAACAGGGGAGTTTGAGTGGGAGTTCTGTTGGAGGAGAAGTATTTGTGTGTCTTTGGTTTTGTATTGGTAGTATCTGTATGTGTATGGGCTTTGTGCTGGGAGAAAAGCTGAGCCCTGATTAGGGGGCGGGGCTTCACTGACTAGGGGTCCTATAAAGGGAGCAGCCAGCCAGGCAGGGGCACAGACAGCTGCAGCGGAACAGGAGCTAGCAAACAGAGCTGTAAACAGGGGACTTTGAGAGGGAGTTCTGTTGGAGGAGAAGGTATTTGTGTGTGTTTGGTTTTGTATTGGTAGTATCTGTATGAGTAGAGGCTTTGTGCTGGGAGAGAATCTGAGCCCTGATTAGGGGGCGGGGCTTCACTGACTAGGGGTCCTATAAAGGTAGCAGCCAGTCAGGCAGCGGCACAGACAGCTGCAGCGGCACTGGAGCTAGCAAATAGAGCTGTAAACAGGGGAGTTTGAGTGTGAGTTCTGTTGGAGGAGAAGGTATTTGTGTGTGTTTGGTTTTGTATTGGTGGTATCTGTATGTGTAGGGGCTTTGTGCTGGGAGAGAAGCTGAGCCCTGATTAGGGGGCGGGGCTTCACTGACTAGGCGTCCTATAAAGGCAGCAGCCAGTCAGGCAGCGGCACAGGAGCTTGCAAACAGAGCTGTAAACAGGGGAGTTTGAGTGGGAGTTCTGTTGGAGGAGAAGGTATTTGTGTGTGTTTGGTTTTGTATTGGTAGTATCTGTATGTGTAGGGGCTTGGAGGGGCTTTGTGCTGGGAGAGAAGCTGAGCCCTGATTAGGGGGCGGGGCTTCACTGACTAGGGGTCCTACAAAGGTAGCAGCCAGTCACGCAGCGGCACAGACAGCTGCAGCGGAACAGGAGCTAGCAAACAGAGCTGTAAACAGGAGAGTTTGAGTGGGAGTTCTGTTGGAGGAGAAGTATTAGTGTGTCTTTGGTTTTGTGTTGGTGGTATCTGTATGTGTAGGGGCTTTGTGCTGGGAGAGAAGCCTAGCCCTGATTAGGGGGCGGGGCTTCACTGACGAGGGGTCCTATAAAGGGAGCAGCCAGTCACGCAGCGACACAGACAGATGCAGCGGTACAGGAGCTAGCAAACAGAGCTGTAAACAGGGGAGTTTGAGTGGGAGTTCTGTTGGAGGAGAAGTATTTGTGTGTCTTTGGTTTTGTATTGGTAGTATCTGTATGTGTATGGGCTTTGTGCTGGGAGAAAAGCTGAGCCCTGATTAGGGGGCGGGGCTTCACTGACTAGGGGTCCTATAAAGGGAGCAGCCAGCCAGGCAGGGGCACAGACAGCTGCAGCGGAACAGGAGCTAGCAAACAGAGCTGTAAACAGGGGACTTTGAGAGGGAGTTCTGTTGGAGGAGAAGGTATTTGTGTGTGTTTGGTTTTGTATTGGTGGTATCTGTATGTGTAGGGGCTTTGTGCTGGGAGAGAAGCTGAGCCCTGATTAGGGCGCGGGGCTTCACTGACTAGGGGTCCTATAAAGGCAGCAGCCAGTCAGGCAGCGGCACAGACAGCTGCAGTGGCACAGCAGCTAGCAAAGAGAGCTGTAAACAGGGGAGTTTGAGTGTGAGTTCTGTTGGAGGAGAAGGTATTTGTGTGTGTCTGGTTTTGTATTGGTGGTATCTGTATGTGTAGAGGCTTGGAGGGGCTTTGTGCTGGGAGAGAAGCTGAGCCCTGATTAGGGGGCGGGGCTTCACTGACGAGGGGTCCTATAAAGGGAGCAGCCAGTCAGGCAGCGACACAGACAGCTGCAGCGGTACAGGAGCTAGCAAACAGAGCTGTAAACAAGGGAGTTTGAGTGGGAGTTCTGTTGGAGGAGAAGGTATTTGTGTGTGTTTGGTTTTGTATTGGTGGTATCTGTATGTGTAGGGGCTTTGTGCTGGGAGAGAAGCTGAGCCCTGATTAGGGGGCGGGGCTTCACTGACTAGGGGTCCTATAAAGGCAGCAGCCAGTCAGGCAGCGGCACAGACAGCTGCAGTGGCACAGCAGCGAGCAAAGAGAGCTGTAAACAGGGGAGTTTGAGTGGGAGTTCTGTTGGAGGAGAAGGTATTTGTGTGTGTCTGGTTTTGTATTGGTGGTATCTGTATGTGTAGAGGCTTGGAGGGGCTTTGTGCTGGGAGCGAAGCTGGGCCTTGATTAGGGGGCGGGGCTTCACTGACTAGGGGTCCTATAAAGGTAGCAGCCAGTCAGGCAGCAGCACAGGAGCTAGCAAACAGAGCTGTAAACAGGGGAGTTTGAGTGGGAGTTCTGTTGGAGGAGAAGTATTTGTGTGTCTTTGGTTTTGTGTTGGTGGTATCTGTATGTGTAGGGGCTTTGTGCTGGGAGAGAAGCCTAGCCCTGATTAGGGGGCGGGGCTTCACTGACGAGGGGTCCTATAAAGGGAGCAGCCAGTCACGCAGCGACACAGACAGATGCAGCGGTACAGGAGCTAGCAAACAGAGCTGTAAACAGGGGAGTTTGAGTGGGAGTTCTGTTGGAGGAGAAGGTATTTGTGTGTGTTTGGTTTTGTATTGGTAGTATCTGTATGTGTAGGGGCTTGGAGGGGCTTTGTGCTGGGAGAGAAGCTGAGCCCTGATTAGGGGGCGGGGCTTCACTGACTAGGGGTCCTACAAAGGTAGCAGCCAGTCACGCAGCGGCACAGACGGCTGCAGCGGCACTGGAGCTAGCAAATAGAGCTGTAAACAGGAGAGTTTGCGTGGGAGTTCTGTTGGAGGAGAAGGTATTTGTGTGTGTTTGGTTTTGTGTTGGTGGTATCTGTATGTGTAGGGGCTTTGTGCTGGGAGAGAAGCCTAGCCCTGATTAGGGGGCGGGACTTCACTGACGAGGGTCCTATAAAGGGAGCAGCCAGTCTGGCAGCGACACAGACAGATGCAGCGGTACAGGAGCTAGCAAACAGAGCTGTAAACAGGGGAGTTTGAGTGGGAGTTCTGTTGGAGGAGAAGTATTTGTGTGTCTTTGGTTTTGTATTGGTAGTATCTGTATGTGTATGGGCTTTGTGCTGGGAGAAAAGCTGAGCCCTGATTAGGGGGCGGGGCTTCACTGACTAGGGGTCCTATAAAGGGAGCAGCCAGCCAGGCAGGGGCACAGACAGCTGCAGCGGAACAGGAGCTAGCAAACAGAGCTGTAAACAGGGGAGTTTGAGTGGGAGTTCTGTTGGAGGAGAAGTATTTGTGTGTCTTTGGTTTTGTGTTGGTGGTATCTGTATGTGTAGGGGCTTTGTGCTGGGAGAGAAGCCTAGCCCTGATTAGGGGGCGGGGCTTCACTGACGAGGGGTCCTATAAAGGGAGCAGCCAGTCACGCAGCGACACAGACAGATGCAGCGGTACAGGAGCCAGCAAACAGAGCTGTAAACAGGGGAGTTTGAGTGGGAGTTCTGTTGGAGGAGAAGTATTTGTGTGTCTTTGGTTTTGTATTGGTAGTATCTGTATGTGTAGGGGCTTTGTGCTGGGAGAAAAGCTGAGCCCTGATTAGGGGGCGGGGCTTCACTGACTAGGGGTCCTATAAAGGGAGCAGCCAGCCAGGCAGGGGCACAGACAGCTGCAGCGGAACAGGAGCTAGCAAACAGAGCTGTAAACAGGGGACTTTGAGAGGGAGTTCTGTTGGAGGAGAAGGTATTTGTGTGTGTTTGGTTTTGTATTGGTAGTATCTGTATGAGTAGAGGCTTTGTGCTGGGAGAGAATCTGAGCGCTGATTAGGGGGCGGGGCTTCACTGACTAGGGGTCCTATAAAGGTAGCAGCCAGTCAGGCAGCGGCACAGACAGCTGCAGCGGCACTGGAGCTAGCAAATAGAGCTGTAAACAGGGGAGTTTGAGTGTGAGTTCTGTTGGAGGAGAAGGTATTTGTGTGTGTTTGGTTTTGTATTGGTGGTATCTGTATGTGTAGGGGCTTTGTGCTGGGAGAGAAGCTGAGCCCTGATTAGGGGGCGGGGCTTCACTGACAAGGCGTCCTATAAAGGCAGCGGCACAGACAGCTGCAGTGGCACAGCAGCTAGCAAAGAGAGCTGTAAACAGGGGAGTTTGAGTGGGAGTTCTGTTGGAGGAGAAGGTATTTGTGTGTGTCTGGTTTTGTATTGGTGGTATCTGTATGTGTAGAGGCTTGGAGGGGCTTTGTGCTGGGAGAGAAGCTGAGCCCTGATTAGGGGGCGGGGCTTCACTGACGAGGGGTCCTATAAAGGGAGCAGCCAGTCAGGCAGCGGCACAGGAGCTTGCAAACAGAGCTGTAAACAGGGGAGTTTGAGTGGGAGTTCTGTTGGAGGAGAAGTATTTGTGTGTCTTTGGTTTTGTATTGGTAGTATCTGTATGTGTATGGGCTTTGTGCTGGGAGAAAAGCTGAGCCCTGATTAGGGGGCGTGGCTTCACTGACTAGGGGTCCTATAAAGGGAGCAGCCAGCCAGGCAGGGGCACAGACAGCTGCAGCGGAACAGGAGCTAGCAAACAGAGCTGTAAACAGGGGACTTTGAGAGGGAGTTCTGTTGGAGGAGAAGGTATATGTGTGTGTTTGGTTTTGTATTGGTAGTATCTGTATGAGTAGAGGCTTTGTGCTGGGAGAGAATCTGAGCCCTGATTAGGGGGCGGGGCTTCACTGACTAGGGGTCCTATAAAGGTAGCAGCCAGTCAGGCAGCGGCACAGACGGCTGCAGCGGCACTGGAGCTAGCAAATAGAGCTGTAAACAGGGGAGTTTGAGAGGGAGTTCTGTTGGAGGAGAAGGTATTTGTGTGTGTTTGGTTTTGTATTGGTGGTATCTGTATGTGTAGGGGCTTTGTGCTGGGAGAGAAGCTGAGCCCTGATTAGGGGGCGGGGCTTCACTGACTAGGCGTCCTATAAAGGGAGCAGCCAGTCAGGCTGCTGCACAGACAGCTGCAGTGGCACAGCAGCTAGCAAAGAGAGCTGTAAACAGGGGAGTTTGAGTGGGAGTTCTGTTGGAGGAGAAGGTATTTGTGTGTGTCTGGTTTTGTATTGGTAGTATTTGTCTGTGTAGAGGCTTGGAGGGGCTTTGTGCTGGGAGAGAAGCTTAGCCCTGATTAGGGGGCGGGGCTTCCCTGACTAGGGGTCCTATAAAGGTAGCAGCCAGTCAGGCAGCGGCACAGGAGCTTGCAAACAGAGCTGTAAACAGGGGAGTTTGAGTGGGAGTTCTGTTGGAGGAGAAGGTATTTGTGTGTGCTTGGTTTTGTATTGGTAGTATCTGTATGTGTAGGGGCTTTGTGCTGGGAGAGAAGCTGAGCCCTGATTACGGGGCGGGGCTTCAGTGACTAGGGGTCCTATAAAGGTACCAGCCAGTCAGGCAGCGGCACAGACAGCTGCAGCGGCACTGGAGCTAGCAAACAGAGCTGTAAACAGGGGAGTTTGAGTGGGAGTTCTGTTGGAGGAGAAGGTATTTGTGTGTGTTTGGTTTTGTATTGGTAGTATCTGTATGTGTAGGGGCCTGGAGGGGCTTTGTGCTGGGAGAGAAGATGAGCCCTGATTAGGGGGCGGGGCTTCGCTGACTAGGGGTTCTATGAAGGTAGCAGCCAGTCAGGCAGCGTCACAGACAGCTGCAGGGGCACAGGAGCTAGCAAACAGAGCTGTAAACAGGGGAGTTTGAGTGGGAGTTCTGTTGGAGGAGAAGGTATTTGTGTGTGTTTGGTTTTGTATTGGTAGTATCTGTATGTGTAGGGGCTTGGAGGGGCTTTGTGCTGGGAGAGAAGCTGAGCCCTGATTAGGGGGCGGGGCTTCACTGATTAGGGGTCCTATAAAGGTAGCAGCCAGTCAGGGAGCAGCACAGGAGATAGCAAACAGAGCTGTAAACAGGGGAGTTTGAGTGGGAGTTCTGTTGGAGGAGAAGGTATTTGTGTGTGTTTGGTTTTGTGTTGGTGGTATCTGTATGTGTAGGGGCTTTGTGCTGGGAGAGAAGCTGAGCCCTGATTAGGGGGCGGGGCTTCACTGACTGTGGGTCCTATAAAGGGAGTAGCCAGTCAGGCAGCGACACAGACAGCTGCAGCGGAACAGGAGCTAGCAAACAGAGCTGTAAACAGGGGACTTTGAGAGGGAGTTCTGTTGGAGGAGAAGGTATTTGTGTGTGTTTGGTTTTGTGTTGGTGGTATCTGTATGTGTAGGCGCTTTGTGCTGGGAGAGAAGCTGAGCCCTGATTAGGGGGCGGGGCTTCACTGACGAGAGGTCCTATAAAGGGAGCAGCCAGTCAGGCAGCGACACAGACAGCTGCAGCGGTACAGGAGCTAGCAAACAGAGCTGTAAACAAGGGAGTTTGAGTGGGAGTTCTTTTGGAGGAGGAGGTATTTGTGTGTGTTTGGTTTTGTATTGGTGGTATCTGTATGTGTAGGGGCTTTGAGCTGGGAGAGAAGCTGAGCCCTGATTAGGGAGCGGGGCTTCACTGACTAGGGGTCCTATAAAGGGAGCAGCCAGTCAGGCAGCTGCACAGACAGCTGCAGCGGTACAGGAGCTAGCAAACAGAGCTGTAAACAGGGGAGTTTGAGTGGGAGTTCTGTTGGAGGAGAAGGTATTTGTGTGTGTGTTTGGTTTTGTATTGGTAGTATCTGTATGTGTAGAGGTTTGGACGGGCTTTGTGCTGGGAGCGAAGCTGGGCCTTGATTAGGGGGCGGGGCTTCACTGACTAGGGGTCCTATAAAGGTAGCAGCCAGTCAGGCAGCGGCACAGGAGCTAGCAAACAGAGCTGTAAACAGGGGAGTTTGAGTGGGAGTTCTGTTGGAGGAGAAGGTATTTGTGTGTGTGTTTGGTTTTGTATTGGTGGTATCTGTATGTGTAGGGGCTTTGTGCTGGGAGAGAAGCTGAGCCCTGATTAGGGGGCGGGGCTTCACTGACGAGGGGTCCTATAAAGGGAGCAGCCAGTCAGGCAGGGGCACAGACAGCTGCAGCGGAACAGGAGCTAGCAAACAGAGCTGTAAACAGGGGACTTTGAGAGGGAGTTCTGTTGGAGGAGAAGGTATTTGTGTGTGTTTGGTTTTGTATTGGTGGTATCTGTATGTGTAGGGGCTTTGTGCTGGGAGAGAAGCTGAGCCCTGATTAGGGGGCGGGGCTTCACTGACTAGGCGTCCTATAAAGGGAGCAGCCAGTCAGGCTGCTGCACAGACAGCTGCAGCGGTACAGGAGCTAGCAAACAGAGCTGTAAACAGGGGAGTTTGAGTGGGAGTTCTGTTGGAGGAGAAGGTATTTGTGTGTGTCTGGTTTTTTATTGGTGGTATCTGTATGTGTAGAGGCTTGGAGGGGCTTTGTGCTGGGAGAGAAGCTGAGCCCTGATTAGGGGGCGGGGCTTCCCTGACTAGGGGTCCTATAAAGGTAGCAGCCAGTCAGGCAGCGGCACAGGAGATAACAAACAGAGCTGTAAACAGGGGAGTTTGAGTGGGAGTTCTGTTGGAGGAGAAGGTATTTGTGTGTCTTTGGTTTTGTATTGGTAGTATCTGTATGTGTAGGGGCTTTGTGCTGGGAGAAAAGCTGAGCCCTGATTAGGGGGCGGGGCTTCACTGACTAGGGGTCCTATAAAGGGAGCAGCCAGCCAGGCAGGGGCACAGACAGCTGCAGCGGAACAGGAGCTAGCAAACAGAGCTGTAAACAGGGGACTTTGAGAGGGAGTTCTGTTGGAGGAGAAGGTATTTGTGTGTGTTTGGTTTTGTATTGGTAGTATCTGTATGAGTAGAGGCTTTGTGCTGGGAGAGAATCTGAGCGCTGATTAGGGGGCGGGGCTTCACTGACTAGGGGTCCTATAAAGGTAGCAGCCAGTCAGGCAGCGGCACAGACAGCTGCAGCGGCACTGGAGCTAGCAAATAGAGCTGTAAACAGGGGAGTTTGAGTGTGAGTTCTGTTGGAGGAGAAGGTATTTGTGTGTGTTTGGTTTTGTATTGGTGGTATCTGTATGTGTAGGGGCTTTGTGCTGGGAGAGAAGCTGAGCCCTGATTAGGGGGCGGGGCTTCACTGACAAGGCGTCCTATAAAGGCAGCGGCACAGACAGCTGCAGTGGCACAGCAGCTAGCAAAGAGCTGTAAACAGGGGAGTTTGAGTGGGAGTTCTGTTGGAGGAGAAGGTATTTGTGTGTGTCTGGTTTTGTATTGGTGGTATCTGTATGTGTACAGGCTTGGAGGGGCTTTGTGCTGGGAGAGAAGCTGAGCCCTGATTAGGGGGCGGGGCTTCACTGACGAGGGGTCCTATAAAGGGAGCAGCCAGTCAGGCAGCGGCACAGGAGCTTGCAAACAGAGCTGTAAACAGGGGAGTTTGAGTGGGAGTTCTGTTGGAGGAGAAGGTATTTGTGTGTGTTTGGTTTTGTATTGGTAGTATCTGTATGTGTAGGGGCTTGGAGGGGCTTTGTGCTGGGAGAGAAGCTGAGCCCTGATTAGGGGGCGGGGCTTCACTGACTAGGGGTCCTACAAAGGTAGCAGCCAGTCACGCAGCGGCACAGACGGCTGCAGCGGCACTGGAGCTAGCAAATAGAGCTGTAAACAGGAGAGTTTGAGTGGGAGTTCTGTTGGAGGAGAAGGTATTTGTGTGTGTTTGGTTTTGTGTTGGTGGTATCTGTATGTGTAGGGGCTTTGTGCTGGGAGAGAAGCCTAGCCCTGATTAGGGGGCGGGGCTTCACTGACGAGGGTCCTATAAAGGTAGCAGCCAGTCAGGGAGCGGCACAGACGGCTGCAGCGGCACTGGAGCTAGCAAATAGAGCTGTAAACAGGGGAGTTTGAGTGGGAGTTCTGTTGGAGGAGAAGGTATTTGTGTGTGTTTGGTTTTGTATTGGTGGTATCTGTATGTGTAGGGGCTTTGTGCTGGGAGAGAAGCTGAGCCCTGATTAGGGGGCGGGGCTTCACTGACTAGGCGTCCTATAAAGGGAGCAGCCAGTCAGGCTGCTGCACAGACAGCTGCAGCGGTACAGGAGCTAGCAAACAGAGCTGTAAACAGGGGAGTTTGAGTGGGAGTTCTGTTGGAGGAGAAAGTATTTGTGTGTGTTTGGTTTTGTGTTGGTGGTATCTGTATGTGTAGGGGCTTTGTGCTGAGAAGGAAGCTGAGCCCTGATTAGGGGGCGGGGCTTCACTGACTAGGGGTCCTATAAAGGCAGCAGCCAGTCAGGCAGCGGCACAGACAGCTGCAGTGGCACAGCAGCTAGCAAAGAGAGCTGTAAACAGGGGAGTTTGAGTGGGAGTTCTGTTGGAGGAGAAGGTATTTGTGTGTGTCTGGTTTTGTATTGGTGGTATCTGTATGTGTAGAGGCTTGGAGGGGCTTTGTGCTGGGAGAGAAGCTGAGCCCTGATTAGGGGGCGGGGCTTCACTGACGAGGGGTCCTATAAAGGGAGCAGCCAGTCAGGCAGCGACACAGACAGCTGCAGCGGTACAGGAGCTAGCAAACAGAGCTGTAAACAAGGGAGTTTGAGTGGGAGTTCTGTTGGAGGAGATGGTATTTGTGTGTGTGTTTGGTTTTGTATTGGTCGTATCTGTATGTGTAGAGGCTTGGACGGGCTTTGTGCTGGGAGCGAAGCTGGGCCTTGATTAGGGGGCGGGGCTTCACTGACTAGGGGTCCTATAAACGTAGCAGCCAGTCAGGCAGCGGCACAGGAGCTAGCAAGCAGAGCTGTAAACAGGGGAGTTTGAGTGGGAGTTCTGTTGGAGGAGAAGTATTTGTGTGTCTTTGGTTTTGTGTTGGTGGTATCTGTATGTGTAGGGGCTTTGTGCTGGGAGAGAAGCCTAGCCCTGATTAGGGGGCGGGGCTTCACTGACGAGGGGTCCTATAAAGGGAGCAGCCAGTCACGCAGCGACACAGACAGATGCAGCGGTACAGGAGCTAGCAAACAGAGCTGTAAACAGGGGAGTTTGAGTGGGAGTTCTGTTGGAGGAGAAGTATTTGTGTGTCTTTGGTTTTGTATTGGTAGTATCTGTATGTGTAGGGGCTTTGTGCTGGGAGAAAAGCTGAGCCCTGATTAGGGGGCGGGGCTTCACTGACTAGGGGTCCTATAAAGGGAGCAGCCAGCCAGGCAGGGGCACAGACAGCTGCAGCGGAACAGGAGCTAGCAAACAGAGCTGTAAACAGGGGACTTTGAGAGGGAGTTCTGTTGGAGGAGAAGGTATTTGTGTGTGTTTGGTTTTGTATTGGTAGTATCTGTATGAGTAGAGGCTTTGTGCTGGGAGAGAATCTGAGCCCTGATTAGGGGGCGGGGCTTCACTGACTAGGGGTCCTATAAAGGTAGCAGCCAGTCAGGCAGCGGCACAGACGGCTGCAGCGGCACTGGAGCTAGCAAATAGAGCTGTAAACAGGGGAGTTTGAGTGGGAGTTCTGTTGGAGGAGAAGGTATTTGTGTGTGTTTGGTTTTGTATTGGTGGTATCTGAATGTGTAGGGGCTTTGTGCTGGGAGAGAAGCTGAGCCCTGATTAGGGGGCGGGGCTTCACTGACTAGGCGTCCTATCAAGGGAGCAGCCAGTCAGGCTGCTGCACAGACAGCTGCAGCGGTACAGGAGCTAGCAAACAGAGCTGTAAACAGGGGAGTTTGAGTGGGAGTTCTGTTGGAGGAGAAGGTATTTGTGTGTGTTTGGTTTTGTGTTGGTGGTATCTGTATGTGTAGGGGCTTTGTGCTGAGAGAGAAGCTGAGCCCTGATTAGGGGGCGGGGCTTCACTGACTAGGGGTCCTATAAAGGCAGCAGCCAGTCAGGCAGCGGCACAGACAGCTGCAGTGGCACAGGAGCTAGCAAAGAGAGCTGTAAACAGGGGAGTTTGAGTGGGAGTTCTGTTGGAGGAGAAGGTATTTGTGTGTGTGTTTGGTTTTGTATTGGTAGTATTTGTCTGTGGAGAGGCTTGGAGGGGCTTTGTGCTGGGAGAGAAGCTGAGCCCTGATTAGGGGGCGGGGCTTCACTGACCAGGGGTCCTACAAAGGTAGCAGCCAGTCACGCAGCGGCACAGACGGCTGCAGCGGCACTGGAGCTAGCAAATAGAGCTGTAAACAGGAGAGTTTGAGTGGGAGTTCTGTTGGAGGAGAAGGTATTTGTGTGTGTTTGGTTTTGTGTTGGTGGTATCTGTATGTGTAGGGGCTTTGTGCTGGGAGAGAAGCCTAGCCCTGATTAGGGGGCGGGACTTCACTGACGAGGGTCCTATAAAGGGAGCAGCCAGTCAGGCAGCGACACAGACAGATGCAGCGGTACAGGAGCTAGCAAACAGAGCTGTAAACAGGGGAGTTTGAGTGGGAGTTCTGTTGGAGGAGAAGTATTTGTGTGTCTTTGGTTTTGTATTGGTAGTATCTGTATGTGTATGGGCTTTGTGCTGGGAGAAAAGCTGAGCCCTGATTAGGGGGCGGGGCTTCACTGACTAGGGGTCCTATAAAGGGAGCAGCCAGCCAGGCAGGGGCACAGACAGCTGCAGCGGAACAGGAGCTAGCAAACAGAGCTGTAAACAGGGGAGTTTGAGTGGGAGTTCTGTTGGAGGAGAAGTATTTGTGTGTCTTTGGTTTTGTGTTGGTGGTATCTGTATGTGTAGGGGCTTTGTGCTCTGAGAGAAGCCTAGCCCTGATTAGGGGGCGGGGTTTCACTGACGAGGGGTCCTATAAAGGGAGCAGCCAGTCACGCAGCGACACAGACAGATGCAGCGGTACAGGAGCTAGCAAACAGAGCTGTAAACAGGGGAGTTTGAGTGGGAGTTCTGTTGGAGGAGAAGTATTTGTGTGTCTTTGGTTTTGTATTGGTAGTATCTGTATGTGTAGGGGCTTTGTGCTGGGAGAAAAGCTGAGCCCTGATTAGGGGGCGGGGCTTCACTGACTAGGGGTCCTATAAAGGGAGCAGCCAGCCAGGCAGGGGCACAGACAGCTGCAGCGGAACAGGAGCTAGCAAACAGAGCTGTAAACAGGGGACTTTGAGAGGGAGTTCTGTTGGAGGAGAAGGTATTTGTGTGTGTTTGGTTTTGTATTGGTAGTATCTGTATGAGTAGAGGCTTTGTGCTGGGAGAGAATCTGAGCGCTGATTAGGGGGCGGGGCTTCACTGACTAGGGGTCCTATAAAGGTAGCAGCCAGTCAGGCAGCGGCACAGACAGCTGCAGCGGCACTGGAGCTAGCAAATAGAGCTGTAGACAGGGGAGTTTGAGTGTGAGTTCTGTTGGAGGAGAAGGTATTTGTGTGTGTTTGGTTTTGTATTGGTGGTATCTGTATGTGTAGGGGCTTTGTGCTGGGAGAGAAGCTGAGCCCTGATTAGGGGGCGGGGCTTCACTGACAAGGCGTCCTATAAAGGCAGCGGCACAGACAGCTGCAGTGGCACAGCAGCTAGCAAAGAGAGCTGTAAACAGGGGAGTTTGAGTGGGAGTTCTGTTGGAGGAGAAGGTATTTGTGTGTGTCTGGTTTTGTATTGGTGGTATCAGTATGTGTAGAGGCTTGGAGGGGCTTTGTGCTGGGAGAGAAGCTGAGCCCTGATTAGGGGGCGGGGCTTCACTGACGAGGGGTCCTATAAAGGGAGCAGCCAGTCAGGCAGCGGCACAGGAGCTTGCAAACAGAGCTGTAAACAGGGGAGTTTGAGTGGGAGTTCTGTTGGAGGAGAAGGTATTTGTGTGTGTTTGGTTTTGTATTGGTAGTATCTGTATGTGTAGGGGCTTGGAGGGGCTTTGTGCTGGGAGAGAAGCTGAGCCCTGATTAGGGGGCGGGGCTTCACTGACTAGGGGTCCTACAAAGGTAGCAGCCAGTCACGCAGCGGCACAGACGGCTGCAGCGGCACTGGAGCTAGCAAATAGAGCTGTAAACAGGAGAGTTTGAGTGGGAGTTCTGTTGGAGGAGAAGGTATTTGTGTGTGTTTGGTTTTGTGTTGGTGGTATCTGTATGTGTAGGGGCTTTGTGCTGGGAGAGAAGCCTAGCCCTGATTAGGGGGCGGGACTTCACTGACGAGGGTCCTATAAAGGGAGCAGCCAGTCAGGCAGCGACACAGACAGATGCAGCGGTACAGGAGCTAGCAAACAGAGCTGTAAACAGGGGAGTTTGAGTGGGAGTTCTGTTGGAGGAGAAGTATTTGTGTGTCTTTGGTTTTGTATTGGTAGTATCTGTATGTGTATGGGCTTTGTGCTGGGAGAAAAGCTGAGCCCTGATTAGGGGGCGGGGCTTCACTGACTAGGGGTCCTATAAAGGGAGCAGCCAGCCAGGCAGGGGCACAGACAGCTGCAGCGGAACAGGAGCTAGCAAACAGAGCTGTAAACAGGGGACTTTGAGAGGGAGTTCTGTTGGAGGAGAAGGTATTTGTGTGTGTTTGGTTTTGTATTGGTAGTATCTGTATGAGTAGAGGCTTTGTGCTGGGAGAGAATCTGAGCCCTGATTAGGGGGCGGGGCTTCACTGACTAGGGGTCCTATAAAGGTAGCAGCCAGTCAGGCAGCGGCACAGACGGCTGCAGCGGCACTGGAGCTAGCAAATAGAGCTGTAAACAGGGGAGTTTGAGTGGGAGTTCTGTTGGAGGAGAAGGTATTTGTGTGTGTTTGGTTTTGTATTGGTGGTATCTGTATGTGTAGGGGCTTTGTGCTGGGAGAGAAGCTGAGCCCTGATTAGGGGGCGGGGCTTCACTGACTAGGCGTCCTATAAAGGGAGCAGCCAGTCAGGCTGCTGCACAGACAGCTGCAGCGGTACAGGAGCTAGCAAACAGAGCTGTAAACAGGGGAGTTTGAGTGGGAGTTCTGTTGGAGGAGAAAGTATTTGTGTGTGTTTGGTTTTGTGTTGGTGGTATCTGTATGTGTAGGGGCTTTGTGCTGAGAAGGAAGCTGAGCCCTGATTAGGGGGCGGGGCTTCACTGACTAGGGGTCCTATAAAGGCAGCAGCCAGTCAGGCAGCGGCACAGACAGCTGCAGTGGCACAGCAGCTAGCAAAGAGAGCTGTAAACAGGGGAGTTTGAGTGGGAGTTCTGTTGGAGGAGAAGGTATTTGTGTGTGTCTGGTTTTGTATTGGTGGTATATGTATGTGTAGAGGCTTGGAGGGGCTTTGTGCTGGGAGAGAAGCTGAGCCCTGATTAGGGGGCGGGGCTTCACTGACGAGGGGTCCTATAAAGGGAGCAGCCAGTCAGGCAGCGACACAGACAGCTGCAGCGGTACAGGAGCTAGCAAACAGAGCTGTAAACAAGGGAGTTTGAGTGGGAGTTCTGTTGGAGGAGATGGTATTTGTGTGTGTGTTTGGTTTTGTATTGGTCGTATCTGTATGTGTAGAGGCTTGGACGGGCTTTGTGCTGGGAGCGAAGCTGGGCCTTGATTAGGGGGCGGGGCTTCACTGACTAGGGGTCCTATAAAGGTAGCAGCCAGTCAGGCAGCGGCACAGGAGCTAGCAAACAGAGCTGTAAACAGGGGAGTTTGAGTGGGAGTTCTGTTGGAGGAGAAGTATTTGTGTGTCTTTGGTTTTGTGTTGGTGGTATCTGTATGTGTAGGGGCTTTGTGCTGGGAGAGAAGCCTAGCCCTGATTAGGGGGCGGGGCTTCACTGACGAGGGGTCCTATAAAGGGAGCAGCCAGTCACGCAGCGACACAGACAGATGCAGCGGTACAGGAGCTAGCAAACAGAGCTGTAAACAGGTGAGTTTGAGTGGGAGTTCTGTTGGAGGAGAAGTATTTGTGTGTCTTTGGTTTTGTATTGGTAGTATCTGTATGTGTATGGGCTTTGTGCTGGGAGAAAAGCTGAGCCCTGATTAGGGGGCGGGGCTTCACTGACTAGGGGTCCTATAAAGGGAGCAGCCAGCCAGGCAGGGGCACAGACAGCTGCAGCGGAACAGGAGCTAGCAAACAGAGCTGTAAACAGGGGACTTTGAGAGGGAGTTCTGTTGGAGGAGAAGGTATTTGTGTGTGTTTGGTTTTGTATTGGTAGTATCTGTATGAGTAGAGGCTTTGTGCTGGGAGAGAATCTGAGCCCTGATTAGGGGGCGGGGCTTCACTGACTAGGGGTCCTATAAAGGTAGCAGCCAGTCAGGCAGCGGCACAGACGGCTGCAGCGGCACTGGAGCTAGCAAATAGAGCTGTAAACAGGGGAGTTTGAGTGGGAGTTCTGTTGGAGGAGAAGGTATTTGTGTGTGTTTGGTTTTGTATTGGTGGTATCTGAATGTGTAGGGGCTTTGTGCTGGGAGAGAAGCTGAGCCCTGATTAGGGGGCGGGGCTTCACTGACTAGGCGTCCTATCAAGGGAGCAGCCAGTCAGGCTGCTGCACAGACAGCTGCAGCGGTACAGGAGCTAGCAAACAGAGCTGTAAACAGGGGAGTTTGAGTGGGAGTTCTGTTGGAGGAGAAGGTATTTGTGTGTGTTTGGTTTTGTGTTGGTGGTATCTGTATGTGTAGGGGCTTTGTGCTGAGAGAGAAGCTGAGCCCTGATTAGGGGGCGGGGCTTCACTGACGAGGGGTCCTATAAAGGGAGCAGCCAGTCAGGCAGCGACACAGACAGCTGCAGCGGTACAGGAGCTAGCAAACAGAGCTGTAAACAAGGGAGTTTGAGTGGGAGTTCTGTTGGAGGAGAAGGTATTTGTGTGTGTGTTTGGTTTTGTATTGGTAGTATTTGTCTGTGGAGAGGCTTGGAGGGGCTTTGTGCTGGGAGAGAAGCTGAGCCCTGATTAGGGGGCGGGGCTTCACTGACCAGGGGTCCTACAAAGGTAGCAGCCAGTCACGCAGCGGCACAGACGGCTGCAGCGGCACTGGAGCTAGCAAATAGAGCTGTAAACAGGAGAGTTTGAGTGGGAGTTCTGTTGGAGGAGAAGGTATTTGTGTGTGTTTGGTTTTGTGTTGGTGGTATCTGTATGTGTAGGGGCTTTGTGCTGGGAGAGAAGCCTAGCCCTGATTAGGGGGCGGGGCTTCACTGACGAGGGTCCTATAAAGGGAGCAGCCAGTCAGGCAGCGACACAGACAGATGCAGCGGTACAGGAGCTAGCAAACAGAGCTGTAAACAGGGGAGTTTGAGTGGGAGTTCTGTTGGAGGAGAAGTATTTGTGTGTCTTTTTTTTTGTATTGGTAGTATCTGTATGTGTATGGGCTTTGTGCTGGGAGAAAAGCTGAGCCCTGATTAGGGGGCGGGGCTTCACTGACTAGGGGTCCTATAAAGGGAGCAGCCAGCCAGGCAGGGGCACAGACAGCTGCAGCGAACAGGAGCTAGCAAACAGAGCTGTAAACAGGGGACTTTGAGAGGGAGTTCTGTTGGAGGAGAAGGTATTTGTGTGTGTTTGGTTTTGTATTGGTAGTATCTGTATGTGGAGGGGCTTTGTGCTGAGAGAGAAGCTGAGCCCTGATTAGGGGGCGGGGCTTCACTGACTAGGGGTCCTATAAAGGCAGCAGCCAGTCAGGCAGCGGCACAGACAGCTGCAGTGGCACAGCAGCTAGCAAAGAGAGCTGTAAACAGGGGAGTTTGAGTGGGAGTTCTGTTGGAGGAGGAGGTATTTGTGTGTGTCTGGTTTTGTATTGGTGGTACCTGTATGTGTAGAGGCTTGGAGGGGCTTTGTGCTGGGAGAGAAGCTGAGCCCTGATTAGGGGGCGGGGCTTCACTGACGAGGGGTCCTATAAAGGGAGCAGCCAGTCAGGCAGCGACACAGACAGCTGCAGCGGTACAGGAGCTAGCAAACAGAGCTGTAAACAAGGGAGTTTGAGTGGGAGTTCTGTTGGAGGAGAAGGTATTGGTGTGTGTGTTTGGTTTTGTATTGGTAGTATCTGTATGTGTAGAGGCTTGGACGGGCTTTGTGCTGGGAGCGAAGCTGGGCCTTGATTAGGGGGCGGGGCTTCACTGACTAGGGGTCCTATAAAGGTAGCAGCCAGTCAGGCAGCGGCACAGGAGCTAGCAAACAGAGCTGTAAACAAGGGAGTTTGAGTGGGAGTTCTGTTGGAGGAGAAGGTATTTGTGTGTGTGTTTGGTTTTGTATTGGTAGTATCTGTATGTGTAGAGGCTTGGACGGGCTTTGTGCTGGGAGAAAAGCTGAGCCCTGATTAGGGGGCGGGGCTTCACTGACTAGGGGTCCTATAAAGGGAGCAGCCAGTCAGGCAGGGGCACAGACAGCTGCAGCAGCACAGGAGCTTGCAAACTGAGCTGTAAACAGGGGACTTTGAGAGGGAGTTCTGTTGGAGGAGAAAGTATTTGTGTGTGTTTGGTTTTGTGTTCGTGGTATCTGTATGTGTAGGGGCTTTGTGCTGAGAGAGAAGCTGAGCCCTGATTAGGGGGCGGGGCTTCACTGACTAGGGGTCCTATAAAGGCAGCAGCCAGTCAGGCAGCGGCACAGACAGCTGCAGTGGCACAGGAGCTAGCAAAGAGAGCTGTAAACAGGGGAGTTTGAGTGGGAGTTCTGTTGGAGGAGAAGGTATTTGTGTGTGTGTTTGGTTTGTATTGGTAGTATTTGTCTGTGGAGAGGCTTGGAGGGGCTTTGTGCTGGGAGAGAAGCTGAGCCCTGATTAGGGGGCGGGGCTTCCCAGACTAGGGGTCCTATAAAGGTAGCAGCCAGTCAGGCAGCGGCACAGGAGCTTGCAAACAGAGCTGTAAACAGGGGAGTTTGAGTGGGAGTTCTGTTGGAGGAGAAGGTATTTGTGTGTGCTTGGTTTTGTATTGGTAGTATCTGTATGTGTAGGGGCTTGGAGGGGCTCTGTGCTGGGAGAGAAGCTGAGCCCTGATTAGGGGGCGGGGCTTCACTGACTAGGGGTCCTATAAAGGGAGCAGCCAGTCAGGCAGCGGCACAGACGGCTGCAGCGGCACTGGAGCTAGCAAATAGAGCTGTAAAGAGGGGAGTTTGAGTGGGAGTTCTGTTGGAGGAGAAGGTATTTGTGTGTGTTTGGTTTTGTATTGGTGGTATCTGTATGTGTAGCGGCTTTTTGCTGGGAGAGAAGCTGAGCCCTGATTAGGGGGCGGGGCTTCACTGACTAGGGGTCCTATAAAGGGAGCAGCCAGTCAGGCTGCTGCACAGTCAGCTGCAGCGGTACAGGAGCTAGCAAACAGAGCTGTAAACAGGGGAGTTTGAGTGGGAGTTCTGTTGGAGGAGAAAGTATTTGTGTGTGTTTGGTTTTGTGTTGGTGGTATCTGTATGTGTAGGGGCTTTGTGCTGAGAGAGAAGCTGAGCCCTGATTAGGGGGCGGGGCTTCACTGACTAGGGGTCCTATAAAGGCAGCAGCCAGTCAGGCAGCGGCACAGACAGCTGCAGTGGCACAGCAGCTAGCAAAGAGAGCTGTAAACAGGGGAGTTTGAGTGGGAGTTCTGTTGGAGGAGAAGGTATTTGTGTGTGTCTGGTTTTGTATTGGTGGTATCTGTATGTGTAGAGGCTTGGAGGGGCTTTGTGCTGGGAGAGAAGCTGAGCCCTGATTAGGGGGCGGGGCTTCACTGACTAGGGGTCCTACAAAGGTAGCAGCCAGTCACGCAGCGGCACAGACGGCTGCAGCGGCACTGGAGCTAGCAAATAGAGCTGTAAACAGGAGAGTTTGCGTGGGAGTTCTGTTGGAGGAGAAGTATTAGTGTGTCTTTGGTTTTGTGTTGGTGGTATCTGTATGTGTAGGGGCTTTGTGCTGGGAGAGAAGCCTAGCCCTGATTAGGGGGCGGGGCTTCACTGACGAGGGGTCCTATAAAGGGAGCAGCCAGTCACGCAGCGACACAGACAGATGCAGCGGTACAGGAGCTAGCAAACAGAGCTGTAAACAGGGGAGTTTGAGTGGGAGTTCTGTTGGAGGAGAAGTATTTGTGTGTCTTTGGTTTTGTATTGGTAGTATCTGTATGTGTATGGGCTTTGTGCTGGGAGAAAAGCTGAGCCCTGATTAGGGGGCGGGGCTTCACTGACTAGGGGTCCTATAAAGGGAGCAGCCAGCCAGGCAGGGGCACAGACAGCTGCAGCGGAACAGGAGCTAGCAAACAGAGCTGTAAACAGGGGACTTTGAGAGGGAGTTCTGTTGGAGGAGAAGGTATTTGTGTGTGTTTGGTTTTGTATTGGTAGTATCTGTATGAGTAGAGGCTTTGTGCTTGGAGAGAATCTGAGCCCTGATTAGGGGGCGGGGCTTCACTGACTAGGGGTCCTATAAAGGTAGCAGCCAGTCAGGCAGCGGCACAGACGGCTGCAGCGGCACTGGAGCTAGCAAATAGAGCTGTAAACAGGGGAGTTTGAGTGGGAGTTCTGTTGGAGGAGAAGGTATTTGTGTGTGTTTGGTTTTGTATTGGTGGTATCTGTATGTGTAGGGGCTTTGTGCTGGGAGAGAAGCTGAGCCCTGATTAGGGCGCAGGGCTTCACTGACTAGGGGTCCTATAAAGGCAGCAGCCAGTCAGGCAGCGGCACAGACAGCTGCAGTGGCACAGCAGCTAGCAAAGAGAGCTGTAAACAGGGGAGTTTGAGTGGGAGTTCTGTTGGAGGAGAAGGTATTTGTGTGTGTCTGGTTTTGTATTGGTGGTATCTGTATGTGTAGAGGCTTGGAGGGGCTTTGTGCTGGGAGAGAAGCTGAGCCCTGATTAGGGGGCGGGGCTTCACTGACGAGGGGTCCTATAAAGGGAGCAGCCAGTCAGGCAGCGACACAGACAGCTGCAGCGGTACAGGAGCTAGCAAACAGAGCTGTAAACAAGGGAGTTTGAGTGGGAGTTCTGTTGGAGGAGAAGGTATTTGTGTGTGTTTGGTTTTGTATTGGTGGTATCTGTATGTGTAGGGGCTTTGTGCTGGGAGAGAAGCTGAGCCCTGATTAGGGGGCGGGGCTTCACTGACTAGGGGTCCTATAAAGGCAGCAGCCAGTCAGGCAGCGGCACAGACAGCTGCAGTGGCACAGCAGCGAGCAAAGAGAGCTGTAAACAGGGGAGTTTGAGTGGGAGTTCTGTTGGAGGAGAAGGTATTTGTGTGTGTCTGGTTTTGTATTGGTGGTATCTGTATCTGTAGAGGCTTGGAGGGGCTTTGTGCTGGGAGCGAAGCTGGGCCTTGATTAGGGGGCGGGGCTTCACTGACTAGGGGTCCTATAAAGGTAGCAGCCAGTCAGGCAGCGGCACAGGAGCTAGCAAACAGAGCTGTAAACAGGGGAGTTTGAGTGGGAGTTCTGTTGGAGGAGAAGTATTTGTGTGTCTTTGGTTTTGTGTTGGTGGTATCTGTATGTGTAGGGGCTTTGTGCTGGGAGAGAAGCCTAGCCCTGATTAGGGGGCGGGGCTTCACTGACGAGGGGTCCTATAAAGGGAGCAGCCAGTCACGCAGCGACACAGACAGATGCAGCGGTACAGGAGCTAGCAAACAGAGCTGTAAACAGGGGAGTTTGAGTGGGAGTTCTGTTGGAGGAGAAGGTATTTGTGTGTGTTTGGTTTTGTATTGGTAGTATCTGTATGTGTAGGGGCTTGGAGGGGCTTTGTGCTGGGAGAGAAGCTGAGCCCTGATTAGGGGGCGGGGCTTCACTGACTAGGGGTCCTACAAAGGTAGCAGCCAGTCACGCAGCGGCACAGACGGCTGCAGCGGCACTGGAGCTAGCAAATAGAGCTGTAAACAGGAGAGTTTGCGTGGGAGTTCTGTTGGAGGAGAAGGTATTTGTGTGTGTTTGGTTTTGTGTTGGTGGTATCTGTATGTGTAGGGGCTTTGTGCTGGGAGAGAAGCCTAGCCCTGATTAGGGGGCGGGACTTCACTGACGAGGGTCCTATAAAGGGAGCAGCCAGTCAGGCAGCGACACAGACAGATGCAGCGGTACAGGAGCTAGCAAACAGAGCTGTAAACAGGGGAGTTTGAGTGGGAGTTCTGTTGGAGGAGAAGTATTTGTGTGTCTTTGGTTTTGTATTGGTAGTATCTGTATGTGTATGGGCTTTGTGCTGGGAGAAAAGCTGAGCCCTGATTAGGGGGCGGGGCTTCACTGACTAGGGGTCCTATAAAGGGAGCAGCCAGCCAGGCAGGGGCACAGACAGCTGCAGCGGAACAGGAGCTAGCAAACAGAGCTGTAAACAGGGGAGTTTGAGTGGGAGTTCTGTTGGAGGAGAAGTATTTGTGTGTCTTTGGTTTTGTGTTGGTGGTATCTGTATGTGTAGGGGCTTTGTGCTGGGAGAGAAGCCTAGCCCTGATTAGGGGGCGGGGCTTCACTGACGAGGGGTCCTATAAAGGGAGCAGCCAGTCACGCAGCGACACAGACAGATGCAGCGGTACAGGAGCCAGCAAACAGAGCTGTAAACAGGGGAGTTTGAGTGGGAGTTCTGTTGGAGGAGAAGTATTTGTGTGTCTTTGGTTTTGTATTGGTAGTATCTGTATGTGTAGGGGCTTTGTGCTGGGAGAAAAGCTGAGCCCTGATTAGGGGGCGGGGCTTCACTGACTAGGGGTCCTATAAAGGGAGCAGCCAGCCAGGCAGGGGCACAGACAGCTGCAGCGGAACAGGAGCTAGCAAACAGAGCTGTAAACAGGGGACTTTGAGAGGGAGTTCTGTTGGAGGAGAAGGTATTTGTGTGTGTTTGGTTTTGTATTGGTAGTATCTGTATGAGTAGAGGCTTTGTGCTGGGAGAGAATCTGAGCGCTGATTAGGGGGCGGGGCTTCACTGACTAGGGGTCCTATAAAGGTAGCAGCCAGTCAGGCAGCGGCACAGACAGCTGCAGCGGCACTGGAGCTAGCAAATAGAGCTGTAAACAGGGGAGTTTGAGTGTGAGTTCTGTTGGAGGAGAAGGTATTTGTGTGTGTTTGGTTTTGTATTGGTGGTATCTGTATGTGTAGGGGCTTTGTGCTGGGAGAGAAGCTGAGCCCTGATTAGGGGGCGGGGCTTCACTGACAAGGCGTCCTATAAAGGCAGCGGCACAGACAGCTGCAGTGGCACAGCAGCTAGCAAAGAGAGCTGTAAACAGGGGAGTTTGAGTGGGAGTTCTGTTGGAGGAGAAGGTATTTGTGTGTGTCTGGTTTTGTATTGGTGGTATCTGTATGTGTAGAGGCTTGGAGGGGCTTTGTGCTGGGAGAGAAGCTGAGCCCTGATTAGGGGGCGGGGCTTCACTGACGAGGGGTCCTATAAAGGGAGCAGCCAGTCAGGCAGCGGCACAGGAGCTTGCAAACAGAGCTGTAAACAGGGGAGTTTGAGTGGGAGTTCTGTTGGAGGAGAAGTATTTGTGTGTCTTTGGTTTTGTATTGGTAGTATCTGTATGTGTATGGGCTTTGTGCTGGGAGAAAAGCTGAGCCCTGATTAGGGGGCGTGGCTTCACTGACTAGGGGTCCTATAAAGGGAGCAGCCAGCCAGGCAGGGGCACAGACAGCTGCAGCGGAACAGGAGCTAGCAAACAGAGCTGTAAACAGGGGACTTTGAGAGGGAGTTCTGTTGGAGGAGAAGGTATATGTGTGTGTTTGGTTTTGTATTGGTAGTATCTGTATGAGTAGAGGCTTTGTGCTGGGAGAGAATCTGAGCCCTGATTAGGGGGCGGGGCTTCACTGACTAGGGGTCCTATAAAGGTAGCAGCCAGTCAGGCAGCGGCACAGACGGCTGCAGCGGCACTGGAGCTAGCAAATAGAGCTGTAAACAGGGGAGTTTGAGAGGGAGTTCTGTTGGAGGAGAAGGTATTTGTGTGTGTTTGGTTTTGTATTGGTGGTATCTGTATGTGTAGGGGCTTTGTGCTGGGAGAGAAGCTGAGCCCTGATTAGGGGGCGGGGCTTCACTGACTAGGCGTCCTATAAAGGGAGCAGCCAGTCAGGCTGCTGCACAGACAGCTGCAGCGGTACAGGAGCTAGCAAACAGAGCTGTAAACAGGGGAGTTTGAGTGGGAGTTCTGTTGGAGGAGAAGGTATTTGTGTGTGTTTGGTTTTGTGTTGGTGGTATCTGTATGTGTAGGGGCTTTGTGCTGAGAAGGAAGCTGAGCCCTGATTAGGGGGCGGGGCTTCACTGACTAGGGGTCCTATAAAGGCAGCAGCCAGTCAGGCAGCGGCACAGACAGCTGCAGTGGCACAGCAGCTAGCAAAGAGAGCTGTAAACAGGGGAGTTTGAGTGGGAGTTCTGTTGGAGGAGAAGGTATTTGTGTGTGTCTGGTTTTGTATTGGTAGTATTTGTCTGTGTAGAGGCTTGGAGGGGCTTTGTGCTGGGAGAGAAGCTTAGCCCTGATTAGGGGGCGGGGCTTCCCTGACTAGGGGTCCTATAAAGGTAGCAGCCAGTCAGGCAGCGGCACAGGAGCTTGCAAACAGAGCTGTAAACAGGGGAGTTTGAGTGGGAGTTCTGTTGGAGGAGAAGGTATTTCTGTGTGCTTGGTTTTGTATTGGTAGTATCTGTATGTGTAGGGGCTTTGTGCTGGGAGAGAAGCTGAGCCCTGATTACGGGGCGGGGCTTCAGTGACTAGGGGTCCTATAAAGGTACCAGCCAGTCAGGCAGCGGCACAGACAGCTGCAGCGGCACTGGAGCTAGCAAACAGAGCTGTAAACAGGGGAGTTTGAGTGGGAGTTCTGTTGGAGGAGAAGGTATTTGTGTGTGTTTGGTTTTGTATTGGTAGTATCTGTATGTGTAGGGGCCTGGAGGGGCTTTGTGCTGGGAGAGAAGATGAGCCCTGATTAGGGGGCGGGGCTTCGCTGACTAGGGGTTCTATGAAGGTAGCAGCCAGTCAGGCAGCGTCACAGACAGCTGCAGGGGCACAGGAGCTAGCAAACAGAGCTGTAAACAGGGGAGTTTGAGTGGGAGTTCTGTTGGAGGAGAAGGTATTTGTGTGTGTTTGGTTTTGTATTGGTAGTATCTGTATGTGTAGGGG
Source organism: Lepidochelys kempii (assembly GCF_965140285.1). Classification (NCBI taxonomy): domain Eukaryota; kingdom Metazoa; phylum Chordata; order Testudines; family Cheloniidae; genus Lepidochelys; species Lepidochelys kempii. Next base: position 206,390 of record NC_136397.1, read on the forward strand.
CTTGGAGGGGCTTTGTGCTGGGAGAGAAGCTGAGCCCTGATTAGGGGGCGGGGCTTCACTGATTAGGGGTCCTATAAAGGTAGCAGCCAGTCAGGGAGCAGCACAGGAGATAGCAAACAGAGCTGTAAACAGGGGAGTTTGAGTGGGAGTTCTGTTGGAGGAGAAGGTATTTGTGTGTGTTTGGTTTTGTGTTGGTGGTATCTGTATGTGTAGGGGCTTTGTGCTGGGAGAGAAGCTGAGCCCTGATTAGGGGGCGGGGCTTCACTGACTGTGGGTCCTATAAAGGGAGTAGCCAGTCAGGCAGCGACACAGACAGCTGCAGCGGAACAGGAGCTAGCAAACAGAGCTGTAAACAGGGGACTTTGAGAGGGAGTTCTGTTGGAGGAGAAGGTATTTGTGTGTGTTTGGTTTTGTGTTGGTGGTATCTGTATGTGTAGGCGCTTTGTGCTGGGAGAGAAGCTGAGCCCTGATTAGGGGGCGGGGCTTCACTGACGAGAGGTCCTATAAAGGGAGCAGCCAGTCAGGCAGCGACACAGACAGCTGCAGCGGTACAGGAGCTAGCAAACAGAGATGTAAACAAGGGAGTTTGAGTGGGAGTTCTTTTGGAGGAGGAGGTATTTGTGTGTGTTTGGTTTTGTATTGGTGGTATCTGTATGTGTAGGGGCTTTGAGCTGGGAGAGAAGCTGAGCCCTGATTAGGGGGCGGGGCTTCACTGACTAGGGGTCCTATAAAGGGAGCAGCCAGTCAGGCAGCGGCACAGGAGCTAGCAAACAGAGCTGTAAACAGGGGAGTTTGAGTGGGAGTTCTGTTGGAGGAGAAGGTATTTGTGTGTGTGTTTGGTTTTGTATTGGTGGTATCTGTATGTGTAGGGGCTTTGTGCTGGGAGAGAAGCTGAGCCCTGATTAGGGGGCGGGGCTTCACTGACGAGGGGTCCTATAAAGGGAGCAGCCAGTCAGGCAGGGGCACAGACAGCTGCAGCGGAACAGGAGCTAGCAAACAGAGCTGTAAACAGGGGACTTTGAGAGGGAGTTCTGTTGGAGGAGAAGGTATTTGTGTGTGTTTGGTTTTGTATTGGTGGTATCTGTATGTGTAGGGGCTTTGTGCTGGGAGAGAAGCTGAGCCCTGATTAGGGGGCGGGGCTTCACTGACTAGGCGTCCTATAAAGGGAGCAGCCAGTCAGGCTGCTGCACAGACAGCTGCAGCGGTACAGGAGCTAGCAAACAGAGCTGTAAACAGGGGAGTTTGAGTGGGAGTTCTGTTGGAGGAGAAGGTATTTGTGTGTGTCTGGTTTTTTATTGGTGGTATCTGTATGTGTAGAGGCTTGGAGGGGCTTTGTGCTGGGAGAGAAGCTGAGCCCTGATTAGGGGGCGGGGCTTCCCTGACTAGGGGTCCTATAAAGGTAGCAGCCAGTCAGGCAGCGGCACAGGAGATAACAAACAGAGCTGTAAACAGGGGAGTTTGAGTGGGAGTTCTGTTGGAGGAGAAGGTATTTGTGTGTGTTTGGTTTTGTATTGGTAGTATCTGTATGTGTAGGGGCTTGGAGGGGCTTTGTGCTGGGAGAGAAGCTGAGCCCTGATTAGGGGGCGGGGCTTCACTGACTAGGGGTCCTATAAAGGTAGCAGCCAGTCAGGCAGCGGCACAGACAGCTGCAGCGGCACTGGAGCTAGCAAATAGAGCTGTAAACAGGGGAGTTTGAGTGTGAGTTCTGTTGGAGGAGAAGGTATTTGTGTGTGTTTGGTTTTGTATTGGTGGTATCTGTATGTGTAGGGGCTTTGTGCTGGGAGAGAATCTGAGCCCTGATTAGGGGGCGGGGCTTCACTGACTAGGGGTCCTATAAAGGTAGCAGCCAGTCAGGCAGCGGCACAGACAGCTGCAGCGGCACTGTAGCTAGCAAATAGAGCTGTAAACAGGGGAGTTTGAGTGTGAGTTCTGTTGGAGGAGAAGGTATTTGTGTGTGTTTGGTTTTGTATTGGTGGTATCTGTATGTGTAGGGGCTTTGTGCTGGGAGAGAAGCTGAGCCCTGATTAGGGGGCGGGGCTTCACTGACTAGGCGTCCTATAAAGGCAGCAGCCAGTCAGGCAGCGGCAAAAACAGCTGCAGTGGCACAGCAGCTAGCAAAGAGAGCTGTAAACAGGGGAGTTTGAGTGGGAGTTCTCTTGGAGGAGAAGGTATTTGTGTGTGTCTGGTTTTGTATTGGTGGTATCTGTATGTGTAGAGGCTTGGAGGGGCTTTGTGCTGGGGGAGAAGCTGAGCCCTGATTAGGGGGCGGGACTTCACTGACGAGGGGTCCTATAAAGGGAGCAGCCAGTCAGGCAGCGGCACAGGAGCTTGCAAACAGAGCTGTAAACAGGAGAGTTTGAGTGGGAGTTCTGTTGGAGGAGAAGTATTTGTGTGTCTTTGGTTTTGTATTGGTAGTATCTGTATGTGTATGGGCTTTGTGCTGGGAGAAAAGCTGAGCCCTGATTAGGGGGCGGGGCTTCACTGACTAGGGGTCCTATAAAGGGAGCAGCCAGCCAGGCAGGGGCACAGACAGCTGCAGCGGAACAGGAGCTAGCAAACAGAGCTGTAAACAGGGGACTTTGAGAGGGAGTTCTGTTGGAGGAGAAGGTATTTGTGTGTGTTTGGTTTTGTATTGGTGGTATCTGTATGTGTAGAGGCTTGGAGGGGCTTTGTGCTGGGAGAGAAGCTGAGCCCTGATTAGGGGGCGGGGCTTCACTGACGAGGGGTCCTATAAAGGGAGCAGCCAGTCAGGCAGCGACACAGACAGATGCAGCGGTACAGGAGCTAGGAAACAGAGCTGTAAACAGGTGAGTTTGAGTGGGAGTTCTGTTGGAGGAGAAGTATTTGTGTGTCTTTGGTTTTGTATTGGTAGTATCTGTATGTGTATGGGCTTTGTGCTGGGAGAAAAGCTGAGCCCTGATTAGGGGGCGGGGCTTCACTGACTAGGGGTCTTATAAAGGGAGCAGCCAGCCAGGCAGGGGCACAGTCAGCTGCAGCGGAACAGGAGCTAGCAAACAGAGCTGTAAACAGGGGACTTTGAGAGGGAGTTCTGTTGGAGGAGAAGGTATTTGTGTGTGTTTGGTTTTGTATTGGTAGTATCTGTATGAGTAGAGGCTTTGTGCTGGGAGAGAATCTGAGCCCTGATTAGGGGGCGGGGCTTCACTGACTAGGGGTCCTATAAAGGTAGCAGCCAGTCAGGCAGCGGCACAGACAGCTGCAGCGGCACTGGAGCTAGCAAATAGAGCTGTAAACAGGGGAGTTTGAGTGTGAGTTCTGTTGGAGGAGAAGGTATTTGTGTGTGTTTGGTTTTGTATTGGTGGTATCTGTATGTGTAGGGGCTTTGTGCTGGGAGAGAAGCTGAGCCCTGATTAGGGGGCGGGGCTTCACTGACTAGGCGTCCTATAAAGGCAGCAGCCAGTCAGGCAGCGGCACAGACAGCTGCAGTGGCACAGCAGCTAGCAAAGAGAGCTGTAAACAGGGGAGTTTGAGTGGGAGTTCTGTTGGAGGAGAAGGTATTTGTGTGTGTCTGGTTTTGTATTGGTGGTATCTGTATGTGTAGAGGCTTGGAGGGGCTTTGTGCTGGGAGAGAAGCTGAGCCCTGATTAGGGGGCGGGGCTTCACTGACGAGGGGTCCTATAAAGGGAGCAGCCAGTCAGGCAGCGGCACAGGAGCTTGCAAACAGAGCTGTAAACAGGGGAGTTTGAGTGGGAGTTCTGTTGGAGGAGAAGGTATTTGTGTGTGTTTGGTTTTGTATTGGTAGTATCTGTATGTGTAGGGGCTTGGAGGGGCTTTGTGCTGGGAGAGAAGCTGAGCCCTGATTAGGGGGCGGGGCTTCACTGACTAGGGGTCCTACAAAGGTAGCAGCCAGTCACGCAGCGGCACAGACGGCTGCAGCGGCACTGGAGCTAGCAAACAGAGCTGTAAACAGGGGAGTTTGAGTGGGAGTTCTGTTGGAGGAGAAGTATTTGTGTGTCTTTGGTTTTGTATTGGTAGTATCTGTATGTGTATGGGCTTTGTGCTGGGAGAAAAGCTGAGCCCTGATTAGGGGGCGGGGCTTCACTGACTAGGGGTCCTATAAAGGGAGCAGCCAGCCAGGCAGGGGCACAGACAGCTGCAGCGGAACAGGAGCTAGCAAACAGAGCTGTAAACAGGGGAGTTTGAGTGGGAGTTCTGTTGGAGGAGAAGTATTTGTGTGTCTTTGGTTTTGTGTTGGTGGTATCTGTATGTGTAGGGGCTTTGTGCTGGGAGAGAAGCCTAGCCCTGATTAGGGGGCGGGGCTTCACTGACGAGGGGTCCTATAAAGGGAGCAGCCAGTCACGCAGCGACACAGACAGATGCAGCGGTACAGGAGCTAGCAAACAGAGCTGTAAACAGGGGAGTTTGAGTGGGAGTTCTGTTGGAGGAGAAGTATTTGTGTGTCTTTGGTTTTGTATTGGTAGTATCTGTATGTGTAGGGGCTTTGTGCTGGGAGAAAAGCTGAGCCCTGATTAGGGGGCGGGGCTTCACTGACTAGGGGTCCTATAAAGGGAGCAGCCAGCCAGGCAGGGGCACAGACAGCTGCAGCGGAACAGGAGCTAGCAAACAGAGCTGTAAACAGGGGACTTTGAGAGGGAGTTCTGTTGGAGGAGAAGGTATTTGTGTGTGTTTGGTTTTGTATTGGTAGTATCTGTATGAGTAGAGGCTTTGTGCTGGGAGAGAATCTGAGCGCTGATTAGGGGGCGGGGCTTCACTGACTAGGGGTCCTATAAAGGTAGCAGCCAGTCAGGCAGCGGCACAGACAGCTGCAGCGGCACTGGAGCTAGCAAATAGAGCTGTAAACAGGGGAGTTTGAGTGTGAGTTCTGTTGGAGGAGAAGGTATTTGTGTGTGTTTGGTTTTGTATTGGTGGTATCTGTATGTGTAGGGGCTTTGTGCTGGGAGAGAAGCTGAGCCCTGATTAGGGGGCGGGGCTTCACTGACAAGGCGTCCTATAAAGGCAGCGGCACAGACAGCTGCAGTGGCACAGCAGCTAGCAAAGAGCTGTAAACAGGGGAGTTTGAGTGGGAGTTCTGTTGGAGGAGAAGGTATTTGTGTGTGTCTGGTTTTGTATTGGTGGTATCTGTATGTGTACAGGCTTGGAGGGGCTTTGTGCTGGGAGAGAAGCTGAGCCCTGATTAGGGGGCGGGGCTTCACTGACGAGGGGTCCTATAAAGGGAGCAGCCAGTCAGGCAGCGGCACAGGAGCTTGCAAACAAAGCTGTAAACAGGGGAGTTTGAGTGGGAGTTCTGTTGGAGGAGAAGGTATTTGTGTGTGTTTGGTTTTGTATTGGTAGTATCTGTATGTGTAGGGGCTTGGAGGGGCTTTGTGCTGGGAGAGAAGCTGAGCCCTGATTAGGGGGCGGGGCTTCACTGACTAGGGGTCCTACAAAGGTAGCAGCCAGTCACGCAGCGGCACAGACGGCTGCAGCGGCACTGGAGCTAGCAAATAGAGCTGTAAACAGGAGAGTTTGAGTGGGAGTTCTGTTGGAGGAGAAGGTATTTGTGTGTGTTTGGTTTTGTGTTGGTGGTATCTGTATGTGTAGGGGCTTTGTGCTGGGAGAGAAGCCTAGCCCTGATTAGGGGGCGGGGCTTCACTGACGAGGGTCCTATAAAGGTAGCAGCCAGTCAGGGAGCGGCACAGACGGCTGCAGCGGCACTGGAGCTAGCAAATAGAGCTGTAAACAGGGGAGTTTGAGTGGGAGTTCTGTTGGAGGAGAAGGTATTTGTGTGTGTTTGGTTTTGTATTGGTGGTATCTGTATGTGTAGGGGCTTTGTGCTGGGAGAGAAGCTGAGCCCTGATTAGGGGGCGGGGCTTCACTGACTAGGCGTCCTATAAAGGGAGCAGCCAGTCAGGCTGCTGCACAGACAGCTGCAGCGGTACAGGAGCTAGCAAACAGAGCTGTAAACAGGGGAGTTTGAGTGGGAGTTCTGTTGGAGGAGAAAGTATTTGTGTGTGTTTGGTTTTGTGTTGGTGGTATCTGTATGTGTAGGGGCTTTGTGCTGAGAAGGAAGCTGAGCCCTGATTAGGGGGCGGGGCTTCACTGACTAGGGGTCCTATAAAGGCAGCAGCCAGTCAGGCAGCGGCACAGACAGCTGCAGTGGCACAGCAGCTAGCAAAGAGAGCTGTAAACAGGGGAGTTTGAGTGGGAGTTCTGTTGGAGGAGAAGGTATTTGTGTGTGTCTGGTTTTGTATTGGTGGTATCTGTATGTGTAGAGGCTTGGAGGGGCTTTGTGCTGGGAGAGAAGCTGAGCCCTGATTAGGGGGCGGGGCTTCACTGACGAGGGGTCCTATAAAGGGAGCAGCCAGTCAGGCAGCGACACAGACAGCTGCAGCGGTACAGGAGCTAGCAAACAGAGCTGTAAACAAGGGAGTTTGAGTGGGAGTTCTGTTGGAGGAGATGGTATTTGTGTGTGTGTTTGGTTTTGTATTGGTCGTATCTGTATGTGTAGAGGCTTGGACGGGCTTTGTGCTGGGAGCGAAGCTGGGCCTTGATTAGGGGGCGGGGCTTCACTGACTAGGGGTCCTATAAACGTAGCAGCCAGTCAGGCAGCGGCACAGGAGCTAGCAAGCAGAGCTGTAAACAGGGGAGTTTGAGTGGGAGTTCTGTTGGAGGAGAAGTATTTGTGTGTCTTTGGTTTTGTGTTGGTGGTATCTGTATGTGTAGGGGCTTTGTGCTGGGAGAGAAGCCTAGCCCTGATTAGGGGGCGGGGCTTCACTGACGAGGGGTCCTATAAAGGGAGCAGCCAGTCACGCAGCGACACAGACAGATGCAGCGGTACAGGAGCTAGCAAACAGAGCTGTAAACAGGGGAGTTTGAGTGGGAGTTCTGTTGGAGGAGAAGTATTTGTGTGTCTTTGGTTTTGTATTGGTAGTATCTGTATGTGTAGGGGCTTTGTGCTGGGAGAAAAGCTGAGCCCTGATTAGGGGGCGGGGCTTCACTGACTAGGGGTCCTATAAAGGGAGCAGCCAGCCAGGCAGGGGCACAGACAGCTGCAGCGGAACAGGAGCTAGCAAACAGAGCTGTAAACAGGGGACTTTGAGAGGGAGTTCTGTTGGAGGAGAAGGTATTTGTGTGTGTTTGGTTTTGTATTGGTAGTATCTGTATGAGTAGAGGCTTTGTGCTGGGAGAGAATCTGAGCCCTGATTAGGGGGCGGGGCTTCACTGACTAGGGGTCCTATAAAGGTAGCAGCCAGTCAGGCAGCGGCACAGACGGCTGCAGCGGCACTGGAGCTAGCAAATAGAGCTGTAAACAGGGGAGTTTGAGTGGGAGTTCTGTTGGAGGAGAAGGTATTTGTGTGTGTTTGGTTTTGTATTGGTGGTATCTGAATGTGTAGGGGCTTTGTGCTGGGAGAGAAGCTGAGCCCTGATTAGGGGGCGGGGCTTCACTGACTAGGCGTCCTATCAAGGGAGCAGCCAGTCAGGCTGCTGCACAGACAGCTGCAGCGGTACAGGAGCTAGCAAACAGAGCTGTAAACAGGGGAGTTTGAGTGGGAGTTCTGTTGGAGGAGAAGGTATTTGTGTGTGTTTGGTTTTGTGTTGGTGGTATCTGTATGTGTAGGGGCTTTGTGCTGAGAGAGAAGCTGAGCCCTGATTAGGGGGCGGGGCTTCACTGACTAGGGGTCCTATAAAGGCAGCAGCCAGTCAGGCAGCGGCACAGACAGCTGCAGTGGCACAGGAGCTAGCAAAGAGAGCTGTAAACAGGGGAGTTTGAGTGGGAGTTCTGTTGGAGGAGAAGGTATTTGTGTGTGTGTTTGGTTTTGTATTGGTAGTATTTGTCTGTGGAGAGGCTTGGAGGGGCTTTGTGCTGGGAGAGAAGCTGAGCCCTGATTAGGGGGCGGGGCTTCACTGACCAGGGGTCCTACAAAGGTAGCAGCCAGTCACGCAGCGGCACAGACGGCTGCAGCGGCACTGGAGCTAGCAAATAGAGCTGTAAACAGGAGAGTTTGAGTGGGAGTTCTGTTGGAGGAGAAGGTATTTGTGTGTGTTTGGTTTTGTGTTGGTGGTATCTGTATGTGTAGGGGCTTTGTGCTGGGAGAGAAGCCTAGCCCTGATTAGGGGGCGGGACTTCACTGACGAGGGTCCTATAAAGGGAGCAGCCAGTCAGGCAGCGACACAGACAGATGCAGCGGTACAGGAGCTAGCAAACAGAGCTGTAAACAGGGGAGTTTGAGTGGGAGTTCTGTTGGAGGAGAAGTATTTGTGTGTCTTTGGTTTTGTATTGGTAGTATCTGTATGTGTATGGGCTTTGTGCTGGGAGAAAAGCTGAGCCCTGATTAGGGGGCGGGGCTTCACTGACTAGGGGTCCTATAAAGGGAGCAGCCAGCCAGGCAGGGGCACAGACAGCTGCAGCGGAACAGGAGCTAGCAAACAGAGCTGTAAACAGGGGAGTTTGAGTGGGAGTTCTGTTGGAGGAGAAGTATTTGTGTGTCTTTGGTTTTGTGTTGGTGGTATCTGTATGTGTAGGGGCTTTGTGCTGGGAGAGAAGCCTAGCCCTGATTAGGGGGCGGGGCTTCACTGACGAGGGGTCCTATAAAGGGAGCAGCCAGTCACGCAGCGACACAGACAGATGCAGCGGTACAGGAGCTAGCAAACAGAGCTGTAAACAGGGGAGTTTGAGTGGGAGTTCTGTTGGAGGAGAAGTATTTGTGTGTCTTTGGTTTTGTATTGGTAGTATCTGTATGTGTAGGGGCTTTGTGCTGGGAGAAAAGCTGAGCCCTGATTAGGGGGCGGGGCTTCACTGACTAGGGGTCCTATAAAGGGAGCAGCCAGCCAGGCAGGGGCACAGACAGCTGCAGCGGAACAGGAGCTAGCAAACAGAGCTGTAAACAGGGGACTTTGAGAGGGAGTTCTGTTGGAGGAGAAGGTATTTGTGTGTGTTTGGTTTTGTATTGGTAGTATCTGTATGAGTAGAGGCTTTGTGCTGGGAGAGAATCTGAGCGCTGATTAGGGGGCGGGGCTTCACTGACTAGGGGTCCTATAAAGGTAGCAGCCAGTCAGGCAGCGGCACAGACAGCTGCAGCAGCACTGGAGCTAGCAAATAGAGCTGTAGACAGGGGAGTTTGAGTGTGAGTTCTGTTGGAGGAGAAGGTATTTGTGTGTGTTTGGTTTTGTATTGGTGGTATCGGTATGTGTAGGGGCTTTGTGCTGGGAGAGAAGCTGAGCCCTGATTAGGGGGCGGGGCTTCACTGACAAGGCGTCCTATAAAGGCAGCGGCACAGACAGCTGCAGTGGCACAGCAGCTAGCAAAGAGAGCTGTAAACAGGGGAGTTTGAGTGGGAGTTCTGTTGGAGGAGAAGGTATTTGTGTGTGTCTGGTTTTGTATTGGTGGTATCAGTATGTGTAGAGGCTTGGAGGGGCTTTGTGCTGGGAGAGAAGCTGAGCCCTGATTAGGGGGCGGGGCTTCACTGACGAGGGGTCCTATAAAGGGAGCAGCCAGTCAGGCAGCGGCACAGGAGCTTGCAAACAGAGCTGTAAACAGGGGAGTTTGAGTGGGAGTTCTGTTGGAGGAGAAGGTATTTGTGTGTGTTTCGTTTTGTATTGGTAGTATCTGTATGTGTAGGGGCTTGGAGGGGCTTTGTGCTGGGAGAGAAGCTGAGCCCTGATTAGGGGGCGGGGCTTCACTGACTAGGGGTCCTACAAAGGTAGCAGCCAGTCACGCAGCGGCACAGACGGCTGCAGCGGCACTGGAGCTAGCAAATAGAGCTGTAAACAGGAGAGTTTGAGTGGGAGTTCTGTTGGAGGAGAAGGTATTTGTGTGTGTTTGGTTTTGTGTTGGTGGTATCTGTATGTGTAGGGGCTTTGTGCTGGGAGAGAAGCCTAGCCCTGATTAGGGGGCGGGACTTCACTGACGAGGGTCCTATAAAGGGAGCAGCCAGTCAGGCAGCGACACAGACAGATGCAGCGGTACAGGAGCTAGCAAACAGAGCTGTAAACAGGGGAGTTTGAGTGGGAGTTCTGTTGGAGGAGAAGTATTTGTGTGTCTTTGGTTTTGTATTGGTAGTATCTGTATGTGTATGGGCTTTGTGCTGGGAGAAAAGCTGAGCCCTGATTAGGGGGCGGGGCTTCACTGACTAGGGGTCCTATAAAGGGAGCAGCCAGCCAGGCAGGGGCACAGACAGCTGCAGCGGAACAGGAGCTAGCAAACAGAGCTGTAAACAGGGGACTTTGAGTGGGAGTTCTGTTGGAGGAGAAAGTATTTGTGTGTGTTTGGTTTTGTGTTGGTGGTATCTGTATGTGTAGGGGCTTTGTGCTGAGAAGGAAGCTGAGCCCTGATTAGGGGGCGGGGCTTCACTGACTAGGGGTCCTATAAAGGCAGCAGCCAGTCAGGCAGCGGCACAGACAGCTGCAGTGGCACAGCAGCTAGCAAAGAGAGCTGTAAACAGGGGAGTTTGAGTGGGAGTTCTGTTGGAGGAGAAGGTATTTGTGTGTGTCTGGTTTTGTATTGGTGGTATATGTATGTGTAGAGGCTTGGAGGGGCTTTGTGCTGGGAGAGAAGCTGAGCCCTGATTAGGGGGCGGGGCTTCACTGACGAGGGGTCCTATAAAGGGAGCAGCCAGTCAGGCAGCGACACAGACAGCTGCAGCGGTACAGGAGCTAGCAAACAGAGCTGTAAACAAGGGAGTTTGAGTGGGAGTTCTGTTGGAGGAGAAGTATTTGTGTGTCTTTGGTTTTGTGTTGGTGGTATCTGTATGTGTAGGGGCTTTGTGCTGGGAGAGAAGCCTAGCCCTGATTAGGGGGCGGGGCTTCACTGACGAGGGGTCCTATAAAGGGAGCAGCCAGTCACGCAGCGACACAGACAGATGCAGCGGTACAGGAGCTAGCAAACAGAGCTGTAAACAGGTGAGTTTGAGTGGGAGTTCTGTTGGAGGAGAAGTATTTGTGTGTCTTTGGTTTTGTATTGGTAGTATCTGTATGTGTATGGGCTTTGTGCTGGGAGAAAAGCTGAGCCCTGATTAGGGGGCGGGGCTTCACTGACTAGGGGTCCTATAAAGGGAGCAGCCAGCCAGGCAGGGGCACAGACAGCTGCAGCGGAACAGGAGCTAGCAAACAGAGCTGTAAACAGGGGACTTTGAGAGGGAGTTCTGTTGGAGGAGAAGGTATTTGTGTGTGTTTGGTTTTGTATTGGTAGTATCTGTATGAGTAGAGGCTTTGTGCTGGGAGAGAATCTGAGCCCTGATTAGGGGGCGGGGCTTCACTGACTAGGGGTCCTATAAAGGTAGCAGCCAGTCAGGCAGCGGCACAGACGGCTGCAGCGGCACTGGAGCTAGCAAATAGAGCTGTAAACAGGGGAGTTTGAGTGGGAGTTCTGTTGGAGGAGAAGGTATTTGTGTGTGTTTGGTTTTGTATTGGTGGTATCTGAATGTGTAGGGGCTTTGTGCTGGGAGAGAAGCTGAGCCCTGATTAGGGGGCGGGGCTTCACTGACTAGGCGTCCTATCAAGGGAGCAGCCAGTCAGGCTGCTGCACAGACAGCTGCAGCGGTACAGGAGCTAGCAAACAGAGCTGTAAACAAGGGAGTTTGAGTGGGAGTTCTGTTGGAGGAGAAGGTATTTGTGTGTGTGTTTGGTTTTGTATTGGTAGTATTTGTCTGTGGAGAGGCTTGGAGGGGCTTTGTGCTGGGAGAGAAGCTGAGCCCTGATTAGGGGGCGGGGCTTCACTGACCAGGGGTCCTACAAAGGTAGCAGCCAGTCACGCAGCGGCACAGACGGCTGCAGCGGCACTGGAGCTAGCAAATAGAGCTGTAAACAGGAGAGTTTGAGTGGGAGTTCTGTTGGAGGAGAAGGTATTTGTGTGTGTTTGGTTTTGTGTTGGTGGTATCTGTATGTGTAGGGGCTTTGTGCTGGGAGAGAAGCCTAGCCCTGATTAGGGGGCGGGGCTTCACTGACGAGGGTCCTATAAAGGGAGCAGCCAGTCAGGCAGCGACACAGACAGATGCAGCGGTACAGGAGCTAGCAAACAGAGCTGTAAACAGGGGAGTTTGAGTGGGAGTTCTGTTGGAGGAGAAGTATTTGTGTGTGTTTGGTTTTGTATTGGTAGTATCTGTATGTGTAGGGGCTTTGTGCTGAGAGAGAAGCTGAGCCCTGATTAGGGGGCGGGGCTTCACTGACTAGGGGTCCTATAAAGGCAGCAGCCAGTCAGGCAGCGGCACAGACAGCTGCAGTGGCACAGCAGCTAGCAAAGAGAGCTGTAAACAGGGGAGTTTGAGTGGGAGTTCTGTTGGAGGAGAAGGTATTTGTGTGTGTGTTTGGTTTGTATTGGTAGTATTTGTCTGTGGAGAGGCTTGGAGGGGCTTTGTGCTGGGAGAGAAGCTGAGCCCTGATTAGGGGGCGGGGCTTCACTGACGAGGGGTCCTATAAAGGGAGCAGCCAGTCAGGCAGCGACACAGACAGCTGCAGCGGTACAGGAGCTAGCAAACAGAGCTGTAAACAAGGGAGTTTGAGTGGGAGTTCTGTTGGAGGAGAAGGTATTGGTGTGTGTGTTTGGTTTTGTATTGGTAGTATCTGTATGTGTAGAGGCTTGGACGGGCTTTGTGCTGGGAGCGAAGCTGGGCCTTGATTAGGGGGCGGGGCTTCACTGACTAGGGGTCCTATAAAGGTAGCAGCCAGTCAGGCAGCGGCACAGGAGCTAGCAAACAGAGCTGTAAACAAGGGAGTTTGAGTGGGAGTTCTGTTGGAGGAGAAGGTATTTGTGTGTGTGTTTGGTTTTGTATTGGTAGTATCTGTATGTGTAGAGGCTTGGACGGGCTTTGTGCTGGGAGAAAAGCTGAGCCCTGATTAGGGGGCGGGGCTTCACTGACTAGGGGTCCTATAAAGGGAGCAGCCAGTCAGGCAGGGGCACAGACAGCTGCAGCAGCACAGGAGCTTGCAAACTGAGCTGTAAACAGGGGACTTTGAGAGGGAGTTCTGTTGGAGGAGAAAGTATTTGTGTGTGTTTGGTTTTGTGTTCGTGGTATCTGTATGTGTAGGGGCTTTGTGCTGAGAGAGAAGCTGAGCCCTGATTAGGGGGCGGGGCTTCACTGACTAGGGGTCCTATAAAGGCAGCAGCCAGTCAGGCAGCGGCACAGACAGCTGCAGTGGCACAGGAGCTAGCAAAGAGAGCTGTAAACAGGGGAGTTTGAGTGGGAGTTCTGTTGGAGGAGAAGGTATTTGTGTGTGTGTTTGGTTTGTATTGGTAGTATTTGTCTGTGGAGAGGCTTGGAGGGGCTTTGTGCTGGGAGAGAAGCTGAGCCCTGATTAGGGGGCGGGGCTTCCCAGACTAGGGGTCCTATAAAGGTAGCAGCCAGTCAGGCAGCGGCACAGGAGCTTGCAAACAGAGCTGTAAACAGGGGAGTTTGAGTGGGAGTTCTGTTGGAGGAGAAGGTATTTGTGTGTGCTTGGTTTTGTATTGGTAGTATCTGTATGTGTAGGGGCTTGGAGGGGCTCTGTGCTGGGAGAGAAGCTGAGCCCTGATTAGGGGGCGGGGCTTCACTGACTAGGGGTCCTATAAAGGGAGCAGCCAGTCAGGCTGCTGCACAGTCAGCTGCAGCGGTACAGGAGCTAGCAAACAGAGCTGTAAACAGGGGAGTTTGAGTGGGAGTTCTGTTGGAGGAGAAAGTATTTGTGTGTGTTTGGTTTTGTGTTGGTGGTATCTGTATGTGTAGGGGCTTTGTGCTGAGAGAGAAGCTGAGCCCTGATTAGGGGGCGGGGCTTCACTGACTAGGGGTCCTATAAAGGCAGCAGCCAGTCAGGCAGCGGCACAGACAGCTGCAGTGGCACAGCAGCTAGCAAAGAGAGCTGTAAACAGGGGAGTTTGAGTGGGAGTTCTGTTGGAGGAGAAGGTATTTGTGTGTGTGTTTGGTTTGTATTGGTAGTATTTGTCTGTGGAGAGGCTTGGAGGGGCTTTGTGCTGGGAGAGAAGCTGAGCCCTGATTAGGGGGCGGGGCTTCCCAGACTAGGGGTCCTATAAAGGTAGCAGCCAGTCAGGCAGCGGCACAGGAGCTTGCAAACAGAGCTGTAAACAGGGGAGTTTGAGTGGGAGTTCTGTTGGAGGAGAAGGTATTTGTGTGTGTTTGGTTTTGTATTGGTGGTATCTGAATGTGTAGGGGCTTTGTGCTGGGAGAGAAGCTGAGCCCTGATTAGGGGGCGGGGCTTCACTGACTAGGCGTCCTATCAAGGGAGCAGCCAGTCAGGCTGCTGCACAGACAGCTGCAGCGGTACAGGAGCTAGCAAACAGAGCTGTAAACAGGGGAGTTTGAGTGGGAGTTCTGTTGGAGGAGAAGGTATTTGTGTGTGTTTGGTTTTGTGTTGGTGGTATCTGTATGTGTAGGGGCTTTGTGCTGAGAGAGAAGCTGAGCCCTGATTAGGGGGCGGGGCTTCACTGACGAGGGGTCCTATAAAGGGAGCAGCCAGTCAGGCAGCGACACAGACAGCTGCAGCGGTACAGGAGCTAGCAAACAGAGCTGTAAACAAGGGAGTTTGAGTGGGAGTTCTGTTGGAGGAGAAGGTATTTGTGTGTGTGTTTGGTTTTGTATTGGTAGTATTTGTCTGTGGAGAGGCTTGGAGGGGCTTTGTGCTGGGAGAGAAGCTGAGCCCTGATTAGGGGGCGGGGCTTCACTGACCAGGGGTCCTACAAAGGTAGCAGCCAGTCACGCAGCGGCACAGACGGCTGCAGCGGCACTGGAGCTAGCAAATAGAGCTGTAAACAGGAGAGTTTGAGTGGGAGTTCTGTTGGAGGAGAAGGTATTTGTGTGTGTTTGGTTTTGTGTTGGTGGTATCTGTATGTGTAGGGGCTTTGTGCTGGGAGAGAAGCCTAGCCCTGATTAGGGGGCGGGGCTTCACTGACGAGGGTCCTATAAAGGGAGCAGCCAGTCAGGCAGCGACACAGACAGATGCAGCGGTACAGGAGCTAGCAAACAGAGCTGTAAACAGGGGAGTTTGAGTGGGAGTTCTGTTGGAGGAGAAGTATTTGTGTGTCTTTTTTTTTGTATTGGTAGTATCTGTATGTGTATGGGCTTTGTGCTGGGAGAAAAGCTGAGCCCTGATTAGGGGGCGGGGCTTCACTGACTAGGGGTCCTATAAAGGGAGCAGCCAGCCAGGCAGGGGCACAGACAGCTGCAGCGAACAGGAGCTAGCAAACAGAGCTGTAAACAGGGGACTTTGAGAGGGAGTTCTGTTGGAGGAGAAGGTATTTGTGTGTGTTTGGTTTTGTATTGGTAGTATCTGTATGTGGAGGGGCTTTGTGCTGAGAGAGAAGCTGAGCCCTGATTAGGGGGCGGGGCTTCACTGACTAGGGGTCTTTTAAAGGCAGCAGCCAGTCAGGCAGCGGCACAGACAGCTGCAGTGGCACAGCAGCTAGCAAAGAGAGCTGTAAACAGGGGAGTTTGAGTGGGAGTTCTGTTGGAGGAGGAGGTATTTGTGTGTGTCTGGTTTTGTATTGGTGGTACCTGTATGTGTAGAGGCTTGGAGGGGCTTTGTGCTGGGAGAGAAGCTGAGCCCTGATTAGGGGGCGGGGCTTCACTGACGAGGGGTCCTATAAAGGGAGCAGCCAGTCAGGCAGCGACACAGACAGCTGCAGCGGTACAGGAGCTAGCAAACAGAGCTGTAAACAAGGGAGTTTGAGTGGGAGTTCTGTTGGAGGAGAAGGTATTGGTGTGTGTGTTTGGTTTTGTATTGGTAGTATCTGTATGTGTAGAGGCTTGGACGGGCTTTGTGCTGGGAGCGAAGCTGGGCCTTGATTAGGGGGCGGGGCTTCACTGACTAGGGGTCCTATAAAGGTAGCAGCCAGTCAGGCAGCGGCACAGGAGCTAGCAAACAGAGCTGTAAACAAGGGAGTTTGAGTGGGAGTTCTGTTGGAGGAGAAGGTATTTGTGTGTGTGTTTGGTTTTGTATTGGTAGTATCTGTATGTGTAGAGGCTTGGACGGGCTTTGTGCTGGGAGAAAAGCTGAGCCCTGATTAGGGGGCGGGGCTTCACTGACTAGGGGTCCTATAAAGGGAGCAGCCAGTCAGGCAGGGGCACAGACAGCTGCAGCAGCACAGGAGCTTGCAAACTGAGCTGTAAACAGGGGACTTTGAGAGGGAGTTCTGTTGGAGGAGAAAGTATTTGTGTGTGTTTGGTTTTGTGTTCGTGGTATCTGTATGTGTAGGGGCTTTGTGCTGAGAGAGAAGCTGAGCCCTGATTAGGGGGCGGGGCTTCACTGACTAGGGGTCCTATAAAGGCAGCAGCCAGTCAGGCAGCGGCACAGACAGCTGCAGTGGCACAGGAGCTAGCAAAGAGAGCTGTAAACAGGGGAGTTTGAGTGGGAGTTGTGTTGGAGGAGAAGGTATTTGTGTGTGTGTTTGGTTTGTATTGGTAGTATTTGTCTGTGGAGAGGCTTGGAGGGGCTTTGTGCTGGGAGAGAAGCTGAGCCCTGATTAGGGGGCGGGGCTTCCCAGACTAGGGGTCCTATAAAGGTAGCAGCCAGTCAGGCAGCGGCACAGGAGCTTGCAAACAGAGCTGTAAACAGGGGAGTTTGAGTGGGAGTTCTGTTGGAGGAGAAGGTATTTGTGTGTGCTTGGTTTTGTATTGGTAGTATCTGTATGTGTAGGGGCTTGGAGGGGCTCTGTGCTGGGAGAGAAGCTGAGCCCTGATTAGGGGGCGGGGCTTCACTGACTAGGGGTCCTATAAAGGGAGCAGCCAGTCAGGCAGCGGCACAGACGGCTGCAGCGGCACTGGAGCTAGCAAATAGAGCTGTAAAGAGGGGAGTTTGAGTGGGAGTTCTGTTGGAGGAGAAGGTATTTGTGTGTGTTTGGTTTTGTATTGGTGGTATCTGTATGTGTAGCGGCTTTTTGCTGGGAGAGAAGCTGAGCCCTGATTAGGGGGCGGGGCTTCACTGACTAGGGGTCCTATAAAGGGAGCAGCCAGTCAGGCTGCTGCACAGTCAGCTGCAGCGGTACAGGAGCTAGCAAACAGAGCTGTAAACAGGGGAGTTTGAGTGGGAGTTCTGTTGGAGGAGAAAGTATTTGTGTGTGTTTGGTTTTGTGTTGGTGGTATCTGTATGTGTAGGGGCTTTGTGCTGAGAGAGAAGCTGAGCCCTGATTAGGGGGCGGGGCTTCACTGACTAGGGGTCCCATAAAGGCAGCAGCCAGTCAGGCAGCGGCACAGACAGCTGCAGTGGCACAGCAGCTAGCAAAGAGAGCTGTAAACAGGGGAGTTTGAGTGGGAGTTCTGTTGGAGGAGAAGGTATTTGTGTGTGTCTGGTTTTGTATTGGTGGTATCTGTATGTGTAGAGGCTTGGAGGGGCTTTGTGCTGGGAGAGAAGCTGAGCCCTGATTAGGGGGCGGGGCTTCACTGACGAAGGGTCCTATAAAGGGAGCAGCCAGTCAGGCAGCGACACAGACAGCTGCAGCGGTACAGGAGCTAGCAAACAGAGCTGTAAACAAGGGAGTTTGAGTGGGAGTTCTGTTGGAGGAGAAGGTATTTGTGTGTGTGTTTGGTTTTGTATTGGTCGTATCTGTATGTGTAGAGGCTTGGACGGGCTTTGTGCTGGGAGTGAAGCTGGGCCTTGATTAGGGGGCGGGGCTTCACTGACTAGGGGTCCTATAAAGGTAGCAGCCAGTCAGGCAGCGGCACAGGAGCTAGCAAACAGAGCTGTAAACAGGGGAGTTTGAGTGGGAGTTCTGTTGGAGGAGAAGTATATGTGTGTCTTTGGTTTTGTGTTGGTGGTATCTGTATGTGTAGGGGCTTTGTGCTGGGAGAGAAGCCTAGCCCTGATTAGGGGGCGGGGCTTCACTGACGAGGGGTCCTATAAAGGGAGCAGCCAGTCACGCAGCGACACAGACAGATGCAGCGGTACAGGAGCTAGCAAACAGAGCTGTAAACAGGTGAGTTTGAGTGGGAGTTCTGTTGGAGGAGAAGTATTTGTGTGTCTTTGGTTTTGTATTGGTAGTATCTGTATGTGTATGGGCTTTGTGCTGGGAGAAAAGCTGAGCCCTGATTAGGGGGCGGGGCTTCACTGACTAGGGGTCCTATAAAGGGAGCAGCCAGCCAGGCAGGGGCACAGACAGCTGCAGCGGAACAGGAGCTAGCAAACAGAGCTGTAAACAGGGGACTTTGAGAGGGAGTTCTGTTGGAGGAGAAGGTATTTGTGTGTGTTTGGTTTTGTATTGGTAGTATCTGTATGAGTAGATGCTTTGTGCTGGGAGAGAAGCTGAGCCCTGATTAGGGGGCGGGGCTTCACTGACTAGGCGTCCTATAAAGGCAGCATCCAGTCAGGCAGCGGCACAGACAGCTGCAGTGGCACAGCAGCTAGCAAAGAGAGCTGTAAACAGGGGAGTTTGAGTGGGAGTTCTGTTGGAGGAGAAGGTATTTGTGTGTGTCTGGTTTTGTATTGGTGGTATCTGTATGTGTAGAGGCTTGGAGGGGCTTTGTGCTGGGAGAGAAGCTGAGCCCTGATTAGGGGGCGGGGCTTCACTGACGAGGGGTCCTATAAAGGGAGCAGCCAGTCAGGCAGCGACACAGACAGCTGCAGCGGTACAGGAGCTAGCAAACAGAGCTGTAAACAAGGGAGTTTGAGTGGGAGTTCTGTTGTAGGAGAAGGTATTTGTGTGTGTCTTTGGTTTTGTGTTGGTGGTATCTGTATGTGTAGGGGCTTTGTGCTGGGAGAGAAGCCTAGCCCTGATTAGGGGGCGGGGCTTCACTGACGAGGGGTCCTATAAAGGGAGCAGCCAGTCACGCAGCGACACAGACAGATGCAGCGGTACAGGAGCTAGGAAACAGAGCTGTAAACAGGTGAGTTTGAGTGGGAGTTCTGTTGGAGGAGAAGTATTTGTTTGTCTTTGGTTTTGTGTTGGTGGTATCTGTATGTGTAGGGGCTTTGTGCTGGGAGAGAAGCCTAGCCCTGATTAGGGGGCGGGGCTTCACTGACGAGGGGTCCTATAAAGGGAGCAGCCAGTCACGCAGCGACACAGACAGATGCAGCGGTACAGGAGCTAGGAAACAGAGCTGTAAACAGGTGAGTTTGAGTGGGAGTTCTGTTGGAGGAGAAGTATTTGTGTGTCTTTGGTTTTGTATTGGTAGTATCTGTATGTGTATGGGCTTTGTGCTGGGAGAAAAGCTGAGCCCTGATTAGGGGGCGGGGCTTCACTGACTAGGGGTCTTATAAAGGGAGCAGCCAGCCAGGCAGGGGCACAGTCAGCTGCAGCGGAACAGGAGCTAGCAAACAGAGCTGTAAACAGGGGACTTTGAGAGGGAGTTCTGTTGGAGGAGAAGGTATTTGTGTGTGTTTGGTTTTGTATTGGTAGTATCTGTATGAGTAGAGGCTTTGTGCTGGGAGAGAAGCTGAGCCCTGATTAGGGGGCGGGGCTTCACTGACTAGGCGTCCTATAAAGGCAGCAGCCAGTCAGGCAGCGGCACAGACAGCTGCAGTGGCACAGCAGCTAGCAAAGAGAGCTGTAAACAGGGGAGTTTGAGTGGGAGTTCTGTTGGAGGAGAAGGTATTTGTGTGTGTCTGGTTTTGTATTGGTGGTATCTGTATGTGTAGAGGCTTGGAGGGGCTTTGTGCTGGGATAGAAGCTGAGCCCTGATTAGGGGGCGGGGCTTCACTGACGAGGGGTCCTATAAAGGGAGCAGCCAGTCAGGCAGCGGCACAGGAGCTTGCAAACAGAGCTGTAAACAGGGGAGTTTGAGTGGGAGTTCTGTTGGAGGAGAAGGTATTTGTGTGTGTTTGGTTTTGTATTGGTAGTATCTGTATGTGTAGGGGCTTGGAGGGGCTTTGTGCTGGGAGAGAAGCTGAGCCCTGATTAGGGGGCGGGGCTTCACTGACTAGGGGTCCTACAAAGGTAGCAGCCAGTCACGCAGCGGCACAGACGGCTGCAGCGGTACTGGAGCTAGCAAATAGAGCTGTAAACAGGAGAGTTTGCGTGGGAGTTCTGTTGGAGGAGAAGGTATTTGTGTGTGTTTGGTTTTGTGTTGGTGGTATCTGTATGTGTAGGGGCTTTGTGCTGGGAGAGAAGCCTAGCCCTGATTAGGGGGCGGGACTTCACTGACGAGGGTCCTATAAAGGGAGCAGCCAGTCAGGCAGCGACACAGACAGATGCAGCGGTACAGGAGCTAGCAAACAGAGCTGTAAACAGGGGAGTTTGAGTGGGAGTTCCGTTGGAGGAGAAGTATTTGTGTGTCTTTGGTTTTGTATTGGTAGTATCTGTATGTGTATGGGCTTTGTGCTGGGAGAAAAGCTGAGCCCTGATTAGGGGGCGGGGCTTCACTGACTAGGGGTCCTATAAAGGGAGCAGCCAGCCAGGCAGGGGCACAGACAGCTGCAGCGGAACAGGAGCTAGCAAACAGAGCTGTAAACAGGGGAGTTTGAGTGGGAGTTCTGTTGGAGGAGAAGTATTTGTGTGTCTTTGGTTTTGTGTTGGTGGTATCTGTATGTGTAGGGGCTTTGTGCTGGGAGAGAAGCCTAGCCCTGATTAGGGGGCGGGGCTTCACTGACGAGGGGTCCTATAAAGGGAGCAGCCAGTCACGCAGCGACACAGACAGATGCAGCGGTACAGGAGCTAGCAAACAGAGCTGTAAACAGGGGAGTTTGAGTGGGAGTTCTGTTGGAGGAGAAGTATTTGTGTGTCTTTGGTTTTGTATTGGTAGTATCTGTATGTGTAGGGGCTTTGTGCTGGGAGAAAAGCTGAGCCCTGATTAGGGGGCGGGGCTTCACTGACTAGGGGTCCTATAAAGGGAGCAGCCAGCCAGGCAGGGGCACAGACAGCTGCAGCGGAACAGGAGCTAGCAAACAGAGCTGTAAACAGGGGACTTTGAGAGGGAGTTCTGTTGGAGGAGAAGGTATTTGTGTGTGTTTGGTTTTGTATTGGTAGTATCTGTATGAGTAGAGGCTTTGTGCTGGGAGAGAATCTGAGCGCTGATTAGGGGGCGGGGCTTCACTGACTAGGGGTCCTATAAAGGTAGCAGCCAGTCAGGCAGCGGCACAGACAGCTGCAGCGGCACTGGAGCTAGCAAATAGAGCTGTAAACAGGGGAGTTTGAGTGTGAGTTCTGTTGGAGGAGAAGGTATTTGTGTGTGTTTGGTTTTGTATTGGTGGTATCTGTATGTGTAGGGGCTTTGTGCTGGGAGAGAAGCTGAGCCCTGATTAGGGGGCGGGGCTTCACTGACAAGGCGTCCTATAAAGGCAGCGGCACAGACAGCTGCAGTGGCACAGCAGCTAGCAAAGAGAGCTGTAAACAGGGGAGTTTGAGTGGGAGTTCTGTTGGAGGAGAAGGTATTTGTGTGTGTCTGGTTTTGTATTGGTGGTATCTGTATGTGTAGAGGCTTGGAGGGGCTTTGTGCTGGGAGAGAAGCTGAGCCCTGATTAGGGGGCGGGGCTTCACTGACGAGGGGTCCTATAAAGGGAGCAGCCAGTCAGGCAGCGGCACAGGAGCTTGCAAACAGAGCTGTAAACAGGGGAGTTTGAGTGGGAGTTCTGTTGGAGGAGAAGGTATTTGTGTGTTTGGTTTTGTATTGGTAGTATCTGTATGTGTAGGGGCTTGGAGGGGCTTTGTGCTGGGAGAGAAGCTGAGCCCTGATTAGGGGGCGGGACTTCACTGACGAGGGTCCTATAAAGGGAGCAGCCAGTCAGGCAGCGACACAGACAGATGCAGCGGTACAGGAGCTAGCAAACAGAGCTGTAAACAGGGGAGTTTGAGTGGGAGTTCTGTTGGAGGAGAAGTATTTGTGTGTCTTTGGTTTTGTATTGGTAGTATCTGTATGTGTATGGGCTTTGTGCTGGGAGAAAAGCTGAGCCCTGATTAGGGGGCGGGGCTTCACTGACTAGGGGTCCTATAAAGGGAGCAGCCAGCCAGGCAGGGGCACAGACAGCTGCAGCGGAACAGGAGCTAGCAAACAGAGCTGTAAACAGGGGAGTTTGAGTGGGAGTTCTGTTGGAGGAGAAGTATTTGTGTGTCTTTGGTTTTGTGTTGGTGGTATCTTAATGTGTAGGGGCTTTGTGCTGGGAGAGAAGCCTAGCCCTGATTAGGGGGCGGGGCTTCACTGACGAGGGGTCCTATAAAGGGAGCAGCCAGTCACGCAGCGACACAGACAGATGCAGCGGTACAGAAGCTAGCAAACAGAGCAGTAAACAGGGGAGTTTGAGTGGGAGTTCTGTTGGAGGAGAAGTATTTGTGTGTCTTTGGTTTTGTATTGGTAGTATCTGTATGAGTAGAGGCTTTGTGCTGGGAGAGAATCTGAGCGCTGATTAGGGGGCGGGGCTTCACTGACTAGGGGTCCTATAAAGGTAGCAGCCAGTCAGGCAGCGGCACAGACAGCTGCAGCGGCACTGGAGCTAGCAAATAGAGCTGTAAACAGGGGAGTTTGAGTGTGAGTTCTGTTGGAGGAGAAGGTATTTGTGTGTGTTTGGTTTTGTATTGGTGGTATCTGTATGTGTAGGGGCTTTGTGCTGGGAGAGAAGCTGAGCCCTGATTAGGGGGCGGGGCTTCACTGACAAGGCGTCCTATAAAGGCAGCGGCACAGACAGCTGCAGTGGCACAGCAGCTAGCAAAGAGAGCTGTAAACAGGGGAGTTTGAGTGGGAGTTCTGTTGGAGGAGAAGGTATTTGTGTGTGTCTGGTTTTGTATTGGTGGTATCTGTATGTGTAGAGGCTTGGAGGGGCTTTGTGCTGGGAGAGAAGCTGAGCCCTGATTAGGGGGCGGGGCTTCACTGACGAGGGGTCCTATAAAGGGAGCAGCCAGTCAGGCAGCGGCACAGGAGCTTGCAAACAGAGCTGTAAACAGGGGAGTTTGAGTGGGAGTTCTGTTGGAGGAGAAGGTATTTGTGTGTGTTTGGTTTTGTATTGGTAGTATCTGTATGTGTAGGGGCTTGGAGGGGCTTTGTGCTGGGAGAGAAGCTGAGCCCTGATTAGGGGGCGGGGCTTCACTGACTAGGGGTCCTACAAAGGTAGCAGCCAGTCACGCAGCGGCACAGACGGCTGCAGCGGCACTGGAGCTAGCAAATAGAGCTGTAAACAGGAGAGTTTGAGTGGGAGTTCTGTTGGAGGAGAAGGTATTTGTGTGTGTTTGGTTTTGTGTTGGTGGTATCTGTATGTGTAGGGGCTTTGTGCTGAGAAGGAAGCTGAGCCCTGATTAGGGGGCGGGGCTTCACTGACTAGGGGTCCTATAAAGGGAGCAGCCAGTCAGGCAGCGGCACAGACAGCTGCAGTGGCACAGCAGCTAGCAAAGAGAGCTGTAAACAGGGGAGTTTGAGTGGGAGTTCTGTTGGAGGAGAAGGTATTTGTGTGTGTCTGGTTTTGTATTGGTGGTATATGTATGTGTAGAGGCTTGGAGGGGCTTTGTGCTGGGAGAGAAGCTGAGCCCTGATTAGGGGGCGGGGCTTCACTGACGAGGGGTCCTATAAAGGGAGCAGCCAGTCAGGCAGCGACACAGACAGCTGCAGCGGTACAGGAGCTAGCAAAGAGAGCTGTAAACAGGGGAGTTTGAGTGGGAGTTCTGTTGGAGGAGATGGTATTTGTGTGTGTGTTTGGTTTTGTATTGGTCGTATCTGTATGTGTAGAGGCTTGGACGGGCTTTGTGCTGGGAGCGAAGCTGGGCCTTGATTAGGGGGCGGGGCTTCACTGACTAGGGGTCCTATAAAGGTAGCAGCCAGTCAGGCAGCGGCACAGGAGCTAGCAAACAGAGCTGTAAACAGGGGAGTTTGAGTGGGAGTTCTGTTGGAGGAGAAGTATTTGTGTGTCTTTGGTTTTGTGTTGGTGGTATCTGTATGTGTAGGGGCTTTGTGCTGGGAGAGAAGCCTAGCCCTGATTAGGGGGCGGGGCTTCACTGACGAGGGGTCCTATAAAGGGAGCAGCCAGTCACGCAGCGACACAGACAGATGCAGCGGTACAGGAGCTAGCAAACAGAGCTGTAAACAGGTGAGTTTGAGTGGGAGTTCTGTTGGAGGAGAAGTATTTGTGTGTCTTTGGTTTTGTATTGGTAGTATCTGTATGTGTATGGGCTTTGTGCTGGGAGAAAAGCTGAGCCCTGATTAGGGGGCGGGGCTTCACTGACTAGGGGTCCTATAAAGGGAGCAGCCAGCCAGGCAGGGGCACAGACAGCTGCAGCGGAACAGGAGCTAGCAAACAGAGCTGTAAACAGGGGACTTTGAGAGGGAGTTCTGTTGGAGGAGAAGGTATTTGTGTGTGTTTGGTTTTGTATTGGTAGTATCTGTATGAGTAGAGGCTTTGTGCTGGGAGAGAAGCTGAGCCCTGATTAGGGGGCGGGGCTTCACTGACCAGGGGTCCTACAAAGGTAGCAGCCAGTCACGCAGCGGCACAGACGGCTGCAGCGGCACTGGAGCTAGCAAATAGAGCTGTAAACAGGAGAGTTTGAGTGGGAGTTCTGTTGGAGGAGAAGGTATTTGTGTGTGTTTGGTTTTGTGTTGGTGGTATCTGTATGTGTAGGGGCTTTGTGCTGGGAGAGAAGCCTAGCCCTGATTAGGGGGCGGGGCTTCACTGACGAGGGGTCCTATAAAGGGAGCAGCCAGCCAGGCAGGGGCACAGACAGCTGCAGCGAACAGGAGCTAGCAAACAGAGCTGTAAACAGGGGACTTTGAGAGGGAGTTCTGTTGGAGGAGAAGGTATTTGTGTGTGTTTGGTTTTGTATTGGTAGTATCTGTATGTGTAGGGGCTTTGTGCTGAGAGAGAAGCTGAGCCCTGATTAGGGGGCGGGGCTTCACTGACTAGGGGTCCTATAAAGGCAGCAGCCAGTCAGGCAGCGGCACAGACAGCTGCAGTGGCACAGCAGCTAGCAAAGAGAGCTGTAAACAGGGGAGTTTGAGTGGGAGTTCTGTTGGAGGAGGAGGTATTTGTGTGTGTCTGGTTTTGTATTGGTGGTATCTGTATGTGTAGAGGCTTGGAGGGGCTTTGTGCTGGGAGAGAAGCTGAGCCCTGATTAGGGGGCGGGGCTTCACTGACGAGGGGTCCTATAAAGGGAGCAGCCAGTCAGGCAGCGACACAGACAGCTGCAGCGGTACAGGAGCTAGCAAACAGAGCTGTAAACAAGGGAGTTTGAGTGGGAGTTCTGTTGGAGGAGAAGGTATTGGTGTGTGTGTTTGGTTTTGTATTGGTAGTATCTGTATGTGTAGAGGCTTGGACGGGCTTTGTGCTGGGAGCGAAGCTGGGCCTTGATTAGGGGGCGGGGCTTCACTGACTAGGGGTCCTATAAAGGT
Source organism: Lepidochelys kempii (assembly GCF_965140285.1). Taxonomy (NCBI): domain Eukaryota; kingdom Metazoa; phylum Chordata; order Testudines; family Cheloniidae; genus Lepidochelys; species Lepidochelys kempii. The sequence goes on from NC_136397.1 coordinate 231,565, forward strand.
AGCAGCCAGTCAGGCAGCGGCACAGGAGCTAGCAAACAGAGCTGTAAACAAGGGAGTTTGAGTGGGAGTTCTGTTGGAGGAGAAGGTATTTGTGTGTGTGTTTGGTTTTGTATTGGTAGTATCTGTATGTGTAGAGGCTTGGACGGACTTTGTGCTGGGAGAAAAGCTGAGCCCTGATTAGGGGGCGGGGCTTCACTGACTAGGGGTCCTATAAAGGGAGCAGCCAGTCAGGCAGGGGCACAGACAGCTGCAGCAGCACAGGAGCTTGCAAACTGAGCTGTAAACAGGGGACTTTGAGAGGGAGTTCTGTTGGAGGAGAAAGTATTTGTGTGTGTTTGGTTTTGTGTTCGTGGTATCTGTATGTGTAGGGGCTTTGTGCTGAGAGAGAAGCTGAGCCCTGATTAGGGGGCGGGGCTTCACTGACTAGGGGTCCTATAAAGGCAGCAGCCAGTCAGGCAGCGGCACAGACAGCTGCAGTGGCACAGCAGCTAGCAAAGAGAGCTGTAAACAGGGGAGTTTGAGTGGGAGTTCTGTTGGAGGAGGAGGTATTTGTGTGTGTCTGGTTTTGTATTGGTGGTATCTGTATGTGTAGAGGCTTGGAGGGGCTTTGTGCTGGGAGAGAAGCTGAGCCCTGATTAGGGGGCGGGGCTTCACTGACGAGGGGTCCTATAAAGGGAGCAGCCAGTCAGGCAGCGACACAGACAGCTGCAGCGGTACAGGAGCTAGCAAACAGAGCTGTAAACAAGGGAGTTTGAGTGGGAGTTCTGTTGGAGGAGAAGGTATTGGTGTGTGTGTTTGGTTTTGTATTTGTAGTATCTGTATGTGTAGAGGCTTGGACGGGCTTTGTGCTGGGAGCGAAGCTGGGCCTTGATTAGGGGGCGGGGCTTCACTGACTAGGGGTCCTATAAAGGTAGCAGCCAGTCAGGCAGCGGCACAGGAGCTAGCAAACAGAGCTGTAAACAAGGGAGTTTGAGTGGGAGTTCTGTTGGAGGAGAAGGTATTTGTGTGTGTGTTTGGTTTTGTATTGGTAGTATCTGTATGTGTAGAGGCTTGGACGGGCTTTGTGCTGGGAGAAAAGCTGAGCCCTGATTAGGGGGCGGGGCTTCACTGACTAGGGGTCCTATAAAGGGAGCAGCCAGTCAGGCAGGGGCACAGACAGCTGCAGCAGCACAGGAGCTTGCAAACTGAGCTGTAAACAGGGGACTTTGAGAGGGAGTTCTGTTGGAGGAGAAAGTATTTGTGTGTGTTTGGTTTTGTGTTCATGGTATCTGTATGTGTAGGGGCTTTGTGCTGAGAGAGAAGCTGAGCCCTGATTAGGGGGCGGGGCTTCACTGACTAGGGGTCCTATAAAGGCAGCAGCCAGTCAGGCAGCGGCACAGACAGCTGCAGCGGCACAGGAGCTAGCAAACAGAGCTGTAAACAAGGGAGTTTGAGTGGGAGTTCTGTTGGAGGAGAAGGTATTTGTGTGTGTGTTTGGTTTGTATTGGTAGTATTTGTCTGTGGAGAGGCTTGGAGGGGCTTTGTGCTGGGAGAGAAGCTGAGCCCTGATTAGGGGGCGGGGCTTCCCAGACTAGGGGTCCTATAAAGGTAGCAGCCAGTCAGGCAGCGGCACAGGAGCTTGCAAACAGAGCTGTAAACAGGGGAGTTTGAGTGGGAGTTCTGTTGGAGGAGAAGGTATTTGTGTGTGTCTGGTTTTGTATTGGTGGTATATGTATGTGTAGAGGCTTGGAGGGGCTTTGTGCTGGGAGAGAAGCTGAGCCCTGATTAGGGGGCGGGGCTTCACTGACGAGGGGTCCTATAAAGGGAGCAGCCAGTCAGGCAGCGACACAGACAGCTGCAGCGGTACAGGAGCTAGCAAAGAGAGCTGTAAACAGGGGAGTTTGAGTGGGAGTTCTGTTGGAGGAGATGGTATTTGTGTGTGTGTTTGGTTTTGTATTGGTCGTATCTGTATGTGTAGAGGCTTGGACGGGCTTTGTGCTGGGAGCGAAGCTGGGCCTTGATTAGGGGGCGGGGCTTCACTGACTAGGGGTCCTATAAAGGTAGCAGCCAGTCAGGCAGCGGCACAGGAGCTAGCAAACAGAGCTGTAAACAGGGGAGTTTGAGTGGGAGTTCTGTTGGAGGAGAAGTATTTGTGTGTCTTTGGTTTTGTGTTGGTGGTATCTGTATGTGTAGGGGCTTTGTGCTGGGAGAGAAGCCTAGCCCTGATTAGGGGGCGGGGCTTCACTGACGAGGGGTCCTATAAAGGGAGCAGCCAGTCACGCAGCGACACAGACAGATGCAGCGGTACAGGAGCTAGCAAACAGAGCTGTAAACAGGTGAGTTTGAGTGGGAGTTCTGTTGGAGGAGAAGTATTTGTGTGTCTTTGGTTTTGTATTGGTAGTATCTGTATGTGTATGGGCTTTGTGCTGGGAGAAAAGCTGAGCCCTGATTAGGGGGCGGGGCTTCACTGACTAGGGGTCCTATAAAGGGAGCAGCCAGCCAGGCAGGGGCACAGACAGCTGCAGCGGAACAGGAGCTAGCAAACAGAGCTGTAAACAGGGGACTTTGAGAGGGAGTTCTGTTGGAGGAGAAGGTATTTGTGTGTGTTTGGTTTTGTATTGGTAGTATCTGTATGAGTAGAGGCTTTGTGCTGGGAGAGAATCTGAGCCCTGATTAGGGGGCGGGGCTTCACTGACTAGGGGTCCTATAAAGGTAGCAGCCAGTCAGGCAGCGGCACAGACGGCTGCAGCGGCACTGGAGCTAGCAAATAGAGCTGTAAACAGGGGAGTTTGAGTGGGAGTTCTGTTGGAGGAGAAGGTATTTGTGTGTGTTTGGTTTTGTATTGGTGGTATCTGAATGTGTAGGGGCTTTGTGCTGGGAGAGAAGCTGAGCCCTGATTAGGGGGCGGGGCTTCACTGACTAGGCGTCCTATCAAGGGAGCAGCCAGTCAGGCTGCTGCACAGACAGCTGCAGCGGTACAGGAGCTAGCAAACAGAGCTGTAAACAGGGGAGTTTGAGTGGGAGTTCTGTTGGAGGAGAAGGTATTTGTGTGTGTTTGGTTTTGTGTTGGTGGTATCTGTATGTGTAGGGGCTTTGTGCTGAGAGAGAAGCTGAGCCCTGATTAGGGGGCGGGGCTTCACTGACGAGGGGTCCTATAAAGGGAGCAGCCAGTCAGGCAGCGACACAGACAGCTGCAGCGGTACAGGAGCTAGCAAACAGAGCTGTAAACAAGGGAGTTTGAGTGGGAGTTCTGTTGGAGGAGAAGGTATTTGTGTGTGTGTTTGGTTTTGTATTGGTAGTATTTGTCTGTGGAGAGGCTTGGAGGGGCTTTGTGCTGGGAGAGAAGCTGAGCCCTGATTAGGGGGCGGGGCTTCACTGACCAGGGGTCCTACAAAGGTAGCAGCCAGTCACGCAGCGGCACAGACGGCTGCAGCGGCACTGGAGCTAGCAAATAGAGCTGTAAACAGGAGAGTTTGAGTGGGAGTTCTGTTGGAGGAGAAGGTATTTGTGTGTGTTTGGTTTTGTGTTGGTGGTATCTGTATGTGTAGGGGCTTTGTGCTGGGAGAGAAGCCTAGCCCTGATTAGGGGGCGGGGCTTCACTGACGAGGGGTCCTATAAAGGGAGCAGCCAGCCAGGCAGGGGCACAGACAGCTGCAGCGAACAGGAGCTAGCAAACAGAGCTGTAAACAAGGGAGTTTGAGTGGGAGTTCTGTTGGAGGAGAAGGTATTGGTGTGTGTGTTTGGTTTTGTATTGGTAGTATCTGTATGTGTAGAGGCTTGGACGGGCTTTGTGCTGGGAGCGAAGCTGGGCCTTGATTAGGGGGCGGGGCTTCACTGACTAGGGGTCCTATAAAGGTAGCAGCCAGTCAGGCAGCGGCACAGGAGCTAGCAAACAGAGCTGTAAACAAGGGAGTTTGAGTGGGAGTTCTGTTGGAGGAGAAGGTATTTGTGTGTGTGTTTGGTTTTGTATTGGTAGTATCTGTATGTGTAGAGGCTTGGACGGACTTTGTGCTGGGAGAAAAGCTGAGCCCTGATTAGGGGGCGGGGCTTCACTGACTAGGGGTCCTATAAAGGGAGCAGCCAGTCAGGCAGGGGCACAGACAGCTGCAGCAGCACAGGAGCTTGCAAACTGAGCTGTAAACAGGGGACTTTGAGAGGGAGTTCTGTTGGAGGAGAAAGTATTTGTGTGTGTTTGGTTTTGTGTTCGTGGTATCTGTATGTGTAGGGGCTTTGTGCTGAGAGAGAAGCTGAGCCCTGATTAGGGGGCGGGGCTTCACTGACTAGGGGTCCTATAAAGGCAGCAGCCAGTCAGGCAGCGGCACAGACAGCTGCAGTGGCACAGCAGCTAGCAAAGAGAGCTGTAAACAGGGGAGTTTGAGTGGGAGTTCTGTTGGAGGAGGAGGTATTTGTGTGTGTCTGGTTTTGTATTGGTGGTATCTGTATGTGTAGAGGCTTGGAGGGGCTTTGTGCTGGGAGAGAAGCTGAGCCCTGATTAGGGGGCGGGGCTTCACTGACGAGGGGTCCTATAAAGGGAGCAGCCAGTCAGGCAGCGACACAGACAGCTGCAGCGGTACAGGAGCTAGCAAACAGAGCTGTAAACAAGGGAGTTTGAGTGGGAGTTCTGTTGGAGGAGAAGGTATTGGTGTGTGTGTTTGGTTTTGTATTTGTAGTATCTGTATGTGTAGAGGCTTGGACGGGCTTTGTGCTGGGAGCGAAGCTGGGCCTTGATTAGGGGGCGGGGCTTCACTGACTAGGGGTCCTATAAAGGTAGCAGCCAGTCAGGCAGCGGCACAGGAGCTAGCAAACAGAGCTGTAAACAAGGGAGTTTGAGTGGGAGTTCTGTTGGAGGAGAAGGTATTTGTGTGTGTGTTTGGTTTTGTATTGGTAGTATCTGTATGTGTAGAGGCTTGGACGGGCTTTGTGCTGGGAGAAAAGCTGAGCCCTGATTAGGGGGCGGGGCTTCACTGACTAGGGGTCCTATAAAGGGAGCAGCCAGTCAGGCAGGGGCACAGACAGCTGCAGCAGCACAGGAGCTTGCAAACTGAGCTGTAAACAGGGGACTTTGAGAGGGAGTTCTGTTGGAGGAGAAAGTATTTGTGTGTGTTTGGTTTTGTGTTCATGGTATCTGTATGTGTAGGGGCTTTGTGCTGAGAGAGAAGCTGAGCCCTGATTAGGGGGCGGGGCTTCACTGACTAGGGGTCCTATAAAGGCAGCAGCCAGTCAGGCAGCGGCACAGACAGCTGCAGCGGCACAGGAGCTAGCAAACAGAGCTGTAAACAAGGGAGTTTGAGTGGGAGTTCTGTTGGAGGAGAAGGTATTTGTGTGTGTGTTTGGTTTGTATTGGTAGTATTTGTCTGTGGAGAGGCTTGGAGGGGCTTTGTGCTGGGAGAGAAGCTGAGCCCTGATTAGGGGGCGGGGCTTCCCAGACTAGGGGTCCTATAAAGGTAGCAGCCAGTCAGGCAGCGGCACAGGAGCTTGCAAACAGAGCTGTAAACAGGGGAGTTTGAGTGGGAGTTCTGTTGGAGGAGAAGGTATTTGTGTGTGCTTGGTTTTGTATTGGTAGTATCTGTATGTGTAGGGGCTTGGAGGGGCTCTGTGCTGGGAGAGAAGCTGAGCCCTGATTAGGGGGCGGGGCTTCACTGACTAGGGGTCCTATAAAGGGAGCAGCCAGTCAGGCAGCGGCACAGACGGCTGCAGCGGCACTGGAGCTAGCAAATAGAGCTGTAAAGAGGGGAGTTTGAGTGGGAGTTCTGTTGGAGGAGAAGGTATTTGTGTGTGTTTGGTTTTGTATTGGTGGTATCTGTATGTGTAGCGGCTTTTTGCTGGGAGAGAAGCTGAGCCCTGATTAGGGGGCGGGGCTTCACTGACTAGGGGTCCTATAAAGGGAGCAGCCAGTCAGGCTGCTGCACAGTCAGCTGCAGCGGTACAGGAGCTAGCAAACAGAGCTGTAAACAGGGGAGTTTGAGTGGGAGTTCTGTTGGAGGAGAAAGTATTTGTGTGTGTTTGGTTTTGTGTTGGTGGTATCTGTATGTGTAGGGGCTTTGTGCTGAGAGAGAAGCTGAGCCCTGATTAGGGGGCGGGGCTTCACTGACTAGGGGTCCTATAAAGGCAGCAGCCAGTCAGGCAGCGGCACAGACAGCTGCAGTGGCACAGCAGCTAGCAAAGAGAGCTGTAAACAGGGGAGTTTGAGTGGGAGTTCTGTTGGAGGAGAAGGTATTTGTGTGTGTCTGGTTTTGTATTGGTGGTATCTGTATGTGTAGAGGCTTGGAGGGGCTTTGTGCTGGGAGAGAAGCTGAGCCCTGATTAGGGGGCGGGGCTTCACTGACGAAGGGTCCTATAAAGGGAGCAGCCAGTCAGGCAGCGACACAGACAGCTGCAGCGGTACAGGAGCTAGCAAACAGAGCTGTAAACAAGGGAGTTTGAGTGGGAGTTCTGTTGGAGGAGAAGGTATTTGTGTGTGTGTTTGGTTTTGTATTGGTCGTATCTGTATGTGTAGAGGCTTGGACGGGCTTTGTGCTGGGAGCGAAGCTGGGCCTTGATTAGGGGGCGGGGCTTCACTGACTAGGGGTCCTATAAAGGTAGCAGCCAGTCAGGCAGCGGCACAGGAGCTAGCAAACAGAGCTGTAAACAGGGGAGTTTGAGTGGGAGTTCTGTTGGAGGAGAAGTATATGTGTGTCTTTGGTTTTGTGTTGGTGGTATCTGTATGTGTAGGGGCTTTGTGCTGGGAGAGAAGCCTAGCCCTGATTAGGGGGCGGGGCTTCACTGACGAGGGGTCCTATAAAGGGAGCAGCCAGTCACGCAGCGACACAGACAGATGCAGCGGTACAGGAGCTAGCAAACAGAGCTGTAAACAGGTGAGTTTGAGTGGGAGTTCTGTTGGAGGAGAAGTATTTGTGTGTCTTTGGTTTTGTATTGGTAGTATCTGTATGTGTATGGGCTTTGTGCTGGGAGAAAAGCTGAGCCCTGATTAGGGGGCGGGGCTTCACTGACTAGGGGTCCTATAAAGGGAGCAGCCAGCCAGGCAGGGGCACAGACAGCTGCAGCGGAACAGGAGCTAGCAAACAGAGCTGTAAACAGGGGACTTTGAGAGGGAGTTCTGTTGGAGGAGAAGGTATTTGTGTGTGTTTGGTTTTGTATTGGTAGTATCTGTATGAGTAGATGCTTTGTGCTGGGAGAGAATCTGAGCCCTGATTAGGGGGCGGGGCTTCACTGACGAGGGGTCCTATAAAGGGAGCAGCCAGTCAGGCAGCGACACAGACAGCTGCAGCGGTACAGGAGCTAGCAAACAGAGCTGTAAACAAGGGAGTTTGAGTGGGAGTTCTGTTGGAGGAGAAGGTATTTGTGTGTGTGTTTGGTTTTGTATTGGTAGTATTTGTCTGTGGAGAGGCTTGGAGGGGCTTTGTGCTGGGAGAGAAGCTGAGCCCTGATTAGGGGGCGGGGCTTCACTGACCAGGGGTCCTACAAAGGTAGCAGCCAGTCACGCAGCGGCACAGACGGCTGCAGCGGCACTGGAGCTAGCAAATAGAGCTGTAAACAGGAGAGTTTGAGTGGGAGTTCTGTTGGAGGAGAAGGTATTTGTGTGTGTTTGGTTTTGTGTTGGTGGTATCTGTATGTGTAGGGGCTTTGTGCTGGGAGAGTAGCCTAGCCCTGATTAGGGGGCGGGGCTTCACTGACGAGGGTCCTATAAAGGGAGCAGCCAGTCAGGCAGCGACACAGACAGATGCAGCGGTACAGGAGCTAGCAAACAGAGCTGTAAACAGGGGAGTTTGAGTGGGAGTTCTGTTGGAGGAGAAGGTATTTGTGTGTGCTTGGTTTTGTATTGGTAGTATCTGTATGTGTAGGGGCTTGGAGGGGCTCTGTGCTGGGAGAGAAGCTGAGCCCTGATTAGGGGGCGGGGCTTCACTGACTAGGGGTCCTATAAAGGGAGCAGCCAGTCAGGCAGCGGCACAGACGGCTGCAGCGCACTGGAGCTAGCAAATAGAGCTGTAAAGAGGGGAGTTTGAGTGGGAGTTCTGTTGGAGGAGAAGGTATTTGTGTGTGTTTGGTTTTGTATTGGTGGTATCTGTATGTGTAGCGGCTTTTTGCTGGGAGAGAAGCTGAGCCCTGATTAGGGGGCGGGGCTTCACTGACTAGGGGTCCTATAAAGGGAGCAGCCAGTCAGGCTGCTGCACAGTCAGCTGCAGCGGTACAGGAGCTAGCAAACAGAGCTGTAAACAGGGGAGTTTGAGTGGGAGTTCTGTTGGAGGAGAAAGTATTTGTGTGTGTTTGGTTTTTTGTTGGTGGTATCTGTATGTGTAGGGGCTTTGTGCTGAGAGAGAAGCTGAGCCCTGATTAGGGGGCGGGGCTTCACTGACTAGGGGTCCTATAAAGGCAGCAGCCAGTCAGGCAGCGGCACAGACAGCTGCAGTGGCACAGCAGCTAGCAAAGAGAGCTGTAAACAGGGGAGTTTGAGTGGGAGTTCTGTTGGAGGAGAAGGTATTTGTGTGTGTCTGGTTTTGTATTGGTGGTATCTGTATGTGTAGAGGCTTGGAGGGGCTTTGTGCTGGGAGAGAAGCTGAGCCCTGATTAGGGGGCGGGGCTTCACTGACGAAGGGTCCTATAAAGGGAGCAGCCAGTCAGGCAGCGACACAGACAGATGCAGCGGTACAGGAGCTAGCAAACAGAGCTGTAAACAGGGGTTTGAGTGGGAGTTCTGTTGGTGGAGAAGGTATTTGTGTGTGTGTTTGGTTTTGTATTGGTGGTATCTGTATGTGCAGGGGCTTTGTGCTGGGAGGGAAGCTGAGCCCTGATTAGTGGGCGGGGCTTCCCTGACTCGGGGTCCTATAAAGGTTGCAGGCAGTCAGGCAGCGGCACAGGAGCTAGCAAACAGAGCTGTAAACAGGGGAGTTTGAGTGGGAGTTCTGTTGGTGGAGAAGGTATTTGTGTGTGTGTTTGGTTTTGTATTGGTAGTATCTGTATGTGTAGGGGCTTTGTGCTGGGAGAGAAGATGAGCCCTGATTAGGGGGCGGGGCTTCCCTGACTAGGGGTCCTATAAAGGTAGCAGCCAGTCAGGCAGCGGCAGAGGAGCTAGCAAACAGAGCTGTAAACAGGGGAGTTTGAGTGGGAGTTCTGTTGGAGGAAAAGGTATTTGTGTGTGTGTTTGGTTTTGTATTGGTAGTATCTGTATGTGTAGGGGCTTTGTGCTGGGAGAGAAGATGAGCCCTGATTAGGGGGCGGGGCTTCCCTGACTAGGGGTCCTATAAAGGTATCAGCCAGTCAGGCAGCGGCACAGGAGCTAGCAAACAGAGCTGTAAACAGGGGAGTTTGAGTGGGAGTTCTGTTGGAGGAGAAGGTATTTGTGGGTGTTTGGTTTTGTATTGGTAGTATCTGTATGTGCAGGGGCTTTGTGCTGGGAGAGAAGCTGAGCCCTGATTAGTGGGCGGGGCTTCCCTGACTAGGGGTCCTATAAAGGTAGCAGCCAGTCAGGCAGCGGCACAGGAGCTAGCAAACAGAGCTGTAAACAGGGGAGTTTGAGTGGGAGTTCTGTTGGAGGAGAAGGTATTTGTGTGTGTGTTTGGTTTTGTATTGATAGTATCTGTATGTGTAGGGGCTTTGTGCTGGGAGAGAAGCTGATCCCTGATTAGGGGCCGGGGCTTCACTGACTAGGGGTCCTATAAAGGTATCAACCAGTCAGGCAGCGGCACAGACAGCTGCAGCGGCACAGGAGCTAGCAAACAGAGCTGTAAACAGGGGAGTTTGAGTGGGAGTTCTGTTGGAGGAGAAGGTATTTGTGTGTGTGTTTGGTTTTGTATGGGTAGTATCTGTATGTGTAGGGCCTTTGTGCTGGGAGAGAAGCTGAGCCCAGATTAGGGGGCGGGGCTTCACTGACTAGGGGTCCTATAAAGGTAGCAGCCAATCAGGCAGCGGCACAGATGCTGCAGTGGCACAGGATCTAGCCAACAGAGCTGTAAACAGGGGAGTATGAGTGGGGGTTCTCTTGGAGGAGAAGGTACTTGTGTGTGTTTCGTTTTGTATTGGTGGTATGTGTATGTGCAGGGGCTTTGTGCTGGGAGAGAAGCTGAGCCCTGATTAGGGGTCGGGGCTTCCCTGACTAGGGGTCCTATAAAGGTAGCAGCCAGTCAGGCAGCGGCACAGGAGCTAGCAAACAGAGCTGTAAACAGGGGAGTTTGAGTGGGAGTTCTGTTGGAGGAGAAGGTATTTGTGGGTGTTTGGTTTTGTATTGGTAGTATCTGTATGTGCAGGGGCTTTGTGCTGGGAGAGAAGCTGAGCCCTGATTAGTGGGCGGGGCTTCCCTGACTAGGGGTCCTATAAAGGTAGCAGCCAGTCAGGCAGCGGCACAGGAGCTAGCAAACAGAGCTGTAAACAGGGGAGTTTGAGTGGGAGTTCTGTTGGAGGAGAAGGTATTTGTGTGTGTGTTTGGTTTTGTATTGATAGTATCTGTATGTGTAGGGGCTTTGTGCTGGGAGAGAAGCTGATCCCTGATTAGGGGCCGGGGCTTCACTGACTAGGGGTCCTATAAAGGTATCAACCAGTCAGGCAGCGGCACAGACAGCTGCAGCGGCACAGGAGCTAGCAAACAGAGCTGTAAACAGGGGAGTTTGAGTGGGAGTTCTGTTGGAGGAGAAGGTACTTGTGTGTGTTTGGTTTTGTATTGGTGGTATCTGTATGTGCAGGGGCTTTGTGCTGGGAGAGAAGCTGAGCCCTGATTAGGGGGCGGGGCTTCACTGACTAGGGGTCCTATAAAGGTAGCAGCCAGTCAGGCAGCGGCACAGGAGCTAGCAAACAGAGCTGTAAACAGGGGAGTTTGAGTGGGAGTTCTGTTGGAGGAAAAGGTATTTGTGTGTGTGTTTGGTTTTGTATTGATAGTATCTGTATGTGTAGGGGCTTTGTGCTGGGAGAGAAGCTGATCCCTGATTAGGGGCCGGGGCTTCACTGACTAGGGGTCCTATAAAGGTATCAACCAGTCAGGCAGCGGCACAGACAGCTGCAGCGGCACAGGAGCTTGCAAACAGAGCTGTAAACAGGCGAGTTTGAGTGGGAGTTCTGTTGGAGGAGAAGGTATTTGTGTGTGTTTGGTTTTGTATTGGTGGTATCTGTATGTGTAGGGGCTTTGTGCTGGGAGAGAAGCTGAGCCCTGATTAGGGGGCGGGGCTTCACTGACTAGGGGTCCTATAAAGGCAGCAGCCAGTCAGGCAGCGGCACAGACAGCTGCAGTGGCACAGCAGCTAGCAAAGAGAGCTGTAAACAGGGGAGTTTGAGTGGGAGTTCTGTTGGAGGAGAAGGTATTTGTGTGTGTCTGGTTTTGTATTGGTGGTATCTGTATGTGTAGAGGCTTGGAGGGGCTTTGTGCTGGGAGAGAAGCTGAGCCCTGATTAGGGGGCGGGGCTTCACTGACGAGGGGTCCTATAAAGGGAGCAGCCAGTCAGGCAGCGGCACAGACAGCTGCAGTGGCACAGCAGCTAGCAAAGAGAGCTGTAAACAGGGGAGTTTGAGTGGGAGTTCTGTTGGAGGAGAAGTATTTGTGTGTGTTTGGTTTTGTGTTGGTGGTATCTGTATGTGTAGGGGCTTTGTGCTGGGAGAGAATCTGAGCCCTGATTAGGGGGCGGGGCTTCACTGACTAGGGGTCCTATAAAGGGAGCAGCCAGTCAGGCAGCGACACAGACAGCTGCAGCGGAACAGGAGCTAGCGAACAGAGCTGTAAACAGGGGACTTTGAGAGGGAGTTCTGTTGGAGGAGAAGGTATTTGTGTGTGTGTGTTTGGTTTTGTATTGGTAGTATCTGTATGTGTAGAGGCTTGGACGGGCTTTGTGCTGGGAGCGAAGCTGGGCCTTGATTAGGGGGCGGGGCTTCACTGACTAGGGGTCCCATAAAGGTACCAGCCAGTCAGGCAGCGGCACAGGAGCTAGCAAACAGAGCTGTAAACAGGGGAGTTTGAGTGGGAGTTCTGTTGGAAGAGAAGGTATTTGTGTGTGTTTGGTTTTGTATTGGTAGTATCTGTATGTGTAGGGGCTTTGTGCTGGGAGAGAAGATGAGCCCTGATTAGGGGGCGGGGCTTCCCTGACTCGGGGTCCTATAAAGGTAGCAGCCAGTCAGGCAGCGGCACAGGAGCTAGCAAACAGAGCTGTAAACAGGGGAGTTTGTGTGGGAGTTCTGTTGGAGGAGAAGGTATTTGTGTGTGTTTGGTTTTGTATTGGTGGTACCTGTATGTGTAGGGGCTTTGTGCTGGGAGAGAAGTTGAGCCGTGATTAGGGGGCGGGGCTTCACTGACTAGGGGTCCTATAAAGGTAGCAGCCAATCAGGGAGCGGCACAGACAGCTGCAGCGGCACAGGAGCTAGCAAACAGAGCTGTAAACAGGGGATTTTGACTCGGAGTTCTGTTGGAGTAGAAGGTATTTGTGTGTGTTTGGTTTTGTATTGGTAGTATCTGTGTGTGTAGGGGCTTTGTGCTGGGACAGAAGCTGAGCCCTGATTAGGGGCGGGGCTTCGCTGCTTACAGGTCCTATAAAGGTAGCAGCCAGTCAGGCAGCGGCACAGGAGCTAGCAAACAGAGCTGTAAACAGGGGTTTGAGTGGGAGTTCTGTTGGTGGAGAAGGTATTTGTGTGTGTGTTTGGTTTTGTATTGGTGGTATCTGTATGTGCAGGGGCTTTGTGCTGGGAGGGAAGCTGAGCCCTGATTAGTGGGCGGGGCTTCCCTGACTCGGGGTCCTATAAAGGTTGCAGGCAGTCAGGCAGCGGCACAGGAGCTAGCAAACAGAGCTGTAAACAGGGGAGTTTGAGTGGGAGTTCTGTTGGTGGAGAAGGTATTTGTGTGTGTGTTTGGTTTTGTATTGGTAGTATCTGTATGTGTAGGGGCTTTGTGCTGGGAGAGAAGATGAGCCCTGATTAGGGGGCGGGGCTTCCCTGACTAGGGGTCCTATAAAGGTAGCAGCTAGTCAGGCAGCGGCAGAGGAGCTAGCAAACAGAGCTGTAAACAGGGGAGTTTGAGTGGGAGTTCTGTTGGAGGAAAAGGTATTTGTGTGTGTGTTTGGTTTTGTATTGGTAGTATCTGTATGTGTAGGGGCTTTGTGCTGGGAGAGAAGATGAGCCCTGATTAGGGGGCGGGGCTTCCCTGACTAGGGGTCCTATAAAGGTATCAGCCAGTCAGGCAGCGGCACAGGAGCTAGCAAACAGAGCTGTAAACAGGGGAGTTTGAGTGGGAGTTCTGTTGGAGGAGAAGGTATTTGTGTGTGTTTGGTTTTGTATTTTTAGTATCTGTATGTGTAGGGGCTTTGTGCTGGGAGAGAAGCTGAGCTGTGATTAGGGGGCGGGGCTTCACTGACTACGGGTCCTATAAAGGTATCAGCCAGTCAGGCAGCGGCACAGACAGCTGCAGCGGCACAGGAGCTAGCAAACAGAGCTGTAAACAGGGGAGTTTGAGTGGGAGTTCTGTTGGAGGAGAAGGTATTTGTGTGTGTGTTTGGTTTTGTATGGGTAGTATCTGTATGTGTAGGGCCTTTGTGCTGGGAGAGAAGCTGAGCCCAGATTAGGGGGCGGGGCTTCACTGACTAGGGGTCCTATAAAGGTAGCAGCCAATCAGGCAGCGGCACAGATGCTGCAGTGGCGCAGGATCTAGCCAACAGAGCTGTAAACAGGGGAGTATGAGTGGGGGTTCTCTTGGAGGAGAAGGTACTTGTGTGTGTTTCGTTTTGTATTGGTGGTATGTGTATGTGCAGGGGCTTTGTGCTGGGAGAGAAGCTGAGCCCTGATTAGTGGGCGGGTCTTCCCTGACTAGGGGTCCTATAAAGGTTGCAGCCAGTCAGGCAGCGGCACAGGAGCTGTCAAACAAAGCTGTAAATAGGGGAGTTTGAGTGGGAGTTCTGTTGGAGGAGAAGGTATTTGTGTGTGTTTGGTTTTGTATTGGTGGTATCTGTATGTGTAGGGGCTTTGTCCTGGGAGAGAAGCTGAGCCCTGATTAGGGGGCGGGGCTTCCCTGGCTAGGGGTCCTATAAAGGTAGCAGCCAGTCAGGCAGCGGCACAGGAGCTAGCAAACAGAGCTGTAAACAGGGGAGTTTGTGTGGGAGTTCTGTTGGAGGAGAAGGTACTTGTGTGTGTTTGGTTTTGTATTGGTGGTATCTGTATGTGCAGGGGCTTTGTGCTGGGAGAGAAGCTGAGCCCTGATTAGGGGGCGGGGCTTCACTGACTAGGGGTCCTATAAAGGTAGCAGCCAATCAGGGAGCGGCAAAGACAGCTGCAGCGGCACAGGAGCTACCAAACAGAGCTGTAAACAGGGGAGTTTGAGCTGAGGAAGCCCCCCCGCTCTGGGCCCGGGCTAACCTGAACACCTCTCCCTCCTGAAAGCTGTTGTGTTATACCTCTTGATTGCGTTGTTTTGTTACTAAGTTTTTCTTTCTCCTTTTGTATTCTCTGTAATTGTTACAAATAAATTTCCTTTCTGTTTTAAAAAAAAACAAAAACAAAAAAAAAAAAACAGCGGAGTTTGACTGGGAGTTCTGTTGGAGGAGAAGGTATTTGTGTGTGTTTGGTTTTGTATTGGTAGTATCTGTGCGTGTAGGGGCTTTGTGCTGGGACAGAAGCTGAGCCCTGATTAGGGGGCGGGGCTTCACTGCCTACCGGTCCTATAAAGGTAGCAGCCAGTCAGGCAGCGGCACTGGAGCTAGCAAACAGATCTGTATACAGGGGAGTTTGAGTGGGAGTTCTGTTGGAGGAGAAGGTATTTGTGGGTGTTTGGTTTTGTATTGGTAGTATCTGTATGTGCAGGGGCTTTGTGCTGGGAGAGAAGTTGAGCCGTGATTAGGGGGCGGGGCTTCACTGACTAGGGGTCCTATAAAGGTATCAGCCAGTCAGGCAGCGGCACAGACAGCTGCAGCGGCACAGGAGCTAGCAAACAGAGCTGTAAACAGGGGAGTTGGAGTGGGAGTTCTGTTGGAGGAGAAGGTATTTGTGTGTGTTTGGTTTTGTATTGGTGGTATCTGTATGTGTAGAGGCTTGGAGGGGCTTTGTGCTGGGAGAGAAGCTGAGCCCTGATTAGGGGGCGGGGCTTCACTGACTAGGGGTCCTATAAAGGTATCAGCCAGTCAGGCAGCGGCAAAGACAGCTGCAGCGGCACAGGAGCTAGCAAACAGAGCTGTAAACAGGGGAGTTTGAGTGGGAGTTCTGTTGGAGGAGAAGGTATTTGTGTGTGTGTGTGTTTGGTTTTGTATTGGTGGTATCTGTAGGTGTAGGGGCTTTGTCCTGGGAGAGAAGCTGAGCCCTGATTAGGGGGCGGGGCTTCCCTGGCTAGGGGTCCTATAAAGGTAGCAGCCAGTCAGGCAGCGGCACAGGAGCTAGCAAACAGAGCTGTAAACAGGGGAGTTTGTGTGGGAGTTCTGTTGGAGGAGAAGGTACTTGTGTGTGTTTGGTTTTGTATTGGTGGTATCTGTATGTGCAGGGGCTTTGTGCTGGGAGAGAAGCTGAGCCCTGATTAGGGGGCGGGGCTTCACTGCCTACGGGTCCTATAAAGGTAGCAGCCAATCAGGGAGCGGCACAGACAGCTGCAGCGGCACAGGAGCTAGCAAACAGAGCTGTAAACAGGGGAGTTTGACTGGGAGTTCTGTTGGAGTAGAAGGTATTTGTGTGTGTTTGGTTTTGTATTGGTGGTATCTGTAGGTGTAGGGGCTTTGTCCTGGGAGAGAAGCTGAGCCCTGATTAGGGGGCGGGGCTTCCCTGGCTAGGGGTCCTATAAAGGTAGCAGCCAGTCAGGCAGCGGCACAGGAGCTAGCAAACAGAGCTGTAAACAGGGGAGTTTGAGTGGGAGTTCTGTTGGAGGAGAAGGTATTTGTGTGTGTTTGGTTTTGTATTGGTGGTATCTGTAGGTGTAGGGGCTTTGTCCTGGGAGAGAAGCTGAGCCCTGATTAGGGGGCGGGGCTTCCCTGGCTAGGGGTCCTATAAAGGTAGCAGCCAGTCAGGCAGCGGCACAGGAGCTAGCAAACAGAGCTGTAAACAGGGGAGTTTGACTGGGAGTTCTGTTGGAGTAGAAGGTATTTGTGTGTGTTTGGTTTTGTATTGGTAGTATCTGTGTGTGTAGGGGCTTTGTGCTGGGAGAGAAGCTGAGCCCTGATTAGTGGGCGGGGCTTCCCTGACTAGGGGTCCTATAAAGGTAGCAGCCAGTCAGGCAGCGGCACAGGAGCTAGCAAACAGAGCTGTAAACAGGGGAGTTTGAGTGGCAGGAGAAGGTACTTGTGTTTGTTTGGTTTTGTATTGGTGGTATCTGTATGTGCAGGGGCTTTGTGCTCGGACAGAAGCTGAACCCTGATTAGGGGGCGGGGCTTCACTGACTAGGGATCCTATAAAGGTAGCAGCCAATCAGGGAGCGGCACAGACAGCTGCAGCGGCACAGGAGCTAGCAAACAGAGCTGCAAACAGGGGAGTTTGACTGGGAGTTCTGTTGGAGTAGAAGGTATTTGTGTGTGTTTGGTTTTGTATTGGTAGTATCTGTGTGTGTAGGGGCTTTGTGCTGGGACAGAAGCTGAGCCCTGATTAGGGGGCGGGGCTTCACTGACTACGGGTCCTATAAAGGTAGCAGCCAGTCAGGCAGCGGCACAGGAGCTAGCAAACAGAGCTGTAAACAGGGGAGTTTGAGTGGGAGTTCTGTTGGAGGAGAAGTTATTTGTGTGTGTTTGGTTTTGTATTGGTAGTATCTGTGTGTGTAGGGGCTTTGTGCTGGGACAGAAGCTGAACCCTGATTAGGGGGCGGGGCTTCCCTGACTAGGGGTCCTATAAACGTAGCAGCCAATCAGGCAGCGGCACAGACAGCTGCAGCGGCACAGGAGCTAGCAAACAGAGCTGGAAACAGGGGAGTTTGACTGGGAGTTCTGTTGGAGTAGACGGTATTTGTGTGTGTTTGGTTTTGTATTGGTAGTATCTGTATGTGTAGAGGCTTTCTGCTGGGAGAGAAGCTGAGCCCTGATTAGGGGGCGGGGCTTCACTGACTGGGGTCCTATAAAGGTAGCAGTCAGTCAGGCGGCGGCACAGGAGCTTGCAAACAGAGCTGTAAACAGGGGAGTTTGAGTGGGAGTTCTGTTGGAGGAAAAGGTATTTGTGTGTGTGTTTGGTTTTGTATTGGTGGTATCTGTATGTGTAGAGGCTTGGAGGGGCTTTGTGCTGGGGAAGAAGCTGAGCCCTGATTAGGGGGCGGGGCTTGCCTGATTAGGGGTCCTATAAAGGTAGCAGCCAGTCAGGCAGCGGCACAGGAGCTAGCAAACAGAGCTGTAAACAGGGGAGTTTGAGTGGGAGTTCTGGTGGAGGAGAAGGTATTCGTGTGTGTTTGGTTTTGTATTGGTAGTATCTGTATGTGAAGGGGCTTTGTGCTGGGAGAAAAGCTGAGCCGTGATTAGGGGGCGGGGCTTCATTTACTAGGGGTCCTATAAAGGTATCAGCCAGTCAGGCAGCGGCACAGGAGCTAGCAAACAGAGCTGTAAACAGGGGAGTTTGAGTGGGAGTTCTGTTGGAGGAGAAGGTATTTGTGTGTGTTTGGTTTTGTATTGGTAGTATCTGTGTGTGTAGGGGCTTTGTGCTGGGACAGAAGCTGAGCCCTGATTAGGGGGCGGGGCTTCACTGACTAGGGGTCCTATAAAGGTAGCAGCCAGTCAGGCAGCCGCACAGACAGCTGCAGCGGCACAGGAGCTAGCAAACAGAGCTGTAAACAGGGGAGTTTGAGTGGGAGTTCTGTTGGTGGAGAAGGTATTTGTGTGTGTGTTTGGTTTTGTATTGGTAGTATCTGTATGTGTAGGGGCTTTGTGCTGGGAGAGAAGATGAGCCCTGATTAGGGGGCGGGGCTTCCCTGACTAGGGGTCCTATAAAGGTAGCAGCCAGTCAGGCAGCGGCACAGGAGCTAGCAAACAGAGCTGTAAACAGGGGAGTTTGAGTGGGAGTTCTCTTGGAGGAGAAGGTATTTGTGTGTGTTTGGTTTTGTATTGGTAGTATCTGTATGTGTAGGGGCTTTGTCCTGGGAGAGAAGCTGAGCTGTGATTAGGGGGCGGGGCTTCACTGACTAGGGGTCCTATAAAGGTATCAGCCAGTCAGGCAGCGGCACAGACAGCTGCAGCGGCACAGGAGCTAGCAAACAGAGCTGTAAACACGGGAGTTGGAGTGGGAGTTCTGTTGGAGTAGACGGTATTTGTGTGTATGGTTTTGTATTGGTAGTATCTGTATGTGTAGGGGCTTTGTGCTGGGAGAGAAGATGAGCCCTGATTAGGGGGCGGGGCTTCCCTGACTAGGGGTCCTATAAAGGTGGCAGCCAGTCAGGCAGCGGCACAGGAGCTAACAAACAGAGCTGTAAACAGGGGAGTTTGAGTGGGAGTTCTGTTGGAGGAAAAGGTATTTGTGTGTGTGTTTGGTTTTGTATTGGTGGTATCTGTATGTGTAGAGGCTTGGAGGGGCTTTGTTCTGGGAGAGAAGCTGAGCCCTGATTAGGGGGCGGGGCTTCCCTGACTAGGGGTCCTATAAAGGTAGCAGCCAGTCAGGCAGCGGCACAGGAGCTAGCAAACAGAGCTGTAAACAGGGGAGTTTGAGTGGGAGTTCTGTTGGAGGAGAAGGTATTTGTGTGTGTTTGGTTTTGTATTGGTGGTATCTGTATGTGTAGGGGCTTTGTCCTGGGAGAGAAGCTGAGCCCTGATTAGGGGGCGGGGCTTCCCTGGCTAGGGGTCCTATAAAGGTAGCAGCCAGTCAGGCAGCGGCACAGGAGCTCGCAAACAGAGCTGTAAACAGGGCAGTTTGTGTGGGAGTTCTGTTGGAGGAGAAGGTACTTGTGTGTGTTTGGTTTTGTATTGGTGGTATCTGTATGTGCAGGGGCTTTGTGCTGGGATAGAAGCTGAGCCCTGATTAGGGGGCGGGGCTTCACTGACTAGGGGTCCTATAAAGGTAGCAGCCTATCAGGGAGCGGCACAGACAGCTGCAGCGGCACAGGAGCTAGCAAACAGCGCTGTAAACACGGGAGTTTGAGTGGGAGTTCTGTTGGAGTAGAAGGTATTTGTGTGTGTTTGGTTTTGTATTGGTAGTATCTGTGTGTGTGTAGGGGCTTTGTGCTGGGACAGAAGCTGAGCCCTGATTAGGGGGCGGGGCTTCACTGCCTACGGGTCCTATAAAGGTAGCAGCCAGTCAGGCAGCGGCACAGGAGCTAGCAAACAGAGCTGTAAACAGGGGTTTGAGTGGGAGTTCTGTTGGAGGAAAAGGTATATGTGTGTGTGTTTGGTTTTGTATTGGTGGTATCTGTATGTGCAGGGGCTTTGTGCTGGGAGAGAAGCTGAGCCCTGATTAGTGGGCGGGGCTTCCCTGACTAGGGGTCCTATAAAGGTTGCAGCCAGTCAGGCAGCGGCAAAGGAGCTAGCAAACAGAGCTGTAAACAGGGGAGTTTGAGTGGGAGTTCTGTTGGTGGAGAAGGTATTTGTGTGTGTGTTTGGTTTTGTATTGGTAGTATCTGTATGTGTAGGGGCTTTGTGCTGGGAGAGAAGATGAGCCCTGATTAGGGGCGGGGCTTCCCTGACTAGGGGTCCTATAAAGGTAGCAGCCAGTCAGGCAGCGGCAAAGACAGCTGCAGCGGCACAGGAGCTAGCAAACAGAGCTGTAAACAGGGGAGTTTGAGTGGGAGTTCTGTTGGAGGAGAAGGTACTTGTGTGTGTTTGGTTTTGTATTGGTAGTATCTGTGTGTGTAGGGGCTTTGTGCTGGGACAGAAGCTGAGCCCTGATTAGGGGGCGGGGCTTCACTGCCTACGGGTCCTATAAAGGTAGCACCCAGTCAGGCAGCGGCACAGGAGCTAGCAAACAGAGCTGTAAACAGGGGTTTGAGTGGGAGTTCTGTTGGAGAAAAAGGTATTTGTGTGTGTGTTTGGTTTTGTATTGGTGGTATCTGTATGTGTAGGGGCTTTGTGCTGGGAGAGAAGATGAGCCCTGACTAGGGGTCCTATAAAGGTATCAGCCAGTCAGGCAGCGGCAAAGACAGCTGCAGCGGCACAGGAGCTAGCAAACAGAGCTGTAAACAGGGGAGTTTGAGTGGGAGTTCTGTTGGAGGAAAAGGTATTTGTGTGTGTGTTTGGTTTTGTATTGGTGGTATCTGTATGTGTAGAGGCTTGGAGGGGCTTTGTGCTGGGAAAGAAGCTGAGCCCTGATTAGTGGGCGGGGCTTCCCTGACTACGGGTCCTATAAAGGTTGCAGCAAGTCAGGCAGCGGCACAGGAGCTATCAAACAAAGCTGTAAATAGGGGAGTTTGAGTGGGAGTTCTGTTGGAGTAGAAGGTATTTGTGTGTGTTCGGTTTTGTATTGGTAGTATCTGTGTTTGTAGGGGCTTTGTGCTGGGAGAGAAGTTGAGCCCTGATTAGGGGCGGGGCTTCCCTGACTAGGGGTCCTATAAAGGTAGCAGCCAGTCAGGCAGCGGCACAGGAGCTAGCAAACAGAGCTGTAAACAGGGGTTTGAGTGGGAGTTCTGTTGGTGGAGAAGGTATTTGTGTGTGTGTTTGGTTTTGTATTGGTAGTATCTGTGTGTGTAGGGGCTTTGTGCTGGGAGAGAAGATGAGCCCTGACTAGGGGTCCTATAAAGGTAGCAGCCAGTCAGGCAGCGGCACAGGAGCTAGCAAACAGAGCTGTACACAGGGGAGTTTGACTGGGAGTTCTGTTGGAGGAGAAGGTATTTGTGTGTGTTTGGTTTTGTATTGGTAGTATCTGTGTGTGTGTAGGGGCTTTGTGCTGGGACAGAAGCTGAGCCCTGATTAGGGGGCGGGGCTTCCCTGACGAGGGGTCCTATAAAGGTAGCAGCCAGTCAGGCAGCGGCACAGGAGCTAGCAAACAGAGCTGTAAACAGGGGAGTTTGAGTTGGAGTTCTGTTGGAGGAAAAGGTATTTGTGTGTGTGTTTGGTTTTGTATTGGTGGTATCTGTATGTGTAGAGGCTTGGGGGGGCTTTGTTCTGGGAGAGAAGCTGAGCCCTGATTAGTGGGCGGGGCTTCCCTGACTACGGGTCCTATAAAGGTTGCAGCAAGTCAGGCAGCGGCACAGGAGCTATCAAACAAAGCTGTAAATAGGGGAGTTTGAGTGGGAGTTCTGTTGGAGTAGAAGGTATTTGTGTGTGTTCGGTTTTGTATTGGTAGTATCTGTGTTTGTAGGGGCTTTGTGCTGGGAGAGAAGTTGAGCCCTGATTAGGGGCGGGGCTTCCCTGACTAGGGGTCCTATAAAGGTAGCAGCCAGTCAGGCAGCGGCACAGGAGCTAGCAAACAGAGCTGTAAACAGGGGTTTGAGTGGGAGTTCTGTTGGTGGAGAAGGTATTTGTGTGTGTGTTTGGTTTTGTATTGGTAGTATCTGTGTGTGTAGGGGCTTTGTGCTGGGAGAGAAGATGAGCCCTGACTAGGGGTCCTATAAAGGTAGCAGCCAGTCAGGCAGCGGCACAGGAGCTAGCAAACAGAGCTGTACACAGGGGAGTTTGACTGGGAGTTCTGTTGGAGGAGAAGGTATTTGTGTGTGTTTGGTTTTGTATTGGTAGTATCTGTGTGTGTGTAGGGGCTTTGTGCTGGGACAGAAGCTGAGCCCTGATTAGGGGGCGGGGCTTCACTGACGAGGGGTCCTATAAAGGTAGCAGCCAGTCAGGCAGCCGTACAGACAGCTGCAGCGGCACAGGAGCTAGCAAACAGACCTGTGAACAGGGGAGTTTGACTGGGAGTTCTGTTGGAGTAGAAGGTATTTGTGTGTGTTTGGTTTTGTATTGTTAGTATCTGTATGTGTAGGGGCTTTGTGCTGGGAGACAAGCTGAGCCCTGATTAGGGGGCGAGGCTTCACTGACTAGGGGTCCTATAAAGGTAGCAGCCAATCAGGGAGCGGCACAGACAGCTGCAGCGGCACAGGAGCTAGCAAACAGAGCTGTAAACAGGGGAGTTTGAGTGGGAGTTCTGTTGGAGTAGAAGGTATTTGTGTGTGTTTGGTTTTGTATTGTTAGTATCTGTGTGTGTAGGGGCTTTGTGCTGGGACACAAGCTGAGCCCTGATTAGGGGGCGCGGCTTCACTGCCTACGGGTCCTATAAAGGTAGCAGCCAGTCAGGCAGCGGCACAGGAGCTAGCAAACAGAGCTGTAAACAGGGGTTTGAGTGGGAGTTCTGTTGGTGGAGAAGGTATTTGTGTGTGTGTTTGGTTTTGTATTGGTAGTATCTGTATGTGTAGGGGCTTTGTGCTGGGAGAGAAGTTGAGCCCTGATTAGGGGCGGGGCTTCCCTGACTAGGGGTCCTATAAAGGTAGCAGCCAGTCAGGCAGCGGCACAGGAGCTAGCAAACAGAGCTGTAAACAGGGGTTTGAGTGGGAGTTCTGTTGGTGGAGAAGGTATTTGTGTGTGTGTTTGGTTTTGTATTGGTAGTATCTGTATGTGTAGGGGCTTTGTGCTGGGAGAGAAGTTGAGCCCTGATTAGGGGCGGGGCTTCCCTGACTAGGGGTCCTATAAAGGTAGCAGCCAGTCAGGCAGCGGCACAGGAGCTAGCAAAAAGAGCTGTAAACAGGGGAGTTTGAGTGGGAGTTCTGTTGGAGGAGAAGGTATTTGTGTGTGTGTTTGGTTTTGTATTGGTAGTATCTGTATGTGTCGGGGCTTTGTGCTGGGAGAGAAGCTGAGCCGTGATTAGGGGGCGGAGCTTCCCTGACTAGGGGTCCTATAAAGGTAGCAGCCAATCAGGCAGCGGCACAGACAGCTGCAGCGGCAGAGGAGCTATCAAATAGAGCTGTAAACAGGGGAGTTTGAGTGGGAGTACTGTTGGAGTAGAAGGTATTTGTGTGTGTTTGGTTTTGTATTGGTAGTATCTGTGTGTGTAGGGGCTTTGTGCTGGGACAGAAGCTGAGCCCTGATTAGGGGGCGGGGCTTCACTGACTGGGGTCCTATAAAGGTA
This sequence comes from Lepidochelys kempii, assembly GCF_965140285.1. Taxonomy (NCBI): domain Eukaryota; kingdom Metazoa; phylum Chordata; order Testudines; family Cheloniidae; genus Lepidochelys; species Lepidochelys kempii. The sequence goes on from NC_136397.1 coordinate 254,428, forward strand.
GCAGCCAGTCAGGCGGCGGCACAGGAGCTTGCAAACAGAGCTGTAAACAGGGGAGTTTGAGTGGGAGTTCTGTTGGAGGAAAAGGTATTTGTGTGTGTGTTTGGTTTTGTATTGGTGGTATCTGTATGTGTAGAGGCTTGGAGGGGCTTTGTGCTGGGAAAGAAGCTGAGCCCTGATTAGGGGGCGGGGCTTCACTCACTAGGGGTCCTATAAAGGTAGCAGCCAGTCAGGCAGCGGCACAGGAGCTAGCAAACAGAGCTGTAAACAGGGGAGTTTGAGTGGGAGTTCTGGTGGAGGAGAAGGTATTCGTGTGTGTTTGGTTTTGTATTGGAAGTATCTGTATGTGAAGGGGCTTTGTGCTGGGAGAAAAGATGAGCCGTGATTAGGGGGCGGGGCTTCATTTACTAGGGGTCCTATAAAGGTATCAGCCAGTCAGGCAGCGGCACAGACAGCTGCAGCGGCACAGGAGCTATCAAACAGACCTGTAAACAGGGGAGTTTGAGTGGGAGTTCTGTTGGAGGAGAAGGTATTTGTGTGTGTTTGGTTTTGTATTGTTAGTATCTGTATGTGTAGGGGCTTTGTGCTGGGAGACAAGCTGAGCCCTGATTAGGGGGCGGGGCTTCCCTGACTACGGGTCCTATAAAGGTAGCAGCCAGTCAGGCAGCGGCACAGGAGCTATCAAACAGAGCTGTAAACAGGGGAGTTTGAGTGGGAGTTCTGTTGGAGTAGAAGTTATTTGTGTGTGTGTTTGGTTTTGTATTGGTAGTATCTGTATGTGTCGGGACTTTGTGCTGGGAGAGAAGCTGAGCCGTGATTAGGGGGCGGAGCTTCCCTGACTAGGGGTCCTATAAAGGTAGCAGCCAGTCAGGCAGCGGCACAGACAGCTGCAGCGGCACAGGAGCTAGAAAACAGAGCTGTAAACAGGGGAGTTTGAGTGGAAGTTCTGTTGGAGGAGAAGGTATTCGTGTGTTTGGTTTTGTATTGGTGGTATCTGTATGTGTAGAGGCTTGGAAGGGCTTTGTGCTGGGAAAGAAACTGAGCCCTGATTAGGGGGCGGGGCTTGCCTGACTAGGGGTCCTATAAAGGTAGCAGCCAGTCAGGCAGCGGCACAGGAGCTAGCAAACAGAGCTGTAAACAGGGGAGTTTGAGTGGGAGTTCTGGTGGAGGAGAAGGTATTCGTGTGTGTTTGGTTTTGTATTGGTAGTATCTGTATGTGAAGGGGCTTTGTGCTGGGAGAAAAGCTGAGCCGTGATTAGGGGGCGGGGCTTCATTTACTAGGGGTCCTATAAAGGTATCAGCCAGTCAGGCAGCGGCACAGACGGCTGCAGCGGAACAGGAGCTAGCAAACAGAGCTGTAAACAGGGGAGTTTGAGTGGGAGTTCTGTTGGAGGAGAAGGTACTTGTGTGTGTTTGGTTTTGTATTGGTGGTATCTGTATGTGCAGGGGCTTTGTGCTGGGAGAGAAGCTGAGCCCTGATGAGGGGGCGGGGCTTCACTGACTAGGGGTCCTATAAAGGTATCAGCCAGTCAGGCAGCGGCACAGACAGCTGCAGCGGCACAGGAGCTAGCAAACAGAGCTGTAAACAGGGGAGTTGGAGTGGGAGTTCTGTTGGTGGAGAAGGTATTTGTGTGTGTGTTTAGTTTTGTATTGGTAGTATCTGTATGTGTAGGGGCTTTGTGCTGGGAGAGAAGATGAGCCCTGATTAGGGGGCGGGGCTTCCCTGACGAGGGGTCCTATAAAGGTAGCAGCCAGTCAGGCAGCGGCACAGGAGCTAGCAAACAGAGCTGTACACAGGGGAGTTTGAGTGGGAGTTCTGTTGGAGGAGAAGGTATTTGTGTGTGTTTGGTTTTGTATTGGTAGTATCTGTATGTGTAGGGGCTTCGTGCTGGGAGAGAAGCTGAGCCGGGATTAGGGGGCGGGGCTTCACTGACTAGGTGTCCTATAAAGGTATCAGCCAGTCAGGCAGCGGCAAAGACAGCTGCAGCGGCACAGGAGCTAGCAAACAGAGCTGTAAACAGGGGAGTTTGAGTGGGAGTTCTGTTGGAGGAAAAGGTATTTGTGTGTGTGTTTGGTTTTGTATTGGTGGTATCTGTATGTGTAGAGGCTTGGAGGGGCTTTGTGCTGGGAAAGAAGCTGAGCCCTGATTAGTGGACGGGGCTTCCCTGACTAGGGGTCCTATAAAGGTAGCAGCCAGTCAGGCAGCGGCACAGGAGCTAGCAAACAGAGCTGTAAACAGGGGAGTTTGAGTTGGAGTTCTGTTGGAGGAAAAGGTATTTGTGTGTGTGTTTGGTTTTGTATTGGTGGTATCTGTATGTGTAGAGGCTTGGGGGGGCTTTGTTCTGGGAGAGAAGCTGAGCCCTGATTAGTGGGCGGGGCTTCCCTGACTACGGGTCCTATAAAGGTTGCAGCAAGTCAGGCAGCGGCACAGGAGCTATCAAACAAAGCTGTAAATACTTGAGTTTGAGTGGGAGTTCTGTTGGAGTAGAAGGTATTTGTGTGTGTTTGGTTTTGTATTGGTAGTATCTGTGTGTGTAGGGGCTTTGTGCTGGGAGAGAAGTTGAGCCCTGATTAGGGGCGGGGCTTCACTGACTAGGGGTCCTATAAAGGTAGCAGCCAGTCAGGCAGCGGCACAGGAGCTAGCAAACAGAGCTGTAAACAGGGGAGTTTGAGTGGGAGTTCTGGTGGAGGAGAAGGTATTCGTGTGTGTTTGGTTTTGTATTGGAAGTATCTGTATGTGAAGGGGCTTTGTGCTGGGAGAAAAGATGAGCCGTGATTAGGGGGCGGGGCTTCATTTACTAGGGGTCCTATAAAGGTATCAGCCAGTCAGGCAGCGGCACAGACAGCTGCAGCGGCACAGGAGCTATCAAACAGACCTGTAAACAGGGGAGTTTGAGTGGGAGTTCTGTTGGAGGAGAAGGTATTTGTGTGTGTGTTTGGTTTTGTATTGTTAGTATCTGTATGTGTAGGGGCTTTGTGCTGGGAGACAAGCTGAGCCCTGATTAGGGGGCGGGGCTTCCCTGACTAGGGGTCCTATAAAGGTAGCAGCCAGTCAGGCAGCGGCACAGGAGCTAACAAACAGAGCTGTAAACAGGGGAGTTTGAGTGGGAGTTCTGTTGGAGTAGAAGGTATTTGTGTGTGTTTGGTTTTGTATTGGTAGTATCTGTGTGTGTAGGGGCTTTGTGCTGGGACAGAAGCTGAGCCCTGATTAGGGGGCGGGGCTTCACTGACTAGGGGTCCTATAAAGGTAGCAGCCAGTCAGGCAGCCACACAGACAGCTGCAGTGGCACAGGAGCTAGCAAACAGAGCTGTAAACAGGCGAGTTTGACTGGGAGTTCTGTTGGAGTAGACGGTATTTGTGTGTGTTTGGTTTTGTATTGGTAGTTTCTGTGTGTGTAGGGGCTTTCTGCTGGGACACAAGCTGAGCCCTGATTAGGGGGCGGGGCTTCACTGCCTACGGGTCCTATAAAGGTAGCCGCCAGTTAGGCAGCGTCACAGGAGCTAGCAAACAGAGCTGTAAACAGGGGTTTGAGTGGGAGTTCTGTTGGAGGAAAAGGTATTTGTGTGTGTGTTTGGTTTTGTATTGGTGGTATCTGTATGTGTAGGGGCTTTGTGCTGGGAGAGAAGATGAGCCCTGATTAGGGGGCGGGGCTTCCCTGACTAGGGGTCCTATAAAGGTAGCAGCCAGTCAGGCAGCGGCACAGGAGCTAACAAACAGAGCTGTAAACAGGGGAGTTTGAGTGGGAGTTCTGTTGGAGGAAAAGGTATTTCTGTGTGTGTTTGGTTTTGTATTGGTGGTATCTGTATGTGTAGAGGCTTGGAGGGGCTTTGTTCTGGGAGAGAAGCTGAGCCCTGATTAGTGGGCGGGGCTTCCCTGACTACGGGTCCTATAAAGGTTGCAGCAAGTAAGGCAGCGGCACAGGAGCTATCAAACAAAGCTGTAAATAGGGGAGTTTGAGTGGGAGTTCTGTTGGAGTAGAAGGTATTTGTGTGTGTTTGGTTTTGTATTGGTAGTATCTGTGTGTGTAGGGGCTTTGTGCTGGGACAGAAGCTGAACCCTGATTAGGGGGCGGGGCTTCACTGACTAGGGGTCCTATAAAGGTAGCAGCCAGTCAGGCAGCCGCACAGACAGCTGCAGCGGCACAGGAGCTAGCAAACAGGGCTGTAAACAGGGGAGTTTGAGTGGGAGTTCTGTTGTAGGAGAAGGTATTTGTGTGTGTGTTTGGTTTTGTATTGGTAGTATCTGTATGTGTCGGGACTTTGTGCTGGGAGAGAAGCTGAGCCGTGATTAGGGGGCGGAGCTTCCCTGACTAGGGGTCCTATAAAGGTAGCAGCCAGTCAGGCAGCGGCACAGACAGCTGCAGCGGCACAGGAGCTAGAAAACAGAGCTGTAAACAGGGGAGTTTGAGTGGAAGTTCTGTTGGAGGAGAAGGTATTCGTGTGTTTGGTTTTGTATTGGTGGTATCTGTATGTGTAGAGGCTTGGAAGGGCTTTGTGCTGGGAAAGAAGCTGAGCCCTGATTAGGGGGCGGGGCTTGCCTGACTAGGGGTCCTATAAAGGTAGCAGCCAGTCAGGCAGCGGCACAGGAGCTAGCAAACAGAGCTGTAAACAGGGGAGTTTGAGTGGGAGTTCTGGTGGAGGAGAAGGTATTCGTGTGTGTTTGGTTTTGTATTGGTAGTATCTGTATGTGAAGGGGCTTTGTGCTGGGAGAAAAGCTGAGCCGTGATTAGGGGGCGGGGCTTCATTTACTAGGGGTCCTATAAAGGTATCAGCCAGTCAGGCAGCGGCACAGACGGCTGCAGCGGAACAGGAGCTAGCAAACAGAGCTGTAAACAGGGGAGTTTGAGTGGGAGTTCTGTTGGAGGAGAAGGTACTTGTGTGTGTTTGGTTTTGTATTGGTGGTATCTGTATGTGCAGGGGCTTTGTGCTGGGAGAGAAGCTGAGCCCTGATTAGGGGGCGGGGCTTCACTGACTAGGGGTCCTATAAAGGTATCAGCCAGTCAGGCAGCGGCACAGACAGCTGCAGCGGCACAGGAGCTAGCAAACAGAGCTGTAAACAGGGGAGTTGGAGTGGGAGTTCTGTTGGTGGAGAAGGTATTTGTGTGTGTGTTTAGTTTTGTATTGGTAGTATCTGTATGTGTAGGGGCTTTGTGCTGGGAGAGAAGATGAGCCCTGATTAGGGGGCGGGGCTTCCCTGACGAGGGGTCCTATAAAGGTAGCAGCCAGTCAGGCAGCGGCACAGGAGCTAGCAAACAGAGCTGTACACAGGGGAGTTTGAGTGGGAGTTCTGTTGGAGGAGAAGGTATTTGTGTGTGTTTGGTTTTGTATTGGTAGTATCTGTATGTGTAGGGGCTTCGTGCTGGGAGAGAAGCTGAGCCGGGATTAGGGGGCGGGGCTTCACTGACTAGGTGTCCTATAAAGGTATCAGCCAGTCAGGCAGCGGCAAAGACAGCTGCAGCGGCACAGGAGCTAGCAAACAGAGCTGTAAACAGGGGAGTTTGAGTGGGAGTTCTGTTGGAGGAAAAGGTATTTGTGTGTGTGTTTGGTTTTGTATTGGTGGTATCTGTATGTGTAGAGGCTTGGAGGGGCTTTGTGCTGGGAAAGAAGCTGAGCCCTGATTAGTGGACGGGGCTTCCCTGACTAGGGGTCCTATAAAGGTAGCAGCCAATCAGGGAGCGGCACAGACAGCTGCAGCGGCACAGGAGCTAGCAAACAGAGCTGTAAACAGGAGAGTTTCACTGGGAGTTCTGTTGGAGTAGAAGGTATTTGTGTGTTTGGTTTTGTATTGGTAGTATCTGTGTGTGTAGGGGCTTTGTGCTGGGACAGAAGCTGAGCCCTGATTAGGGGGCGGGGCTTCATTGACTAGGGGTCCTATAAAGGTAGCAGCCAGTCAGGCAGCGGCACAGGAGCTAGCAAACAGAGCTGTAAACAGGGGAGTTTGAGTTGGAGTTCTGTTGGAGGAAAAGGTATTTGTGTGTGTGTTTGGTTTTGTATTGGTGGTATCTGTATGTGTAGAGGCTTGGGGGGGCTTTGTTCTGGGAGAGAAGCTGAGCCCTGATTAGTGGGCGGGGCTTCCCTGACTACGGGTCCTATAAAGGTTGCAGCAAGTCAGGCAGCGGCACAGGAGCTATCAAACAAAGCTGTAAATAGGGGAGTTTCACTGGGAGTTCTGTTGGAGTAGAAGGTATTTGTGTGTGTTTGGTTTTGTATTGGTAGTATCTGTGTGTGTAGGGGCTTTGTGCTGGGAGAGAAGTTGAGCCCTGATTAGGGGCGGGGCTTCCCTGACTAGGGGTCCTATAAAGGTAGCAGCCAGTCAGGCAGCGGCACAGGAGCTAGCAAACAGAGCTGTAAACAGGGGTTTGAGTGGGAGTTCTGTTGGTGGAGAAGGTATTTGTGTGTGTGTTTGGTTTTGTATTGGTAGTATCTGTATGTGTAGGGGCTTTGTGCTGGGAGAGAAGATGAGCCCTGACTAGGGGTCCTATAAAGGTAGCAGCCAGTCAGGCAGCGGCACAGGAGCTAGCAAACAGAGCTGTACACAGGGGAGTTTGACTGGGAGTTCTGTTGGAGGAGAAGGTATTTGTGTGTGTTTGGTTTTGTATTGGTAGTATCTGTGTGTGTAGGGGCTTTGTGCTGGGACAGAAGCTGAGCCCTGATTAGGGGGCGGGGCTTCACTGACTAGGGGTCCTATAAAGGTAGCAGCCAGTCAGGCAGCCGTACAGACAGCTGCAGCGGCACAGGAGCTAGCAAACAGACCTGTGAACAGGGGAGTTTGACTGGGAGTTCTGTTGGAGGAGAAGGTATTTGTGTGTGTTTGGTTTTGTATTGGTAGTATCTGTGTGTGTAGGGGCTTTGTGCTGGGACAGAAGCTGAGCCCTGATTAGGGGGCGGGGCTTCACTGACTAGGGGTCCTATAAAGGTAGCAGCCAGTCAGGCAGCCGTACAGACAGCTGCAGCGGCACAGGAGCTAGCAAACAGACCTGTGAACAGGGGAGTTTGACTGGGAGTTCTGTTGGAGTAGAAGGTATTTGTGTGTGTTTGGTTTTGTATTGTTAGTATCTGTATGTGTAGGGGCTTTGTGCTGGGAGACAAGCTGAGCCCTGATTAGGGGGCGGGGCTTCACTGCCTACGGGTCCTATAAAGGTAGCAGCCAGTCAGGCAGCGGCACAGGAGCTAGCAAACAGAGCTGTAAACAGGGGTTTGAGTGGGAGTTCTGTTGGTGGAGAAGGTATTTGTGTGTGTGTTTGGTTTTGTATTGGTAGTATCTGTATGTGTAGGGGCTTTGTGCTGGGAGAGAAGCTGAGCCGTGATTAGGGGGCGGGGCTTCCCTGATTAGGGGTCCTATAAAGGTAGCAGCCAGTCAGGCAGCGGCACAGGAGCTAGCAAACAGAGCTGTAAACAGGGGAGTTTGAGTGGGAGTTCTGTTGGAGTAGAAGGTATTTGTGTGTGTTTGGTTTTGTATTGGTAGTATTTGTGTGTGTAGGGGCTTTGTGCTGGGACAGAAGCTGAGCCCTGATTAGGGGGCGGGGCTTCACTGACTAGGGGTCCTATAAAGGTAGCAGCCAGTCAGGCAGCCACACAGACTGCTGCAGCGGCACAGGAGCTAGCAAACAGAGCTGTAAACAGGGGAGTTTGACTGGGAGTTCTGTTGGAGCAGACGGTATTTGTGTGTGTTTGGTTTTGTATTGGTAGTTTCTGTGTGTGTAGGGGCTTTCTGCTGGGACACAAGCTGAGCCCTGATTAGGGGGCGGGGCTTCACTGCCTACGGGTCCTATAAATGTAGCAGCCAGTTAGGCAGCGGCACAGGAGCTAGCAAACAGAGCTGTAAACAGGGGTTTGAGTGGGATTTCTGTCGGAGGAGAAGGTATTTGTGTGTGTGTTTGGTTTTGTATTGGTAGTATCTGTATGTGTCGGGACTTTGTGCTGGGAGAGAAGCTGAGCCGTGATTAGGGGGCGGGGCTTCCCTGACTAGGGGTCCTATAAAGGTAGCAGCCAGTCAGGCAGCGGCACAGACAGCTGCAGCGGCACAGGAGCTAGCAAACAGAGCTGTAAACAGGGGAGTTTGAGTGGAAGTTCTGTTGGAGGAGAAGGTATTCGTGTGTTTGGATTTGTATTGGTAGTATCTGTATGTGTAGAGGCTTTGTGCTGGGAGAGAAGCTGAGCCCTGATTAGGGGGCGGGGCTTCACTGACTGGGGTCCTATAAAGGTAGCAGCCAGTCAGGCGGCGGCACAGGAGCTTGCAAACAGAGCTGTAAACAGGGGAGTTTGAGTGGGAGTTCTGTTGGAGGAAAAGGTATTTGTGTGTGTGTTTGGTTTTGTATTGGTGGTATCTGTATGTGTAGAGGCTTGGAAGGGCTTTGTGCTGGGAAAGAAGCTGAGCCCTGATTAGGGGGCGGGGCTTGCCTGACTAGGGGTCCTATAAAGGTAGCAGCCAGTCAGGCAGCGGCACAGGAGCTAGCAAACAGAGCTGTAAACAGGGGAGTTTGAGTGGGAGTTCTGGTGGAGGAGAAGGTATTCGTGTGTGTTTGGTTTTGTATTGGTAGTATCTGTATGTGAAGGGGCTTTGTGCTGGGAGAAAAGCTGAGCCGTGATTAGGGGGCGGGGCTTCATTTACTAGGGGTCCTATAAAGGTATCAGCCAGTCAGGCAGCGGCACAGACGGCTGCAGCGGAACAGGAGCAAGCAAACAGAGCTGTAAACAGGGGAGTTTGAGTGGGAGTTCTGTTGGAGGAGAAGGTATTGGTGTGTGTTTGGTTTTGTATTGGTAGTATCTGTATGTGTAGGGGCTTTGTGCTGGGAGAGAAGCTGAGCCCTGATTAGGGGGCGGGGCTTCACTGACTAGGGGTCCTATAAAGGTAGCAGCCAGTCAGGCAGCCGCACAGACAGCTGCAGCGGCACAGGAGCTAGCAAACAGAGCTGTAAACAGGGGAGTTTGAGTGGGAGTTCTGTTGGAGGAGAAGGTATTTGTGTGTGTTTGGTTTTGTATTGGTAGTATCTGTATGTGTAGGGGCTTTGTGCTGGGAGAGAAGCTGACCCGTGATTAGGGGGCGGGGCTTCACTGACTAGGGGTCCTATAAGGTTGCAGCCAGTCAGGCAGCGGCACAGGAGCTATCAAACAGAGCTGTAAACAGGGGAGTTTGAGTGGGAGTTCTGTTGGAGGAGAAGGTATTTGTGTGTGTTTGGTTTTGTATTGGTGGTATCTGTATGTGTAGCGGCTTTCTCCTGGGAGAGAAGCTGAGCCCTGATTAGGGGGCGGGGCTTCCCTGGCTAGGGGTCCTATAAAGGTAGCAGCCAGTCAGGCAGCGGCACAGGAGCTAGCAAACAGAGCTGTAAACAGGGGAGTTTGAGTGGGAGTTCTGTTGGAGGAGAAGGTACTTGTGTGTGTTTGGTTTTGTATTGGTGGTATCTGTATGTGCAGGGGCTTTGTGCTGGGAGAGAAGCTGAGCCCTGATTAGGGGGCGGGGCTTCACTGACTAGGGGTCCTATAAAGGTAGCAGCCAATCAGGGAGCGGCACAGACAGCTGCAGCGGCACAGGAGCTAGCAAACAGAGCTGCAAACAGGGGAGTTGGACTGGGAGTTCTGTTGGAGTAGAAGGTATTTGTGTGTGTTTGGTTTTGTATTGGTAGTATCTGTGTGTGTAGGGGCTTTGTGCTGGGACAGAAGCTGAGCCCTGATTAGGGGGCGGGGCTTCACTGCCTTCGGGTCCTATAAAGGTAGCAGCCAGTCAGGCAGCGGCACAGGAGCTAGCAAACAGAGCTGTAAACAGGGGAGTTTGACTGGGAGTTCTGTTGGAGTAGAAGGTATTTGTGTGTGTTTGGTTTTGTATTGGTAGTATCTGTGTGTGTAGGGGCTTTGTGCTAGGACAAAGGCTGAGCCCTGATTAGGGGGCGGGGCTTCACTGCCTACGGGTCCTATAAAGGTAGCAGCCAGTCAGGCAGCGGCACAGGAGCTAGCAAACAGAGCTGTAAACAGGGGAGTTTGAGTGGGTATTCTGTTGGAGGAGAAGGCATTTGTGTGTGTTTGGTTTTGTATTGGTAGTATCTGTAAGTGCAGGGGCTTTGTGCTAGGACAAAGGCTGAGCCCTGATTAGGGGGCGGGGCTTCACTGCCTACGGGTCCTATAAAGGTAGCAGCCAGTCAGGCAGCGGCACAGGAGCTAGCAAACAGAGCTGTAAACAGGGGAGTTTGAGTGGGTATTCTGTTGGAGGAGAAGGCATTTGTGTGTGTTTGGTTTTGTATTGGTAGTATCTGTAAGTACAGGGGCTTTGTGCTGGGAGAGAAGCTGAGCCCTGATTAGTGGGCGGGGCTTCCCTGACTAGGGGTCCTATAAAGGTAGCAGCCAGTCAGGCAGCGGCACAGGAGCTAGCAAACAGAGCTGTAAACAGGGGAGTTTGACTGGGAGTTCTGTTGGTGGAGAAGGTATTTGTGTGTGTGTTTGGTTTTGTATTGGTAGTATCTGTATGTGTAGGGGCTTTGTGCTGGGAGAGAAGATGAGCCCTGATTAGTGGGCGGGGCTTCCCTGACTAGGGGTCCTGTAAAGGTTGCAGCCAGTCAGGCAGCGGCACAGGAGCTATCAAACAGAGCTGTAAATAGGGGAGTTTGAGTGGGAGTTCTGTTGGAGTAGAAGGTATTTGTGTGTGTTTGGTTTTGTATTGGTAGTATCTGTGTGTGTAGGGGATTTGTGCTGGGACAGAAGCTGAGCCCTGATTAGGGAGCGGGGCTTCACTGACTTGGGGCCCTATAAAGGTAGCAGCCAGTCAGGCAGCCGCAAGAACAGCTGCAGCGGCACAGGAGCTAGCAAAGAGAGCTGTAAACAGGGGAGTTTTAGTGGGAGTTCTGTTGGAGGAGAAGGTATTTGTGTGTGTTTGGTTTTGTATTGTTAGTATCTGTATGTGTAGGGGCTTTGTGCTGGGAGAGAAGCTGAGCCCTGATTAGGGGGCGGGGCTTCCCTGACTAGCGGTCCTATAAAGGTAGCAGCCAGTCAGGCAGCGGCACAGGAGCTAGCAAACAGAGCTGTAAACAGGGGAGTTTGAGTGGGAGTTCTGTTGGAGGAGAAGGTATTTGTGTGTGTGTTTGGTTTTGTTTTGGTAGTATCTGCATGTGTAGGGGCTTTTTGCTGGGAGAGAAGCTGAGCCCTGATTAGGGGGCGGGGCTTCACTGACTAGGGGTCCTATAAAGGTAGCAGCCTATCAGGGAGCGGCACAGACAGCTGCAGCGGCACAGGAGCTAGCAAACAGCGCTGTAAACACGGGAGTTTGAGTGGGAGTTCTGTTGGAGTAGAAGGTATTTGTGTGTGTTTGGTTTTGTATTGGTAGTATCTGTGTGTGTGTAGGGGCTTTGTGCTGGGACAGAAGCTGAGCCCTGATTAGGGGGCGGGGCTTCACTGCCTACGGGTCCTATAAAGGTAGCAGCCAGTCAGGCAGCGGCAGAGGAGCTAGCAAACAGAGCTGTAAACAGGGGTTTGAGTGGGAGTTCTGTTGGAGGAAAAGGTATATGTGTGTGTGTTTGGTTTTGTATTGGTGGTATCTGTATGTGCAGGGGCTTTGTGCTGGGAGAGAAGCTGAGCCCTGATTAGTGGGCGGGGCTTCCCTGACTAGGGGTCCTATAAAGGTTGCAGCCAGTCAGGCAGCGGCAAAGGAGCTAGCAAACAGAGCTGTAAACAGGGGAGTTTGAGTGGGAGTTCTGTTGGTGGAGAAGGTATTTGTGTGTGTGTTTGGTTTTGTATTGGTAGTATCTGTATGTGTAGGGGCTTTGTGCTGGGAGAGAAGATGAGCCCTGATTAGGGGCGGGGCTTCCCTGACTAGGGGTCCTATAAAGGTAGCAGCCAGTCAGGCAGCGGCAAAGACAGCTGCAGCGGCACAGGAGCTAGCAAACAGAGCTGTAAACAGGGGAGTTTGAGTGGGAGTTCTGTTGGAGGAGAAGGTACTTGTGTGTGTTTGGTTTTGTATTGGTAGTATCTGTGTGTGTAGGGGCTTCGTGCTGGGACAGAAGCTGGGCCCTGATTAGGGGGCGGGGCTTCACTGCCTACGGGTCCTGTAAAGGTAGCACCCAGTCAGGCAGCGGCACAGGAGCTAGCAAACAGAGCTGTAAACAGGGGTTTGAGTGGGAGTTCTGTTGGAGAAAAAGGTATTTGTGTGTGTGTTTGGTTTTGTATTGGTGGTATCTGTATGTGTAGGGGCTTTGTGCTGGGAGAGAAGATGAGCCCTGACTAGGGGTCCTATAAAGGTATCAGCCAGTCAGGCAGCGGCAAAGACAGCTGCAGCGGCACAGGAGCTAGCAAACAGAGCTGTAAACAGGGGAGTTTGAGTGGGAGTTCTGTTGGAGGAAAAGGTATTTGTGTGTGTGTTTGGTTTTGTATTGGTGGTATCTGTATGTGTAGAGGCTTGGAGGGGCTTTGTGCTGGGAAAGAAGCTGAGCCCTGATTAGTGGACGGGGCTTCCCTGACTAGGGGTCCTATAAAGGTAGCAGCCAATCAGGGAGCGGCACAGACAGCTGCAGCGGCACAGGAGCTAGCAAACAGAGCTGTAAACAGGAGAGTTTCACTGGGAGTTCTGTTGGAGTAGAAGGTATTTGTGTGTGTTTGGTTTTGTATTGGTAGTATCTGTGTGTGTAGGGGCTTTGTGCTGGGACAGAAGCTGAGCCCTGATTAGGGGGCGGGGCTTCCCTGACTAGGGGTCCTATAAAGGTAGCAGCCAGTCAGGCAGCGGCACAGGAGCTAGCAAACAGAGCTGTAAACAGGGGAGTTTGAGTTGGAGTTCTGTTGGAGGAAAAGGTATTTGTGTGTGTGTTTGGTTTTGTATTGGTGGTATCTGTATGTGTAGAGGCTTGGGGGGGCTTTGTTCTGGGAGAGAAGCTGAGCCCTGATTAGTGGGCGGGGCTTCCCTGACTACGGGTCCTATAAAGGTTGCAGCAAGTCAGGCAGCGGCACAGGAGCTATCAAACAAAGCTGTAAATAGGGGAGTTTGAGTGGGAGTTCTGTTGGAGTAGAAGGTATTTGTGTGTGTTCGGTTTTGTATTGGTAGTATCTGTGTTTGTAGGGGCTTTGTGCTGGGAGAGAAGTTGAGCCCTGATTAGGGGCGGGGCTTCCCTGACTAGGGGTCCTATAAAGGTAGCAGCCAGTCAGGCAGCGGCACAGGAGCTAGCAAACAGAGCTGTAAACAGGGGTTTGAGTGGGAGTTCTGTTGGTGGAGAAGGTATTTGTGTGTGTGTTTGGTTTTGTATTGGTAGTATCTGTGTGTGTAGGGGCTTTGTGCTGGGAGAGAAGATGAGCCCTGACTAGGGGTCCTATAAAGGTAGCAGCCAGTCAGGCAGCGGCACAGGAGCTAGCAAACAGAGCTGTACACAGGGGAGTTTGACTGGGAGTTCTGTTGGAGGAGAAGGTATTTGTGTGTGTTTGGTTTTGTATTGGTAGTATCTGTGTGTGTGTAGGGGCTTTGTGCTGGGACAGAAGCTGAGCCCTGATTAGGGGGCGGGGCTTCACTGACGAGGGGTCCTATAAAGGTAGCAGCCAGTCAGGCAGCCGTACAGACAGCTGCAGCGGCACAGGAGCTAGCAAACAGACCTGTGAACAGGGGAGTTTGACTGGGAGTTCTGTTGGAGTAGAAGGTATTTGTGTGTGTTTGGTTTTGTATTGTTAGTATCTGTATGTGTAGGGGCTTTGTGCTGGGAGACAAGCTGAGCCCTGATTAGGGGGCGAGGCTTCACTGACTAGGGGTCCTATAAAGGTAGCAGCCAATCAGGGAGCGGCACAGACAGCTGCAGCGGCACAGGAGCTAGCAAACAGAGCTGTAAACAGGGGAGTTTGAGTGGGAGTTCTGTTGGAGTAGAAGGTATTTGTGTGTGTTTGGTTTTGTATTGTTAGTATCTGTGTGTGTAGGGGCTTTGTGCTGGGACACAAGCTGAGCCCTGATTAGGGGGCGCGGCTTCACTGCCTACGGGTCCTATAAAGGTAGCAGCCAGTCAGGCAGCGGCACAGGAGCTAGCAAACAGAGCTGTAAACAGGGGTTTGAGTGGGAGTTCTGTTGGTGGAGAAGGTATTTGTGTGTGTGTTTGGTTTTGTATTGGTAGTATCTGTATGTGTAGGGGCTTTGTGCTGGGAGAGAAGTTGAGCCCTGATTAGGGGCGGGGCTTCCCTGACTAGGGGTCCTATAAAGGTAGCAGCCAGTCAGGCAGCGGCACAGGAGCTAGCAAACAGAGCTGTAAACAGGGGTTTGAGTGGGAGTTCTGTTGGTGGAGAAGGTATTTGTGTGTGTGTTTGGTTTTGTATTGGTAGTATCTGTATGTGTAGGGGCTTTGTGCTGGGAGAGAAGTTGAGCCCTGATTAGGGGCGGGGCTTCCCTGACTAGGGGTCCTATAAAGGTAGCAGCCAGTCAGGCAGCGGCACAGGAGCTAGCAAAAAGAGCTGTAAACAGGGGAGTTTGAGTGGGAGTTCTGTTGGAGGAGAAGGTATTTGTGTGTGTGTTTGGTTTTGTATTGGTAGTATCTGTATGTGTCGGGGCTTTGTGCTGGGAGAGAAGCTGAGCCGTGATTAGGGGGCGGAGCTTCCCTGACTAGGGGTCCTATAAAGGTAGCAGCCAATCAGGCAGCGGCACAGACAGCTGCAGCGGCACAGGAGCTATCAAATAGAGCTGTAAACAGGGGAGTTTGAGTGGGAGTACTGTTGGAGTAGAAGGTATTTGTGTGTGTTTGGTTTTGTATTGGTAGTATCTGTGTGTGTAGGGGCTTTGTGCTGGGACAGAAGCTGAGCCCTGATTAGGGGGCGGGGCTTCACTGACTGGGGTCCTATAAAGGTAGCAGCCAGTCAGGCGGCGGCACAGGAGCTTGCAAACAGAGCTGTAAACAGGGGAGTTTGAGTGGGAGTTCTGTTGGAGGAAAAGGTATTTGTGTGTGTGTTTGGTTTTGTATTGGTGGTATCTGTATGTGTAGAGGCTTGGAGGGGCTTTGTGCTGGGAAAGAAGCTGAGCCCTGATTAGGGGGCGGGGCTTCACTCACTAGGGGTCCTATAAAGGTAGCAGCCAGTCAGGCAGCGGCACAGGAGCTAGCAAACAGAGCTGTAAACAGGGGAGTTTGAGTGGGAGTTCTGGTGGAGGAGAAGGTATTCGTGTGTGTTTGGTTTTGTATTGGAAGTATCTGTATGTGAAGGGGCTTTGTGCTGGGAGAAAAGATGAGCCGTGATTAGGGGGCGGGGCTTCATTTACTAGGGGTCCTATAAAGGTAGCAGCCAGTCAGGCAGCGGCACAGGAGCTAACAAACAGAGCTGTAAACAGGGGAGTTTGAGTGGGAGTTCTGTTGGAGTAGAAGGTATTTGTGTGTGTTTGGTTTTGTATTGGTAGTATCTGTGTGTGTAGGGGCTTTGTGCTGGGACAGAAGCTGAGCCCTGATTAGGGGGCGGGGCTTCACTGACTATGGGTCCTATAAAGGTAGCAGCCAGTCAGGCAGCCACACAGACAGCTGCAGCGGCACAGGAGCTAGCAAACAGAGCTGTAAACAGGGAAGTTTGACTGGGAGTTCTGTTGGAGTAGACGGTATTTGTGTGTGTTTGGTTTTGTATTGGTAGTTTCTGTGTGTGTAGGGGCTTTCTGCTGGGACACAAGCTGAGCCCTGATTAGGGGGCGGGGCTTCACTGCCTACGGGTCCTATAAAGGTAGCAGCCAGTTAGGCAGCGGCACAGGAGCTAGCAAACAGAGCTGTAAACAGGGGTTTGAGTGGGAGTTCTGTTGGAGGAAAAGGTATTTGTGTGTGTGTTTGGTTTTGTATTGGTGGTATCTGTATGTGTAGGGGCTTTGTGCTGGGAGAGAAGATGAGCCCTGATTAGGGGGCGGGGCTTCCCTGACTAGGGGTCCTATAAAGGTAGCAGCCAGTCAGGCAGCGGCACAGGAGCTAACAAACAGAGCTGTAAACAGGGGAGTTTGAGTGGGAGTTCTGTTGGAGGAAAAGGTATTTCTGTGTGTGTTTGGTTTTGTATTGGTGGTATCTGTATGTGTATAGGCTTGGAGGGGCTTTGTTCTGGGAGAGAAGCTGAGCCCTGATTAGTGGGCGGGGCTTCCCTGACTACGGGTCCTATAAAGGTTGCAGCAAGTAAGGCAGCGGCACAGGAGCTATCAAACAAAGCTGTAAATAGGGGAGTTTGAGTGGGAGTTCTGTTGGAGTAGAAGGTATTTGTGTGTGTTTGGTTTTGTATTGGTAGTATCTGTGTGTGTAGGGGCTTTGTGCTGGGACAGAAGCTGAACCCTGATTAGGGGGCGGGGCTTCCCTGACTACGGGTCCTATAAGGTTGCAGCCAGTCAGGCAGCGGCACAGGAGCTATCAAACAGAGCTGTAAACAGGGGAGTTTGAGTGGGAGTTCTGTTGGAGTAGAAGGTATTTGTGTGTGTGTTTGGTTTTGTATTGGTAGTATCTGTATGTGTCGGGACTTTGTGCTGGGAGAGAAGCTGAGCCGTGATTAGGGGGCGGAGCTTCCCTGACTAGGGGTCCTATAAAGGTAGCAGCCAGTCAGGCAGCGGCACAGACAGCTGCAGCGGCACAGGAGCTAGAAAACAGAGCTGTAAACAGGGGAGTTTGAGTGGAAGTTCTGTTGGAGGAGAAGGTATTCGTGTGTTTGGTTTTGTATTGGTGGTATCTGTATGTGTAGAGGCTTGGAAGGGCTTTGTGCTGGGAAAGAAACTGAGCCCTGATTAGGGGGCGGGGCTTGCCTGACTAGGGGTCCTATAAAGGTAGCAGCCAGTCAGGCAGCGGCACAGGAGCTAGCAAACAGAGCTGTAAACAGGGGAGTTTGAGTGGGAGTTCTGGTGGAGGAGAAGGTATTCGTGTGTGTTTGGTTTTGTATTGGTAGTATCTGTATGTGAAGGGGCTTTGTGCTGGGAGAAAAGCTGAGCCGTGATTAGGGGGCGGGGCTTCATTTACTAGGGGTCCTATAAAGGTATCAGCCAGTCAGGCAGCGGCACAGACGGCTGCAGCGGAACAGGAGCTAGCAAACAGAGCTGTAAACAGGGGAGTTTGAGTGGGAGTTCTGTTGGAGGAGAAGGTACTTGTGTGTGTTTGGTTTTGTATTGGTGGTATCTGTATGTGCAGGGGCTTTGTGCTGGGAGAGAAGCTGAGCCCTGATGAGGGGGCGGGGCTTCACTGACTAGGGGTCCTATAAAGGTATCAGCCAGTCAGGCAGCGGCACAGACAGCTGCAGCGGCACAGGAGCTAGCAAACAGAGCTGTAAACAGGGGAGTTGGAGTGGGAGTTCTGTTGGTGGAGAAGGTATTTGTGTGTGTGTTTAGTTTTGTATTGGTAGTATCTGTATGTGTAGGGGCTTTGTGCTGGGAGAGAAGATGAGCCCTGATTAGGGGGCGGGGCTTCCCTGACGAGGGGTCCTATAAAGGTAGCAGCCAGTCAGGCAGCGGCACAGGAGCTAGCAAACAGAGCTGTACACAGGGGAGTTTGAGTGGGAGTTCTGTTGGAGGAGAAGGTATTTGTGTGTGTTTGGTTTTGTATTGGTAGTATCTGTATGTGTAGGGGCTTCGTGCTGGGAGAGAAGCTGAGCCGGGATTAGGGGGCGGGGCTTCACTGACTAGGTGTCCTATAAAGGTATCAGCCAGTCAGGCAGCGGCAAAGACAGCTGCAGCGGCACAGGAGCTAGCAAACAGAGCTGTAAACAGGGGAGTTTGAGTGGGAGTTCTGTTGGAGGAAAAGGTATTTGTGTGTGTGTTTGGTTTTGTATTGGTGGTATCTGTATGTGTAGAGGCTTGGAGGGGCTTTGTGCTGGGAAAGAAGCTGAGCCCTGATTAGTGGACGGGGCTTCCCTGACTAGGGGTCCTATAAAGGTAGCAGCCAGTCAGGCAGCGGCACAGGAGCTAGCAAACAGAGCTGTAAACAGGGGAGTTTGAGTTGGAGTTCTGTTGGAGGAAAAGGTATTTGTGTGTGTGTTTGGTTTTGTATTGGTGGTATCTGTATGTGTAGAGGCTTGGGGGGGCTTTGTTCTGGGAGAGAAGCTGAGCCCTGATTAGTGGGCGGGGCTTCCCTGACTACGGGTCCTATAAAGGTTGCAGCAAGTCAGGCAGCGGCACAGGAGCTATCAAACAAAGCTGTAAATACGGGAGTTTGAGTGGGAGTTCTGTTGGAGTAGAAGGTATTTGTGTGTGTTTGGTTTTGTATTGGTAGTATCTGTGTGTGTAGGGGCTTTGTGCTGGGAGAGAAGTTGAGCCCTGATTAGGGGCGGGGCTTCACTGACTAGGGGTCCTATAAAGGTAGCAGCCAGTCAGGCAGCGGCACAGGAGCTAGCAAACAGAGCTGTAAACAGGGGAGTTTGAGTGGGAGTTCTGGTGGAGGAGAAGGTATTCGTGTGTGTTTGGTTTTGTATTGGAAGTATCTGTATGTGAAGGGGCTTTGTGCTGGGAGAAAAGATGAGCCGTGATTAGGGGGCGGGGCTTCATTTACTAGGGGTCCTATAAAGGTATCAGCCAGTCAGGCAGCGGCACAGACAGCTGCAGCGGCACAGGAGCTATCAAACAGACCTGTAAACAGGGGAGTTTGAGTGGGAGTTCTGTTGGAGGAGAAGGTATTTGTGTGTGTGTTTGGTTTTGTATTGTTAGTATCTGTATGTGTAGGGGCTTTGTGCTGGGAGACAAGCTGAGCCCTGATTAGGGGGCGGGGCTTCCCTGACTAGGGGTCCTATAAAGGTAGCAGCCAGTCAGGCAGCGGCACAGGAGCTAACAAACAGAGCTGTAAACAGGGGAGTTTGAGTGGGAGTTCTGTTGGAGTAGAAGGTATTTGTGTGTGTTTGGTTTTGTATTGGTAGTATCTGTGTGTGTAGGGGCTTTGTGCTGGGACAGAAGCTGAGCCCTGATTAGGGGGCGGGGCTTCACTGACTAGGGGTCCTATAAAGGTAGCAGCCAGTCAGGCAGCCACACAGACAGCTGCAGTGGCACAGGAGCTAGCAAACAGAGCTGTAAACAGGCGAGTTTGACTGGGAGTTCTGTTGGAGTAGACGGTATTTGTGTGTGTTTGGTTTTGTATTGGTAGTTTCTGTGTGTGTAGGGGCTTTCTGCTGGGACACAAGCTGAGCCCTGATTAGGGGGCGGGGCTTCACTGCCTACGGGTCCTATAAAGGTAGCCGCCAGTTAGGCAGCGGCACAGGAGCTAGCAAACAGAGCTGTAAACAGGGGTTTGAGTGGGAGTTCTGTTGGAGGAAAAGGTACTTGTGTGTGTTTGGTTTTGTATTGGTGGTATCTGTATGTGCAGGGGCTTTGTGCTGGGAGAGAAGCTGAGCCCTGATTAGGGGGCGGGGCTTCACTGACTAGGGGTCCTATAAAGGTAGCTGCCAGTCAGGCAGCGGCACAGGAGCTAGCAAACAGAGCTGTAAACAGGGGAGTTTGAGTGGGAGTTCTGTTGGAGGAAAAGGTATTTGTGTGTGTGTTTGGTTTTGTATTGGTGGTATCTGTATGTGTAGAGGCTTGGAGGGCCTTTGTGCTGGGAAAGAAGCTGAGCCCTGATTAGTGGGCGGGGCTTCCCTGACTAGGGGTCCTGTAAACGTTGCAGCCAGTCAGGCAGCGGCAAAGGAGCTATCAAACAGAGCTGTAAATAGGGGAGTTTGAGTGGGAGTTCTGTTGGAGTAGAAGGTATTTGTGTGTGTTTGGTTTTGTATTGGTAGTATCTGTGTGTGTAGGGGCTTTGTGCTGGGACAGAAGCTGAACCCTGATTAGGGGGCGGGGCTTCCCTGACTACGGGTCCTATAAGGTTGCAGCCAGTCAGGCAGCGGCACAGGAGCTATCAAACAAAGCTGTAAATAGGGGAGTTTGAGTGGGAGTTCTGTTGGAGTAGAAGGTATTTGTGTCTGTTTGGTTTTGTATTGGTAGTATCTGTATGTGTCGGGACTTTGTGCTGGGAGAGAAGCTGAGCCGTGATTAGGGGGCGGAGCTTCCCTGACTAGGGGTCCTATAAAGGTAGCAGCCAGTCAGGCAGCGGCACAGACAGCTGCAGCGGCACAGGAGCTAGCAAACAGAGCTGTAAACAGGGGAGTTTGAGTGGAAGTTCTGTTGGAGGAGAAGGTATTCGTGTGTTTGGATTTGTATTGGTAGTATCTGTATGTGTAGAGGCTTTGTGCTGGGAGAGAAGCTGAGCCCTGATTAGGGGGCGGGGCTTCACTGACTGGGGTCCTATAAAGGTAGCAGCCAGTCAGGCGGCGGCACAGGAGCTTGCAAACAGAGCTGTAAACAGGGGAGTTTGAGTGGGAGTTCTGTTGGAGGAAAAGGTATTTGTGTGTGTTATTGGTTTTGTATTGGTGGTATCTGTATGTGTAGAGGCTTGGAAGGGCTTTGTGCTGGGAAAGAAGCTGAGCCCTGATTAGGGGGCGGGGCTTGCCTGACTAGGGGTCCTATAAAGGTAGCAGCCAGTCAGGCAGCGGCACAGGAGCTAGCAAACAGAGCTGCAAACAGGGGTTTGAGTGGGAGTTCTGTTGGCGGAGAAGGTATTTGTGTGTCTGTTTGGTTTTGTATTGGTAGTATCTGTATGAGTAGGGGCTTTGTGCTGGGAGAGAAGCTGAGCCGTGATTAGGGGGCGGGGCTTCCCTGACTAGGGGTCCTATAAAGGTAGCAGCCAGTCAGGCAGCTGCACAGACAGCTGCAGCGGTACAGGAGCTTTCAAACAGAGCTGTAAACAGGGGAGTTTGAGTGGGAGTTCTGTTGGAGGAGAAGGTATTTGTGTGTGTGTTTGGTTTTGTATTGGTGGTATCTGTATGTATAGAGGCTTGGAGGGGCTTTGTGCTGGGAGAGAAGCTGAGCCCTGATTAGGGGGCGGGGCTTCACTGACGAGGGGTCCTATAAAGGGAGCAGCCAGTCAGGCAGGGGCACAGACAGCTGCAGCGGAACAGGAGCTAGCAAACAGAGCTGTAAACAGGGGACTTTGAGAGGGAGTTCTGTTGGAGGAGAAGGTATTTGTGTGTGTTTGGTTTTGTATTGGTAGTATCTGTATGAGTAGAGGATTTGTGCTGGGAGAGAATCTGAGCCCTGATTAGGGGGCGGGGCTTCACTGACTAGGGGTCCTATAAAGGTAGCAGCCAGTCAGTCAGCGGCACAGACGGCTGCAGCGGCACTGGAGCTAGCAAATAGAGCTGTAAACAGGGGAGTTTGAGTGGGAGTTCTGTTGGAGGAGAAGGTATTTGTGTGTGTTTGGTACTGTATTGGTAGTATCTGTATGTGCAGAGGCTTGGTGCTGGGAGAGAAGCTGAGCCCTGATTAGGGGGCGGGGCTTCACTGACTAGGAGCCCTAGAAAGGTAGCAGCCAGTCAGGCAGCGGCACAGGAGCTAGCAAACAGAGCTGTAAACAGGGGAGTTTGAGTGGGAGTTCTGTTGGAGGAGAAGGTATTTGTGTGTGTTTGGTTTTTTGTTTGTGGTATCTGTATGTGTAGGGGCTTTTTGCTGGGAGAGAAGCTGAGCCCTGATTAGGGGGCGGGGCTTCACTGACTAGGGGTCCTATAAAGGTAGCAGCCAGTCAGGCAGCGGCACAGACGGCTGCAGCGGCACTGGAGCTAGCAAATAGAGCTGTAAACAGGGGAGTTTGAGTGGGAGTTCTGTTGGAGGAGAAGGTATTCGTGTGTGTTTGGTTTTGTATTGGTGGTATCTGTATGTGTAGGGGCTTTGTGCTGGGAGAGAAGCTGAGCCCTGATTAGGGGGCGGGGCTTCACTGACTAGGGGTCCTATAAAGGGAGCAGCCAGTCAGGCTGCTGCACAGACAGCTGCAGCGGTACAGGAGCTAGCAAACAGAGCTGTAAACAGGGGAGTTTGAGTGGGAGTTCTGTTGGAGGAGAAAGTATTTGTGTGTGTTTGGTTTTGTGTTGGTGGTATCTGTATGTGTAGGCGCTTTGTGCTGGGAGAGAAGCCTAGCCCTGATTAGGGGGCGGGGCTTCACTGACGAGGGGTCCTATAAAGGGAGCAGCCAGTCAGGCAGCGACACAGACAGATGGAGCGGAACAGGAGCTAGCAAACAGAGACGTAAACAAGGGACTTTGAGAGGGAGTTCTGTTGGAGGAGAAGGTATTTGTTTGTGTTTGGTTTTGTATTGGTAGTATCTGTATGAGTAGAGGCTTTGTGCTGGGAGAGAATCTGAGCCCTGATTAGGGGGCGGGGCTTCACTGACTAGGGGTCCTATAAAGGCAGCAGCCAGTCAGGCAGCGGCACAGACAGCTGCAGTGGCACAGGAGCTAGCAAAGAGAGCTGTAAACAGGGGAGTTTGAGTGGGAGTTCTGTTGGAGGAGAAGGTATTTGTGTGTGTCTGGTTTTGTATTGGTGGTATCTGTATGTGTAGAGGCTTGGAGGGGCTTTGTGCTGGGAGAGAAGCTGAGCCCTGATTAGGGGGCGGGGCTTCACTGACGAGGGGTCCTATAAAGGGAGCAGCCAGTCAGGCAGCGACACAGACAGCTGCAGCTAGCAAACAGAGCTGTAAACAAGGGAGTTTGAGTGGGAGTTCTGTTGGAGGAGAAGGTATTTGTGTGTGTGTTTGGTTTTGTATTGGTGGTATCTGTATGTGTAGAGGCTTGGACGGGCTTTGTGCTGGGAGCGAAGCTGGGCCTTGATTAGGGGGCAGGGTTTCACTGACTAGGGGTCCTATAAAGGGAGCAGCCAGTCAGGCAGGGGCACAGACAGCTGCAGCGGAACAGGAGCTAGCAAACAGAGCTGTAAACAGGGGACTTTGAGAGGGAGTTCTGTTGAAGGAGAAGGTATTTGTGTGTGTTTGGTTTTGTATTGGTAGTATCTGTATGAGTAGAGGCTTTGTGCTGGGAGAGAATCTGAGCCCTGATTAGGGGGCGGGGCTTCACTGACTAGGGGTCCTATAAAGGTAGCAGCCAGTCAGGCAGCGGCACAGACGGCTGCAGCGGCACTGTAGCTGTTTGCTACAGCTAGCAAACAGAGCTGTAAACAAGGGAGTTTGAGTGGGAGTTCTGTTGGAGGAGAAGGTATTTGTGTGTGTGTTTGGTTTTGTATTGGTGGTATCTGTATGTGTAGAGGCTTGGACGGGCTTTGTGCTGGGAGCGAAGCTGGGCCTTGATTAGGGGGCAGGGTTTCACTGACTAGGGGTCCTATAAAGGGAGCAGCCAGTCAGGCAGGGGCACAGACAGCTGCAGCGGAACAGGAGCTAGCAAACAGAGCTGTAAACAGGGGACTTTGAGAGGGAGTTCTGTTGAAGGAGAAGGTATTTGTGTGTGTTTGGTTTTGTATTGGTAGTATCTGTATGAGTAGAGGCTTTGTGCTGGGAGAGAATCTGAGCCCTGATTAGGGGGCGGGGCTTCACTGACTAGGGGTCCTATAAAGGTAGCAGCCAGTCAGGCAGCGGCACAGACGGCTGCAGCGGCACTGGAGCTACCAAATAGAGCTGTAAACAGGGGAGTTTGAGTGGGAGTTCTGTTGGAGGAGAAGGTATTTGTGTGTGTTTGGTTTTGTATTGGTAGTATTTGTATTTGTAGAGGCTTGGAGGGGCTTTGTGCTGCGAGAGAAGCTTTGCCCTGATTAGGGGGCGGGGCTTCACTGACTATGGGTCCTATAAAGGGAGCAGCCAGTCAGGCAGCTACACAGACAGCTGCAGCGGTACAGGAGCTAGCAAACAGAGCTGTAAACAGGGGAGTTTGAGTGGGAGTTCTGTTGGAGGAGAAGTATTTGTGTGTCTTTGGTTTTGTATTGGTAGTATCTGTATGTGTATGGGCTTTGTGCTGGGAGAAAAGCTGAGCCCTGATTAGGGGGCGGGGCTTCACTGACTAGGGGTCCTATAAAGGGAGCAGCCAGTCAGGCAGGGGCACAGACAGCTGCAGCGGAACAGGAGCTAGCAAACAGAGCTGTAAACAGGGGACTTTGAGAGGGAGTTCTGTTGGAGGAGAAGGTATTTGTGTGTGTTTGGTTTTGTATTGGTAGTATCTGTATGAGTAGAGGCTTTGTGCTGGGAGAGAATCTGAGCCCTGATGAGGGGGCGGGGCTTCACTGACTAGGGGTCCTATAAAGGTAGCAGCCAGTCAGGCAGCGGCACAGACGGCTGCAGCGGCACTGGAGCTAGCAAATAGAGGTGTAAACAGGGGAGTTTGAGTGGGAGTTCTGTTGGAGGAGAAGGTATTTGTGTGTGTTTGGTTTTGTATTGGTGGTATCTGTATGTGTAGGGGCTTTGTGCTGGGAGAGAAGCTGAGCCATGATTAGGGGGCGGGGCTTCACTGACTAGGCGTCCTATAAAGGGAGCAGCCAGTCAGGCAGCGACACAGACAGCTGCAGCGGTACAGGAGCTAGCAAACAGAGCTGTAAACAGGGGAGTTTAAGTGGGAGTTCTGTTGGAGGAGAAGGTATTTGTGTGTGTTTGGTTTTGTATTGGTAGTATCTGTATGAGTAGAGGCTTTGTGCTGGGAGAGAATCTGAGCCCTGATTGGGGGGCGGGGCTTCACTGACTAGGGGTCCTATAAAGGGAGCAACCAGTCAGGCAGGTTCACAGACAGCTGCAGCGGTACAGGAGCTAGCAAACAGAGCTGTAAACAGGGGAGTTTGAGTGGGAGTTCTGTTGGAGGAGAAAGTATTTGTGTGTGTTTGGTTTTGTGTTGGTGGTATCTGTATGTGTAGGGGCTTTGTGCTGAGAGAGAAGCTGAGCCCTGATTAGGGGGCGGGGCTTCACTGACTAGGGGTCCTATAAAGGCAGCAGCCAGTCAGGCAGCGGCACAGACAGCTGCAGTGGCACAGGAGCTAGCAAAGAGAGCTGTAAACAGGGGAGTTTGAGTGGGAGTTCTGTTGGAGGAGAAGGTATGTGTGTGTGTCTGGTTTTGTATTGGTGGTATCTGTATGTGTAGAGGCTTGGAGGTTCTTTGTGCTGGGAGAGAAGCTGAGCCCTGATTAGGGGGCGGGGCTTCACTGACTAGGGGTCCTATAAAGGTAGCAGCCAGTCAGGCAGAGGCACAGCCGGCTGCAGCGGCACTGGAGCTAGCAAATAGAGCTGTAAACAGGGGAGTTTGAGTGGGAGTTCTGTTGGAGGAGAACGTATTTGTTTGTGTTTGGTTTTGTATTGGTGGTATCTGTATGTGTAGGGGCTTTGTGCTGGGAGAGAAGCTGAGCCCTGATTAGGGGGCGGGGCTTCACTGACTAGGCGTCCTATAAAGGGAGCAGCCAGTCAGGCTGCTGTACAGACAGCTGCAGCGGTACAGGAGCTAGCAAACAGAGCTGTAAACAGGGGAGTTTGAGTGGGAGTTCTGTTGGAGGAGAAGGTATTTGTGTGTGTTTGGTTTTGTGTTGGTGGTATCTGTATGTGTAGGGGCTTTGTGCTGAGAGAGAAGCTGAGCCCTGATTAGGGGGCGGGGCTTCAGTGACGAGGGGTCCTATAAAGGCAGCAGCCAGTCAGGCAGCGGCACAGACAGCTGCAGTGGCACAGGAGCTAGCAAACAGAGCTGTAAACAGGGGAGTTTGAGTGGGAGTTCTGTTGGAGGAGAAGGTATTTGTGTGTGTGTTTGGTTTTGTATTGGTGGTATCTGTATGTGTAGAGGCTTGGAGGGGCTTTGTGCTGGGAGAGAAGCTGAGCCCTGATTAGGGGGCGGGGCTTCACTGACTAGGGGTCCTATAAAGGGAGCAGCCAGTCAGGCAGGGGCACAGACGGCTGCAGCGGCACTGGAGCTAGCAAATAGAGCTGTAAACAGGGGAGTTTGAGTGGGAGTTCTGTTGGAGGAGAAGGTATTTGTGTGTGTTTGGTTTTGTATTGGTGGTATCTGTATGTGTAGGGGGTTTGTGCTGGGAGAGAAGCTGAGCCCTGATTAGGGGGCGGGGCTTCACTGACTAGGGGTCCTATAAAGGGAGCAGCCAGTCAGGCTGCTGCACAGACAGCTGCAGCGGAACAGGAGCTTGCAAACAGAACTGTAAACAGGGGAGTTTGAGTGGGAGTTCTGTTGGAGGAGAAGGTATTTGTGTGTGTTTGGTTTTCTATTGGTAGTATCTGTATGTGTAGGGGCTTGGAGGGGCTTTGTCCTGGGAGAGAAGATGAGCCCTGATTAAGGGGCGGGGCTTCGCTGACTAGGGGTCCTATAAAGGGAGCAGCCAGTCAGGCTGCTGCACAGACAGCTGCAGCGGTACAGGAGCTAGCAAACAGAGCTGTAAACAGGGGAGTTTGAGTGGGAGTTCTGTTGGAGGAGAAAGTATTTGTGTGTGTTTGGTTTTGTGTTGGTGGTATCTGTATGTGTAGGCGCTTTGTGCTGGGAGAGAAGCCTAGCCCTGATTAGGGGGCGGGGCTTCACTGACGAGGGGTCCTATAAAGGGAGCAGCCAGTCAGGCAGCGACACAGACAGATGGAGCGGAACAGGAGCTAGCAAACAGAGACGTAAACAGGGGACTTTGAGAGGGAGTTCTGTTGGAGGAGAAGGTATTTGTTTGTGTTTGGTTTTGTATTGGTAGTATCTGTATGAGTAGAGGCTTTGTGCTGGGAGAGAAGCTGAGCCCTGATTAGGGGGCGGGGCTTCACTGACTAGGGGTCCTATAAAGGTAGCAGCCAGTCAGGCTGCTGCACAGACAGCTGCAGCGGTACAGGAGCTAGCAAACAGAGCTGTAAACAGGGGAGTTTGAGTGGGAGTTCTGTTGGAGGAGAAGGTATTTGTGTGTTTGGTTTTGTGTTGTTGGTATCTGTATGTGTAGGGGCTTTGTGCTGAGAGAGAAGCTGAGCCCTGATTAGGGGGCGGGGCTTCACTGACGAGGGATCCTATAAAGGCAGCAGCCAGTCAGGCAGCGGCACAGACAGCTGCAGTGGCACAGGAGCTAGCAAACAGAGCTGTAAACAGGGGAGTTTGAGTGGGAGTTCTGTTGGAGGAGAAGGTATTTGTTTGTGTTTGGTTTTGTATTGGTAGTATCTGTATGAGTAGAGGCTTTGTGCTGGGAGAGAATCTGAGCCCTGATTAGGGGGCGGGGCTTCACTGACTAGGGGTCCTATAAAGGCAGCAGCCAGTCAGGCAGCGGCACAGACAGCTGCAGTGGCACAGGAGCTAGCAAAGAGAGCTGTAAACAGGGGAGTTTGAGTGGGAGTTCTGTTGGAGGAGAAGGTATTTGTGTGTGTCTGGTTTTGTATTGGTGGTATCTGTATGTGTAGAGGCTTGGAGGGGCTTTGTGCTGGGAGAGAAGCTGAGCCCTGATTAGGGGGCGGGGCTTCACTGACGAGGGGTCCTATAAAGGGAGCAGCCAGTCAGGCAGCGACACAGACAGCTGCAGCGGAACAGGAGCTAGCAAACAGAGCTGTAAACAGGGGACTTTGAGAGGGAGTTCTGTTGGAGGAGAAGGTATTTGTGTGTGTTTGGTTTTGTATTGGTAGTATCTGTATGAGTAGAGGCTTTGTGCTGGGAGAGAATCTGAGCCCTGATTAGGGGGCGGGGCTTCACTGACTAGGGGTCCTATAAAGGTAGCAGCCAGTCAGGCAGCGGCACAGACGGCTGCAGCGGCACTGGAGCTAGCAAATAGAGCTGTAAACAGGGGAGTTTGAGTGGGAGTTCTGTTGGAGGAGAAGGTATTTGTGTGTGTTTGGTTTTGTATTGGTAGTATTTGTATTTGTAGAGGCTTGGAGGGGCTTTGTGCTGCGAGAGAAGCTTTGCCCTGATTAGGGGGCGGGGCTTCACTGACTATGGGTCCTATAAAGGGAGCAGCCAGTCAGGCAGCTACACAGACAGCTGCAGCGGTACAGGAGCTAGCAAACAGAGCTGTAAACAGGGGAGTTTGAGTGGGAGTTCTGTTGGAGGAGAAGGTATTTGTGTGTGTTTGGTTTTGTGTTGGTGGTATCTGTATGTGTAGGGGCTTTGTGCTGGGAGAGAAGCCTAGCCCTGATTAGGGGGCGGGGCTTCACTGACGAGGCGTCCTATAAAGGGAGCAGCCAGTCAGGCAGCGACACAGACAGATGCAGCGGTACAGGAGCTAGCAAACAGAGCTGTAAACAGGGGAGTTTGAGTGGGAGTTCTGTTGGAGGAGAAGTATTTGTGTGTCTTTGGTTTTGTATTGGTAGTATCTGTATGTGTATGGGCTTTGTGCTGGGAGAAAAGCTGAGCCCTGATTAGGGGGCGGGGCTTCACTGACTAGGGGTCCTATAAAGGGAGCAGCCAGTCAGGCAGGGGCACAGACAGCTGCAGCGGAACAGGAGCTAGCAAACAGAGCTGTAAACAGGGGACTTTGAGAGGGAGTTCTGTTGGAGGAGAAGGTATTTGTGTGTGTTTGGTTTTGTATTGGTAGTATCTGTATGAGTAGAGGCTTTGTGCTGGGAGAGAATCTGAGCCCTGATGAGGGGGCGGGGCTTCACTGACTAGGGGTCCTATAAAGGTAGCAGCCAGTCAGGCAGCGGCACAGACGGCTGCAGCGGCACTGGAGCTAGCAAATAGAGGTGTAAACAGGGGAGTTTGAGTGGGAGTTCTGTTGGAGGAGAAGGTATTTGTGTGTGTTTGGTTTTGTATTGGTGGTATCTGTATGTGTAGGGGCTTTGTGCTGGGAGAGAAGCTGAGCCATGATTAGGGGGCGGGGCTTCACTGACTAGGCGTCCTATAAAGGGAGCAGCCAGTCAGGCAGCGACACAGACAGCTGCAGCGGTACAGGAGCTAGCAAACAGAGCTGTAAACAGGGGAGTTTAAGTGGGAGTTCTGTTGGAGGAGCAGGTATTTGTGTGTGTTTGGTTTTGTATTGGTAGTATCTGTATGAGTAGAGGCTTTGTGCTGGGAGAGAATCTGAGCCCTGATTGGGGGGCGGGGCTTCACTGACTAGAGGTCCTATAAAGGTTGCAGCCAGTCAGGCAGCGGCACAGACGGCTGAAGCGGCACTGGAGCTAGCAAATAGAGCTGTAAACAGGGGAGTTTGAGTGGGAGTTCTGTTGGAGGAGAAGGTATTTGTGTGTGTGTTTGGTTTTGTATTGGTGGTATCTGTATGTGTAGAGGCTTGGAGGGGCTTTGTGCTGGGAGAGAAGCTGAGCCCTGATTAGGGGGCGGGGCTTCACTGACTAGGGGTCCTATAAAGGGAGCAACCAGTCAGGCAGGTTCACAGACAGCTGCAGCGGAAGAGGAGCTAGCAAACAGAGCTGTAAACAGGGGACTTTGAGAGGGAGTTCTGTTGGAGGAGAAGGTATTCGTTTGTTTGGTTTTGTATTGGTAGTATCTGTATGAGTAGAGGCTTTGTGCTGGGAGAGAATCTGAGCCCTGATTAGGGGGCGGGGCTTCACTGACTAGGGGTCTTATAAAGGTAGCAGCCAGTCAGGCAGCGGCACAGACGGCTGCAGCGGCACTGGAGCTAGCAAATAGAGCTGTAAACAGGGGAGTTTGAGTGGGAGTTCTGTTGGAGGAGAAGGTATTTGTGTGTGTTTGGTTTTGTATTGGTAGTATTTGTATTTGTAGAGGCTTGGAGGGGCTTTGTGCTGCGAGAGAAGCTTTGCCCTGATTAGGGGGCGGGGCTTCACTGACTATGGGTCCTATAAAGGGAGCAGCCAGTCAGGCAGCTACACAGACAGCTGCAGCGGTACAGGAGCTAGCAAACAGAGCTGTAAACAGGGGAGTTTGAGTGGGAGTTCTGTTGGAGGAGAAGGTATTTGTGTGTGTTTGGTTTTGTGTTGGTGGTATCTGTATGTGTAGGGGCTTTGTGCTGGGAGAGAAGCCTAGCCCTGATTAGGGGGCGGGGCTTCACTGACGAGGGGTCCTATAAAGGGAGCAGCCAGTCAGGCAGCGACACAGACAGATGAAGCGGTACAGGAGCTTGCAAACAGAGCTGTAAACAGGGGAGTTTGAGTGGGAGTTCTGTTGGAGGAGA
This sequence comes from Lepidochelys kempii, assembly GCF_965140285.1. Classification (NCBI taxonomy): domain Eukaryota; kingdom Metazoa; phylum Chordata; order Testudines; family Cheloniidae; genus Lepidochelys; species Lepidochelys kempii. Next base: position 284,165 of record NC_136397.1, read on the forward strand.
AGTATTTGTGTGTCTTTGGTTTTGTATTGGTAGTATCTGTATGAGTAGAGGCTTTGTGCTGGGAGAGAATCTGAGCCCTGATTAGGGGGCGGGGCTTCACTGACGAGGGGTCCTATAAAGGTAGCAGCCAGTCAGGCAGCGGCACAGACGGCTGCAGCGGCACTGGAGCTAGCAAATAGAGGTGTAAACAGGGGAGTTTGAGTGGGAGTTCTGTTGGAGGAGAAGGTATTTGTGTGTGTTTGGTTTTGTATTGGTGGTATCTGTATGTGTAGGGGCTTTGTGCTGGGAGAGAAGCTGAGCCATGATTAGGGGGCGGGGCTTCACTGACTAGGCGTCCTATAAAGGGAGCAGCCAGTCAGGCAGGGGCACAGACAGCTGCAGCGGAACAGGAGCTAGCAAACAGAGCTGTAAACAGGGGAGTTTGAGTGGGAGTTCTGTTGGAGGAGAAAGTATTTGTGTGTGTTTGGTTTTGTGTTGGTGGTATCTGTATGTGTAGGGGCTTTGTGCTGAGAGAGAAGCTGAGCCCTGATTAGGGGGCGGGGCTTCACTGACTAGGGGTCCTATAAAGGCAGCAGCCAGTCAGGCAGCGGCACAGACAGCTGCAGTGGCACAGGAGCTAGCAAAGAGAGCTGTAAACAGGGGAGTTTGAGTGGGAGTTCCGTTGGAGGAGAAGGTATTTGTGTGTGTCTGGTTTTGTATTGGTGGTATCTGTATGTGTAGAGGCTTGGAGGGGCTTTGTGCTGGGAGAGAATCTGAGCCCTGATTAGGGGGCGGGGCTTCACTGACTAGGGGTCCTATAAAGGTAGCAGCCAGTCAGTCAGCGGCACAGCCGGCTGCAGCGGCACTGGAGCTAGCAAATAGAGCTGTAAACAGGGGAGTTTGAGTGGGAGTTCTGTTGGAGGAGAACGTATTTGTTTGTGTTTGGTTTTGTGTTGGTGGTATCTGTATGTGTAGGGGCTTTGTGCTGAGAGAGAAGCTGAGCCCTGATTAGGGGGCGGGGCTTCAGTGACGAGGGGTCCTATAAAGGCAGCAGCCAGTCAGGCAGCGGCACAGACAGCTGCAGTGGCACAGGAGCTAGCAAACAGAGCTGTAAACAGGGGAGTTTGAGTGGGAGTTCTGTTGGAGGAGAAGTATTTGTGTGTCTTTGGTTTTGTATTGGTAGTATCTGTATGTGTATGGGCTTTGTGCTGGGAGAAAAGCTGAGCCCTGATTAGGGGGCGGGGCTTCACTGACTAGGGGTCCTATAAAGGGAGCAGCCAGTCAGGCAGGGGCACAGACAGCTGCAGCGGAACAGGAGCTAGCAAACAGAGCTGTAAACAGGGGACTTTGAGAGGGAGTTCTGTTGGAGGAGAAGGTATTTGTGTGTGTTTGGTTTTGTATTGGTAGTATCTGTATGAGTAGAGGCTTTGTGCTGGGAGAGAATCTGAGCCCTGATGAGGGGGCGGGGCTTCACTGACTAGGGGTCCTATAAAGGTAGCAGCCAGTCAGGCAGCGGCACAGACGGCTGCAGCGGCACTGGAGCTAGCAAATAGAGGTGTAAACAGGGGAGTTTAAGTGGGAGTTCTGTTGGAGGAGAAGGTATTTGTGTGTGTTTGGTTTTGTATTGGTAGTATCTGTATGAGTAGAGGCTTTGTGCTGGGAGAGAATCTGAGCCCTGATTGGGGGGCGGGTCTTCACTGACTAGAGGTCCTATAAAGGTTGCAGCCAGTCAGGCAGCGGCACAGACGGCTGAAGCGGCACTGGAGCTAGCAAATAGAGCTGTAAACAGGGGAGTTTGAGTGGGAGTTCTGTTGGAGGAGAAGGTATTTGTGTGTGTTTGGTTTTGTATTGGTGGTATCTGTATGTGTAGAGGCTTGGAGGGGCTTTGTGCTGGGAGAGAAGCTGAGCCCTGATTAGGGGGCGGGGCTTCACTGACTAGGGGTCCTATAAAGGGAGCAACCAGTCAGGCAGGTTCACAGACAGCTGCAGCGGAACAGGAGCTAGCAAACAGAGCTGTAAACAGGGGACTTTGAGAGGGAGTTCTGTTGGAGGAGAAGGTATTTCTTTGTTTGGTTTTGTATTGGTAGTATCTGTATGAGTAGAGGCTTTGTGCTGGGAGAGAATCTGAGCCCTGATTAGGGGGCGGGGCTTCACTGACTAGGGGTCTTATAAAGGTAGCAGCCAGTCAGGCAGCGGCACAGACGGCTGCAGCGGCACTGGAGCTAGCAAATAGAGCTGTAAACAGGGGAGTTTGAGTGGGAGTTCTGTTGGAGGAGAAGGTATTTGTGTGTGTTTGGTTTTGTATTGGTAGTATTTGTATTTGTAGAGGCTTGGAGGGGCTTTGTGCTGCGAGAGAAGCTTTGCCCTGATTAGGGGGCGGGGCTTCACTGACTATGGGTCCTATAAAGGGAGCAGCCAGTCAGGCAGCTACACAGACAGCTGCAGCGGTACAGGAGCTAGCAAACGGAGCTGTAAACAGGGGAGTTTGAGTGGGAGTTCTGTTGGAGGAGAAGGTATTTGTGTGTGTTTGGTTTTGTGTTGGTGGTATCTGTATGTGTAGGGGCTTTGTGCTGGGAGAGAAGCCTAGCCCTGATTAGGGGGCGGGGCTTCACTGACGAGGGGTCCTATAAAGGCAGCAGCCAGTCAGGCAGCTACACAGACAGCTGCAGCGGTACAGGAGCTAGCAAACAGAGCTGTAAACAGGGGAGTTTGAGTGGGAGTTCTGTTGGAGGAGAAGGTATTTGTGTGTGTTTGGTTTTGTGTTGGTGGTATCTGTATGTGTAGGGGCTTTGTGCTGAGAGAGAAGCTGAGCCCTGATTAGGGGGCGGGGCTTCAGTGACGAGGGGTCCTATAAAGGCAGCAGCCAGTCAGGCAGCGGCACAGACAGCTGCAGTGGCACAGGAGCTAGCAAACAGAGCTGTAAACAGGGGAGTTTGAGTGGGAGTTCTGTTGGAGGAGAAGTATTTGTGTGTCTTTGGTTTTGTATTGGTAGTATCTGTATGTGTATGGGCTTTGTGCTGGGAGAAAAGCTGAGCCCTGATTAGGGGGCGGGGCTTCACTGACTAGGGGTCCTATAAAGGGAGCAGCCAGTCAGGCAGGGGCACAGACAGCTGCAGCGGAACAGGAGCTAGCAAACAGAGCTGTAAACAGGGGACTTTGAGAGGGAGTTCTGTTGGAGGAGAAGGTATTTGTGTGTGTTTGGTTTTGTATTGGTAGTATCTGTATGAGTAGAGGCTTTGTGCTGGGAGAGAATCTGAGCCCTGATGAGGGGGCGGGGCTTCACTGACTAGAGGTCCTATAAAGGTTGCAGCCAGTCAGGCAGCGGCACAGACGGCTGAAGCGGCACTGGAGCTAGCAAATAGAGCTGTAAACAGGGGAGTTTGAGTGGGAGTTCTGTTGGAGGAGAAGGTATTTGTGTGTGTTTGGTTTTGTATTGGTGGTATCTGTATGTGTAGAGGCTTGGAGGGGCTTTGTGCTGGGAGAGAAGCTGAGCCCTGATTAGGGGGCGGGGCTTCACTGACTAGGGGTCCTATAAAGGGAGCAACCAGTCAGGCAGGTTCACAGACAGCTGCAGCGGAACAGGAGCTAGCAAACAGAGCTGTAAACAGGGGAGTTTGAGTGGGAGTTCTGTTGGAGGAGAAAGTATTTGTGTGTGTTTGGTTTTGTGTTGGTGGTATCTGTATGTGTAGGGGCTTTGTGCTGAGAAGGAAGCTGAGCCCTGATTAGGGGGCGGGGCTTCACTGACTAGGGGTCCTATAAAGGGAGCAGCCAGTCAGGCTGCTGCACAGACAGCTGCAGCGGTACAGGAGCTAGCAAACAGAGCTGTAAACAGGGGAGTTTGAGTGGGAGTTCTGTTGGAGGAGAAGGTATTTGTGTGTGTTTGGTTTTGTGTTGGTGGTATCTGTATGTGTAGGGGCTTTGTGCTGAGAGAGAAGCTGAGCCCTGATTAGGGGGCGGGGCTTCAGTGACGAGGGGTCCTATAAAGGCAGCAGCCAGTCAGGCAGCGGCACAGACAGCTGCAGTGGCACAGGAGCTAGCAAACAGAGCTGTAAACAGGGGAGTTTGAGTGGGAGTTCTGTTGGAGGAGAAGGTATTTGTTTGTGTGTTTGGTTTTGTATTGGTGGTATCTGTATGTGTAGAGGCTTGGACGGGCTTTGTGCTGGGAGCGAAGCTGGGCCTTGATTAGGGGGCGGGGCTTCACTGACTAGGAGTCCTATAAAGGTAGCAGCCAGTCAGGCAGCGGCACAGGAGCTAGCAAACAGAGCTGTAAACAGGGGAGTTTGAGTGGGAGTTCTGTTGGAAGAGAAGGTATTTGTGTGTGTTTGGTTTTGTATTGGTAGTATCTGTATGAGTAGAGGCTTTGTGCTGGGAGAGAATCTGAGCCCTGATTAGGGGGCGGGGCTTCACTGACTAGGGGTCCTATAAAGGGAGCAGCCAGTCAGGCAGGTTCACAGACAGCTGCAGCGGAACAGGAGCTAGCAAACAGAGCTGTAAACAGGGGAATTTGAGAGGGAGTTCTGTTGGAGGAGAAGGTATTTGTTTGTGTTTGGTTTTGTATTGGTAGTATCTGTATGAGTAGAGGCTTTGTGCTGGGAGAGAATCTGAGCCCTGATTAGGGGGCGGGGCTTCACTGACTAGGGGTCCTATAAAGGTAGCAGCCAGTCAGGCAGCGGCGTAGACGGCTGCAGCGGCACTGGAGCTAGCAAATAGAGCTGTAAACAGGGGAGTTTGAGTGGGAGTTCTGTTGGAGGAGAAGGTATTTGTGTTTGTTTGGTTTTGTATTGGTAGTATTTGTATGTGTAGAGGCTTGGAGGGGCTTAGTGCTGCGAGAGAAGCTTTGCCCTGATTAGGGGGCGGGGCTTCACTGACTATGGGTCCTATAAAGGGAGCAGCTAGTCAGGCAGCGACACAGACAGCTGCAGCGGTACAGGAGCTAGCAAACAGAGCTGTAAACAGGGGAGTTTGAGTGGGAGTTCTGTTGGAGGAGAAGGTATTTGTGTGTGTTTGGTTTTGTATTGGTAGTATCTGTATGAGTAGAGGCTTTGTGCTGGGAGAAAAGCTGAGCCCTGAGTAGGGGGCGGGGCTTCACTGACTAGGGGTCCTATAAAGGTAGCAGCCAGTCAGGCAGCGGCACAGACGGCTGCAGCGGCACTGGAGCTAGCAAATAGAGCTGTAAACAGGGGAGTTTGAGTGGGAGTTCTGTTGGAGGAGAAGGTATTTGTGTGTGTTTGGTTTTGTATTGGTGGTATCTGTATGTGTAGGGGCTTTGTGCTGGGAGAGAAGCTGAGCCCTGATTAGGGGGCGGGGCTTCACTGACTAGGCGTCCTATAAAGGGAGCAGCCAGTCAGGCAGCGGCACAGACGGCTGCAGCGGCACTGGAGCTAGCAAATAGAGCTGTAAACAGGGGAGTTTGAGTGGGAGTTCTGTTGGAGGAGAAGGTATTTGTGTTTGTTTGGTTTTGTATTGGCAGTATTTGTATGTGTAGAGGCTTGGAGGGGCTTTGTGCTGCGAGAGAAGCTGAGCCCTGATTAGTGGGCGGGGCTTCACTGACTATGGGTCCTATAAAGGGAGCAGCCAGTCAGGCAGCGACACAGACAGCTGCAGCGGTACAGGAGCTAGCAAACACAGCTGTAAACAGGGGAGTTTAAGTGGGAGTTCTGTTGGAGGAGAAGGTATTTGTGTTTGTTTGGTTTTGTATTGGTAGTATTTGTATGTGTAGAGGCTTGGAGGGGCTTTGTGCTGCGAGAGAAGCTGAGCCCTGATTAGGGGGCGGGGCTTCACTGACTATGGGTCCTATAAAGGGAGCAGCCAGTCAGGCAGCGACACAGACAGCTGCAGCGGTACAGGAGCTAGCAAACAGAGCTGTAAACAGGGGAGTTTAAGTGGGAGTTCTGTTGGAGAAGGTATTTGTGTGTGTTTGGTTTTGTGTTGGTGGTATCTGTATGTGTAGGCGCTTTGTGCTGGGAGAGAAGCCTAGCCCTGATTAGGGGGCTGGGCTTCACTGACGGGGAGTCCTATAAAGGGAGCAGCCAGTCAGGCAGCGACACAGACAGATGCAGCGGAACAGGAGCTAGCAAACAGAGCTGTAAACAGGGGAGTTTGAGTGGGAGTTCTGTTGGAGGAGAAGGTATTTGTGTGTGTGTTTGGTTTTGTATTGGTAGTATCTGTATGAGTAGAGGCTTTGTGCTGGGAGAGAATCTGAGCCCTGATTAGGGGGCGGGGCTTCACTGACTATGGGTCCTATAAAGGGAGCAGCCAGTCAGGCAGCGACACAGACAGCTGCAGCGGTACAGGAGCTAGCAAACAGAGCTGTAAACAGGGGAGTTTAAGTGGGAGTTCTGTTGGAGAAGGTATTTGTGTGTGTTTGGTTTTGTGTTGGTGGTATCTGTATGTGTAGGCGCTTTGTGCTGGGAGAGAAGCCTAGCCCTGATTAGGGGGCTGGGCTTCACTGACGGGGAGTCCTATAAAGGGAGCAGCCAGTCAGGCAGCGACACAGACAGATGCAGCGGAACAGGAGCTAGCAAACAGAGCTGTAAACAGGGGAGTTTGAGTGGGAGTTCTGTTGGAGGAGAAGGTATTTGTGTGTGTGTTTGGTTTTGTATTGGTAGTATCTGTATGAGTAGAGGCTTTGTGCTGGGAGAGAATCTGAGCCCTGATTAGGGGGCGGGGCTTCACTGACTAGGGGTCCTATAAAGGTAGCAGCCAGTCAGGCAGCGGCACAGACAGCTGCAGTGGCACAGGAGCTAGCAAACAGAGCTGTAAACAGGGGAGTTTGAGTGGGAGTTCTGTTGGAGGAGAAGGTATTTGTGTGTGTGTTTGGTTTTGTATTGGTGGTATCTGTGTGTGTAGAGGCTTGGACGGGCTTTGTGCTGGGAGCGAAGCTGGGCCTTGATTAGGGGGCGGGGCTTCACTGACTAGGAGTCCTATAAAGGTAGCAGCCAGTCAGGCAGCGGCACAGGAGCTAGCAAACAGAGCTGTAAACAGGGGAGTTTGAGTGGGAGTTCTGTTGGAAGAGAAGGTATTTGTGTGTGTTTGGTTTTGTATTGGTAGTATCTGTATGTGTAGGGGCTTTGTGCTGGGAGAGAAGCCTAGCCCTGATCAGGGGGCGGGGCTTCACTGACGAGGGGTCCTATAAAGGGAGCAGCTAGTCAGGCAGCGACACAGACAGATGCAGCGGTACAGGAGCTAGCAAACAGAGCTGTAAACAGTGGAGTTTGAGTGGGAGTTCTGTTGGAGGAGAAGTATTTGTGTGTCTTTGGTTTTGTATTGGTAGTATCTGTATGAGTAGAGGCTTTGTGCTGGGAGAAAAGCTGAGCCCTGATTAGGGGGCGGGGCTTCACTGACTAGGGGTCCTATAAAGGTAGCAGCCAGTCAGGCAGCGGCACAGACGGCTGCAGCGGCACTGGAGCTAGCAAAGAGAGCTGTAAACAGGGGAGTTTGAGTGGGAGTTCTGTTGGAGGAGAAGGTATTTGTGTGTGTTTGGTTTTGTATTGGTGGTATCTGTATGTGTAGGGGCTTTGTGCTGGGAGAGAAGCTGAGCCCTGATTAGGGGGCGGGGCTTCACTGACGAGGGGTCCTATAAAGGGAGCAGCCAGTCAGGCAGCGACACAGACAGCTGCAGCGGTACAGGAGCTAGCAAACAGAGCTGTAAACAAGGGAGTTTGAGTGGGAGTTCTGTTGGAGGAGAAGGTATTTGTGTGTGTGTTTGGTTTTGTATTGGTAGTATCTGTATGTGTAGAGGCTTGGACGGGCTTTGTGCTGGGAGCGAAGCTGGGCCTTGATTAGGGGGCAGGGTTTCGCTGACTAGGGGTCCTATAAAGGGAGCAGCCAGTCAGGCAGGGGCACAGACAGCTGCAGCGGAACAGGAGCTAGCAAACAGAGCTGTAAACAGGGGAGTTTGAGTGGGAGTTCTGTTGGAGGAGAAGGTATTTGTGTGTGTTTGGTTTTGTGTTGGTGGTATCTGTATGTGTAGGGGCTTTGTGCTGGGAGAGAAGCCTAGCCCTGATTAGGGGGCGGGGCTTCACTGACGAGGGGTCCTATAAAGGGAGCAGCCAGTCAGGCAGCGACACAGACAGATGAAGCGGTACAGGAGCTTGCAAACAGAGCTGTAAACAGGGGAGTTTGAGTGGGAGTTCTGTTGGAGGAGAAGTATTTGTGTGTCTTTGGTTTTGTATTGGTAGTATCTGTATATGTATGGGCTTTGTGCTGGGAGAAAAGCTGAGCCCTGATTAGGGGGCGGGGCTTCACTGACTAGGGGTCCTATAAAGGGAGCAGCCAGTCAGGCAGGGGCACAGACAGCTGCAGCGGAACAGGAGCGAGCAAACAGAGCTGCAAACAGTGGACTTTGAGAGGGAGTTCTGTTGGAGGAGAAGGTATTTGTGTGTGTTTGGTTTTGTATTGGTAGTATCTGTATGAGTAGAGGCTTTGTGCTGGGAGAGAATCTGAGCCCTGATTAGGGGGCGGGGCTTCACTGACGAGGGGTCCTATAAAGGTAGCAGCCAGTCAGGCAGCGGCACAGACGGCTGCAGCGGCACTGGAGCTAGCAAATAGAGGTGTAAACAGGGGAGTTTGAGTGGGAGTTCTGTTGGAGGAGAAAGTATTTGTGTGTGTTTGGTTTTGTGTTGGTGGTATCTGTATGTGTAGGGGCTTTGTGCTGAGAGAGAAGCTGAGCCCTGATTAGGGGGCGGGGCTTCACTGACTAGGGGTCCTATAAAGGCAGCAGCCAGTCAGGCAGTGGCAGAGACAGCTGCAGTGGCACAGGAGCTAGCAAAGGGAGCTGTAAACAGGGGAGTTTGAGTGGGAGTTCTGTTGGAGGAGAAGGTATTTGTGTGTGTCTGGTTTTGTATTGGTGGTATCTGTATGTGTAGAGGCTTGGAGGGGCTTTGTGCTGGGAGAGAAGCTGAGCCCTGATTAGGGGGCGGGGCTTCACTGACGAGGGGTCCTATAAAGGGAGTAGCCAGTCAGGCAGCGACACAGACAGCTGCAGCGGTACAGGAGCTAGCAAACAGAGCTGTAAACAAGGGAGTTTGAGTGGGAGTTCTGTTGGAGGAGAAGGTATTTGTGTGTGTTTGGTTTTGTATTGGTAGTATCTGTATGAGTAGAGGCTTTGTGCTGGGAGAGAATCTGAGCCCTGATTAGGGGGCGGGGCTTCACTGACTAGGGGTCCTATAAAGGCAGCAGCCAGTCAGGCAGTGGCAGAGACAGCTGCAGTGGCACAGGAGCTAGCAAACAGAGCTGTAAACAGGGGAGTTTGAGTGGGAGTTCTGTTGGAGGAGAAGGTATTTGTGTGTGTGTTTGGTTCTGTATTGGTGGTATCTGTATGTGTAGAGGCTTGGAGGGGCTTTGTGCTGGGAGAGAAGCTGAGCCCTGATTAGGGGGCGGGGCTTCACTGACTAGGGGTCCTATAAAGGGTGCAGCCAGTCAGGCAGGTTCACAGACAGCTGCAGCGGAACAGGAGCTAGCAAACAGAGCTGTAAACAGGGGACTTTGAGAGGGAGTTCTGTTGGAGGAGAAGGTATTTGTTTGTGTTTGGTTCTGTATTGGTAGTATCTGTATGAGTAGAGGCTTTGTGCTGGGAGAGAATCTGAGCCCTGATTAGGGGGCGGGGCTTCACTGACTAGGGGTCCTATAAAGGTAGCAGCCAGTCAGGCAGCGGCACAGACAGCTGCAGTGGCACAGCAGCGAGCAAATAGAGCTGTAAACAGGGGAGTTTGAGTGGGAGTTCTGTTGGAGGAGAAGGTATTTGTGTGTGTCTGGTTTTGTATTGGTGGTATCTGTATGTGTAGAGGCTTGGAGGGGCTTTGTGCTGGGAGCGAAGCTGGGCCTTGATTAGGGGGCGGGGCTTCACTGACTAGGGGTCCTATAAAGGTAGCAGCCAGTCAGGCAGCGGCACAGGAGCTAGCAAACAGAGCTGTAAACAGGGGAGTTTGAGTGGGAGTTCTGTTGGAGGAGAAGTATTTGTGTGTCTTTGGTTTTGTATTGGTAGTATCTGTATGTGTATGGGCTTTGTGCTGGGAGAAAAGCTGAGCCCTGATTAGGGGGCGGGGCTTCACTGACTAGGGGTCCTATAAAGGGAGCAGCCAGCCAGGCAGGGGCACAGACAGCTGCAGCGGAACAGGAGCTAGCAAACAGAGCTGTAAACAGGGGACTTTGAGAGGGAGTTCTGTTGGAGGAGAAGGTATTTGTGTGTGTTTGGTTTTGTATTGGTAGTATCTGTATGAGTAGAGGCTTTGTGCTGGGAGAGAATCTGAGCCCTGATTAGGGGGCGGGGCTTCACTGACTAGGGGTCCTATAAAGGTAGCAGCCAGTCAGGCAGCGGCACAGACAGCTGCAGCGGCACTGGAGCTAGCAAATAGAGCTGTAAACAGGGGAGTTTGAGTGTGAGTTCTGTTGGAGGAGAAGGTATTTGTGTGTGTTTGGTTTTGTATTGGTGGTATCTGTATGTGTAGGGGCTTTGTGCTGGGAGAGAAGCTGAGCCCTGATTAGGGGGCGGGGCTTCACTGACTAGGCGTCCTATAAAGGCAGCAGCCAGTCAGGCAGCGGCACAGACAGCTGCAGTGGCACAGCAGCTAGCAAAGAGAGCTGTAAACAGGGGAGTTTGAGTGGGAGTTCTGTTGGAGGAGAAGGTATTTGTGTGTGTCTGGTTTTGTATTGGTGGTATCTGTATGTGTAGAGGCTTGGAGGGGCTTTGTGCTGGGAGAGAAGCTGAGCCCTGATTAGGGGGCGGGGCTTCACTGACGAGGGGTCCTATAAAGGGAGCAGCCAGTCAGGCAGCGGCACAGGAGCTTGCAAACAGAGCTGTAAACAGGGGAGTTTGAGTGGGAGTTCTGTTGGAGGAGAAGTATTTGTGTGTCTTTGGTTTTGTATTGGTAGTATCTGTATGTGTATGGGCTTTGTGCTGGGAGAAAAGCTGAGCCCTGATTAGGGGGCGGGGCTTCACTGACTAGGGGTCCTATAAAGGGAGCAGCCAGCCAGGCAGGGGCACAGACAGCTGCAGCGGAACAGGAGCTAGCAAACAGAGCTGTAAACAGGGGACTTTGAGAGGGAGTTCTGTTGGAGGAGAAGGTATTTGTTTGTTTGGTTTTGTATTGGTAGTATCTGTATGAGTAGAGGCTTTGTGCTTGGAGAGAATCTGAGCCCTGATTAGGGGGCGGGGCTTCACTGACTAGGGGTCCTACAAAGGTAGCAGCCAGTCACGCAGCGGCACAGACGGCTGCAGCGGCACTGGAGCTAGCAAATAGAGCTGTAAACAGGAGAGTTTGCGTGGGAGTTCTGTTGGAGGAGAAGGTATTTGTGTGTGTTTGGTTTTGTGTTGGTGGTATCTGTATGTGTAGGGGCTTTGTGCTGGGAGAGAAGCCTAGCCCTGATTAGGGGGCGGGACTTCACTGACGAGGGTCCTATAAAGGGAGCAGCCAGTCAGGCAGCGACACAGACAGATGCAGCGGTACAGGAGCTAGCAAACAGAGCTGTAAACAGGGGAGTTTGAGTGGGAGTTCTGTTGGAGGAGAAGTATTTGTTTGTCTTTGGTTTTGTATTGGTAGTATCTGTATGTGTATGGGCTTTGTGCTGGGAGAAAAGCTGAGCCCTGATTAGGGGGCGGGGCTTCACTGACTAGGGGTCCTATAAAGGGAGCAGCCAGCCAGGCAGGGGCACAGACAGCTGCAGCGGAACAGGAGCTAGCAAACTGAGCTGTAAACAGGGGAGTTTGAGTGGGAGTTCTGTTGGAGGAGAAGTATTTGTGTGTCTTTGGTTTTGTGTTGGTGGTATCTGTATGTGTAGGGGCTTTGTGCTGGGAGAGAAGCCTAGCCCTGATTAGGGGGCGGGGCTTCACTGACGAGGGGTCCTATAAAGGGAGCAGCCAGTCACGCAGCGACACAGACAGATGCAGCGGTACAGGAGCTAGGAAACAGAGCTGTAAACAGGTGAGTTTGAGTGGGAGTTCTGTTGGAGGAGAAGTATTTGTGTGTCTTTGGTTTTGTATTGGTAGTATCTGTATGTGTATGGGCTTTGTGCTGGGAGAAAAGCTGAGCCCTGATTAGGGGGCGGGGCTTCACTGACTAGGGGTCCTATAAAGGGAGCAGCCAGCCAGGCAGGGGCACAGACAGCTGCAGCGGAACAGGAGCTAGCAAACAGAGCTGTAAACAGGGGACTTTGAGAGGGAGTTCTGTTGGAGGAGAAGGTATTTGTGTGTGTTTGGTTTTGTATTGGTAGTATCTGTATGAGTAGAGGCTTTGTGCTGGGAGAGAATCTGAGCCCTGATTAGGGGGCGGGGCTTCACTGACTAGGGGTCCTATAAAGGTAGCAGCCAGTCAGGCAGCGGCACAGACAGCTGCAGCGGCACTGGAGCTAGCAAATAGAGCTGTAAACAGGGGAGTTTGAGTGTGAGTTCTGTTGGAGGAGAAGGTATTTGTGTGTGTTTGGTTTTGTATTGGTGGTATCTGTATGTGTAGGGGCTTTGTGCTGGGAGAGAAGCTGAGCCCTGATTAGGGGGCGGGGCTTCACTGACTAGGCGTCCTATAAAGGCAGCAGCCAGTCAGGCAGCGGCACAGACAGCTGCAGTGGCACAGCAGCTAGCAAAGAGAGCTGTAAACAGGGGAGTTTGAGTGGGAGTTCTGTTGGAGGAGAAGGTATTTGTGTGTGTCTGGTTTTGTATTGGTGGTATCTGTATGTGTAGAGGCTTGGAGGGGCTTTGTGCTGGGAGAGAAGCTGAGCCCTGATTAGGGGGCGGGGCTTCACTGACGAGGGGTCCTATAAAGGGAGCAGCCAGTCAGGCAGCGGCACAGGAGCTTGCAAACAGAGCTGTAAACAGGGGAGTTTGAGTGGGAGTTCTGTTGGAGGAGAAGGTATTTGTGTGTGTTTGGTTTTGTATTGGTAGTATCTGTATGTGTAGGGGCTTGGAGGGGCTTTGTGCTGGGAGAGAAGCTGAGCCCTGATTAGGGGGCGGGGCTTCACTGACTAGGGGTCCTACAAAGGTAGCAGCCAGTCACGCAGCGGCACAGACGGCTGCAGCGGCACTGGAGCTAGCAAATAGAGCTGTAAACAGGAGAGTTTGCGTGGGAGTTCTGTTGGAGGAGAAGTATTTGTGTGTCTTTGGTTTTGTATTGGTAGTATCTGTATGTGTATGGGCTTTGTGCTGGGAGAAAAGCTGAGCCCTGATTAGGGGGCGGGGCTTCACTGACTAGGGGTCCTATAAAGGGAGCAGCCAGCCAGGCAGGGGCACAGACAGCTGCAGCGGAACAGGAGCTAGCAAACAGAGCTGTAAACAGGGGAGTTTGAGTGGGAGTTCTGTTGGAGGAGAAGTATTTGTGTGTCTTTGGTTTTGTGTTGGTGGTATCTGTATGTGTAGGGGCTTTGTGCTGGGAGAGAAGCCTAGCCCTGATTAGGGGGCGGGGCTTCACTGACGAGGGGTCCTATAAAGGGAGCAGCCAGTCACGCAGCGACACAGACAGATGCAGCGGTACAGGAGCTAGCAAACAGAGCTGTAAACAGGGGAGTTTGAGTGGGAGTTCTGTTGGAGGAGAAGGTATTTGTGTGTGTTTGGTTTTGTATTGGTAGTATCTGTATGTGTAGAGGCTTTGTGCTGGGAGAGAATCTGAGCGCTGATTAGGGGGCGGGGCTTCACTGACTAGGGGTCCTATAAAGGTAGCAGCCAGTCAGGCAGCGGCACAGACAGCTGCAGCGGCACTGGAGCTAGCAAATAGAGCTGTAAACAGGGGAGTTTGAGTGTGAGTTCTGTTGGAGGAGAAGGTATTTGTGTGTGTTTGGTTTTGTATTGGTGGTATCTGTATGTGTAGGGGCTTTGTGCTGGGAGAGAAGCTGAGCCCTGATTAGGGGGCGGGGCTTCACTGACAAGGCGTCCTATAAAGGCAGCGGCACAGACAGCTGCAGTGGCACAGCAGCTAGCAAAGAGAGCTGTAAACAGGGGAGTTTGAGTGGGAGTTCTGTTGGAGGAGAAGGTATTTGTGTGTGTCTGGTTTTGTATTGGTGGTATCTGTATGTGTAGAGGCTTGGAGGGGCTTTGTGCTGGGAGAGAAGCTGAGCCCTGATTAGGGGGCGGGGCTTCACTGACGAGGGGTCCTATAAAGGGAGCAGCCAGTCAGGCAGCGGCACAGGAGCTTGCAAACAGAGCTGTAAACAGGGGAGTTTGAGTGGGAGTTCTGTTGGAGGAGAAGTATTTGTGTGTCTTTGGTTTTGTATTGGTAGTATCTGTATGTGTATGGGCTTTGTGCTGGGAGAAAAGCTGAGCCCTGATTAGGGGGCGTGGCTTCACTGACTAGGGGTCCTATAAAGGGAGCAGCCAGCCAGGCAGGGGCACAGACAGCTGCAGCGGAACAGGAGCTAGCAAACAGAGCTGTAAACAGGGGACTTTGAGAGGGAGTTCTGTTGGAGGAGAAGGTATTTGTGTGTGTTTGGTTTTGTATTGGTAGTATCTGTATGAGTAGAGGCTTTGTGCTGGGAGAGAATCTGAGCCCTGATTAGGGGGCGGGGCTTCACTGACTAGGGGTCCTATAAAGGTAGCAGCCAGTCAGGCAGCGGCACAGACGGCTGCAGCGGCACTGGAGCTAGCAAATAGAGCTGTAAACAGGGGAGTTTGAGAGGGAGTTCTGTTGGAGGAGAAGGTATTTGTGTGTGTTTGGTTTTGTATTGGTGGTATCTGTATGTGTAGGGGCTTTGTGCTGGGAGAGAAGCTGAGCCCTGATTAGGGGGCGGGGCTTCACTGACTAGGCGTCCTATAAAGGGAGCAGCCAGTCAGGCTGCTGCACAGACAGCTGCAGCGGTACAGGAGCTAGCAAACAGAGCTGTAAACAGGGGAGTTTGAGTGGGAGTTCTGTTGGAGGAGAAAGTATTTGTGTGTGTTTGGTTTTGTGTTGGTGGTATCTGTATGTGTAGGGGCTTTGTGCTGAGAAGGAAGCTGAGCCCTGATTAGGGGGCGGGGCTTCACTGACTAGGGGTCCTATAAAGGCAGCAGCCAGTCAGGCAGCGGCACAGACAGCTGCAGTGGCACAGCAGCTAGCAAAGAGAGCTGTAAACAGGGGAGTTTGAGTGGGAGTTCTGTTGGAGGAGAAGGTATTTGTGTGTGTCTGGTTTTGTATTGGTAGTATTTGTCTGTGTAGAGGCTTGGAGGGGCTTTGTGCTGGGAGAGAAGCTTAGCCCTGATTAGGGGGCGGGGCTTCCCTGACTAGGGGTCCTATAAAGGTAGCAGCCAGTCAGGCAGCGGCACAGGAGCTTGCAAACAGAGCTGTAAACAGGGGAGTTTGAGTGGGAGTTCTGTTGGAGGAGAAGGTATTTGTGTGTGCTTGGTTTTGTATTGGTAGTATCTGTATGTGTAGGGGCTTTGTGCTGGGAGAGAAGCTGAGCCCTGATTACGGGGCGGGGCTTCAGTGACTAGGGGTCCTATAAAGGTACCAGCCAGTCAGGCAGCGGCACAGACAGCTGCAGCGGCACTGGAGCTAGCAAACAGAGCTGTAAACAGGGGAGTTTGAGTGGGAGTTCTGTTGGAGGAGAAGGTATTTGTGTGTGTTTGGTTTTGTATTGGTAGTATCTGTATGTGTAGGGGCCTGGAGGGGCTTTGTGCTGGGAGAGAAGATGAGCCCTGATTAGGGGGCGGGGCTTCGCTGACTAGGGGTTCTATGAAGGTAGCAGCCAGTCAGGCAGCGTCACAGACAGCTGCAGGGGCACAGGAGCTAGCAAACAGAGCTGTAAACAGGAGAGTTTGAGTGGGAGTTCTGTTGGAGGAGAAGGTATTTGTGTGTGTTTGGTTTTGTATTGGTAGTATCTGTATGTGTAGGGGCTTGGAGGGGCTTTGTGCTGGGAGAGAAGCTGAGCCCTGATTAGGGGGCGGGGCTTCACTGATTAGGGGTCCTATAAAGGTAGCAGCCAGTCAGGGAGCAGCACAGGAGATAGCAAACAGAGCTGTAAACAGGGGAGTTTGAGTGGGAGTTCTGTTGGAGGAGAAGGTATTTGTGTGTGTTTGGTTTTGTGTTGGTGGTATCTGTATGTGTAGGGGCTTTGTGCTGGGAGAGAAGCTGAGCCCTGATTAGGGGGCGGGGCTTCACTGACTGTGGGTCCTATAAAGGGAGTAGCCAGTCAGGCAGCGACACAGACAGCTGCAGCGGAACAGGAGCTAGCAAACAGAGCTGTAAACAGGGGACTTTGAGAGGGAGTTCTGTTGGAGGAGAAGGTATTTGTGTGTGTTTGGTTTTGTGTTGGTGGTATCTGTATGTGTAGGCGCTTTGTGCAGGGAGAGAAGCTGAGCCCTGATTAGGGGGCGGGGCTTCACTGACGAGAGGTCCTATAAAGGGAGCAGCCAGTCAGGCAGCGACACAGACAGCTGCAGCGGTACAGGAGCTAGCAAACAGAGCTGTAAACAAGGGAGTTTGAGTGGGAGTTCTTTTGGAGGAGGAGGTATTTGTGTGTGTTTGGTTTTGTATTGGTGGTATCTTTATGTGTAGGGGCTTTGAGCTGGGAGAGAAGCTGAGCCCTGATTAGGGGGCGGGGCTTCACTGACTAGGGGTCCTATAAAGGGAGCAGCCAGTCAGGCAGCTGCACAGACAGCTGCAGCGGTACAGGAGCTAGCAAACAGAGCTGTAAACAGGGGAGTTTGAGTGGGAGTTCTGTTGGAGGAGAAGGTATTTGTGTGTGTGTTTGGTTTTGTATTGGTAGTATCTGTATGTGTAGAGGTTTGGACGGGCTTTGTGCTGGGAGCGAAGCTGGGCCTTGATTAGGGGGCGGGGCTTCACTGACTAGGGGTCCTATAAAGGTAGCAGCCAGTCAGGCAGCGGCACAGGAGCTAGCAAACAGAGCTGTAAACAGGGGAGTTTGAGTGGGAGTTCTGTTGGAGGAGAAAGTATTTGTGTGTGTTTGGTTTTGTGTTGGTGGTATCTGTATGTGTAGGGGCTTTGTGCTGAGAGAGAAGCTGAGCCCTGATTAGGGGGCGGGGCTTCACTGACTAGGGGTCCTATAAAGGCAGCAGCCAGTCAGGCAGTGGCAGAGACAGCTGCAGTGGCACAGGAGCTAGCAAAGAGAGCTGTAAACAGGGGAGTTTGAGTGGGAGTTCTGTTGGAGGAGAAGGTATTTGTGTGTGTCTGGTTTTGTATTGGTGGTATCTGTATGTGTAGAGGCTTGGAGGGGCTTTGTGCTGGGAGAGAAGCTGAGCCCTGATTAGGGGGCGGGGCTTCACTGACGAGGGGTCCTATAAAGGGAGTAGCCAGTCAGGCAGCGACACAGACAGCTGCAGCGGTACAGGAGCTAGCAAACAGAGCTGTAAACAAGGGAGTTTGAGTGGGAGTTCTGTTGGAGGAGAAGGTATTTGTGTGTGTTTGGTTTTGTATTGGTAGTATCTGTATGAGTAGAGGCTTTGTGCTGGGAGAGAATCTGAGCCCTGATTAGGGGGCGGGGCTTCACTGACTAGGGGTCCTATAAAGGCAGCAGCCAGTCAGGCAGTGGCAGAGACAGCTGCAGTGGCACAGGAGCTAGCAAACAGAGCTGTAAACAGGGGAGTTTGAGTGGGAGTTCTGTTGGAGGAGAAGGTATTTGTGTGTGTGTTTGGTTCTGTATTGGTGGTATCTGTATGTGTAGAGGCTTGGAGGGGCTTTGTGCTGGGAGAGAAGCTGAGCCCTGATTAGGGGGCGGGGCTTCACTGACTAGGGGTCCTATAAAGGGTGCAGCCAGTCAGGCAGGTTCACAGACAGCTGCAGCGGAACAGGAGCTAGCAAACAGAGCTGTAAACAGGGGACTTTGAGAGGGAGTTCTGTTGGAGGAGAAGGTATTTGTTTGTGTTTGGTTCTGTATTGGTAGTATCTGTATGAGTAGAGGCTTTGTGCTGGGAGAGAATCTGAGCCCTGATTAGGGGGCGGGGCTTCACTGACTAGGGGTCCTATAAAGGTAGCAGCCAGTCAGGCAGCGGCACAGACAGCTGCAGTGGCACAGCAGCGAGCAAATAGAGCTGTAAACAGGGGAGTTTGAGTGGGAGTTCTGTTGGAGGAGAAGGTATTTGTGTGTGTCTGGTTTTGTATTGGTGGTATCTGTATGTGTAGAGGCTTGGAGGGGCTTTGTGCTGGGAGCGAAGCTGGGCCTTGATTAGGGGGCGGGGCTTCACTGACTAGGGGTCCTATAAAGGTAGCAGCCAGTCAGGCAGCGGCACAGGAGCTAGCAAACAGAGCTGTAAACAGGGGAGTTTGAGTGGGAGTTCTGTTGGAGGAGAAGTATTTGTGTGTCTTTGGTTTTGTATTGGTAGTATCTGTATGTGTATGGGCTTTGTGCTGGGAGAAAAGCTGAGCCCTGATTAGGGGGCGGGGCTTCACTGACTAGGGGTCCTATAAAGGGAGCAGCCAGCCAGGCAGGGGCACAGACAGCTGCAGCGGAACAGGAGCTAGCAAACAGAGCTGTAAACAGGGGACTTTGAGAGGGAGTTCTGTTGGAGGAGAAGGTATTTGTGTGTGTTTGGTTTTGTATTGGTAGTATCTGTATGAGTAGAGGCTTTGTGCTGGGAGAGAATCTGAGCCCTGATTAGGGGGCGGGGCTTCACTGACTAGGGGTCCTATAAAGGTAGCAGCCAGTCAGGCAGCGGCACAGACAGCTGCAGCGGCACTGGAGCTAGCAAATAGAGCTGTAAACAGGGGAGTTTGAGTGTGAGTTCTGTTGGAGGAGAAGGTATTTGTGTGTGTTTGGTTTTGTATTGGTGGTATCTGTATGTGTAGGGGCTTTGTGCTGGGAGAGAAGCTGAGCCCTGATTAGGGGGCGGGGCTTCACTGACTAGGCGTCCTATAAAGGCAGCAGCCAGTCAGGCAGCGGCACAGACAGCTGCAGTGGCACAGCAGCTAGCAAAGAGAGCTGTAAACAGGGGAGTTTGAGTGGGAGTTCTGTTGGAGGAGAAGGTATTTGTGTGTGTCTGGTTTTGTATTGGTGGTATCTGTATGTGTAGAGGCTTGGAGGGGCTTTGTGCTGGGAGAGAAGCTGAGCCCTGATTAGGGGGCGGGGCTTCACTGACGAGGGGTCCTATAAAGGGAGCAGCCAGTCAGGCAGCGGCACAGGAGCTTGCAAACAGAGCTGTAAACAGGGGAGTTTGAGTGGGAGTTCTGTTGGAGGAGAAGTATTTGTGTGTCTTTGGTTTTGTATTGGTAGTATCTGTATGTGTATGGGCTTTGTGCTGGGAGAAAAGCTGAGCCCTGATTAGGGGGCGGGGCTTCACTGACTAGGGGTCCTATAAAGGGAGCAGCCAGCCAGGCAGGGGCACAGACAGCTGCAGCGGAACAGGAGCTAGCAAACAGAGCTGTAAACAGGGGACTTTGAGAGGGAGTTCTGTTGGAGGAGAAGGTATTTGTTTGTTTGGTTTTGTATTGGTAGTATCTGTATGAGTAGAGGCTTTGTGCTTGGAGAGAATCTGAGCCCTGATTAGGGGGCGGGGCTTCACTGACTAGGGGTCCTACAAAGGTAGCAGCCAGTCACGCAGCGGCACAGACGGCTGCAGCGGCACTGGAGCTAGCAAATAGAGCTGTAAACAGGAGAGTTTGCGTGGGAGTTCTGTTGGAGGAGAAGGTATTTGTGTGTGTTTGGTTTTGTGTTGGTGGTATCTGTATGTGTAGGGGCTTTGTGCTGGGAGAGAAGCCTAGCCCTGATTAGGGGGCGGGACTTCACTGACGAGGGTCCTATAAAGGGAGCAGCCAGTCAGGCAGCGACACAGACAGATGCAGCGGTACAGGAGCTAGCAAACAGAGCTGTAAACAGGGGAGTTTGAGTGGGAGTTCTGTTGGAGGAGAAGTATTTGTTTGTCTTTGGTTTTGTATTGGTAGTATCTGTATGTGTATGGGCTTTGTGCTGGGAGAAAAGCTGAGCCCTGATTAGGGGGCGGGGCTTCACTGACTAGGGGTCCTATAAAGGGAGCAGCCAGCCAGGCAGGGGCACAGACAGCTGCAGCGGAACAGGAGCTAGCAAACTGAGCTGTAAACAGGGGAGTTTGAGTGGGAGTTCTGTTGGAGGAGAAGTATTTGTGTGTCTTTGGTTTTGTGTTGGTGGTATCTGTATGTGTAGGGGCTTTGTGCTGGGAGAGAAGCCTAGCCCTGATTAGGGGGCGGGGCTTCACTGACGAGGGGTCCTATAAAGGGAGCAGCCAGTCACGCAGCGACACAGACAGATGCAGCGGTACAGGAGCTAGGAAACAGAGCTGTAAACAGGTGAGTTTGAGTGGGAGTTCTGTTGGAGGAGAAGTATTTGTGTGTCTTTGGTTTTGTATTGGTAGTATCTGTATGTGTATGGGCTTTGTGCTGGGAGAAAAGCTGAGCCCTGATTAGGGGGCGGGGCTTCACTGACTAGGGGTCCTATAAAGGGAGCAGCCAGCCAGGCAGGGGCACAGACAGCTGCAGCGGAACAGGAGCTAGCAAACAGAGCTGTAAACAGGGGACTTTGAGAGGGAGTTCTGTTGGAGGAGAAGGTATTTGTGTGTGTTTGGTTTTGTATTGGTAGTATCTGTATGAGTAGAGGCTTTGTGCTGGGAGAGAATCTGAGCCCTGATTAGGGGGCGGGGCTTCACTGACTAGGGGTCCTATAAAGGTAGCAGCCAGTCAGGCAGCGGCACAGACAGCTGCAGCGGCACTGGAGCTAGCAAATAGAGCTGTAAACAGGGGAGTTTGAGTGTGAGTTCTGTTGGAGGAGAAGGTATTTGTGTGTGTTTGGTTTTGTATTGGTGGTATCTGTATGTGTAGGGGCTTTGTGCTGGGAGAGAAGCTGAGCCCTGATTAGGGGGCGGGGCTTCACTGACTAGGCGTCCTATAAAGGCAGCAGCCAGTCAGGCAGCGGCACAGACAGCTGCAGTGGCACAGCAGCTAGCAAAGAGAGCTGTAAACAGGGGAGTTTGAGTGGGAGTTCTGTTGGAGGAGAAGGTATTTGTGTGTGTCTGGTTTTGTATTGGTGGTATCTGTATGTGTAGAGGCTTGGAGGGGCTTTGTGCTGGGAGAGAAGCTGAGCCCTGATTAGGGGGCGGGGCTTCACTGACGAGGGGTCCTATAAAGGGAGCAGCCAGTCAGGCAGCGGCACAGGAGCTTGCAAACAGAGCTGTAAACAGGGGAGTTTGAGTGGGAGTTCTGTTGGAGGAGAAGGTATTTGTGTGTGTTTGGTTTTGTATTGGTAGTATCTGTATGTGTAGGGGCTTGGAGGGGCTTTGTGCTGGGAGAGAAGCTGAGCCCTGATTAGGGGGCGGGGCTTCACTGACTAGGGGTCCTACAAAGGTAGCAGCCAGTCACGCAGCGGCACAGACGGCTGCAGCGGCACTGGAGCTAGCAAATAGAGCTGTAAACAGGAGAGTTTGCGTGGGAGTTCTGTTGGAGGAGAAGTATTTGTGTGTCTTTGGTTTTGTATTGGTAGTATCTGTATGTGTATGGGCTTTGTGCTGGGAGAAAAGCTGAGCCCTGATTAGGGGGCGGGGCTTCACTGACTAGGGGTCCTATAAAGGGAGCAGCCAGCCAGGCAGGGGCACAGACAGCTGCAGCGGAACAGGAGCTAGCAAACAGAGCTGTAAACAGGGGAGTTTGAGTGGGAGTTCTGTTGGAGGAGAAGTATTTGTGTGTCTTTGGTTTTGTGTTGGTGGTATCTGTATGTGTAGGGGCTTTGTGCTGGGAGAGAAGCCTAGCCCTGATTAGGGGGCGGGGCTTCACTGACGAGGGGTCCTATAAAGGGAGCAGCCAGTCACGCAGCGACACAGACAGATGCAGCGGTACAGGAGCTAGCAAACAGAGCTGTAAACAGGGGAGTTTGAGTGGGAGTTCTGTTGGAGGAGAAGGTATTTGTGTGTGTTTGGTTTTGTATTGGTAGTATCTGTATGTGTAGAGGCTTTGTGCTGGGAGAGAATCTGAGCGCTGATTAGGGGGCGGGGCTTCACTGACTAGGGGTCCTATAAAGGTAGCAGCCAGTCAGGCAGCGGCACAGACAGCTGCAGCGGCACTGGAGCTAGCAAATAGAGCTGTAAACAGGGGAGTTTGAGTGTGAGTTCTGTTGGAGGAGAAGGTATTTGTGTGTGTTTGGTTTTGTATTGGTGGTATCTGTATGTGTAGGGGCTTTGTGCTGGGAGAGAAGCTGAGCCCTGATTAGGGGGCGGGGCTTCACTGACAAGGCGTCCTATAAAGGCAGCGGCACAGACAGCTGCAGTGGCACAGCAGCTAGCAAAGAGAGCTGTAAACAGGGGAGTTTGAGTGGGAGTTCTGTTGGAGGAGAAGGTATTTGTGTGTGTCTGGTTTTGTATTGGTGGTATCTGTATGTGTAGAGGCTTGGAGGGGCTTTGTGCTGGGAGAGAAGCTGAGCCCTGATTAGGGGGCGGGGCTTCACTGACGAGGGGTCCTATAAAGGGAGCAGCCAGTCAGGCAGCGGCACAGGAGCTTGCAAACAGAGCTGTAAACAGGGGAGTTTGAGTGGGAGTTCTGTTGGAGGAGAAGTATTTGTGTGTCTTTGGTTTTGTATTGGTAGTATCTGTATGTGTATGGGCTTTGTGCTGGGAGAAAAGCTGAGCCCTGATTAGGGGGCGTGGCTTCACTGACTAGGGGTCCTATAAAGGGAGCAGCCAGCCAGGCAGGGGCACAGACAGCTGCAGCGGAACAGGAGCTAGCAAACAGAGCTGTAAACAGGGGACTTTGAGAGGGAGTTCTGTTGGAGGAGAAGGTATTTGTGTGTGTTTGGTTTTGTATTGGTAGTATCTGTATGAGTAGAGGCTTTGTGCTGGGAGAGAATCTGAGCCCTGATTAGGGGGCGGGGCTTCACTGACTAGGGGTCCTATAAAGGTAGCAGCCAGTCAGGCAGCGGCACAGACGGCTGCAGCGGCACTGGAGCTAGCAAATAGAGCTGTAAACAGGGGAGTTTGAGAGGGAGTTCTGTTGGAGGAGAAGGTATTTGTGTGTGTTTGGTTTTGTATTGGTGGTATCTGTATGTGTAGGGGCTTTGTGCTGGGAGAGAAGCTGAGCCCTGATTAGGGGGCGGGGCTTCACTGACTAGGCGTCCTATAAAGGGAGCAGCCAGTCAGGCTGCTGCACAGACAGCTGCAGCGGTACAGGAGCTAGCAAACAGAGCTGTAAACAGGGGAGTTTGAGTGGGAGTTCTGTTGGAGGAGAAAGTATTTGTGTGTGTTTGGTTTTGTGTTGGTGGTATCTGTATGTGTAGGGGCTTTGTGCTGAGAAGGAAGCTGAGCCCTGATTAGGGGGCGGGGCTTCACTGACTAGGGGTCCTATAAAGGCAGCAGCCAGTCAGGCAGCGGCACAGACAGCTGCAGTGGCACAGCAGCTAGCAAAGAGAGCTGTAAACAGGGGAGTTTGAGTGGGAGTTCTGTTGGAGGAGAAGGTATTTGTGTGTGTCTGGTTTTGTATTGGTAGTATTTGTCTGTGTAGAGGCTTGGAGGGGCTTTGTGCTGGGAGAGAAGCTTAGCCCTGATTAGGGGGCGGGGCTTCCCTGACTAGGGGTCCTATAAAGGTAGCAGCCAGTCAGGCAGCGGCACAGGAGCTTGCAAACAGAGCTGTAAACAGGGGAGTTTGAGTGGGAGTTCTGTTGGAGGAGAAGGTATTTGTGTGTGCTTGGTTTTGTATTGGTAGTATCTGTATGTGTAGGGGCTTTGTGCTGGGAGAGAAGCTGAGCCCTGATTACGGGGCGGGGCTTCAGTGACTAGGGGTCCTATAAAGGTACCAGCCAGTCAGGCAGCGGCACAGACAGCTGCAGCGGCACTGGAGCTAGCAAACAGAGCTGTAAACAGGGGAGTTTGAGTGGGAGTTCTGTTGGAGGAGAAGGTATTTGTGTGTGTTTGGTTTTGTATTGGTAGTATCTGTATGTGTAGGGGCCTGGAGGGGCTTTGTGCTGGGAGAGAAGATGAGCCCTGATTAGGGGGCGGGGCTTCGCTGACTAGGGGTTCTATGAAGGTAGCAGCCAGTCAGGCAGCGTCACAGACAGCTGCAGGGGCACAGGAGCTAGCAAACAGAGCTGTAAACAGGAGAGTTTGAGTGGGAGTTCTGTTGGAGGAGAAGGTATTTGTGTGTGTTTGGTTTTGTATTGGTAGTATCTGTATGTGTAGGGGCTTTGTGCTGGGAGAGAAGCTGAGCCCTGATTAGGGGGCGGGGCTTCACTGATTAGGGGTCCTATAAAGGTAGCAGCCAGTCAGGGAGCAGCACAGGAGATAGCAAACAGAGCTGTAAACAGGGGAGTTTGAGTGGGAGTTCTGTTGGAGGAGAAGGTATTTGTGTGTGTTTGGTTTTGTGTTGGTGGTATCTGTATGTGTAGGGGCTTTGTGCTGGGAGAGAAGCTGAGCCCTGATTAGGGGGCGGGGCTTCACTGACTGTGGGTCCTATAAAGGGAGTAGCCAGTCAGGCAGCGACACAGACAGCTGCAGCGGAACAGGAGCTAGCAAACAGAGCTGTAAACAGGGGACTTTGAGAGGGAGTTCTGTTGGAGGAGAAGGTATTTGTGTGTGTTTGGTTTTGTGTTGGTGGTATCTGTATGTGTAGGCGCTTTGTGCAGGGAGAGAAGCTGAGCCCTGATTAGGGGGCGGGGCTTCACTGACGAGAGGTCCTATAAAGGGAGCAGCCAGTCAGGCAGCGACACAGACAGCTGCAGCGGTACAGGAGCTAGCAAACAGAGCTGTAAACAAGGGAGTTTGAGTGGGAGTTCTTTTGGAGGAGGAGGTATTTGTGTGTGTTTGGTTTTGTATTGGTGGTATCTTTATGTGTAGGGGCTTTGAGCTGGGAGAGAAGCTGAGCCCTGATTAGGGGGCGGGGCTTCACTGACTAGGGGTCCTATAAAGGGAGCAGCCAGTCAGGCAGCTGCACAGACAGCTGCAGCGGTACAGGAGCTAGCAAACAGAGCTGTAAACAGGGGAGTTTGAGTGGGAGTTCTGTTGGAGGAGAAGGTATTTGTGTGTGTGTTTGGTTTTGTATTGGTAGTATCTGTATGTGTAGAGGTTTGGACGGGCTTTGTGCTGGGAGCGAAGCTGGGCCTTGATTAGGGGGCGGGGCTTCACTGACTAGGGGTCCTATAAAGGTAGCAGCCAGTCAGGCAGCGGCACAGGAGCTAGCAAACAGAGCTGTAAACAGGGGAGTTTGAGTGGGAGTTCTGTTGGAGGAGAAGGTATTTGTGTGTGTGTTTGGTTTTGTATTGGTGGTATCTGTATGTGTAGGGGCTTTGTGCTGGGAGAGAAGCTGAGCCCTGATTAGGGGGCGGGGCTTCACTGACGAGGGGTCCTATAAAGGGAGCAGCCAGTCAGGCAGGGGCACAGACAGCTGCAGCGGAACAGGAGCTAGCAAACAGAGCTGTAAACAGGGGACTTTGAGAGGGAGTTCTGTTGGAGGAGAAGGTATTTGTGTGTGTTTGGTTTTGTATTGGTGGTATCTGTATGTGTAGGGGCTTTGTGCTGGGAGAGAAGCTGAGCCCTGATTAGGGGGCGGGGCTTCACTGACGAGGCGTCCTATAAAGGGAGCAGCCAGTCAGGCTGCTGCACAGACAGCTGCAGCGGTACAGGAGCTAGCAAACAGAGCTGTAAACAGGGGAGTTTGAGTGGGAGTTCTGTTGGAGGAGAAGGTATTTGTGTGTGTCTGGTTTTTTATTGGTGGTATCTGTATGTGTAGAGGCTTGGAGGGGCTTTGTGCTGGGAGAGAAGCTGAGCCCTGATTAGGGGGCGGGGCTTCCCTGACTAGGGGTCCTATAAAGGTAGCAGCCAGTCAGGCAGCGGCACAGGAGATAACAAACAGAGCTGTAAACAGGGGAGTTTGAGTGGGAGTTCTGTTGGAGGAGAAGGTATTTGTGTGTGTTTGGTTTTGTATTGGTAGTATCTGTATGTGTAGGGGCTTGGAGGGGCTTTGTGCTGGGAGAGAAGCTGAGCCCTGATTAGGGGGCGGGGCTTCACTGACTAGGGGTCCTATAAAGGTAGCAGCCAGTCAGGCAGCGGCACAGGAGCTAGCAAACAGAGCTGTAAACAGGGGAGTTTGAGTGGGAGTTCTGTTGGAGGAGAAGTATTTGTGTGTCTTTGGTTTTGTATTGGTAGTATCTGTATGAGTAGAGGCTTTGTGCTGGGAGAGAATCTGAGCCCTGATTAGGGGGCGGGGCTTCACTGACTAGGGGTCCTATAAAGGTAGCAGCCAGTCAGGCAGCGGCACAGACAGCTGCAGCGGCACTGGAGCTAGCAAATAGAGCTGTAAACAGGGGAGTTTGAGTGTGAGTTCTGTTGGAGGAGAAGGTATTTGTGTGTGTTTGGTTTTGTATTGGTGGTATCTGTATGTGTAGGGGCTTTGTGCTGGGAGAGAAGCTGAGCCCTGATTAGGGGGCGGGGCTTCACTGACTAGGCGTCCTATAAAGGCAGCAGCCAGTCAGGCAGCGGCAAAAACAGCTGCAGTGGCACAGCAGCTAGCAAAGAGAGCTGTAAACAGGGGAGTTTGAGTGGGAGTTCTGTTGGAGGAGAAGGTATTTGTGTGTGTCTGGTTTTGTATTGGTGGTATCTGTATGTGTAGAGGCTTGGAGGGGCTTTGTGCTGGGGGAGAAGCTGAGCCCTGATTAGGGGGCGGGGCTTCACTGACGAGGGGTCCTATAAAGGGAGCAGCCAGTCAGGCAGCGGCACAGGAGCTTGCAAACAGAGCTGTAAACAGGAGAGTTTGAGTGGGAGTTCTGTTGGAGGAGAAGTATTTGTGTGTCTTTGGTTTTGTATTGGTAGTATCTGTATGTGTATGGGCTTTGTGCTGGGAGAAAAGCTGAGCCCTGATTAGGGGGCGGGGCTTCACTGACTAGGGGTCCTATAAAGGGAGCAGCCAGCCAGGCAGGGGCACAGACAGCTGCAGCGGAACAGGAGCTAGCAAACAGAGCTGTAAACAGGGGACTTTGAGAGGGAGTTCTGTTGGAGGAGAAGGTATTTGTGTGTGTTTGGTTTTGTATTGGTGGTATCTGTATGTGTAGAGGCTTGGAGGGGCTTTGTGCTGGGAGAGAAGCTGAGCCCTGATTAGGGGGCGGGGCTTCACTGACGAGGGGTCCTGTAAAGGGAGCAGCCAGTCAGGCAGCGACACAGACAGATGCAGCGGTACAGGAGCTAGGAAACAGAGCTGTAAACAGGTGAGTTTGAGTGGGAGTTCTGTTGGAGGAGAAGTATTTGTGTGTCTTTGGTTTTGTATTGGTAGTATCTGTATGTGTATGGGCTTTGTGCTGGGAGAAAAGCTGAGCCCTGATTAGGGGGCGGGGCTTCACTGACTAGGGGTCTTATAAAGGGAGCAGCCAGCCAGGCAGGGGCACAGTCAGCTGCAGCGGAACAGGAGCTAGCAAACAGAGCTGTAAACAGGGGACTTTGAGAGGGAGTTCTGTTGGAGGAGAAGGTATTTGTGTGTGTTTGGTTTTGTATTGGTAGTATCTGTATGAGTAGAGGCTTTGTGCTGGGAGAGAATCTGAGCCCTGATTAGGGGGCGGGGCTTCACTGACTAGGGGTCCTACAAAGGTAGCAGCCAGTCACGCAGCGGCACAGACGGCTGCAGCGGCACTGGAGCTAGCAAATAGAGCTGTAAACAGGAGAGTTTGCGTGGGAGTTCTGTTGGAGGAGAAGGTATTTGTGTGTGTTTGGTTTTGTGTTGGTGGTATCTGTATGTGTAGGGGCTTTGTGCTGGGAGAGAAGCCTAGCCCTGATTAGGGGGCGGGACTTCACTGACGAGGGTCCTATAAAGGGAGCAGCCAGTCAGGCAGCGACACAGACAGATGCAGCGGTACAGGAGCTAGCAAACAGAGCTGTAAACAGGGGAGTTTGAGTGGGAGTTCTGTTGGAGGAGAAGTATTTGTGTGTCTTTGGTTTTGTATTGGTAGTATCTGTATGTGTATGGGCTTTGTGCTGGGAGAAAAGCTGAGCCCTGATTAGGGGGCGGGGCTTCACTGACTAGGGGTCCTATAAAGGGAGCAGCCAGCCAGGCAGGGGCACAGACAGCTGCAGCGGAACAGGAGCTAGCAAACAGAGCTGTAAACAGGGGAGTTTGAGTGGGAGTTCTGTTGGAGGAGAAGTATTTGTGTGTCTTTGGTTTTGTGTTGGTGGTATCTGTATGTGTAGGGGCTTTGTGCTGGGAGAGAAGCCTAGCCCTGATTAGGGGGCGGGGCTTCACTGACGAGGGGTCCTATAAAGGGAGCAGCCAGTCACGCAGCGACACAGACAGATGCAGCGGTACAGGAGCTAGCAAACAGAGCTGTAAACAGGGGAGTTTGAGTGGGAGTTCTGTTGGAGGAGAAGTATTTGTGTGTCTTTGGTTTTGTATTGGTAGTATCTGTATGTGTAGGGGCTTTGTGCTGGGAGAAAAGCTGAGCCCTGATTAGGGGGCGGGGCTTCACTGACTAGGGGTCCTATAAAGGGAGCAGCCAGCCAGGCAGGGGCACAGACAGCTGCAGCGGAACAGGAGCTAGCAAACAGAGCTGTAAACAGGGGACTTTGAGAGGGAGTTCTGTTGGAGGAGAAGGTATTTGTGTGTGTTTGGTTTTGTATTGGTAGTATCTGTATGAGTAGAGGCTTTGTGCTGGGAGAGAATCTGAGCGCTGATTAGGGGGCGGGGCTTCACTGACTAGGGGTCCTATAAAGGTAGCAGCCAGTCAGGCAGCGGCACAGACAGCTGCAGCGGCACTGGAGCTAGCAAATAGAGCTGTAAACAGGGGAGTTTGAGTGTGAGTTCTGTTGGAGGAGAAGGTATTTGTGTGTGTTTGGTTTTGTATTGGTGGTATCTGTATGTGTAGGGGCTTTGTGCTGGGAGAGAAGCTGAGCCCTGATTAGGGGGCGGGGCTTCACTGACAAGGCGTCCTATAAAGGCAGCGGCACAGACAGCTGCAGTGGCACAGCAGCTAGCAAAGAGAGCTGTAAACAGGGGAGTTTGAGTGGGAGTTCTGTTGGAGGAGAAGGTATTTGTGTGTGTCTGGTTTTGTATTGGTGGTATCTGTATGTGTACAGGCTTGGAGGGGCTTTGTGCTGGGAGAGAAGCTGAGCCCTGATTAGGGGGCGGGGCTTCACTGACGAGGGGTCCTATAAAGGGAGCAGCCAGTCAGGCAGCGGCACAGGAGCTTGCAAACAGAGCTGTAAACAGGGGAGTTTGAGTGGGAGTTCTGTTGGAGGAGAAGGTATTTGTGTGTGTTTGGTTTTGTATTGGTAGTATCTGTATGTGTAGGGGCTTGGAGGGGCTTTGTGCTGGGAGAGAAGCTGAGCCCTGATTAGGGGGCGGGGCTTCACTGACTAGGGGTCCTACAAAGGTAGGAGCCAGTCACGCAGCGGCACAGACGGCTGCAGCGGCACTGGAGCTAGCAAATAGAGCTGTAAACAGGAGAGTTTGAGTGGGAGTTCTGTTGGAGGAGAAGGTATTTGTGTGTGTTTGGTTTTGTGTTGGTGGTATCTGTATGTGTAGGGGCTTTGTGCTGGGAGAGAAGCCTAGCCCTGATTAGGGGGCGGGACTTCACTGACGAGGGTCCTATAAAGGGAGCAGCCAGTCAGGCAGCGACACAGACAGATGCAGCGGTACAGGAGCTAGCAAACAGAGCTGTAAACAGGGGAGTTTGAGTGGGAGTTCTGTTGGAGGAGAAGTATTTGTGTGTCTTTGGTTTTGTATTGGTAGTATCTGTATGTGTATGGGCTTTGTGCTGGGAGAAAAGCTGAGCCCTGATTAGGGGGCGGGGCTTCACTGACTAGGGGTCCTATAAAGGGAGCAGCCAGCCAGGCAGGGGCACAGACAGCTGCAGCGGAACAGGAGCTAGCAAACAGAGCTGTAAACAGGGGACTTTGAGAGGGAGTTCTGTTGGAGGAGAAGGTATTTGTGTGTGTTTGGTTTTGTATTGGTAGTATCTGTATGAGTAGAGGCTTTGTGCTGGGAGAGAATCTGAGCCCTGATTAGGGGGCGGGGCTTCACTGACTAGGGGTCCTATAAAGGTAGCAGCCAGTCAGGCAGCGGCACAGACAGCTGCAGTGGCACAGCAGCTAGCAAAGAGAGCTGTAAACAGGGGAGTTTGAGTGGGAGTTCTGTTGGAGGAGAAGGTATTTGTGTGTGTCTGGTTTTGTATTGGTGGTATCTGTATGTGTAGAGGCTTGGAGGGGCTTTGTGCTGGGAGAGAAGCTGAGCCCTGATTAGGGGGCGGGGCTTCACTGACGAGGGGTCCTATAAAGGGAGCAGCCAGTCAGGCAGCGACACAGACAGCTGCAGCGGTACAGGAGCTAGCAAACAGAGCTGTAAACAAGGGAGTTTGAGTGGGAGTTCTGTTGGAGGAGATGGTATTTGTGTGTGTGTTTGGTTTTGTATTGGTCGTATCTGTATGTGTAGAGGCTTGGACGGGCTTTGTGCTGGGAGCGAAGCTGGGCCTTGATTAGGGGGCGGGGCTTCACTGACTAGGGGTCCTATAAACGTAGCAGCCAGTCAGGCAGCGGCACAGGAGCTAGCAAGCAGAGCTGTAAACAGGGGAGTTTGAGTGGGAGTTCTGTTGGAGGAGAAGTATTTGTGTGTCTTTGGTTTTGTGTTGGTGGTATCTGTATGTGTAGGGGCTTTGTGCTGGGAGAGAAGCCTAGCCCTGATTAGGGGGCGGGGCTTCACTGACGAGGGGTCCTATAAAGGGAGCAGCCAGTCACGCAGCGACACAGACAGATGCAGCGGTACAGGAGCTAGCAAACAGAGCTGTAAACAGGGGACTTTGAGTGGGAGTTCTGTTGGAGGAGAAGTATTTGTGTGTCTTTGGTTTTGTATTGGTAGTATCTGTATGTGTAGGGGCTTTGTGCTGGGAGAAAAGCTGAGCCCTGATTAGGGGGCGGGGCTTCACTGACTAGGGGTCCTATAAAGGGAGCAGCCAGCCAGGCAGGGGCACAGACAGCTGCAGCGGAACAGGAGCTAGCAAACAGAGCTGTAAACAGGGGACTTTGAGAGGGAGTTCTGTTGGAGGAGAAGGTATTTGTGTGTGTTTGGTTTTGTATTGGTAGTATCTGTATGAGTAGAGGCTTTGTGCTGGGAGAGAATCTGAGCCCTGATTAGGGGGCGGGGCTTCACTGACTAGGGGTCCTATAAAGGTAGCAGCCAGTCAGGCAGCGGCACAGACGGCTGCAGCGGCACTGGAGCTAGCAAATAGAGCTGTAAACAGGGGAGTTTGAGTGGGAGTTCTGTTGGAGGAGAAGGTATTTGTGTGTGTTTGGTTTTGTATTGGTGGTATCTGAATGTGTAGGGGCTTTGTGCTGGGAGAGAAGCTGAGCCCTGATTAGGGGGCGGGGCTTCACTGACTAGGCGTCCTATCAAGGGAGCAGCCAGTCAGGCTGCTGCACAGACAGCTGCAGCGGTACAGGAGCTAGCAAACAGAGCTGTAAACAGGGGAGTTTGAGTGGGAGTTCTGTTGGAGGAGAAGGTATTTGTGTGTGTTTGGTTTTGTGTTGGTGGTATCTGTATGTGTAGGGGCTTTGTGCTGAGAGAGAAGCTGAGCCCTGATTAGGGGGCGGGGCTTCACTGACTAGGGGTCCTATAAAGGCAGCAGCCAGTCAGGCAGCGGCACAGACAGCTGCAGTGGCACAGGAGCTAGCAAAGAGAGCTGTAAACAGGGGAGTTTGAGTGGGAGTTCTGTTGGAGGAGAAGGTATTTGTGTGTGTGTTTGGTTTTGTATTGGTAGTATTTGTCTGTGGAGAGGCTTGGAGGGGCTTTGTGCTGGGAGAGAAGCTGAGCCCTGATTAGGGGGCGGGGCTTCACTGACCAGGGGTCCTACAAAGGTAGCAGCCAGTCACGCAGCGGCACAGACGGCTGCAGCGGCACTGGAGCTAGCAAATAGAGCTGTAAACAGGAGAGTTTGAGTGGGAGTTCTGTTGGAGGAGAAGGTATTTGTGTGTGTTTGGTTTTGTGTTGGTGGTATCTGTATGTGTAGGGGCTTTGTGCTGGGAGAGAAGCCTAGCCCTGATTAGGGGGCGGGACTTCACTGACGAGGGTCCTATAAAGGGAGCAGCCAGTCAGGCAGCGACACAGACAGATGCAGCGGTACAGGAGCTAGCAAACAGAGCTGTAAACAGGGGAGTTTGAGTGGGAGTTCTGTTGGAGGAGAAGTATTTGTGTGTCTTTGGTTTTGTATTGGTAGTATCTGTATGTGTATGGGCTTTGTGCTGGGAGAAAAGCTGAGCCCTGATTAGGGGGCGGGGCTTCACTGACTAGGGGTCCTATAAAGGGAGCAGCCAGCCAGGCAGGGGCACAGACAGCTGCAGCGGAACAGGAGCTAGCAAACAGAGCTGTAAACAGGGGAGTTTGAGTGGGAGTTCTGTTGGAGGAGAAGTATTTGTGTGTCTTTGGTTTTGTGTTGGTGGTATCTGTATGTGTAGGGGCTTTGTGCTGGGAGAGAAGCCTAGCCCTGATTAGGGGGCGGGGCTTCACTGACGAGGGGTCCTATAAAGGGAGCAGCCAGTCACGCAGCGACACAGACAGATGCAGCGGTACAGGAGCTAGCAAACAGAGCTGTAAACAGGGGAGTTTGAGTGGGAGTTCTGTTGGAGGAGAAGTATTTGTGTGTGTTTGGTTTTGTATTGGTAGTATCTGTATGTGTAGGGGCTTTGTGCTGGGAGAAAAGCTGAGCCCTGATTAGGGGGCGGGGCTTCACTGACTAGGGGTCCTATAAAGGGAGCAGCCAGCCAGGCAGGGGCACAGACAGCTGCAGCGGAACAGGAGCTAGCAAACAGAGCTGTAAACAGGGGACTTTGAGAGGGAGTTCTGTTGGAGGAGAAGGTATTTGTGTGTGTTTGGTTTTGTATTGGTAGTATCTGTATGAGTAGAGGCTTTGTGCTGGGAGAGAATCTGAGCGCTGATTAGGGGGCGGGGCTTCACTGACTAGGGGTCCTATAAAGGTAGCAGCCAGTCAGGCAGCGGCACAGACAGCTGCAGCGGCACTGGAGCTAGCAAATAGAGCTGTAAACAGGGGAGTTTGAGTGTGAGTTCTGTTGGAGGAGAAGGTATTTGTGTGTGTTTGGTTTTGTATTGGTGGTATCTGTATGTGTAGGGGCTTTGTGCTGGGAGAGAAGCTGAGCCCTGATTAGGGGGCGGGGCTTCACTGACAAGGCGTCCTATAAAGGCAGCGGCACAGACAGCTGCAGTGGCACAGCAGCTAGCAAAGAGAGCTGTAAACAGGGGAGTTTGAGTGGGAGTTCTGTTGGAGGAGAAGGTATTTGTGTGTGTCTGGTTTTGTATTGGTGGTATCTGTACGTGTAGAGGCTTGGAGGGGCTTTGTGCTGGGAGAGAAGCTGAGCCCTGATTAGGGGGCGGGGCTTCACTGACGAGGGGTCCTATAAAGGGAGCAGCCAGTCAGGCAGCGGCACAGGAGCTTGCAAACAGAGCTGTAAACAGGGGAGTTTGAGTGGGAGTTCTGTTGGAGGAGAAGGTATTTGTGTGTGTTTGGTTTTGTGTTGGTGGTATCTGTATGTGTAGGGGCTTTGTGCTGGGAGAGAAGCCTAGCCCTGATTAGGGGGCGGGACTTCACTGACGAGGGTCCTATAAAGGGAGCAGCCAGTCAGGCAGCGACACAGACAGATGCAGCGGTACAGGAGCTAGCAAACAGAGCTGTAAACAGGGGAGTTTGAGTGGGAGTTCTGTTGGAGGAGAAGTATTTGTGTGTCTTTGGTTTTGTATTGGTAGTATCTGTATGTGTATGGGCTTTGTGCTGGGAGAAAAGCTGAGCCCTGATTAGGGGGCGGGGCTTCACTGACTAGGGGTCCTATAAAGGGAGCAGCCAGCCAGGCAGGGGCACAGACAGCTGCAGCGGAACAGGAGCTAGCAAACAGAGCTGTAAACAGGGGACTTTGAGAGGGAGTTCTGTTGGAGGAGAAGGTATTTGTGTGTGTTTGGTTTTGTATTGGTAGTATCTGTATGAGTAGAGGCTTTGTGCTGGGAGAGAATCTGAGCCCTGATTAGGGGGCGGGGCTTCACTGACTAGGGGTCCTATAAAGGTAGCAGCCAGTCAGGCAGCGGCACAGACGGCTGCAGCGGCACTGGAGCTAGCAAATAGAGCTGTAAACAGGGGAGTTTGAGTGGGAGTTCTGTTGGAGGAGAAGGTATTTGTGTGTGTTTGGTTTTGTATTGGTGGTATCTGTATGTGTAGGGGCTTTGTGCTGGGAGAGAAGCTGAGCCCTGATTAGGGGGCGGGGCTTCACTGACTAGGCGTCCTATAAAGGGAGCAGCCAGTCAGGCTGCTGCACAGACAGCTGAAGCGGTACAGGAGCTAGCAAACAGAGCTGTAAACAGGGGAGTTTGAGTGGGAGTTCTGTTGGAGGAGAAAGTATTTGTGTGTGTTTGGTTTTGTGTTGGTGGTATCTGTATGTGTAGGGGCTTTGTGCTGAGAAGGAAGCTGAGCCCTGATTAGGGGGCGGGGCTTCACTGACTAGGGGTCCTATAAAGGCAGCAGCCAGTCAGGCAGCGGCACAGACAGCTGCAGTGGCACAGCAGCTAGCAAAGAGAGCTGTAAACAGGGGAGTTTGAGTGGGAGTTCTGTTGGAGGAGAAGGTATTTGTGTGTGTCTGGTTTTGTATTGGTGGTATATGTATGTGTAGAGGCTTGGAGGGGCTTTGTGCTGGGAGAGAAGCTGAGCCCTGATTAGGGGGCGGGGCTTCACTGACGAGGGGTCCTATAAAGGGAGCAGCCAGTCAGGCAGCGACACAGACAGCTGCAGCGGTACAGGAGCTAGCAAACAGAGCTGTAAACAAGGGAGTTTGAGTGGGAGTTCTGTTGGAGGAGATGGTATTTGTGTGTGTTTGGTTTTGTATTGGTCGTATCTGTATGTGTAGAGGCTTGGACGGGCTTTGTGCTGGGAGCGAAGCTGGGCCTTGATTAGGGGGCGGGGCTTCACTGACTAGGGGTCCTATAAAGGTAGCAGCCAGTCAGGCAGCGGCACAGGAGCTAGCAAACAGAGCTGTAAACAGGGGAGTTTGAGTGGGAGTTCTGTTGGAGGAGAAGTATTTGTGTGTCTTTGGTTTTGTGTTGGTGGTATCTGTATGTGTAGGGGCTTTGTGCTGGGAGAGAAGCCTAGCCCTGATTAGGGGGCGGGGCTTCACTGACGAGGGGTCCTATAAAGGGAGCAGCCAGTCACGCAGCGACACAGACAGATGCAGCGGTACAGGAGCTAGCAAACAGAGCTGTAAACAAGGGAGTTTGAGTGGGAGTTCTGTTGGAGGAGAAGGTATTTGTGTGTGTGTTTGGTTTTGTATTGGTAGTATTTGTCTGTGGAGAGGCTTGGAGGGGCTTTGTGCTGGGAGAGAAGCTGAGCCCTGATTAGGGGGCGGGGCTTCACTGACCAGGGGTCCTACAAAGGTAGCAGCCAGTCACGCAGCGGCACAGACGGCTGCAGCGGCACTGGAGCTAGCAAATAGAGCTGTAAACAGGAGAGTTTGAGTGGGAGTTCTGTTGGAGGAGAAGGTATTTGTGTGTGTTTGGTTTTGTGTTGGTGGTATCTGTATGTGTAGGGGCTTTGTGCTGGGAGAGAAGCCTAGCCCTGATTAGGGGGCGGGGCTTCACTGACGAGGGTCCTATAAAGGGAGCAGCCAGTCAGGCAGCGACACAGACAGATGCAGCGGTACAGGAGCTAGCAAACAGAGCTGTAAACAGGGGAGTTTGAGTGGGAGTTCTGTTGGAGGAGAAGTATTTGTGTGTCTTTTTTTTTGTATTGGTAGTATCTGTATGTGTATGGGCTTTGTGCTGGGAGAAAAGCTGAGCCCTGATTAGGGGGCGGGGCTTCACTGACTAGGGGTCCTATAAAGGGAGCAGCCAGCCAGGCAGGGGCACAGACAGCTGCAGCGAACAGGAGCTAGCAAACAGAGCTGTAAACAGGGGACTTTGAGAGGGAGTTCTGTTGGAGGAGAAGGTATTTGTGTGTGTTTGGTTTTGTATTGGTAGTATCTGTATGTGTAGGGGCTTTGTGCTGAGAGAGAAGCTGAGCCCTGATTAGGGGGCGGGGCTTCACTGACTAGGGGTCCTATAAAGGCAGCAGCCAGTCAGGCAGCGGCACAGACAGCTGCAGTGGCACAGCAGCTAGCAAAGAGAGCTGTAAACAGGGGAGTTTGAGTGGGAGTTCTGTTGGAGGAGGAGGTATTTGTGTGTGTCTGGTTTTGTATTGGTGGTATCTGTATGTGTAGAGGCTTGGAGGGGCTTTGTGCTGGGAGAGAAGCTGAGCCCTGATTAGGGGGCGGGGCTTCACTGACGAGGGGTCCTATAAAGGGAGCAGCCAGTCAGGCAGCGACACAGACAGCTGCAGCGGTACAGGAGCTAGCAAACAGAGCTGTAAACAAGGGAGTTTGAGTGGGAGTTCTGTTGGAGGAGAAGGTATTGGTGTGTGTGTTTGGTTTTGTATTGGTAGTATCTGTATGTGTAGAGGCTTGGACGGGCTTTGTGCTGGGAGCGAAGCTGGGCCTTGATTAGGGGGCGGGGCTTCACTGACTAGGGGTCCTATAAAGGTAGCAGCCAGTCAGGCAGCGGCACAGGAGCTAGCAAACAGAGCTGTAAACAAGGGAGTTTGAGTGGGAGTTCTGTTGGAGGAGAAGGTATTTGTGTGTGTGTTTGGTTTTGTATTGGTAGTATCTGTATGTGTAGAGGCTTGGACGGGCTTTGTGCTGGGAGAAAAGCTGAGCCCTGATTAGGGGGCGGGGCTTCACTGACTAGGGGTCCTATAAAGGGAGCAGCCAGTCAGGCAGGGGCACAGACAGCTGCAGCAGCACAGGAGCTTGCAAACTGAGCTGTAAACAGGGGACTTTGAGAGGGAGTTCTGTTGGAGGAGAAAGTATTTGTGTGTGTTTGGTTTTGTGTTCGTGGTATCTGTATGTGTAGGGGCTTTGTGCTGAGAGAGAAGCTGAGCCCTGATTAGGGGGCGGGGCTTCACTGACTAGGGGTCCTATAAAGGCAGCAGCCAGTCAGGCAGCGGCACAGACAGCTGCAGTGGCACAGGAGCTAGCAAAGAGAGCTGTAAACAGGGGAGTTTGAGTGGGAGTTCTGTTGGAGGAGAAGGTATTTGTGTGTGTGTTTGGTTTGTATTGGTAGTATTTGTCTGTGGAGAGGCTTGGAGGGGCTTTGTGCTGGGAGAGAAGCTGAGCCCTGATTAGGGGGCGGGGCTTCCCAGACTAGGGGTCCTATAAAGGTAGCAGCCAGTCAGGCAGCGGCACAGGAGCTTGCAAACAGAGCTGTAAACAGGGGAGTTTGAGTGGGAGTTCTGTTGGAGGAGAAGGTATTTGTGTGTGCTTGGTTTTGTATTGGTAGTATCTGTATGTGTAGGGGCTTGGAGGGGCTCTGTGCTGGGAGAGAAGCTGAGCCCTGATTAGGGGGCGGGGCTTCACTGACTAGGGGTCCTATAAAGGGAGCAGCCAGTCAGGCAGCGGCACAGACGGCTGCAGCGGCACTGGAGCTAGCAAATAGAGCTGTAAAGAGGGGAGTTTGAGTGGGAGTTCTGTTGGAGGAGAAGGTATTTGTGTGTGTTTGGTTTTGTATTGGTGGTATCTGTATGTGTAGCGGCTTTTTGCTGGGAGAGAAGCTGAGCCCTGATTAGGGGGCGGGGCTTCACTGACTAGGGGTCCTATAAAGGCAGCAGCCAGTCAGGCAGCGGCACAGACAGCTGCAGTGGCACAGCAGCTAGCAAAGAGAGCTGTAAACAGGGGAGTTTGAGTGGGAGTTCTGTTGGAGGAGAAGGTATTTGTGTGTGTGTTTGGTTTGTATTGGTAGTATTTGTCTGTGGAGAGGCTTGGAGGGGCTTTGTGCTGGGAGAGAAGCTGAGCCCTGATTAGGGGGCGGGGCTTCCCAGACTAGGGGTCCTATAAAGGTAGCAGCCAGTCAGGCAGCGGCACAGGAGCTTGCAAACAGAGCTGTAAACAGGGGAGTTTGAGTGGGAGTTCTGTTGGAGGAGAAGGTATTTGTGTGTGTTTGGTTTTGTATTGGTGGTATCTGAATGTGTAGGGGCTTTGTGCTGGGAGAGAAGCTGAGCCCTGATTAGGGGGCGGGGCTTCACTGACTAGGCGTCCTATCAAGGGAGCAGCCAGTCAGGCTGCTGCACAGACAGCTGCAGCGGTACAGGAGCTAGCAAACAGAGCTGTAAACAGGGGAGTTTGAGTGGGAGTTCTGTTGGAGGAGAAGGTATTTGTGTGTGTTTGGTTTTGTGTTGGTGGTATCTGTATGTGTAGGGGCTTTGTGCTGAGAGAGAAGCTGAGCCCTGATTAGGGGGCGGGGCTTCACTGACGAGGGGTCCTATAAAGGGAGCAGCCAGTCAGGCAGCGACACAGACAGCTGCAGCGGTACAGGAGCTAGCAAACAGAGCTGTAAACAAGGGAGTTTGAGTGGGAGTTCTGTTGGAGGAGAAGGTATTTGTGTGTGTGTTTGGTTTTGTATTGGTAGTATTTGTCTGTGGAGAGGCTTGGAGGGGCTTTGTGCTGGGAGAGAAGCTGAGCCCTGATTAGGGGGCGGGGCTTCACTGACCAGGGGTCCTACAAAGGTAGCAGCCAGTCACGCAGCGGCACAGACGGCTGCAGCGGCACTGGAGCTAGCAAATAGAGCTGTAAACAGGAGAGTTTGAGTGGGAGTTCTGTTGGAGGAGAAGGTATTTGTGTGTGTTTGGTTTTGTGTTGGTGGTATCTGTATGTGTAGGGGCTTTGTGCTGGGAGAGAAGCCTAGCCCTGATTAGGGGGCGGGGCTTCACTGACGAGGGTCCTATAAAGGGAGCAGCCAGTCAGGCAGCGACACAGACAGATGCAGCGGTACAGGAGCTAGCAAACAGAGCTGTAAACAGGGGAGTTTGAGAGGGAGTTCTGTTGGAGGAGAAGTATTTGTGTGTCTTTTTTTTTGTATTGGTAGTATCTGTATGTGTATGGGCTTTGTGCTGGGAGAAAAGCTGAGCCCTGATTAGGGGGCGGGGCTTCACTGACTAGGGGTCCTATAAAGGGAGCAGCCAGCCAGGCAGGGGCACAGACAGCTGCAGCGAACAGGAGCTAGCAAACAGAGCTGTAAACAGGGGACTTTGAGAGGGAATTCTGTTGGAGGAGAAGGTATTTGTGTGTGTTTGGTTTTGTATTGGTAGTATCTGTATGTGTAGGGGCTTTGTGCTGAGAGAGAAGCTGAGCCCTGATTAGGGGGCGGGGCTTCACTGACTAGGGGTCCTATAAAGGCAGCAGCCAGTCAGGCAGCGGCACAGACAGCTGCAGTGGCACAGCAGCTAGCAAAGAGAGCTGTAAACAGGGGAGTTTGAGTGGGAGTTCTGTTGGAGGAGGAGGTATTTGTGTGTGTCTGGTTTTGTATTGGTGGTATCTGTATGTGTAGAGGCTTGGAGGGGCTTTGTGCTGGGAGAGAAGCTGAGCCCTGATTAGGGGGCGGGGCTTCACTGACGAGGGGTCCTATAAAGGGAGCAGCCAGTCAGGCAGCGACACAGACAGCTGCAGCGGTACAGGAGCTAGCAAACAGAGCTGTAAACAAGGGAGTTTGAGTGGGAGTTCTGTTGGAGGAGAAGGTATTTGTGTGTGTGTTTGGTTTTGTATTGGTAGTATCTGTATGTGTAGAGGCTTGGACGGGCTTTGTGCTGGGAGAAAAGCTGAGCCCTGATTAGGGGGCGGGGCTTCACTGACTAGGGGTCCTATAAAGGGAGCAGCCAGTCAGGCTGCTGCACAGTCAGCTGCAGCGGTACAGGAGCTAGCAAACAGAGCTGTAAACAGGGGAGTTTGAGTGGGAGTTCTGTTGGAGGAGAAAGTATTTGTGTGTGTTTGGTTTTGTGTTGGTGGTATCTGTATGTGTAGGGGCTTTGTGCTGAGAGAGAAGCTGAGCCCTGATTAGGGGGCGGGGCTTCACTGACTAGGGGTCCTATAAAGGCAGCAGCCAGTCAGGCAGCGGCACAGACAGCTGCAGTGGCACAGCAGCTAGCAAAGAGAGCTGTAAACAGGGGAGTTTGAGTGGGAGTTCTGTTGGAGGAGAAGGTATTTGTGTGTGTCTGGTTTTGTATTGGTGGTATCTGTATGTGTAGAGGCTTGGAGGGGCTTTGTGCTGGGAGAGAAGCTGAGCCCTGATTAGGGGGCGGGGCTTCACTGACGAAGGGTCCTATAAAGGGAGCAGCCAGTCAGGCAGCGACACAGACAGCTGCAGCGGTACAGGAGCTAGCAAACAGAGCTGTAAACAAGGGAGTTTGAGTGGGAGTTCTGTTGGAGGAGAAGGTATTTGTGTGTGTGTTTGGTTTTGTATTGGTCGTATCTGTATGTGTAGAGGCTTGGACGGGCTTTGTGCTGGGAGCGAAGCTGGGCCTTGATTAGGGGGCGGGGCTTCACTGACTAGGGGTCCTATAAAGGTAGCAGCCAGTCAGGCAGCGGCACAGGAGCTAGCAAACAGAGCTGTAAACAGGGGAGTTTGAGTGGGAGTTCTGTTGGAGGAGAAGTATATGTGTGTCTTTGGTTTTGTGTTGGTGGTATCTGTATGTGTAGGGGCTTTGTGCTGGGAGAGAAGCCTAGCCCTGATTAGGGGGCGGGGCTTCACTGACGAGGGGTCCTATAAAGGGAGCAGCCAGTCACGCAGCGACACAGACAGATGCAGCGGTACAGGAGCTAGCAAACAGAGCTGTAAACAGGTGAGTTTGAGTGGGAGTTCTGTTGGAGGAGAAGTATTTGTGTGTCTTTGGTTTTGTATTGGTAGTATCTGTATGTGTATGGGCTTTGTGCTGGGAGAAAAGCTGAGCCCTGATTAGGGGGCGGGGCTTCACTGACTAGGGGTCCTATAAAGGGAGCAGCCAGCCAGGCAGGGGCACAGACAGCTGCAGCGGAACAGGAGCTAGCAAACAGAGCTGTAAACAGGGGACTTTGAGAGGGAGTTCTGTTGGAGGAGAAGGTATTTGTGTGTGTTTGGTTTTGTATTGGTAGTATCTGTATGAGTAGATGCTTTGTGCTGGGAGAGAAGCTGAGCCCTGATTAGGGGGCGGGGCTTCACTGACTAGGCGTCCTATAAAGGCAGCATCCAGTCAGGCAGTGGCACAGACAGCTGCAGTGGCACAGCAGCTAGCAAAGAGAGCTGTAAACAGGGGAGTTTGAGTGGGAGTTCTGTTGGAGGAGAAGG
Organism: Lepidochelys kempii; assembly: GCF_965140285.1. NCBI lineage: Eukaryota > Metazoa > Chordata > Testudines > Cheloniidae > Lepidochelys > Lepidochelys kempii. The sequence goes on from NC_136397.1 coordinate 325,141, forward strand.
TATTTGTGTGTGTCTGGTTTTGTATTGGTGGTATCTGTATGTGTAGAGGCTTGGAGGGGCTTTGTGCTGGGAGAGAAGCTGAGCCCTGATTAGGGGGCGGGGCTTCACTGACGAGGGGTCCTATAAAGGGAGCAGCCAGTCAGGCAGCGACACAGACAGCTGCAGCGGTACAGGAGCTAGCAAACAGAGCTGTAAACAAGGGAGTTTGAGTGGGAGTTCTGTTGGAGGAGAAGGTATTTGTGTGTGTGTTTGGTTTTGTATTGGTAGTATTTGTCTGTGGAGAGGCTTGGAGGGGCTTTGTGCTGGGAGAAAAGCTGAGCCCTGATTAGGGGGCGGGGCTTCACTGACCAGGGGTCCTACAAAGGTAGCAGCCAGTCACGCAGCGGCACAGACGGCTGCAGCGGCACTGGACCTAGCAAATAGAGCTGTAAACAGGAGAGTTTGAGTGGGAGTTCTGTTGGAGGAGAAGGTATTTGTGTGTGTTTGGTTTTGTGTTGGTGGTATCTGTATGTGTAGGGGCTTTGTGCTGGGAGAGAAGCCTAGCCCTGATTAGGGGGCGGGGCTTCACTGACGAGGGTCCTATAAAGGGAGCAGCCAGTCAGGCAGCGACACAGACAGATGCAGCGGTACAGGAGCTAGCAAACAGAGCTGTAAACAGGGGACTTTGAGAGGGAGTTCTGTTGGAGGAGAAGGTATTTGTGTGTGTTTGGTTTTGTATTGGTAGTATCTGTATGTGTAGGGGCTTTGTGCTGAGAGAGAAGCTGAGCCCTGATTAGGGGGCGGGGCTTCACTGACTAGGGGTCCTATAAAGGCAGCAGCCAGTCAGGCAGCGGCACAGACAGCTGCAGTGGCACAGGAGCTAGCAAAGAGAGCTGTAAACAGGGGAGTTTGAGTGGGAGTTCTGTTGGAGGAGAAGGTATTTGTGTGTGTGTTTGGTTTGTATTGGTAGTATTTGTCTGTGGAGAGGCTTGGAGGGGCTTTGTGCTGGGAGAGAAGCTGAGCCCTGATTAGGGGGCGGGGCTTCCCAGACTAGGGGTCCTATAAAGGTAGCAGCCAGTCAGGCAGAGGCACAGGAGCTTGCAAACAGAGCTGTAAACAGGGGAGTTTGAGTGGGAGTTCTGTTGGAGGAGAAGGTATTTGTGTGTGTTTGGTTTTGTATTGGTGGTATCTGTATGTGTAGGGGCTTTGTGCTGGGAGAGAAGCTGAGCCCTGATTAGGGGGCGGGGCTTCACTGACTAGGGGTCCTATAAAGGCAGCAGCCAGTCAGGCAGCGGCACAGACAGCTGCAGCGGTACAGGAGCTAGCAAACAGAGCTGTAAACAAGGGAGTTTGAGTGGGAGTTCTGTTGGAGGAGAAGGTATTTGTGTGTGTGTTTGGTTTTGTATTGGTGGTATCTGTGTGTGTAGAGGCTTGGAGGGGCTTTGTGCTGAGAGAGAAGCTGAGCCCTGATTAGGGGGCGGGGCTTCACTGACTAGGGGTCCTATAAAGGCAGCAGCCAGTCAGGCAGCGGCACAGACAGCTGCAGTGGCACAGCAGCTAGCAAACAGAGCTGTAAACAGGGGAGTTTGAGTGGGAGTTCTGTTGGAGGAGAAGTATTTGTGTGTGTTTGGTTTTGTATTGGTAGTATCTGTATGAGTAGAGGCTTTGTGCTGGGAGAGAATCTGAGCCCTGATTAGGGGGCGGGGCTTCACTGACTAGGGGTCCTATAAAGGTAGCAGCCAGTCAGGCAGCGGCACAGACAGCTGCAGCGGCACTGGAGCTAGCAAATAGAGCTGTAAACAGGGGAGTTTGAGTGTGAGTTCTGTTGGAGGAGAAGGTATTTGTGTGTGTTTGGTTTTGTATTGGTGGTATCTGTAGGTGTAGGGGCTTTGTGCTGGGAGAGATGCTGAGCCCTGATTAGGGGGCGGGGCTTCACTGACTAGGCGTCCTATAAAGGCAGCATCCAGTCAGGCAGCGGCACAGACAGCTGCAGTGGCACAGCAGCTAGCAAAGAGAGCTGTAAACACGGGAGTTTGAGTGGGAGTTCTGTTGGAGGAGAAGGTATTTGTGTGTGTCTGGTTTTGTATTGGTGGTATCTGTATGTGTAGAGGCTTGGAGGGGCTTTGTGCTGGGAGAGAAGCTGAGCCCTGATTAGGGGGCGGGGCTTCACTGACGAGGGGTCCTATAAAGGGAGCAGCCAGTCAGGCAGCGGCACAGGAGCTTGCAAACAGAGCTGTAAACAGGCGAGTTTGAGTGGGAGTTCTGTTGGAGGAGAAGGTATTTGTGTGTGTTTGGTTTTGTATTGGTGGTATCTGTATGTGTAGGGGCTTTGTGCTGGGAGAGAAGCTGAGCCCTGATTAGGGGGCGGGGCTTCACTGACTAGGGGTCCTATAAAGGGAGCAGCCAGTCAGGCAGCGGCACAGACAGCTGCAGCGGTACAGGAGCTAGCAAACAGAGCTGTAAACAAGGGAGTTTGAGTGGGAGTTCTGTTGGAGGAGAAGGTATTTGTGTGTGTGTTTGGTTTTGTATTGGTCGTATCTGTATGTGTAGAGGCTTGGACGGGCTTTGTGCTGGGAGCGAAGCTGGGCCTTGATTAGGGGGCGGGGCTTCACTGACTAGGGGTCCTATAAAGGTAGCAGCCAGTCAGGCAGCGGCACAGGAGCTAGCAAACAGAGCTGTAAACAGGGGAGTTTGAGTGGGAGTTCTGTTGGAGGAGAAGTATTTGTGTGTCTTTGGTTTTGTGTTGGTGGTATCTGTATGTGTAGGGGCTTTGTGCTGGGAGAGAAGCCTAGCCCTGATTAGGGGGCGGGGCTTCACTGACGAGGGGTCCTATAAAGGGAGCAGCCAGTCACGCAGTGACACAGACAGATGCAGTGGTACAGGAGCTAGCAAACAGAGCTGTAAACAGGTGAGTTTGAGTGGGAGTTCTGTTGGAGGAGAAGTATTTGTGTGTCTTTGGTTTTGTATTGGTAGTATCTGTATGTGTATGGGCTTTGTGCTGGGAGAAAAGCTGAGCCCTGATTAGGGGGCGGGGCTTCACTGACTAGGGGTCCTATAAAGGGAGCAGCCAGCCAGGCAGGGGCACAGACAGCTGCAGCGGTACAGGAGCTAGCAAACAGAGCTGTAAACAGGGGAGTTTGAGTGGGAGTTCTGTTGGAGGAGAAAGTATTTGTGTGTGTCTGGTTTTGTATTGGTGGTATCTGTATGTGTAGAGGCTTGGAGGGGCTTTGTGCTGAGAAGGAAGCTGAGCCCTGATTAGGGGGCGGGGCTTCACTGACTAGGGGTCCTATAAAGGCAGCAGCCAGCCAGGCAGGGGCACAGACAGCTGCAGTGGCACAGCAGCTAGCAAAGAGAGCTGTAAACAGGGGAGTTTGAGTGGGAGTTCTATTGGAGGAGAAGGTATTTGTGTGTGTCTGGTTTTGTATTGCTGGTATCTGTATGTGTAGAGGCTTGGAGGGGCTTTGTGCTGGGAGAGAAGCTGAGCCCTGATTAGGGGGCGGGGCTTCACTGACGAGGGGTCCTATAAAGGGAGCAGCCAGTCAGGCAGCGACACAGACAGCTGCAGCGGTACAGGAGCTAGCAAACAGAGCTGTAAACAAGGGAGTTTGAGTGGGAGTTCTGTTGGAGGAGAAGGTATTTGTGTGTGTTTGGTTTTGTATTGGTGGTATCTGTATGTGTAGGGGCTTTGTGCTGGGAGAGAAGCTGAGCCCTGATTAGGGGGCGGGGCTTCACTGACTAGGGGTCCTATAAAGGCAGCAGCCAGTCAGGCAGCGGCACAGACAGCTGCAGTGGCACAGCAGCGAGCAAAGAGAGCTGTAAACAGGGGAGTTTGCGTGGGAGTTCTGTTGGAGGAGAAGTATTTGTGTGTCTTTGGTTTTGTATTGGTAGTATCTGTATGTGTATGGGCTTTGTGCTGGGAGAAAAGCTGAGCCCTGATTAGGGGGCGGGGCTTCACTGACTAGGCGTCCTATAAAGGCAGCAGCCAGTCAGGCAGCGGCACAGACAGCTGCAGTGGCACAGCAGCTAGCAAAGAGAGCTGTAAACAGGGGAGTTTGAGTGGGAGTTCTGTTGGAGGAGAAGGTATTTGTGTGTGTCTGGTTTTGTATTGGTGGTATCTGTATGTGTAGAGGCTTGGAGGGGCTTTGTGCTGGGAGAGAAGCTGAGCCCTGATTAGGGGGCGGGGCTTCACTGACGAGGGGTCCTATAAAGGGAGCAGCCAGTCAGGCAGCGACACAGACAGCTGCAGCGGTACAGGAGCTAGCAAACAGAGCTGTAAACAAGGGAGTTTGAGTGGGAGTTCTGTTGGAGGAGAAGGTATTTGTGTGTGTGTTTGGTTTTGTATTGGTAGTATTTGTCTGTGGAGAGGCTTGGAGGGGCTTTGTGCTGGGAGAGAAGCTGAGCCCTGATTAGGGGGCGGGGCTTCACTGACCAGGGGTCCTACAAAGGTAGCAGCCAGTCACGCAGCGGCACAGACGGCTGCAGCGGCACTGGAGCTAGCAAATAGAGCTGTAAACAGGAGAGTTTGAGTGGGAGTTCTGTTGGAGGAGAAGGTATTTGTGTGTGTTTGGTTTTGTGTTGGTGGTATCTGTATGTGTAGGGGCTTTGTGCTGGGAGAGAAGCCTAGCCCTGATTAGGGGGCGGGGCTTCACTGACGAGGGTCCTATAAAGGGAGCAGCCAGTCAGGCAGCGACACAGACAGATGCAGCGGTACAGGAGCTAGCAAACAGAGCTGTAAACAGGGGACTTTGAGAGGGAGTTCTGTTGGAGGAGAAGGTATTTGTGTGTGTTTGGTTTTGTATTGGTAGTATCTGTATGTGTAGGGGCTTTGTGCTGAGAGAGAAGCTGAGCCCTGATTAGGGGGCGGGGCTTCACTGACTAGGGGTCCTATAAAGGCAGCAGCCAGTCAGGCAGCGGCACAGACAGCTGCAGTGGCACAGGAGCTAGCAAAGAGAGCTGTAAACAGGGGAGTTTGAGTGGGAGTTCTGTTGGAGGAGAAGGTATTTGTGTGTGTGTTTGGTTTGTATTGGTAGTATTTGTCTGTGGAGAGGCTTGGAGGGGCTTTGTGCTGGGAGAGAAGCTGAGCCCTGATTAGGGGGCGGGGCTTCCCAGACTAGGGGTCCTATAAAGGTAGCAGCCAGTCAGGCAGAGGCACAGGAGCTTGCAAACAGAGCTGTAAACAGGGGAGTTTGAGTGGGAGTTCTGTTGGAGGAGAAGGTATTTGTGTGTGCTTGGTTTTGTATTGGTAGTATCTGTATGTGTAGGGGCTTGGAGGGGCTCTGTGCTGGGAGAGAAGCTGAGCCCTGATTAGGGGGCGGGGCTTCACTGACTAGGGGTCCTATAAAGGGAGCAGCCAGTCAAGCTGCTGCACAGTCAGCTGCAGCGGTACAGGAGCTAGCAAACAGAGCTGTAAACAGGGGAGTTTGAGTGGGAGTTCTGTTGGAGGAGAAAGTATTTGTGTGTGTTTGGTTTTGTGTTGGTGGTATCTGTATGTGTAGGGGCTTTGTGCTGAGAGAGAAGCTGAGCCCTGATTAGGGGGCGGGGCTTCACTGACTAGGGGTCCTATAAAGGCAGCAGCCAGTCAGGCAGCGGCACAGACAGCTGCAGTGGCACAGCAGCTAGCAAAGAGAGCTGTAAACAGGGGAGTTTGAGTGGGAGTTCTGTTGGAGGAGAAGGTATTTGTGTGTGTCTGGTTTTGTATTGGTGGTATCTGTATGTGTAGAGGCTTGGAGGGGCTTTGTGCTGGGAGAGAAGCTGAGCCCTGATTAGGGGGCGGGGCTTCACTGACGAAGGGTCCTATAAAGGGAGCAGCCAGTCAGGCAGCGACACAGACAGCTGCAGCGGTACAGGAGCTAGCAAACAGAGCTGTAAACAAGGGAGTTTGAGTGGGAGTTCTGTTGGAGGAGAAGGTATTTGTGTGTGTGTTTGGTTTTGTATTGGTCGTATCTGTATGTGTAGAGGCTTGGACGGGCTTTGTGCTGGGAGCGAAGCTGGGCCTTGATTAGGGGGCGGGGCTTCACTGACTAGGGGTCCTATAAAGGTAGCAGCCAGTCAGGCAGCGGCACAGGAGCTAGCAAACAGAGCTGTAAACAGGGGAGTTTGAGTGGGAGTTCTGTTGGAGGAGAAGTATTTGTGTGTCTTTGGTTTTGTGTTGGTGGTATCTGTATGTGTAGGGGCTTTGTGCTGGGAGAGAAGCCTAGCCCTGATTAGGGGGCGGGGCTTCACTGACGAGGGGTCCTATAAAGGGAGCAGCCAGTCACGCAGCGACACAGACAGATGCAGCGGTACAGGAGCTAGCAAACAGAGCTGTAAACAGGTGAGTTTGAGTGGGAGTTCTGTTGGAGGAGAAGTATTTGTGTGTGTTTGGTTTTGTATTGGTAGTATCTGTATGAGTAGAGGCTTTGTGCTGGGAGAGAATCTGAGCCCTGATTAGGGGGCGGGGCTTCACTGACTAGGGGTCCTATAAAGGTAGCAGCCAGTCAGGCAGCGGCACAGACAGCTGCAGCGGCACTGGAGCTAGCAAATAGAGCTGTAAACAGGGGAGTTTGAGTGTGAGTTCTGTTGGAGGAGAAGGTATTTGTGTGTGTTTGGTTTTGTATTGGTGGTATCTGTAGGTGTAGCGGCTTTGTGCTGGGAGAGAAGCTGAGCCCTGATTAGGGGGCGGGGCTTCACTGACTAGGCGTCCTATAAAGGCAGCATCCAGTCAGGCAGCGGCACAGACAGCTGCAGTGGCACAGCAGCTAGCAAAGAGAGCTGTAAACACGGGAGTTTGAGTGGGAGTTCTGTTGGAGGAGAAGGTATTTGTGTGTGTCTGGTTTTGTATTGGTGGTATCTGTATGTGTAGAGGCTTGGAGGGGCTTTGTGCTGGGAGAGAAGCTGAGCCCTGATTAGGGGGCGGGGCTTCACTGACGAGGGGTCCTATAAAGGGAGCAGCCAGTCAGGCAGCGGCACAGGAGCTTGCAAACAGAGCTGTAAACAGGGGAGTTTGAGTGGGAGTTCTGTTGGAGGAGAAGTATTTGTGAGTCTTTGGTTTTGTGTTGGTGGTATCTGTATGTGTAGGGGCTTTGTGCTGGGAGAGAAGCCTAGCCCTGATTAGGGGGCGGGGCTTCACTGACGAGGGGTCCTATAAAGGGAGCAGCCAGTCACGCAGCGACACAGACAGATGCAGTGGTACAGGAGCTAGCAAACAGAGCTGTAAACAGGTGAGTTTGAGTGGGAGTTCTGTTGGAGGAGAAGTATTTGTGTGTCTTTGGTTTTGTATTGGTAGTATCTGTATGTGTATGGGCTTTGTGCTGGGAGAAAAGCTGAGCCCTGATTAGGGGGCGGGGCTTCACTGACTAGGGGTCCTATAAAGGCAGCAGCCAGTCAGGCAGCGGCACAGACAGCTGCAGTGGCACAGCAGCTAGCAAAGAGAGCTGTAAACAGGGGAGTTTGAGTGGGAGTTCTATTGGAGGAGAAGGTATTTGTGTGTGTCTGGTTTTGTATTGCTGGTATCTGTATGTGTAGAGGCTTGGAGGGGCTTTGTGCTGGGAGAGAAGCTGAGCCCTGATTAGGGGGCGGGGCTTCACTGACGAGGGGTCCTATAAAGGGAGCAGCCAGTCAGGCAGCGACACAGACAGCTGCAGCGGTACAGGAGCTAGCAAACAGAGCTGTAAACAAGGGAGTTTGAGTGGGAGTTCTGTTGGAGGAGAAGGTATTTGTGTGTGTTTGGTTTTGTATTGGTGGTATCTGTATGTGTAGGGGCTTTGTGCTGGGAGAGAAGCTGAGCCCTGATTAGGGGGCGGGGCTTCACTGACTAGGGGTCCTATAAAGGCAGCAGCCAGTCAGGCAGCGGCACAGACAGCTGCAGTGGCACAGCAGCGAGCAAAGAGAGTTGTAAACAGGGGAGTTTGAGTGGGAGTTCTGTTGGAGGAGAAGGTATTTGTGTGTGTCTGGTTTTGTATTGGTGGTATCTGTATGTGTAGAGGCTTGGAGGGGCTTTGTGCTGGGAGCGAAGCTGGGCCTTGATTAGGGGGCGGGGCTTCACTGACTATGGGTCCTATAAAGGTAGCAGCCAGTCAGGCAGCGGCACAGGAGCTAGCAAACAGAGCTGTAAACAAGGGAGTTTGAGTGGGAGTTCTGTTGGAGGAGAAGTATTTGTGTGTCTTTGGTTTTGTGTTGGTGGTATCTGTATGTGTAGGGGCTTTGTGCTGGGAGAGAAGCCTAGCCCTGATTAGGGGGCGGGGCTTCACTGACGAGGGGTCCTATAAAGGGAGCAGCCAGTCACGCAGCGACACAGACAGATGCAGCGGTACAGGAGCTAGGAAACAGAGCTGTAAACAGGTGAGTTTGAGTGGGAGTTCTGTTGGAGGAGAAGTATTTGTGTGTCTTTGGTTTTGTATTGGTAGTATCTGTATGTGTATGGGCTTTGTGCTGGGAGAAAAGCTGAGCCCTGATTAGGGGGCGGGGCTTCACTGACTAGGGGTCTTATAAAGGGAGCAGCCAGCCAGGCAGGGGCACAGTCAGCTGCAGCGGAACAGGAGCTAGCAAACAGAGCTGTAAACAGGGGACTTTGAGAGGGAGTTCTGTTGGAGGAGAAGGTATTTGTGTGTGTTTGGTTTTGTATTGGTAGTATCTGTATGAGTAGAGGCTTTGTGCTGGGAGAGAATCTGAGCCCTGATTAGGGGGCGGGGCTTCACTGACTAGGGGTCCTATAAAGGTAGCAGCCAGTCAGGCAGCGGCACAGACAGCTGCAGCGGCACTGGAGCTAGCAAATAGAGCTGTAAACAGGGGAGTTTGAGTGTGAGTTCTGTTGGAGGAGAAGGTATTTGTGTGTGTTTGGTTTTGTATTGGTGGTATCTGTATGTGTAGGGGCTTTGTGCTGGGAGAGAAGCCTAGCCCTGATTAGGGGGCGGGACTTCACTGACGAGGGTCCTATAAAGGGAGCAGCCAGTCAGGCAGCGACACAGACAGATGCAGCGGTACAGGAGCTAGCAAACAGAGCTGTAAACAGGGGAGTTTGAGTGGGAGTTCTGTTGGAGGAGAAGTATTTGTGTGTCTTTGGTTTTGTATTGGTAGTATCTGTATGTGTATGGGCTTTGTGCTGGGAGAAAAGCTGAGCCCTGATTAGGGGGCGGGGCTTCACTGACTAGGGGTCCTATAAAGGGAGCAGCCAGCCAGGCAGGGGCACAGACAGCTGCAGCGGAACAGGAGCTAGCAAACAGAGCTGTAAACAGGGGAGTTTGAGTGGGAGTTCTGTTGGAGGAGAAGTATTTGTGTGTCTTTGGTTTTGTGTTGGTGGTATCTGTATGTGTAGGGGCTTTGTGCTGGGAGAGAAGCTGAGCCCTGATTAGGGGGCGGGGCTTCACTGACAAGGCGTCCTATAAAGGCAGCGGCACAGACAGCTGCAGTGGCACAGCAGCTAGCAAAGAGAGCTGTAAACAGGGGAGTTTGAGTGGGAGTTCTGTTGGAGGAGAAGGTATTTGTGTGTGTCTGGTTTTGTATTGGTGGTATCTGTATGTGTAGAGGCTTGGAGGGGCTTTGTGCTGGGAGAGAAGCTGAGCCCTGATTAGGGGGCGGGGCTTCACTGACGAGGGGTCCTATAAAGGGAGCAGCCAGTCAGGCAGCGGCACAGGAGCTTGCAAACAGAGCTGTAAACAGGGGAGTTTGAGTGGGAGTTCTGTTGGAGGAGAAGGTATTTGTGTGTGTTTGGTTTTGTATTGGTAGTATCTGTATGTGTAGGGGCTTGGAGGGGCTTTGTGCTGGGAGAGAAGCTGAGCCCTGATTAGGGGGCGGGGCTTCACTGACTAGGGGTCCTACAAAGGTAGCAGCCAGTCACGCAGCGGCACAGACGGCTGCAGCGGCACTGGAGCTAGCAAATAGAGCTGTAAACAGGAGAGTTTGAGTGGGAGTTCTGTTGGAGGAGAAGGTATTTGTGTGTGTTTGGTTTTGTGTTGGTGGTATCTGTATGTGTAGGGGCTTTGTGCTGGGAGAGAAGCCTAGCCCTGATTAGGGGGCGGGACTTCACTGACGAGGGTCCTATAAAGGGAGCAGCCAGTCAGGCAGCGACACAGACAGATGCAGCGGTACAGGAGCTAGCAAACAGAGCTGTAAACAGGGGAGTTTGAGTGGGAGTTCTGTTGGAGGAGAAGTATTTGTGTGTCTTTGGTTTTGTATTGGTAGTATCTGTATGTGTATGGGCTTTGTGCTAAGAGAAAAGCTGAGCCCTGATTAGGGGGCGGGGCTTCACTGACTAGGGGTCCTATAAAGGGAGCAGCCAGTCAGGCAGCGGCACAGACGGCTGCAGCGGCACAGCAGCTAGCAAAGAGAGCTGTAAACAGGGGAGTTTGAGTGGGAGTTCTGTTGGAGGAGAAGGTATTTGTGTGTGTCTGGTTTTGTATTGGTGGTATCTGTATGTGTAGAGGCTTGGAGGGGCTTTGTGCTGGGAGAGAAGCTGAGCCCTGATTAGGGGGCGGGGCTTCACTGACGAGGGGTCCTATAAAGGGAGCAGCCAGTCAGGCAGCGACACAGACAGCTGCAGCGGTACAGGAGCTAGCAAACAGAGCTGTAAACAAGGGAGTTTGAGTGGGAGTTCTGTTGGAGGAGATGGTATTTGTGTGTGTGTTTGGTTTTGTATTGGTCGTATCTGTATGTGTAGAGGCTTGGACGGGCTTTGTGCTGGGAGCGAAGCTGGGCCTTGATTAGGGGGCGGGGCTTCACTGACTAGGGGTCCTATAAACGTAGCAGCCAGTCAGGCAGCGGCACAGGAGCTAGCAAGCAGAGCTGTAAACAGGGGAGTTTGAGTGGGAGTTCTGTTGGAGGAGAAGTATTTGTGTGTCTTTGGTTTTGTGTTGGTGGTATCTGTATGTGTAGGGGCTTTGTGCTGGGAGAGAAGCCTAGCCCTGATTAGGGGGCGGGGCTTCACTGACGAGGGGTCCTATAAAGGGAGCAGCCAGTCACGCAGCGACACAGACAGATGCAGCGGTACAGGAGCTAGCAAACAGAGCTGTAAACAGGGGAGTTTGAGTGGGAGTTCTGTTGGAGGAGAAGTATTTGTGTGTCTTTGGTTTTGTATTGGTAGTATCTGTATGTGTAGGGGCTTTGTGCTGGGAGAAAAGCTGAGCCCTGATTAGGGGGCGGGGCTTCACTGACTAGGGGTCCTATAAAGGGAGCAGCCAACCAGGCAGGGGCACAGACAGCTGCAGCGGAACAGGAGCTAGCAAACAGAGCTGTAAACAGGGGACTTGGAGAGGGAGTTCTGTTGGAGGAGAAGGTATTTGTGTGTGTTTGGTTTTGTATTGGTAGTATCTGTATGAGTAGAGGCTTTGTGCTGGGAGAGAATCTGAGCCCTGATTAGGGGGCGGGGCTTCACTGACTAGGGGTCCTATAAAGGTAGCAGCCAGTCAGGCAGCGGCACAGACGGCTGCAGCGGCACTGGAGCTAGCAAATAGAGCTGTAAACAGGGGAGTTTGAGTGGGAGTTCTGTTGGAGGAGAAGGTATTTGTGTGTGTTTGGTTTTGTATTGGTGGTATCTGAATGTGTAGGGGCTTTGTGCTGGGAGAGAAGCTGAGCCCTGATTAGGGGGCGGGGCTTCACTGACTAGGCGTCCTATCAAGGGAGCAGCCAGTCAGGCTGCTGCACAGACAGCTGCAGCGGTACAGGAGCTAGCAAACAGAGCTGTAAACAGGGGAGTTTGAGTGGGAGTTCTGTTGGAGGAGAAGTTATTTGTGTGTGTTTGGTTTTGTGTTGGTGGTATCTGTATGTGTAGGGGCTTTGTGCTGAGAGAGAAGCTGAGCCCTGATTAGGGGGCGGGGCTTCACTGACTAGGGGTCCTATAAAGGCAGCAGCCAGTCAGGCAGCGGCACAGACAGCTGCAGTGGCACAGGAGCTAGCAAAGAGAGCTGTAAACAGGGGAGTTTGAGTGGGAGTTCTGTTGGAGGAGAAGGTATTTGTGTGTGTGTTTGGTTTTGTATTGGTAGTATTTGTCTGTGGAGAGGCTTGGAGGGGCTTTGTGCTGGGAGAGAAGCTGAGCCCTGACTAGGGGGCGGGGCTTCACTGACCAGGGGTCCTACAAAGGTAGCAGCCAGTCACGCAGCGGCACAGACGGCTGCAGCGGCACTGGAGCTAGCAAATAGAGCTGTAAACAGGAGAGTTTGAGTGGGAGTTCTGTTGGAGGAGAAGGTATTTGTGTGTGTTTGGTTTTGTGTTGGTGGTATCTGTATGTGTAGGGGCTTTGTGCTGGGAGAGAAGCCTAGCCCTGATTAGGGGGCGGGACTTCACTGACGAGGGTCCTATAAAGGGAGCAGCCAGTCAGGCAGCGACACAGACAGATGCAGCGGTACAGGAGCTAGCAAACAGAGCTGTAAACAGGGGAGTTTGAGTGGGAGTTCTGTTGGAGGAGAAGTATTTGTGTGTCTTTGGTTTTGTATTGGTAGTATCTGTATGTGTATGGGCTTTGTGCTGGGTGAAAAGCTGAGCCCTGATTAGGGGGCGGGGCTTCACTGACTAGGGGTCCTATAAAGGGAGCAGCCAGCCAGGCAGGGGCACAGACAGCTGCAGCGGAACAGGAGCTAGCAAACAGAGCTGTAAACAGGGGAGTTTGAGTGGGAGTTCTGTTGGAGGAGAAGTATTTGTGTGTCTTTGGTTTTGTGTTGGTGGTATCTTAATGTGTAGGGGCTTTGTGCTGGGAGAGAAGCCTAGCCCTGATTAGGGGGCGGGGCTTCACTGACGAGGGGTCCTATAAAGGGAGCAGCCAGTCACGCAGCGACACAGACAGATGCAGCGGTACAGGAGCTAGCAAACAGAGCTGTAAACAGGGGAGTTTGAGTGGGAGTTCTGTTGGAGGAGAAGTATTTGTGTGTCTTTGGTTTTGTATTGGTAGTATCTGTATGAGTAGAGGCTTTGTGCTGGGAGAGAATCTGAGCGCTGATTAGGGGGCGGGGCTTCACTGACTAGGGGTCCTATAAAGGTAGCAGCCAGTCAGGCAGCGGCACAGACAGCTGCAGCGGCACTGGAGCTAGCAAATAGAGCTGTAAACAGGGGAGTTTGAGTGTGAGTTCTGTTGGAGGAGAAGGTATTTGTGTGTGTTTGGTTTTGTATTGGTGGTATCTGTATGTGTAGGGGCTTTGTGCTGGGAGAGAAGCTGAGCCCTGATTAGGGGGCGGGGCTTCACTGACAAGGCGTCCTATAAAGGCAGCGGCACAGACAGCTGCAGTGGCACAGCAGCTAGCAAAGAGAGCTGTAAACAGGGGAGTTTGAGTGGGAGTTCTGTTGGAGGAGAAGGTATTTGTGTGTGTCTGGTTTTGTATTGGTGGTATCTGTATGTGTAGAGGCTTGGAGGGGCTTTGTGCTGGGAGAGAAGCTGAGCCCTGATTAGGGGGCGGGGCTTCACTGACGAGGGGTCCTATAAAGGGAGCAGCCAGTCAGGCAGCGGCACAGGAGCTTGCAAACAGAGCTGTAAACAGGGGAGTTTGAGTGGGAGTTCTGTTGGAGGAGAAGGTATTTGTGTGTGTTTGGTTTTGTATTGGTAGTATCTGTATGTGTAGGGGCTTGGAGGGGCTTTGTGCTGGGAGAGAAGCTGAGCCCTGATTAGGGGGCGGGGCTTCACTGACTAGGGGTCCTACAAAGGTAGCAGCCAGTCACGCAGCGGCACAGACGGCTGCAGCGGCACTGGAGCTAGCAAATAGAGCTGTAAACAGGAGAGTTTGAGTGGGAGTTCTGTTGGAGGAGAAGGTATTTGTGTGTGTTTGGTTTTGTGTTGGTGGTATCTGTATGTGTAGGGGCTTTGTGCTGGGAGAGAAGCCTAGCCCTGATTAGGGGGCGGGACTTCACTGACGAGGGTCCTATAAAGGGAGCAGCCAGTCAGGCAGCGACACAGACAGATGCAGCGGTACAGGAGCTAGCAAACAGAGCTGTAAACAGGGGATTTTGAGTGGGAGTTCTGTTGGAGGAGAAGGTATTTGTGTGTGTTTGGTTTTGTATTGGTAGTATCTGTATGAGTAGAGGCTTTGTGCTGGGAGAGAATCTGAGCCCTGAATAGGGGGCGGGGCTTCACTGACTAGGGGTCCTATAAAGGTAGCAGCCAGTCAGGAAGCGGCACAGACGGCTGCAGCGGCACTGGAGCTAGCAAATAGAGCTGTAAACAGGGGAGTTTGAGTGGGAGTTCTGTTGGAGGAGAAAGTATTTGTGTGTGTTTGGTTTTGTGTTGGTGGTATCTGTATGTGTAGGGGCTTTGTGCTGAGAAGGAAGCTGAGCCCTGATTAGGGGGCGGGGCTTCACTGACTAGGGGTCCTATAAAGGCAGCAGCCAGTCAGGCAGCGGCACAGACAGCTGCAGTGGCACAGCAGCTAGCAAAGAGAGCTGTAAACAGGGGAGTTTGAGTGGGAGTTCTGTTGGAGGAGAAGGTATTTGTGTGTGTCTGGTTTTGTATTGGTGGTATATGTATGTGTAGAGGCTTGGAGGGGCTTTGTGCTGGGAGAGAAGCTGAGCCCTGATTAGGGGGCGGGGCTTCACTGACGAGGGGTCCTATAAAGGGAGCAGCCAGTCAGGCAGCGACACAGACAGCTGCAGCGGTACAGGAGCTAGCAAACAGAGCTGTAAACAAGGGAGTTTGAGTGGGAGTTCTGTTGGAGGAGATGGTATTTGTGTGTGTGTTTGGTTTTGTATTGGTCGTATCTGTATGTGTAGAGGCTTGGACGGGCTTTGTGCTGGGAGCGAAGCTGGGCCTTGATTAGGGGGCGGGGCTTCACTGACTAGGGGTCCTATAAAGGTAGCAGCCAGTCAGGCAGCGGCACAGGAGCTAGCAAACAGAGCTGTAAACAGGGGAGTTTGAGTGGGAGTTCTGTTGGAGGAGAAGTATTTGTGTGTCTTTGGTTTTGTATTGGTAGTATCTGTATGAGTAGAGGCTTTGTGCTGGGAGAGAATCTGAGCGCTGATTAGGGGGCGGGGCTTCACTGACTAGGGGTCCTATAAAGGTAGCAGCCAGTCAGGCAGCGGCACAGACAGCTGCAGCGGCACTGGAGCTAGCAAATAGAGCTGTAAACAGGGGAGTTTGAGTGTGAGTTCTGTTGGAGGAGAAGGTATTTGTGTGTGTTTGGTTTTGTATTGGTGGTATCTGTATGTGTAGGGGCTTTGTGCTGGGAGAGAAGCTGAGCCCTGATTAGGGGGCGGGGCTTCACTGACAAGGCGTCCTATAAAGGCAGCGGCACAGACAGCTGCAGTGGCACAGCAGCTAGCAAAGAGAGCTGTAAACAGGGGAGTTTGAGTGGGAGTTCTGTTGGAGGAGAAGGTATTTGTGTGTGTCTGGTTTTGTATTGGTGGTATCTGTATGTGTAGAGGCTTGGAGGGGCTTTGTGCTGGGAGAGAAGCTGAGCCCTGATTAGGGGGCGGGGCTTCACTGACGAGGGGTCCTATAAAGGGAGCAGCCAGTCAGGCAGCGGCACAGGAGCTTGCAAACAGAGCTGTAAACAGGGGAGTTTGAGTGGGAGTTCTGTTGGAGGAGAAGGTATTTGTGTGTGTTTGGTTTTGTATTGGTAGTATCTGTATGTGTAGGGGCTTGGAGGGGCTTTGTGCTGGGAGAGAAGCTGAGCCCTGATTAGGGGGCGGGGCTTCACTGACTAGGGGTCCTACAAAGGTAGCAGCCAGTCACGCAGCGGCACAGACGGCTGCAGCGGCACTGGAGCTAGCAAATAGAGCTGTAAACAGGAGAGTTTGAGTGGGAGTTCTGTTGGAGGAGAAGGTATTTGTGTGTGTTTGGTTTTGTGTTGGTGGTATCTGTATGTGTAGGGGCTTTGTGCTGGGAGAGAAGCCTAGCCCTGATTAGGGGGCGGGACTTCACTGACGAGGGTCCTATAAAGGGAGCAGCCAGTCAGGCAGCGACACAGACAGATGCAGCGGTACAGGAGCTAGCAAACAGAGCTGTAAACAGGGGATTTTGAGTGGGAGTTCTGTTGGAGGAGAAGGTATTTGTGTGTGTTTGGTTTTGTATTGGTAGTATCTGTATGAGTAGAGGCTTTGTGCTGGGAGAGAATCTGAGCCCTGATTAGGGGGCGGGGCTTCACTGACTAGGGGTCCTATAAAGGTAGCAGCCAGTCAGGCAGCGGCACAGACGGCTGCAGCGGCACTGGAGCTAGCAAATAGAGCTGTAAACAGGGGAGTTTGAGTGGGAGTTCTGTTGGAGGAGAAGGTATTTGTGTGTGTTTGGTTTTGTATTGGTGGTATCTGTATGTGTAGGGGCTTTGTGCTGGGAGAGAAGCTGAGCCCTGATTAGGGGGCGGGGCTTCACTGACTAGGCGTCCTATAAAGGGAGCAGCCAGTCAGGCTGCTGCACAGACAGCTGCAGCGGTACAGGAGCTAGCAAACAGAGCTGTAAACAGGGGAGTTTGAGTGGGAGTTCTGTTGGAGGAGAAAGTATTTGTGTGTGTTTGGTTTTGTGTTGGTGGTATCTGTATGTGTAGGGGCTTTGTGCTGAGAAGGAAGCTGAGCCCTGATTAGGGGGCGGGGCTTCACTGACTAGGGGTCCTATAAAGGCAGCAGCCAGTCAGGCAGCGGCACAGACAGCTGCAGTGGCACAGCAGCTAGCAAAGAGAGCTGTAAACAGGGGAGTTTGAGTGGGAGTTCTGTTGGAGGAGAAGGTATTTGTGTGTGTCTGGTTTTGTATTGGTGGTATATGTATGTGTAGAGGCTTGGAGGGGCTTTGTGCTGGGAGAGAAGCTGAGCCCTGATTAGGGGGCGGGGCTTCACTGACGAGGGGTCCTATAAAGGGAGCAGCCAGTCAGGCAGCGACACAGACAGCTGCAGCGGTACAGGAGCTAGCAAACAGAGCTGTAAACAAGGGAGTTTGAGTGGGAGTTCTGTTGGAGGAGATGGTATTTGTGTGTGTGTTTGGTTTTGTATTGGTCGTATCTGTATGTGTAGAGGCTTGGACGGGCTTTGTGCTGGGAGCGAAGCTGGGCCTTGATTAGGGGGCGGGGCTTCACTGACTAGGGGTCCTATAAAGGTAGCAGCCAGTCAGGCAGCGGCACAGGAGCTAGCAAACAGAGCTGTAAACAGGGGAGTTTGAGTGGGAGTTCTGTTGGAGGAGAAGTATTTGTGTGTCTTTGGTTTTGTGTTGGTGGTATCTGTATGTGTAGGGGCTTTGTGCTGGGAGAGAAGCCTAGCCCTGATTAGGGGGCGGGGCTTCACTGACGAGGGGTCCTATAAAGGGAGCAGCCAGTCACGCAGCGACACAGACAGATGCAGCGGTACAGGAGCTAGCAAACAGAGCTGTAAACAGGTGAGTTTGAGTGGGAGTTCTGTTGGAGGAGAAGTATTTGTGTGTCTTTGGTTTTGTATTGGTAGTATCTGTATGTGTATGGGCTTTGTGCTGGGAGAAAAGCTGAGCCCTGATTAGGGGGCGGGGCTTCACTGACTAGGGGTCCTATAAAGGGAGCAGCCAGCCAGGCAGGGGCACAGACAGCTGCAGCGGAACAGGAGCTAGCAAACAGAGCTGTAAACAGGGGACTTTGAGAGGGAGTTCTGTTGGAGGAGAAGGTATTTGTGTGTGTTTGGTTTTGTATTGGTAGTATCTGTATGAGTAGAGGCTTTGTGCTGGGAGAGAATCTGAGCCCTGATTAGGGGGCGGGGCTTCACTGACTAGGGGTCCTATAAAGGTAGCAGCCAGTCAGGCAGCGGCACAGACGGCTGCAGCGGCACTGGAGCTAGCAAATAGAGCTGTAAACAGGGGAGTTTGAGTGGGAGTTCTGTTGGAGGAGAAGGTATTTGTGTGTGTTTGGTTTTGTATTGGTAGTATTTGTCTGTGGAGAGGCTTGGAGGGGCTTTGTGCTGGGAGAGAAGCTGAGCCCTGATTAGGGGGCGGGGCTTCACTGACCAGGGGTCCTACAAAGGTAGCAGCCAGTCACGCAGCGGCACAGACGGCTGCAGCGGCACTGGAGCTAGCAAATAGAGCTGTAAACAGGAGAGTTTGAGTGGGAGTTCTGTTGGAGGAGAAGGTATTTGTGTGTGTTTGGTTTTGTGTTGGTGGTATCTGTATGTGTAGGGGCTTTGTGCTGGGAGAGAAGCCTAGCCCTGATTAGGGGGCGGGGCTTCACTGACGAGGGGTCCTATAAAGGGAGCAGCCAGCCAGGCAGGGGCACAGACAGCTGCAGCGAACAGGAGCTAGCAAACAGAGCTGTAAACAGGGGACTTTGAGAGGGAGTTCTGTTGGAGGAGAAGGTATTTGTGTGTTTTTGGTTTTGTATTGGTAGTATCTGTATGTGTAGGGGCTTTGTGCTGAGAGAGAAGCTGAGCCCTGATTAGGGGGCGGGGCTTCACTGACTAGGGGTCCTATAAAGGCAGCAGCCAGTCAGGCAGCGGCACAGGAGCTAGCAAACAGAGCTGTAAACAAGGGAGTTTGAGTGGGAGTTCTGTTGGAGGAGAAGGTATTTGTGTGTGTGTTTGGTTTTGTATTGGTAGTATCTGTATGTGTAGAGGCTTGGACGGGCTTTGTGCTGGGAGAAAAGCTGAGCCCTGATTAGGGGGCGGGGCTTCACTGACTAGGGGTCCTATAAAGGGAGCAGCCAGTCAGGCAGGGGCACAGACAGCTGCAGCAGCACAGGAGCTTGCAAACTGAGCTGTAAACAGGGGACTTTGAGAGGGAGTTCTGTTGGAGGAGAAAGTATTTGTGTGTGTTTGGTTTTGTGTTCGTGGTATCTGTATGTGTAGGGGCTTTGTGCTGAGAGAGAAGCTGAGCCCTGATTAGGGGGCGGGGCTTCACTGACTAGGGGTCCTATAAAGGCAGCAGCCAGTCAGGCAGCGGCACAGACAGCTGCAGTGGCACAGGAGCTAGCAAAGAGAGCTGTAAACAGGGGAGTTTGAGTGGGAGTTCTGTTGGAGGAGAAGGTATTTGTGTGTGTGTTTGGTTTGTATTGGTAGTATTTGTCTGTGGAGAGGCTTGGAGGGGCTTTGTGCTGGGAGAGAAGCTGAGCCCTGATTAGGGGGCGGGGCTTCCCAGACTAGGGGTCCTATAAAGGTAGCAGCCAGTCAGGCAGCGGCACAGGAGCTTGCAAACAGAGCTGTAAACAGGGGAGTTTGAGTGGGAGTTCTGTTGGAGGAGAAGGTATTTGTGTGTGCTTGGTTTTGTATTGGTAGTATCTGTATGTGTAGGGGCTTGGAGGGGCTCTGTGCTGGGAGAGAAGCTGAGCCCTGATTAGGGGGCGGGGCTTCACTGACTAGGGGTCCTATAAAGGGAGCAGCCAGTCAGGCAGCGGCACAGACGGCTGCAGCGGCACTGGAGCTAGCAAATAGAGCTGTAAAGAGGGGAGTTTGAGTGGGAGTTCTGTTGGAGGAGAAGGTATTTGTGTGTGTTTGGTTTTGTATTGGTGGTATCTGTATGTGTAGCGGCTTTTTGCTGGGAGAGAAGCTGAGCCCTGATTAGGGGGCGGGGCTTCACTGACTAGGGGTCCTATAAAGGGAGCAGCCAGTCAGGCTGCTGCACAGTCAGCTGCAGCGGTACAGGAGCTAGCAAACAGAGCTGTAAACAGGGGAGTTTGAGTGGGAGTTCTGTTGGAGGAGAAAGTATTTGTGTGTGTTTGGTTTTGTGTTGGTGGTATCTGTATGTGTAGGGGCTTTGTGCTGAGAGAGAAGCTGAGCCCTGATTAGGGGGCGGGGCTTCACTGACTAGGGGTCCTATAAAGGCAGCAGCCAGTCAGGCAGCGGCACAGACAGCTGCAGTGGCACAGCAGCTAGCAAAGAGAGCTGTAAACAGGGGAGTTTGAGTGGGAGTTCTGTTGGAGGAGAAGGTATTTGTGTGTGTCTGGTTTTGTATTGGTGGTATCTGTATGTGTAGAGGCTTGGAGGGGCTTTGTGCTGGGAGAGAAGCTGAGCCCTGATTAGGGGGCGGGGCTTCACTGACGAAGGGTCCTATAAAGGGAGCAGCCAGTCAGGCAGCGACACAGACAGCTGCAGCGGTACAGGAGCTAGCAAACAGAGCTGTAAACAAGGGAGTTTGAGTGGGAGTTCTGTTGGAGGAGAAGGTATTTGTGTGTGTGTTTGGTTTTGTATTGGTCGTATCTGTATGTGTAGAGGCTTGGACGGGCTTTGTGCTGGGAGCGAAGCTGGGCCTTGATTAGGGGGCGGGGCTTCACTGACTAGGGGTCCTATAAAGGTAGCAGCCAGTCAGGCAGCGGCACAGGAGCTAGCAAACAGAGCTGTAAACAGGGGAGTTTGAGTGGGAGTTCTGTTGGAGGAGAAGTATATGTGTGTCTTTGGTTTTGTGTTGGTGGTATCTGTATGTGTAGGGGCTTTGTGCTGGGAGAGAAGCCTAGCCCTGATTAGGGGGCGGGGCTTCACTGACGAGGGGTCCTATAAAGGGAGCAGCCAGTCACGCAGCGACACAGACAGATGCAGCGGTACAGGAGCTAGCAAACAGAGCTGTAAACAGGTGAGTTTGAGTGGGAGTTCTGTTGGAGGAGAAGTATTTGTGTGTCTTTGGTTTTGTATTGGTAGTATCTGTATGTGTATGGGCTTTGTGCTGGGAGAAAAGCTGAGCCCTGATAAGGGGGCGGGGCTTCACTGACTAGGGGTCCTATAAAGGGAGCAGCCAGCCAGGCAGGGGCACAGACAGCTGCAGCGGAACAGGAGCTAGCAAACAGAGCTGTAAACAGGGGACTTTGAGAGGGAGTTCTGTTGGAGGAGAAGGTATTTGTGTGTGTTTGGTTTTGTATTGGTAGTATCTGTATGAGTAGATGCTTTGTGCTGGGAGAGAATCTGAGCCCTGATTAGGGGGCGGGGCTTCATTGACTAGGGGTCCTATAAAGGTAGCAGCCAGTCAGGCAGCGGCACAGACAGCTGCAGCGGCACTGGAGCTAGCAAATAGAGCTGTAAACAGGGGAGTTTGTGTGAGTTCTGTTGGAGGAGAAGGTATTTGTGTGTGTTTGGTTTTGTATTGGTGGTATCTGTAGGTGTAGAGGCTTGGAGGGGCTTTGTGCTGGGAGAGAAGCTGAGCCCTGATTAGGGGGCGGGGCTTCACTGACGAGGGGTCCTATAAAGGGAGCAGCCAGTCAGGCAGCGACACAGACAGCTGCAGCGGTACAGGAGCTAGCAAACAGAGCTGTAAACAAGGGAGTTTGAGTGGGAGTTCTGTTGGAGGAGAAGGTATTTGTGTGTGTGTTTGGTTTTGTATTGGTAGTATTTGTCTGTGGAGAGGCTTGGAGGGGCTTTGTGCTGGGAGAGAAGCTGAGCCCTGATTAGGGGGCGGGGCTTCACTGACCAGGGGTCCTACAAAGGTAGCAGCCAGTCACGCAGCGGCACAGACGGCTGCAGCGGCACTGGAGCTAGCAAATAGAGCTGTAAACAGGAGAGTTTGAGTGGGAGTTCTGTTGGAGGAGAAGTATTTGTGTGTCTTTTTTTTTGTATTGGTAGTATCTGTATGTGTAGGGGCTTTGTGCTGGGAGAGTAGCCTAGCCCTGATTAGGGGGCGGGGCTTCACTGACTAGGGGTCCTATAAAGGGAGCAGCCAGCCAGGCAGGGACACAGACAGCTGCAGCGAACAGGAGCTAGCAAACAGAGCTGTAAACAGGGGAGTTTGAGTGGGAGTTCTGTTGGAGGAGAAGGTATTTGTGTGTGTGTTTGGTTTGTATTGGTAGTATTTGTCTGTGGAGAGGCTTGGAGGGGCTTTGTGCTGGGAGAGAAGCTGAGCCCTGATTAGGGGGCGGGGCTTCCCAGACTAGGGGTCCTATAAAGGTAGCAGCCAGTCAGGCAGAGGCACAGGAGCTTGCAAACAGAGCTGTAAACAGGGGAGTTTGAGTGGGAGTTCTGTTGGAGGAGAAGGTATTTGTGTGTGTGTTTGGTTTGTATTGGTAGTATTTGTCTGTGGAGAGGCTTGGAGGGGCTTTGTGCTGGGAGAGAAGCTGAGCCCTGATTAGGGGGCGGGGCTTCCCAGACTAGGGGTCCTATAAAGGTAGCAGCCAGTCAGGCAGAGGCACAGGAGCTTGCAAACAGAGCTGTAAACAGGGGAGTTTGAGTGGGAGTTCTGTTGGAGGAGAAGGTATTTGTGTGTGCTTGGTTTTGTATTGGTAGTATCTGTATGTGTAGGGGCTTGGAGGGGCTCTGTGCTGGGAGAGAAGCTGAGCCCTGATTAGGGGGCGGGGCTTCACTGACTAGGGGTCCTATAAAGGGAGCAGCCAGTCAGGCAGCGGCACAGACGGCTGCAGCGCACTGGAGCTAGCAAATAGAGCTGTAAAGAGGGGAGTTTGAGTGGGAGTTCTGTTGGAGGAGAAGGTATTTGTGTGTGTTTGGTTTTGTATTGGTGGTATCTGTATGTGTAGCGGCTTTTTGCTGGGAGAGAAGCTGAGCCCTGATTAGGGGGCGGGGCTTCACTGACTAGGGGTCCTATAAAGGGAGCAGCCAGTCAGGCTGCTGCACAGTCAGCTGCAGCGGTACAGGAGCTAGCAAACAGAGCTGTAAACAGGGGAGTTTGAGTGGGAGTTCTGTTGGAGGAGAAAGTATTTGTGTGTGTTTGGTTTTGTGTTGGTGGTATCTGTATGTGTAGGGGCTTTGTGCTGAGAGAGAAGCTGAGCCCTGATTAGGGGGCGGGGCTTCACTGACTAGGGGTCCTATAAAGGCAGCAGCCAGTCAGGCAGCGGCACAGACAGCTGCAGTGGCACAGCAGCTAGCAAAGAGAGCTGTAAACAGGGGAGTTTGAGTGGGAGTTCTGTTGGAGGAGAAGGTATTTGTGTGTGTCTGGTTTTGTATTGGTGGTATCTGTATGTGTAGAGGCTTGGAGGGGCTTTGTGCTGGGAGAGAAGCTGAGCCCTGATTAGGGGGCGGGGCTTCACTGACGAAGGGTCCTATAAAGGGAGCAGCCAGTCAGGCAGCGACACAGACAGCTGCAGCGGTACAGGAGCTAGCAAACAGAGCTGTAAACAAGGGAGTTTGAGTGGGAGTTCTGTTGGAGGAGAAGGTATTTGTGTGTGTGTTTGGTTTTGTATTGGTCGTATCTGTATGTGTAGAGGCTTGGACGGGCTTTGTGCTGGGAGCGAAGCTGGGCCTTGATTAGGGGGCGGGGCTTCACTGACTAGGGGTCCTATAAAGGTAGCAGCCAGTCAGGCAGCGGCACAGGAGCTAGCAAACAGAGCTGTAAACAGGGGAGTTTGAGTGGGAGTTCTGTTGGAGGAGAAGTATTTGTGTGTCTTTGGTTTTGTGTTGGTGGTATCTGTATGTGTAGGGGCTTTGTGCTGGGAGAGAAGCCTAGCCCTGATTAGGGGGCGGGGCTTCACTGACGAGGGGTCCTATAAAGGGAGCAGCCAGTCACGCAGCGACACAGACAGATGCAGCGGTACAGGAGCTAGCAAACAGAGCTGTAAACAGGTGAGTTTGAGTGGGAGTTCTGTTGGAGGAGAAGTATTTGTGTGTGTTTGGTTTTGTATTGGTAGTATCTGTATGAGTAGAGGCTTTGTGCTGGGAGAGAATCTGAGCCCTGATTAGGGGGCGGGGCTTCACTGACTAGGGGTCCTATAAAGGTAGCAGCCAGTCAGGCAGCGGCACAGACAGCTGCAGCGGCACTGGAGCTAGCAAATAGAGCTGTAAACAGGGGAGTTTGAGTGTGAGTTCTGTTGGAGGAGAAGGTATTTGTGTGTGTTTGGTTTTGTATTGGTGGTATCTGTAGGTGTAGGGGCTTTGTGCTGGGAGAGAAGCTGAGCCCTGATTAGGGGGCGGGGCTTCACTGACTAGGCGTCCTATAAAGGCAGCATCCAGTCAGGCAGCGGCACAGACAGCTGCAGTGGCACAGCAGCTAGCAAAGAGAGCTGTAAACACGGGAGTTTGAGTGGGAGTTCTGTTGGAGGAGAAGGTATTTGTGTGTGTCTGGTTTTGTATTGGTGGTATCTGTATGTGTAGAGGCTTGGAGGGGCTTTGTGCTGGGAGAGAAGCTGAGCCCTGATTAGGGGGCGGGGCTTCACTGACGAGGGGTCCTATAAAGGGAGCAGCCAGTCAGGCAGCGGCACAGGAGCTTGCAAACAGAGCTGTAAACAGGGGAGTTTGAGTGGGAGTTCTGTTGGAGGAGAAGGTATTTGTGTGTGTTTGGTTTTGTATTGGTGGTATCTGTATGTGTAGAGGCTTGGAGGGGCTTTGTGCTGGGAGAGAAGCTGAGCCCTGATTAGGGGGCGGGGCTTCACTGACGAGGGGTCCTATAAAGGGAGCAGCCAGTCAGGCAGCGACACAGACAGCTGCAGCGGTACAGGAGCTAGCAAACAGAGCTGTAAACAAGGGAGTTTGAGTGGGAGTTCTGTTGGAGGAGAAGGTATTTGTGTGTGTGTTTGGTTTTGTATTGGTCGTATCTGTATGTGTAGAGGCTTGGACGGGCTTTGTGCTGGGAGCGAAGCTGGGCCTTGATTAGGGGGCGGGGCTTCACTGACTAGGGGTCCTATAAAGGTAGCAGCCAGTCAGGCAGCGGCACAGGAGCTAGCAAACAGAGCTGTAAACAGGGGAGTTTGAGTGGGAGTTCTGTTGGAGGAGAAGTATTTGTGTGTCTTTGGTTTTGTGTTGGTGGTATCTGTATGTGTAGGGGCTTTGTGCTGGGAGAGAAGCCTAGCCCTGATTAGGGGGCGGGGCTTCACTGACGAGGGGTCCTATAAAGGGAGCAGCCAGTCACGCAGCGACACAGACAGATGCAGTGGTACAGGAGCTAGCAAACAGAGCTGTAAACAGGTGAGTTTGAGTGGGAGTTCTGTTGGAGGAGAAGTATTTGTGTGTCTTTGGTTTTGTATTGGTAGTATCTGTATGTGTATGGGCTTTGTGCTGGGAGAAAAGCTGAGCCCTGATTAGGGGGCGGGGCTTCACTGACTAGGGGTCCTATAAAGGGAGCAGCCAGCCAGGCAGGGGCACAGACAGCTGCAGCGGAACAGGAGCTAGCAAACAGAGCTGTAAACAGGGGACTTTGAGAGGGAGTTCTGTTGGAGGAGAAGGTATTTGTGTGTGTTTGGTTTTGTATTGGTAGTATCTGTATGAGTAGAGGCTTTGTGCTGGGAGAGAATCTGAGCCCTGATTAGGGGGCGGGGCTTCACTGACTAGGGGTCCTATAAAGGGAGCAGCCAGTCAGGCAGCGACACAGACAGCTGCAGCGGAACAGGAGCTAGCGAACAGAGCTGTAAACAGGGGACTTTGAGAGGGAGTTCTGTTGGAGGAGAAGGTATTTGTGTGTGTTTGGTTTTGTATTGGTAGTATCTGTATGAGTAGAGGCTTTGTGCTGGGAGAGAATCTGAGCCCTGATTAGGGGGCGGGGCTTCACTGACTAGGGGTCCTATAAAGGTAGCAGCCAGTCAGGCAGCGGCACAGACAGCTGCAGTGGCACAGGAGCTAGCAAACAGAGCTGTAAACAAGGGAGTTTGAGTGGGAGTTCTGTTGGAGGAGAAGGTATTTGTGTGTGTGTTTGGTTTTGTATTGGTAGTATCTGTATGTGTAGAGGCTTGGACGGGCTTTGTGCTGGGAGCGAAGCTGGGCCTTGATTAGGGGGCGGGGCTTCACTGACTAGGGGTCCCATAAAGGTACCAGCCAGTCAGGCAGCGGCACAGGAGCTAGCAAACAGAGCTGTAAGCAGGGGAGTTTGAGTGGGAGTTCTGTTGGAAGAGAAGGTATTTGTGTGTGTTTGGTTTTGTATTGGTAGTATCTGTATGTGTAGGGCTTTGTGCTGGGAGAGAAGATGAGCCCTGATTAGGGGGCGGGGCTTCCCTGACTCGGGGTCCTATAAAGGTAGCAGCCAGTCAGGCAGCGGCACAGGAGCTAGCAAACAGAGCTGTAAACAGGGGAGTTTGTGTGGGAGTTCTGTTGGAGGAGAAGGTATTTGTGTGTGTTTGGTTTTGTATTGGTGGTACCTGTATGTGTAGGGGCTTTGTGCTGGGAGAGAAGTTGAGCCGTGATTAGGGGGCGGGGCTTCACTGACTAGGGGTCCTATAAAGGTAGCAGCCAATCAGGGAGCGGCACAGACAGCTGCAGCGGCACAGGAGCTAGCAAACAGAGCTGTAAACAGGGGATTTTGACTCGGAGTTCTGTTGGAGTAGAAGGTATTTGTGTGTGTTTGGTTTTGTATTGGTAGTATCTGTGTGTGTAGGGGCTTTGTGCTGGGACAGAAGCTGAGCCCTGATTAGGGGCGGGGCTTCGCTGCTTACAGGTCCTATAAAGGTAGCAGCCAGTCAGGCAGCGGCACAGGAGCTAGCAAACAGAGCTGTAAACAGGGGTTTGAGTGGGAGTTCTGTTGGTGGAGAAGGTATTTGTGTGTGTGTTTGGTTTTGTATTGGTGGTATCTGTATGTGCAGGGGCTTTGTGCTGGGAGGGAAGCTGAGCCCTGATTAGTGGGCGGGGCTTCCCTGACTCGGGGTCCTATAAAGGTTGCAGGCAGTCAGGCAGCGGCACAGGAGCTAGCAAACAGAGCTGTAAACAGGGGAGTTTGAGTGGGAGTTCTGTTGGTGGAGAAGGTATTTGTGTGTGTGTTTGGTTTTGTATTGGTAGTATCTGTATGTGTAGGGGCTTTGTGCTGGGAGAGAAGATGAGCCCTGATTAGGGGGCGGGGCTTCCCTGACTAGGGGTCCTATAAAGGTATCAGCCAGTCAGGCAGCGGCACAGGAGCTAGCAAACAGAGCTGTAAACAGGGGAGTTTGAGTGGGAGTTCTGTTGGAGGAGAAGGTATTTGTGTGTGTTTGGTTTTGTATTGGTAGTATCTGTATGTGTAGGGGCTTTGTGCTGGGAGAGAAGCTGAGCTGTGATTAGGGGGCGGGGCTTCACTGACTACGGGTCCTATAAAGGTATCAGCCAGTCAGGCAGCGGCACAGACAGCTGCAGCGGCACAGGAGCTAGCAAACAGAGCTGTAAACAGGGGAGTTTGAGTGGGAGTTCTGTTGGAGGAGAAGGTATGTGTGTGTGTGTTTGGTTTTGTATGGGTAGTATCTGTATGTGTAGGGCCTTTGTGCTGGGAGACAAGCTGAGCCCAGATTAGGGGGCGGGGCTTCACTGACTAGGGGTCCTATAAAGGTAGCAGCCAATCAGGCAGCGGCACAGATGCTGCAGTGGCACAGGATCTAGCCAACAGAGCTGTAAACAGGGGAGTATGAGTGGGGGTTCTCTTGGAGGAGAAGGTACTTGTGTGTGTTTCGTTTTGTATTGGTGGTATGTGTATGTGCAGGGGCTTTGTGCTGGGAGAGAAGCTGAGCCCTGATTAGGGGTCGGGGCTTCCCTGACTAGGGGTCCTATAAAGGTAGCAGCCAGTCAGGCAGCGGCACAGGAGCTAGCAAACAGAGCTGTAAACAGGGGAGTTTGAGTGGGAGTTCTGTTGGAGGAGAAGGTATTTGTGGGTGTTTGGTTTTGTATTGGTAGTATCTGTATGTGCAGGGGCTTTGTGCTGGGAGAGAAGCTGAGCCCTGATTAGTGGGCGGGGCTTCCCTGACTAGGGGTCCTATAAAGGTAGCAGCCAGTCAGGCAGCGGCACAGGAGCTAGCAAACAGAGCTGTAAACAGGGGAGTTTGAGTGGGAGTTCTGTTGGAGGAGAAGGTATTTGTGTGTGTGTTTGGTTTTGTATTGATAGTATCTGTATGTGTAGGGGCTTTGTGCTGGGAGAGAAGCTGATCCCTGATTAGGGGCCGGGGCTTCACTGACTAGGGGTCCTATAAAGGTATCAACCAGTCAGGCAGCGGCACAGACAGCTGCAGCGGCACAGGAGCTAGCAAACAGAGCTGTAAACAGGGGAGTTTGAGTGGGAGTTCTGTTGGAGGAGAAGGTACTTGTGTGTGTTTGGTTTTGTATTGGTGGTATCTGTATGTGCAGGGGCTTTGTGCTGGGAGAGAAGCTGAGCCCTGATTAGGGGGCGGGGCTTCACTGACTAGGGGTCCTATAAAGGTAGCAGCCAGTCAGGCAGCGGCACAGGAGCTAGCAAACAGAGCTGTAAACAGGGGAGTTTGAGTGGGAGTTCTGTTGGAGGAAAAGGTATTTGTGTGTGTGTTTGGTTTTGTATTGATAGTATCTGTATGTGTAGGGGCTTTGTGCTGGGAGAGAAGCTGATCCCTGATTAGGGGCCGGGGCTTCACTGACTAGGGGTCCTATAAAGGTATCAACCAGTCAGGCAGCGGCACAGACAGCTGCAGCGGCACAGGAGCTTGCAAACAGAGCTGTAAACAGGCGAGTTTGAGTGGGAGTTCTGTTGGAGGAGAAGGTATTTGTGTGTGTTTGGTTTTGTATTGGTGGTATCTGTATGTGTAGGGGCTTTGTGCTGGGAGAGAAGCTGAGCCCTGATTAGGGGGCGGGGCTTCACTGACTAGGGGTCCTATAAAGGCAGCAGCCAGTCAGGCAGCGGCACAGACAGCTGCAGTGGCACAGCAGCTAGCAAAGAGAGCTGTAAACAGGGGAGTTTGAGTGGGAGTTCTGTTGGAGGAGAAGGTATTTGTGTGTGTCTGGTTTTGTATTGGTGGTATCTGTATGTGTAGAGGCTTGGAGGGGCTTTGTGCTGGGAGAGAAGCTGAGCCCTGATTAGGGGGCGGGGCTTCACTGACGAGGGGTCCTATAAAGGGAGCAGCCAGTCAGGCAGCGACACAGACAGCTGCAGCGGTACAGGAGCTAGCAAACAGAGCTGTAAACAAGGGAGTTTGAGTGGGAGTTCTGTTGGAGGAGAAGGTATTTGTGTGTGTGTTTGGTTTTGTATTGGTCGTATCTGTATGTGTAGAGGCTTGGACGGGCTTTGTGCTGGGAGCGAAGCTGGGCCTTGATTAGGGGGCGGGGCTTCACTGACTAGGGGTCCTATAAAGGTAGCAGCCAGTCAGGCAGCGGCACAGGAGCTAGCAAACAGAGCTGTAAACAGGGGAGTTTGAGTGGGAGTTCTGTTGGAGGAGAAGTATTTGTGTGTCTTTGGTTTTGTGTTGGTGGTATCTGTATGTGTAGGGGCTTTGTGCTGGGAGAGAAGCCTAGCCCTGATTAGGGGGCGGGGCTTCACTGACGAGGGGTCCTATAAAGGGAGCAGCCAGTCACGCAGCGACACAGACAGATGCAGTGGTACAGGAGCTAGCAAACAGAGCTGTAAACAGGTGAGTTTGAGTGGGAGTTCTGTTGGAGGAGAAGTATTTGTGTGTCTTTGGTTTTGTATTGGTAGTATCTGTATGTGTATGGGCTTTGTGCTGGGAGAAAAGCTGAGCCCTGATTAGGGGGCGGGGCTTCACTGACTAGGGGTCCTATAAAGGGAGCAGCCAGCCAGGCAGGGGCACAGACAGCTGCAGCGGAACAGGAGCTAGCAAACAGAGCTGTAAACAGGGGACTTTGAGAGGGAGTTCTGTTGGAGGAGAAGGTATTTGTGTGTGTTTGGTTTTGTATTGGTAGTATCTGTATGAGTAGAGGCTTTGTGCTGGGAGAGAATCTGAGCCCTGATTAGGGGGCGGGGCTTCACTGACTAGGGGTCCTATAAAGGGAGCAGCCAGTCAGGCAGCGACACAGACAGCTGCAGCGGAACAGGAGCTAGCGAACAGAGCTGTAAACAGGGGACTTTGAGAGGGAGTTCTGTTGGAGGAGAAGGTATTTGTGTGTGTTTGGTTTTGTATTGGTAGTATCTGTATGAGTAGAGGCTTTGTGCTGGGAGAGAATCTGAGCCCTGATTAGGGGGCGGGGCTTCACTGACTAGGGGTCCTATAAAGGTAGCAGCCAGTCAGGCAGCGGCACAGACAGCTGCAGTGGCACAGGAGCTAGCAAACAGAGCTGTAAACAAGGGAGTTTGAGTGGGAGTTCTGTTGGAGGAGAAGGTATTTGTGTGTGTGTTTGGTTTTGTATTGGTAGTATCTGTATGTGTAGAGGCTTGGACGGGCTTTGTGCTGGGAGCGAAGCTGGGCCTTGATTAGGGGGCGGGGCTTCACTGACTAGGGGTCCCATAAAGGTACCAGCCAGTCAGGCAGCGGCACAGGAGCTAGCAAACAGAGCTGTAAACAGGGGTTTGAGTGGGAGTTCTGTTGGTGGAGAAGGTATTTGTGTGTGTGTTTGGTTTTGTATTGGTGGTATCTGTATGTGCAGGGGCTTTGTGCTGGGAGGGAAGCTGAGCCCTGATTAGTGGGCGGGGCTTCCCTGACTCGGGGTCCTATAAAGGTTGCAGGCAGTCAGGCAGCGGCACAGGAGCTAGCAAACAGAGCTGTAAACAGGGGAGTTTGAGTGGGAGTTCTGTTGGTGGAGAAGGTATTTGTGTGTGTGTTTGGTTTTGTATTGGTAGTATCTGTATGTGTAGGGGCTTTGTGCTGGGAGAGAAGATGAGCCCTGATTAGGGGGCGGGGCTTCCCTGACTAGGGGTCCTATAAAGGTAGCAGCCAGTCAGGCAGCGGCAGAGGAGCTAGCAAACAGAGCTGTAAACAGGGGAGTTTGAGTGGGAGTTCTGTTGGAGGAAAAGGTATTTGTGTGTGTGTTTGGTTTTGTATTGGTAGTATCTGTATGTGTAGGGGCTTTGTGCTGGGAGAGAAGATGAGCCCTGATTAGGGGTCGGGGCTTCCCTGATTAGGGGTCCTATAAAGGTAGCAGCCAGTCAGGCAGCGGCACAGGAGCTAGCAAACAGAGCTGTAAACAGGGGAGTTTGAGTGGGAGTTCTGTTGGAGGAGAAGGTATTTGTGGGTGTTTGGTTTTGTATTGGTAGTATCTGTATGTGCAGGGGCTTTGTGCTGGGAGAGAAGCTGAGCCCTGATTAGTGGGCGGGGCTTCCCTGACTAGGGGTCCTATAAAGGTAGCAGCCAGTCAGGCAGCGGCACAGGAGCTAGCAAACAGAGCTGTAAACAGGGGAGTTTGAGTGGGAGTTCTGTTGGAGGAGAAGGTATTTGTGTGTGTGTTTGGTTTTGTATTGATAGTATCTGTATGTGTAGGGGCTTTGTGCTGGGAGAGAAGCTGATCCCTGATTAGGGGCCGGGGCTTCACTGACTAGGGGTCCTATAAAGGTATCAACCAGTCAGGCAGCGGCACAGACAGCTGCAGCGGCACAGGAGCTAGCAAACAGAGCTGTAAACAGGGGAGTTTGAGTGGGAGTTCTGTTGGAGGAGAAGGTACTTGTGTGTGTTTGGTTTTGTATTGGTGGTATCTGTATGTGCAGGGGCTTTGTGCTGGGAGAGAAGCTGAGCCCTGATTAGGGGGCGGGGCTTCACTGACTAGGGGTCCTATAAAGGTAGCAGCCAGTCAGGCAGCGGCACAGGAGTTAGCAAACAGAGCTGTAAACAGGGGAGTTTGAGTGGGAGTTCTGTTGGAGGAAAAGGTATTTGTGTGTGTGTTTGGTTTTGTATTGGTGGTATCTGCATGTGTAGAGGCTTGGAGGGCCTTTGTGCTGGGAAAGAAGCTGAGCCCTGATTAGTGGGCGGGGCTTCCCTGACTAGGGGTCCTATAAAGGTTGCAGCCAGTCAGGCAGCGGCACAGGAGCTGTCAAACAAAGCTGTAAATAGGGGAGTTTGAGTGGGAGTTCTGTTGGAGTAGAAGGTATTTGTGTGTGTTTGGTTTTTTATTGGTAGTATCTGTATGTGTAGGGGCTTTGTGCTGGGAGAGAAGCTGAGCCGTGATTAGGGGGCGGGGCTTCACTGACTAAGGGTCCTATAAAGGTATCAGCCAGTCAAGCAGCGGCAAAGACAGCTGCAGCGGCACAGGAGCTAGCAAACAGAGCTGTAAACGGGAGTTTGAGTGGGAGTTCTGTTGGAGGAGAAGGTATTTGTGTGTGTTTGGTTTTGTATTGGTGGTATCTGTATGTGTAGGGGCTTTGTCCTGGGAGAGAAGCTGAGCCCTGATTAGGGGGCGGGGCTTCCCTGGCTAGGGGTCCTATAAAGGTAGCAGCCAGTCAGGCAGCGGCACAGGAGCTAGCAAACAGAGCTGTAAACAGGGGAGTTTGTGTGGGAGTTCTATTGGAGGAGAAGGTACTTGTGTGTGTTTGGTTTTGTATTGGTGGTATCTGTATGTGCAGGGGCTTTGTGCTGGGAGAGAAGCTGAGCCCTGATTAGGGGGCGGGGCTTCACTGACTAGGGGTCCTATAAAGGTAGCAGCCAATCAGGGAGCGGCAAAGACAGCTGCAGCGGCACAGGAGCTACCAAACAGAGCTGTAAACAGGGGAGTTTGAGCTGAGGAAGCCCCCCCGCTCTGGGCCCGGGCTAACCTGAACACCTCTCCCTCCTGAAAGCTGTTGTGTTATACCTCTTGATTGCGTTGTTTTGTTACTAAGTTTTTCTTTCTCCTTTTGTATTCTCTGTAATTGTTACAAATAAATTTCCTTTCTGTTTTAAAAAAAAACAAAAACAAAAAAAAAAAACAGCGGAGTTTGACTGGGAGTTCTGTTGGAGGAGAAGGTATTTGTGTGTGTTTGGTTTTGTATTGGTAGTATCTGTGCGTGTAGGGGCTTTGTGCTGGGACAGAAGCTGAGCCCTGATTAGGGGGCGGGGCTTCACTGCCTACCGGTCCTATAAAGGTAGCAGCCAGTCAGGCAGCGGCACTGGAGCTAGCAAACAGATCTGTATACAGGGGAGTTGGAGTGGGAGTTCTGTTGGAGGAGAAGGTATTTGTGTGTGTTTGGTTTTGTATTGGTGGTATCTGTATGTGTAGAGGCTTGGAGGGGCTTTGTGCTGGGAGAGAAGCTGAGCCCTGATTAGGGGGCGGGGCTTCACTGACTAGGGGTCCTATAAAGGTATCAGCCAGTCAGGCAGCGGCAAAGACAGCTGCAGCGGCACAGGAGCTAGCAAACAGAGCTGTAAACAGGGGAGTTTGAGTGGGAGTTCTGTTGGAGGAGAAGGTATTTGTGTGTGTGTGTGTTTGGTTTTGTATTGGTGGTATCTGTAGGTGTAGGGGCTTTGTCCTGGGAGAGAAGCTGAGCCCTGATTAGGGGGCGGGGCTTCCCTGGCTAGGGGTCCTATAAAGGTAGCAGCCAGTCAGGCAGCGGCACAGGAGCTAGCAAACAGAGCTGTAAACAGGGGAGTTTGTGTGGGAGTTCTGTTGGAGGAGAAGGTACTTGTGTGTGTTTGGTTTTGTATTGGTGGTATCTGTATGTGCAGGGGCTTTGTGCTGGGAGAGAAGCTGAGCCCTGATTAGGGGGCGGGGCTTCACTGCCTACGGGTCCTATAAAGGTAGCAGCCAATCAGGGAGCGGCACAGACAGCTGCAGCGGCACAGGAGCTAGCAAACAGAGCTGTAAACAGGGGAGTTTGACTGGGAGTTCTGTTGGAGTAGAAGGTATTTGTGTGTGTTTGGTTTTGTATTGGTAGTATCTGTGTGTGTAGGGGCTTTGTGCTGGGAGAGAAGCTGAGCCCTGATTAGTGGGCGGGGCTTCCCTGACTAGGGGTCCTATAAAGGTAGCAGCCAGTCAGGCAGCGGCACAGGAGCTAGCAAACAGAGCTGTAAACAGGGGAGTTTGAGTGGGAGTTCTGTTGGAGGAGAAGGTATTTGTGTGTGTGTTTGGTTTTGTATGGGTAGTATCTGTATGTGTAGGGCCTTTGTGCTGGGAGAGAAGATGAGCCCTGATTAGGGGGCGGGGCTTCCCTGACTAGAGGTCCTATAAACGTAGCAGCCAGTCAGGCAGCGGCACAGGAGCTAGCAAACAGAGCTGTAAACAGGGGAGTTTGAGTGGGAGTTCTGTTGGTGGAGAAGGTATTTGTGTGTGTGTTTGGTTTTGTATGGGTAGTATCTGTATGTGTAGGGGCTTTGTGCTGGGAGAGAAGATGAGCCCTGATTAGGGGGCGGGGCTTCCCTGACTACGGGTCCTATAAAGGTAGCAGCCAGTCAGGCAGCGGCACAGGAGCTAGCAAACAGAGCTGTAAACAGGGAAGTTTGAGTGGGAGCTCTGTTGGAGGAGAAGGTATTTGTGTTTGTTTGGTTTTGTATTGGTAGTATCTGTATGTGTAGGGGCTTTGTGCTGGGAGACAAGCTGAGCCGTGATTAGGGGGCGGGGCTTCACTGACTAGGGGTCCTATAAAGGTATCAGCCAGTCAGGCAGCGGCAAAGACAGCTGCAGCGGCACAGGAGCTAGCAAACAGAGCTGTAAACAGGGGAGTTTGAGTGGGAGTTCTGTTGGAGTAGAAGGTATTTGTGTGTGTGTTTGGTTTTGTATTGGTAGTATGTGTGTGTGTAGGGGCTTTGTGCTCGGACAGAAGCTGAACCCTGATTAGGGGGCGGGGCTTCACTGACTAGCGGTCCTATAAAGGTAGCAGCCAGTCAGGCAGCGGCACAGACAGCTGCAGTGGCACAGGAGCTAGCAAACAGAGCTGTAAACAGGGGAGTTTGAGTGGCAGGAGAAGGTACTTGTGTTTGTTTGGTTTTGTATTGGTGGTATCTGTATGTGCAGGGGCTTTGTGCTCGGACAGAAGCTGAACCCTGATTAGGGGGCGGGGCTTCACTGCCTACGGGTCCTATAAAGGTAGCAGCCAGTCAGGCAGCGGCACAGGAGCTAGCAAACAGAGCTGTAAACAGGGGAGTTTGACTGGGAGTTCTGTTGGAGTAGAAGGTATTTGTGTGTGTTTGGTTTTGTATTGGTAGTATCTGTGTGTGTAGGGGCTTTGTGCTGGGACAGAAGCTGAGCCCTGATTAGGGGGCGGGGCTTCACTGCCTACGGGTCCTATAAAGGTAGCAGCCAGTCAGGCAGCGGCACAGGAGCTAGCAAACAGAGCTGTAAACAGGGGAGTTTGAGTGGGAGTTCTGTTGGAGGAGAAGTTATTTGTGTGTGTTTGGTTTTGTATTGGTAGTATCTGTGTGTGTAGGGGCTTTGTGCTGGGACAGAAGCTGAACCCTGATTAGGGGGCGGGGCTTCCCTGACTAGGGGTCCTATAAACGTAGCAGCCAATCAGGCAGCGGCACAGACAGCTGCAGCGGCACAGGAGCTAGCAAACAGAGCTGGAAACAGGGGAGTTTGAGTGGGAGTTCTGTTGGAGGAAAAGGTATTTGTGTGTGTTTGGTTTTGTATTGGTGGTATCTGTATGTGTAGAGGCTTGGAGGGGCTTTGTGCTGGGGAAGAAGCTGAGCCCTGATTAGGGGGCGGGGCTTGCCTGATTAGGGGTCCTATAAAGGTAGCAGCCAGTCAGGCAGCGGCACAGGAGCTAGCAAACAGAGCTGTAAACAGGGGAGTTTGAGTGGGAGTTCTGGTGGAGGAGAAGGTATTCGTGTGTGTTTGGTTTTGTATTGGTAGTATCTGTATGTGAAGGGGCTTTGTGCTGGGAGAAAAGCTGAGCCGTGATTAGGGGGCGGGGCTTCATTTACTAGGGGTCCTATAAAGGTATCAGCCAGTCAGGCAGCGGCACAGGAGCTATCAAACAAAGCTGTAAATAGGGGAGTTTGAGTGGGAGTTCTGTTGGAGTAGAAGGTATTTGTGTGTGTTTGGTTTTGTATTGGTAGTATCTGTGTGTGTAGGGGCTTTGTGCTGGGACAGAAGCTGAGCCCTGATTAGGGGGCGGGGCTTCACTGACTAGGGGTCCTATAAAGGTAGCAGCCAGTCAGGCAGCCGCACAGACAGCTGCAGCGGCACAGGAGCTAGCAAACAGAGCTGTAAACACGGGAGTTGGAGTGGGAGTTCTGTTGGAGTAGACGGTATTTGTGTGTATGGTTTTGTATTGGTAGTATCTGTATGTGTAGGGGCTTTGTGCTGGGAGAGAAGATGAGCCCTGATTAGGGGGCGGGGCTTCCCTGACTAGGGGTCCTATAAAGGTGGCAGCCAGTCAGGCAGCGGCACAGGAGCTAACAAACAGAGCTGTAAACAGGGGAGTTTGAGTGGGAGTTCTGTTGGAGGAAAAGGTATTTGTGTGTGTGTTTGGTTTTGTATTGGTGGTATCTGTATGTGTAGAGGCTTGGAGGGGCTTTGTTCTGGGAGAGAAGCTGAGCCCTGATTAGGGGGCGGGGCTTCCCTGACTAGGGGTCCTATAAAGGTAGCAGCCAGTCAGGCAGCGGCACAGGAGCTAGCAAACAGAGCTGTAAACAGGGGTTTGAGTGGGAGTTCTGTTGGAGGAGAAGGTATTTGTGGGTGTTTGGTTTTGTATTGGTAGTATCTGTATGTGCAGGGGCTTTGTGCTGGGAGAGAAGTTGAGCCGTGATTAGGGGGCGGGGCTTCACTGACTAGGGGTCCTATAAAGGTATCAGCCAGTCAGGCAGCGGCACAGACAGCTGCAGCGGCACAGGAGCTAGCAAACAGAGCTGTAAACAGGGGAGTTTGAGTGGGAGTTCTGTTGGAGGAGAAGGTATTTGTGTGTGTTTGGTTTTGTATTGGTGGTATCTGTAGGTGTAGGGGCTTTGTCCTGGGAGAGAAGCTGAGCCCTGATTAGGGGGCGGGGCTTCCCTGGCTAGGGGTCCTATAAAGGTAGCAGCCAGTCAGGCAGCGGCACAGGAGCTAGCAAACAGAGCTGTAAACAGGGGAGTTTGTGTGGGAGTTCTGTTGGAGGAGAAGGTACTTGTGTGTGTTTGGTTTTGTATTGGTGGTATCTGTATGTGCAGGGGCTTTGTGCTGGGAGAGAAGCTGAGCCCTGATTAGGGGGCGGGGCTTCACTGCCTACGGGTCCTATAAAGGTAGCAGCCAATCAGGGAGCGGCACAGACAGCTGCAGCGGCACAGGAGCTAGCAAACAGAGCTGTAAACAGGGGAGTTTGACTGGGAGTTCTGTTGGAGTAGAAGGTATTTGTGTGTGTGTTTGGTTTTGTATTGGTGGTATCTGTAGGTGTAGGGGCTTTGTCCTGGGAGAGAAGATGAGCCCTGATTAGGGGGCGGGGCTTCCCTGACTAGAGGTCCTATAAAGGTAGCAGCCAGTCAGGCAGCGGCACAGGAGCTAGCAAACAGAGCTGTAAACAGGGGAGTTTGAGTGGGAGTTCTGTTGGTGGAGAAGGTATTTGTGTGTGTGTTTGGTTTTGTATGGGTAGTATCTGTATGTGTAGGGGCTTTGTGCTGGGAGAGAAGATGAGCCCTGATTAGGGGGCGGGGCTTCCCTGACTACGGGTCCTATAAAGGTAGCAGCCAGTCAGGCAGCGGCACAGGAGCTAGCAAACAGAGCTGTAAACAGGGAAGTTTGAGTGGGAGCTCTGTTGGAGGAGAAGGTATTTGTGTTTGTTTGGTTTTGTATTGGTAGTATCTGTATGTGTAGGGGCTTTGTGCTGGGAGACAAGCTGAGCCGTGATTAGGGGGCGGGGCTTCACTGACTAGGGGTCCTATAAAGGTATCAGCCAGTCAGGCAGCGGCAAAGACAGCTGCAGCGGCACAGGAGCTAGCAAACAGAGCTGTAAACAAGGGAGTTTGAGTGGGAGTTCTGTTGGAGGAAAAGGTATTTGTGTGTGTGTTTGGTTTTGTATTGGTAGTATCTGTGTGTGTAGGGGCTTTGTGCTCGGACAGAAGCTGAACCCTGATTAGGGGGCGGGGCTTCACTGCCTTCGGGTCCTATAAAGGTAGCAGTCAGTCAGGCGGCGGCACAGGAGCTTGCAAACAGAGCTGTAAACAGGGGAGTTTGAGTCGGAGTTCTGTTGGAGGAAAAGGTATTTGTGTGTGTGTTTGGTTTTGTATTGGTGGTATCTGTATGTGTAGAGGCTTGGAGGGGCTTTGTGCTGGGGAAGAAGCTGAGCCCTGATTAGGGGGCGGGGCTTGCCTGATTAGGGGTCCTATAAAGGTAGCAGCCAGTCAGGCAGCGGCACAGGAGCTAGCAAACAGAGCTGTAAACAGGGGAGTTTGAGTGGGAGTTCTGGTGGAGGAGAAGGTATTCGTGTGTGTTTGGTTTTGTATTGGTAGTATCTGTATGTGAAGGGGCTTTGTGCTGGGAGAAAAGCTGAGCCGTGATTAGGGGGCGGGGCTTCATTTACTAGGGGTCCTATAAAGGTATCAGCCAGTCAGGCAGCGGCACAGGAGCTAGCAAACAGAGCTGTAAACAGGGGAGTTTGAGTGGGAGTTCTGTTGGAGGAGAAGGTATTTGTGTGTGTTTGGTTTTGTATTGGTGGTATCTGTATGTGTAGAGGCTTGGAGGGGCTTTGTTCTGGGAGAGAAGCTGAGCCCTGATTAGTGGGCGGGGCTTCCCTGACTACGGTCCTATAAATGTTGCAGCAAGTCAGGCAGCGGCACAGGAGCTATCAAACAAAGCTGTAAATAGGGGAGTTTGAGTGGGAGTTCTGTTGGAGTAGAAGGTATTTGTGTGTGTTTGGTTTTGTATTGGTAGTATCTGTGTGTGTAGGGGCTTTGTGCTGGGACAGAAGCTGAGCCCTGATTAGGGGGCGGGGCTTCACTGACTAGGGGTCCTATAAAGGTAGCAGCCAGTCAGGCAGCCGCACAGACAGCTGCAGCGGCACAGGAGCTAGCAAACAGAGCTGTAAACACGGGAGTTGGAGTGGGAGTTCTGTTGGAGTAGACGGTATTTGTGTGTATGGTTTTGTATTGGTAGTATCTGTATGTGTAGGGGCTTTGTGCTGGGAGAGAAGATGAGCCCTGATTAGGGGGCGGGGCTTCCCTGACTAGGGGTCCTATAAAGGTGGCAGCCAGTCAGGCAGCGGCACAGGAGCTAACAAACAGAGCTGTAAACAGGGGAGTTTGAGTGGGAGTTCTGTTGGAGGAAAAGGTATTTGTGTGTGTGTTTGGTTTTGTATTGGTGGTATCTGTATGTGTAGAGGCTTGGAGGGGCTTTGTTCTGGGAGAGAAGCTGAGCCCTGATTAGGGGGCGGGGCTTCCCTGACTAGGGGTCCTATAAAGGTAGCAGCCAGTCAGGCAGCGGCACAGGAGCTAGCAAACAGAGCTGTAAACAGGGGTTTGAGTGGGAGTTCTGTTGGAGGAGAAGGTATTTGTGGGTGTTTGGTTTTGTATTGGTAGTATCTGTATGTGCAGGGGCTTTGTGCTGGGAGAGAAGTTGAGCCGTGATTAGGGGGCGGGGCTTCACTGACTAGGGGTCCTATCAAGGTATCAGCCAGTCAGGCAGCGGCACAGACAGCTGCAGCGGCACAGGAGCTAGCAAACAGAGCTGTAAACAGGGGAGTTTGAGTGGGAGTTCTGTTGGAGGAGAAGGTATTTGTGTGTGTTTGGTTTTGTATTGGTGGTATCTGTAGGTGTAGGGGCTTTGTCCTGGGAGAGAAGCTGAGCCCTGATTAGGGGGCGGGGCTTCCCTGGCTAGGGGTCCTATAAAGGTAGCAGCCAGTCAGGCAGCGGCACAGGAGCTAGCAAACAGAGCTGTAAACAGGGGAGTTTGTGTGGGAGTTCTGTTGGAGGAGAAGGTACTTGTGTGTGTTTGGTTTTGTATTGGTGGTATCTGTATGTGCAGGGGCTTTGTGCTGGGAGAGAAGCTGAGCCCTGATTAGGGGGCGGGGCTTCACTGCCTACGGGTCCTATAAAGGTAGCAGCCAATCAGGGAGCGGCACAGACAGCTGCAGCGGCACAGGAGCTAGCAAACAGAGCTGTAAACAGGGGAGTTTGACTGGGAGTTCTGTTGGAGTAGAAGGTATTTGTGTGTGTTTGGTTTTGTATTGGTGGTATCTGTAGGTGTAGGGGCTTTGTCCTGGGAGAGAAGCTGAGCCCTGATTAGGGGGCGGGGCTTCCCTGGCTAGGGGTCCTATAAAGGTAGCAGCCAGTCAGGCAGCGGCACAGGAGCTAGCAAACAGAGCTGTAAACAGGGGAGTTTGAGTGGGAGTTCTGTTGGAGGAGAAGGTATTTGTG
This sequence comes from Lepidochelys kempii, assembly GCF_965140285.1. Classification (NCBI taxonomy): domain Eukaryota; kingdom Metazoa; phylum Chordata; order Testudines; family Cheloniidae; genus Lepidochelys; species Lepidochelys kempii. Next base: position 364,680 of record NC_136397.1, read on the forward strand.
TGTGTTTGGTTTTGTATTGGTGGTATCTGTAGGTGTAGGGGCTTTGTCCTGGGAGAGAAGCTGAGCCCTGATTAGGGGCGGGGCTTCCCTGGCTAGGGGTCCTATAAAGGTAGCAGCCAGTCAGGCAGCGGCACAGGAGCTAGCAAACAGAGCTGTAAACAGGGGAGTTTGACTGGGAGTTCTGTTGGAGTAGAAGGTATTTGTGTGTGTTTGGTTTTGTATTGGTAGTATCTGTGTGTGTAGGGGCTTTGTGCTGGGAGAGAAGCTGAGCCCTGATTAGTGGGCGGGGCTTCCCTGACTAGGGGTCCTATAAAGGTAGCAGCCAGTCAGGCAGCGGCACAGGAGCTAGCAAACAGAGCTGTAAACAGGGGAGTTTGAGTGGGAGTTCTGTTGGTGGAGAATGTATTTGTGTGTGTTTGGTTTTGTATTGGTAGTATCTGTGTTTGTAGGGGCTTTGTGCTGGGACAGAAGCTGAGCCCTGATTAGGGGGCGGGGCTTCACTGACTACGGGTCCTATAAAGGTATCAGCCAGTCAGGCAGCGGCACAGACAGCTGCAGCGGCACAGGAGCTAGCAAACAGAGCTGTAAACAGGGGAGTTTGAGTGGGAGTTCTGTTGGAGGAGAAGGTATTTGTGTGTGTGTTTGGTTTTGTATGGGTAGTATCTGTATGTGTAGGGCCTTTGTGCTGGGAGAGAAGATGAGCCCTGATTAGGGGGCGGGGCTTCCCTGACTAGAGGTCCTATAAAGGTAGCAGCCAGTCAGGCAGCGGCACAGGAGCTAGCAAACAGAGCTGTAAACAGGGGTTTGAGTGGGAGTTCTGTTGGAGGAAAAGGTATTTGTGTGTGTGTTTGGTTTTGTATGGGTAGTATCTGTATGTGTAGGGGCTTTGTGCTGGGAGAGAAGATGAGCCCTGATTAGGGGGCGGGGCTTCCCTGACTACGGGTCCTATAAAGGTAGCAGCCAGTCAGGCAGCGGCACAGGAGCTAGCAAACAGAGCTGTAAACAGGGAAGTTTGAGTGGGAGCTCTGTTGGAGGAGAAGGTATTTGTGTTTGTTTGGTTTTGTATTGGTAGTATCTGTATGTGTAGGGGCTTTGTGCTGGGAGACAAGCTGAGCCGTGATTAGGGGGCGGGGCTTCACTGACTAGGGGTCCTATAAAGGTATCAGCCAGTCAGGCAGCGGCAAAGACAGCTGCAGCGGCACAGGAGCTAGCAAACAGAGCTGTAAACAGGGGAGTTTGAGTGGGAGTTCTGTTGGAGGAGAAGGTATTTGTGTGTGTTTGGTTTTGTATTGGTGGTATCTGTATGTGTAGGGGCTTTGTCCTGGGAGAGAAGCTGAGCCCTGATTAGGGGGCGGGGCTTCCCTGGCTAGGGGTCCTATAAAGGTAGCAGCCAGTCAGGCAGCGGCACAGGAGCTAGCAAACAGAGCTGTAAACAAGGGAGTTTGAGTGGGAGTTCTGTTGGAGGAAAAGGTATTTGTGTGTGTGTTTGGTTTTGTATTGGTGGATTCTGTATGTGCAGGGGCTTTGTGCTGGGAGAGAAGCTGAGCCCTGATTAGTGGGCGGGGCTTCCCTGACTAGGGGTCCTATAAAGGTTGCAGCCAGTCAGGCAGCGGCACAGGAGCTAGCAAACAGAGCTGTAAACAGGGGAGTTTGAGTGGGAGTTCTGTTGGAGTAGAAGGTATTTGTGTGTGTGTTTGGTTTTGTATTGGTAGTATGTGTGTGTGTAGGGGCTTTGTGCTCGGACAGAAGCTGAACCCTGATTAGGGGGCGGGGCTTCACTGACTAGCGGTCCTATAAAGGTAGCAGCCAGTCAGGCAGCGGCACAGACAGCTGCAGCGGCACAGGAGCTAGCAAACAGAGCTGTAAACAGGGGAGTTTGAGTGGCAGGAGAAGGTACTTGTGTTTGTTTGGTTTTGTATTGGTGGTATCTGTATGTGCAGGGGCTTTGTGCTCGGACAGAAGCTGAACCCTGATTAGGGGGCGGGGCTTCACTGACTAGGGATCCTATAAAGGTAGCAGCCAATCAGGGAGCGGCACAGACAGCTGCAGCGGCACAGGAGCTAGCAAACAGAGCTGCAAACAGGGGAGTTTGACTGGGAGTTCTGTTGGAGTAGAAGGTATTTGTGTGTGTTTGGTTTTGTATTGGTAGTATCTGTGTGTGTAGGGGCTTTGTGCTGGGACAGAAGCTGAGCCCTGATTAGGGGGCGGGGCTTCACTGCCTACGGGTCCTATAAAGGTAGCAGCCAGTCAGGCAGCGGCACAGGAGCTAGCAAACAGAGCTGTAAACAGGGGAGTTTGAGTGGGAGTTCTGTTGGAGGAAAAGGTATTTGTGTGTGTGTTTGGTTTTGTATTGGTGGTATCTGTATGTGTAGAGGCTTGGAGGGGCTTTGTGCTGGGGAAGAAGCTGAGCCCTGATTAGGGGGCGGGGCTTGCCTGATTAGGGGTCCTATAAAGGTAGCAGCCAGTCAGGCAGCGGCACAGGAGCTAGCAAACAGAGCTGTAAACAGGGGAGTTTGAGTGGGAGTTCTGGTGGAGGAGAAGGTATTCGTGTGTGTTTGGTTTTGTATTGGTAGTATCTGTATGTGAAGGGGCTTTGTGCTGGGAGAAAAGCTGAGCCGTGATTAGGGGGCGGGGCTTCATTTACTAGGGGTCCTATAAAGGTATCAGCCAGTCAGGCAGCGGCACAGGAGCTAGCAAACAGAGCTGTAAACAGGGGAGTTTGAGTGGGAGTTCTGTTGGAGGAGAAGGTATTTGTGTGTGTTTGGTTTTGTATTGGTGGTATCTGTATGTGTAGAGGCTTGGAGGGGCTTTGTTCTGGGAGAGAAGCTGAGCCCTGATTAGTGGGCGGGGCTTCCCTGACTACGGTCCTATAAATGTTGCAGCAAGTCAGGCAGCGGCACAGGAGCTATCAAACAAAGCTGTAAATAGGGGAGTTTGAGTGGGAGTTCTGTTGGAGTAGAAGGTATTTGTGTGTGTTTGGTTTTGTATTGGTAGTATCTGTGTGTGTAGGGGCTTTGTGCTGGGACAGAAGCTGAGCCCTGATTAGGGGGCGGGGCTTCACTGACTAGGGGTCCTATAAAGGTAGCAGCCAGTCAGGCAGCCGCACAGACAGCTGCAGCGGCACAGGAGCTAGCAAACAGAGCTGTAAACAGGGGAGTTTGAGTGGGAGTTCTGTTGGTGGAGAAGGTATTTGTGTGTGTGTTTGGTTTTGTATTGGTAGTATCTGTATGTGTAGGGGCTTTGTGCTGGGAGAGAAGATGAGCCCTGATTAGGGGGCGGGGCTTCCCTGACTAGGGGTCCTATAAAGGTAGCAGCCTATCAGGGAGCGGCACAGACAGCTGCAGCGGCACAGGAGCTAGCAAACAGCGCTGTAAACACGGGAGTTTGAGTGGGAGTTCTGTTGGAGTAGAAGGTATTTGTGTGTGTTTGGTTTTGTATTGGTAGTATCTGTGTGTGTGTAGGGGCTTTGTGCTGGGACAGAAGCTGAGCCCTGATTAGGGGGCGGGGCTTCACTGCCTACGGGTCCTATAAAGGTAGCAGCCAGTCAGGCAGCGGCACAGGAGCTAGCAAACAGAGCTGTAAACAGGGGTTTGAGTGGGAGTTCTGTTGGAGGAAAAGGTATATGTGTGTGTGTTTGGTTTTGTATTGGTGGTATCTGTATGTGTAGGGGCTTTGTGCTGGGAGAGAAGCTGAGCCCTGATTAGTGGGCGGGGCTTCCCTGACTAGGGGTCCTATAAAGGTTGCAGCCAGTCAGGCAGCGGCAAAGGAGCTAGCAAACAGAGCTGTAAACAGGGGAGTTTGAGTGGGAGTTCTGTTGGTGGAGAAGGTATTTGTGTGTGTGTTTGGTTTTGTATTGGTAGTATCTGTATGTGTAGGGGCTTTGTGCTGGGAGAGAAGATGAGCCCTGATTAGGGGCGGGGCTTCCCTGACTAGGGGTCCTATAAAGGTAGCAGCCAGTCAGGCAGCGGCAAAGACAGCTGCAGCGGCACAGGAGCTAGCAAACAGAGCTGTAAACAGGGGAGTTTGAGTGGGAGTTCTGTTGGAGGAGAAGGTACTTGTGTGTGTTTGGTTTTGTATTGGTAGTATCTGTGTGTGTAGGGGCTTTGTGCTGGGACAGAAGCTGAGCCCTGATTAGGGGGCGGGGCTTCACTGCCTACGGGTCCTATAAAGGTAGCACCCAGTCAGGCAGCGGCACAGGAGCTAGCAAACAGAGCTGTAAACAGGGGTTTGAGTGGGAGTTCTGTTGGAGAAAAAGGTATTTGTGTGTGTGTTTGGTTTTGTATTGGTGGTATCTGTATGTGTAGGGGCTTTGTGCTGGGAGAGAAGATGAGCCCTGACTAGGGGTCCTATAAAGGTATCAGCCAGTCAGGCAGCGGCAAAGACAGCTGCAGCGGCACAGGAGCTAGCAAACAGAGCTGTAAACAGGGGAGTTTGAGTGGGAGTTCTGTTGGAGGAAAAGGTATTTGTGTGTGTGTTTGGTTTTGTATTGGTGATATCTGTATGTGTAGAGGCTTGGAGGGGCTTTGTGCTGGGAAAGAAGCTGAGCCCTGATTAGTGGACGGGGCTTCCCTGACTAGGGGTCCTATAAAGGTAGCAGCCAATCAGGGAGCGGCACAGACAGCTGCAGCGGCACAGGAGCTAGCAAACAGAGCTGTAAACAGGAGAGTTTCACTGGGAGTTCTGTTGGAGTAGAAGGTATTTGTGTGTGTTTGGTTTTGTATTGGTAGTATCTGTGTGTGTAGGGGCTTTGTGCTGGGACAGAAGCTGAGCCCTGATTAGGGGGCGGGGCTTCCCTGACTAGGGGTCCTATAAAGGTAGCAGCCAGTCAGGCAGCGGCACAGGAGCTAGCAAACAGAGCTGTAAACAGGGGAGTTTGAGTTGGAGTTCTGTTGGAGGAAAAGGTATTTGTGTGTGTGTTTGGTTTTGTATTGGTGGTATCTGTATGTGTAGAGGCTTGGGGGGGCTTTGTTCTGGGAGAGAAGCTGAGCCCTGATTAGTGGGCGGGGCTTCCCTGACTACGGGTCCTATAAAGGTTGCAGCAAGTCAGGCAGCGGCACAGGAGCTATCAAACAAAGCTGTAAATAGGGGAGTTTGAGTGGGAGTTCTGTTGGAGTAGAAGGTATTTGTGTGTGTTTGGTTTTGTATTGGTAGTATCTGTGTTTGTAGGGGCTTTGTGCTGGGAGAGAAGTTGAGCCCTGATTAGGGGCGGGGCTTCCCTGACTAGGGGTCCTATAAAGGTAGCAGCCAGTCAGGCAGCGGCACAGGAGCTAGCAAACAGAGCTGTAAACAGGGGTTTGAGTGGGAGTTCTGTTGGTGGAGAAGGTATTTGTGTGTGTGTTTGGTTTTGTATTGGTAGTATCTGTGTGTGTAGGGGCTTTGTGCTGGGAGAGAAGATGAGCCCTGACTAGGGGTCCTATAAAGGTAGCAGCCAGTCAGGCAGCGGCACAGGAGCTAGCAAACAGAGCTGTACACAGGGGAGTTTGACTGGGAGTTCTGTTGGAGGAGAAGGTATTTGTGTGTGTTTGGTTTTGTATTGGTAGTATCTGTGTGTGTAGGGGCTTTGTGCTGGGACAGAAGCTGAGCCCTGATTAGGGGGCGGGGCTTCACTGACGAGGGGTCCTATAAAGGTAGCAGCCAGTCAGGCAGCCGTACAGACAGCTGCAGCGGCACAGGAGCTAGCAAACAGACCTGTGAACAGGGGAGTTTGACTGGGAGTTCTGTTGGAGTAGAAGGTATTTGTGTGTGTTTGGTTTTGTATTGTTAGTATCTGTATGTGTAGGGGCTTTGTGCTGGGAGACAAGCTGAGCCCTGCTTAGGGGGCGAGGCTTCACTGACTAGGGGTCCTATAAAGGTAGCAGCCAATCAGGGAGCGGCACAGACAGCTGCAGCGGCACAGGAGCTAGCAAACAGAGCTGTAAACAGGGGAGTTTGAGTGGGAGTTCTGTTGGAGTAGAAGGTATTTGTGTGTGTTTGGTTTTGTATTGTTAGTATCTGTGTGTGTAGGGGCTTTGTGCTGGGACACAAGCTGAGCCCTGATTAGGGGGCGCGGCTTCACTGCCTACGGGTCCTATAAAGGTAGCAGCCAGTCAGGCAGCGGCACAGGAGCTAGCAAACAGAGCTGTAAACAGGGGTTTGAGTGGGAGTTCTGTTGGTGGAGAAGGTATTTGTGTGTGTGTTTGGTTTTGTATTGGTAGTATCTGTATGTGTAGGGGCTTTGTGCTGGGAGAGAAGTTGAGCCCTGATTAGGGGCGGGGCTTCCCTGACTAGGGGTCCTATAAAGGTAGCAGCCAGTCAGGCAGCGGCACAGGAGCTAGCAAACAGAGCTGTAAACAGGGGTTTGAGTGGGAGTTCTGTTGGTGGAGAAGGTATTTGTGTGTGTGTTTGGTTTTGTATTGGTAGTATCTGTATGTGTAGGGGCTTTGTGCTGGGAGAGAAGATGAGCCCTGACTAGGGGTCCTATAAAGGTAGCAGCCAGTCAGGCAGCGGCACAGGAGCTAGCAAACAGAGCTGTACACAGGGGAGTTTGACTGGGAGTTCTGTTGGAGGAGAAGGTATTTGTGTGTGTTTGGTTTTCTATTGGTAGTATCTGTGTGTGTAGGGGCTTTGTGCTGGGACAGAAGCTGAGCCCTGATTAGGGGGCGGGGCTTCACTGCCTACGGGTCCTATAAAGGTAGCAGCCAGTCAGGCAGCGGCACAGGAGCTAGCAAAAAGAGCTGTAAACAGGGGAGTTTGAGTGGGAGTTCTGTTGGAGGAGAAGGTATTTGTGTGTGTGTTTGGTTTTGTATTGGTAGTATCTGTATGTGTCGGGGCTTTGTGCTGGGAGAGAAGCTGAGCCGTGATTAGGGGGCGGAGCTTCCCTGACTAGGGGTCCTATAAAGGTAGCAGCCAATCAGGCAGCGGCACAGACAGCTGCAGCGGCACAGGAGCTATCAAATAGAGCTGTAAACAGGGGAGTTTGAGTGGGAGTACTGTTGGAGTAGAAGGTATTTGTGTGTGTTTGGTTTTGTATTGGTAGTATCTGTGTGTGTAGGGGCTTTGTGCTGGGACAGAAGCTGAGCCCTGATTAGGGGGCGGGGCTTCACTGACTGGGGTCCTATAAAGGTAGCAGCCAGTCAGGCGGCGGCACAGGAGCTTGCAAACAGAGCTGTAAACAGGGGAGTTTGAGTGGGAGTTCTGTTGGAGGAAAAGGTATTTGTGTGTGTGTTTGGTTTTGTATTGGTGGTATCTGTATGTGTAGAGGCTTGGAGGGGCTTTGTGCTGGGAAAGAAGCTGAGCCCTGATTAGGGGGCGGGGCTTCACTCACTAGGGGTCCTATAAAGGTAGCAGCCAGTCAGGCAGCGGCACAGGAGCTAGCAAACAGAGCTGTAAACAGGGGAGTTTGAGTGGGAGTTCTGGTGGAGGAGAAGGTATTCGTGTGTGTTTGGTTTTGTATTGGAAGTATCTGTATGTGAAGGGGCTTTGTGCTGGGAGAAAAGATGAGCCGTGATTAGGGGGCGGGGCTTCATTTACTAGGGGTCCTATAAAGGTATCAGCCAGTCAGGCAGCGGCACAGACAGCTGCAGCGGCACAGGAGCTATCAAACAGACCTGTAAACAGGGGAGTTTGAGTGGGAGTTCTGTTGGAGGAGAAGGTATTTGTGTGTGTTTGGTTTTGTATTGTTAGTATCTGTATGTGTAGGGGCTTTGTGCTGGGAGACAAGCTGAGCCCTGATTAGGGGGCGGGGCTTCCCTGACTAGGGGTCCTATAAAGGTAGCAGCCAGTCAGGCAGCGGCACAGGAGCTAACAAACAGAGCTGTAAACAGGGGAGTTTGAGTGGGAGTTCTGTTGGAGGAAAAGGTATTTCTGTGTGTGTTTGGTTTTGTATTGGTGGTATCTGTATGTGTAGAGGCTTGGAGGGGCTTTGTTCTGGGAGAGAAGCTGAGCCCTGATTAGTGGGCGGGGCTTCCCTGACTACGGGTCCTATAAAGGTTGCAGCAAGTAAGGCAGCGGCACAGGAGCTATCAAACAAAGCTGTAAATACGGGAGTTTGAGTGGGAGTTCTGTTGGAGTAGAAGGTATTTGTGTGTGTTTGGTTTTGTATTGGTAGTATCTGTGTGTGTAGGGGCTTTGTGCTGGGACAGAAGCTGAACCCTGATTAGGGGGCGGGGCTTCCCTGACTACGGGTCCTATAAGGTTGCAGCCAGTCAGGCAGCGGCACAGGAGCTAGCAAACAGAGCTGTAAACAGGGGAGTTTGAGTGGGAGTTCTGTTGGAGGAGAAGGTATTTGTGTGTCTTTGGTTTTGTATTGGTGGTATCTGTATGTGTAGGGGCTTTGTGCTGGGAGAGAAGTTGAGCCCTGATTAGGGGCGGGGATTCCCTGACTAGGGGTCCTATAAAGGTAGCAGCCAGTCAGGCAGCGGCACAGGAGCTAGCAAACAGAGCTGTAAACAGGGGAGTTTGAGAGGGAGTTCTGTTGGAGGAGAAGGTATTTGTGTGTGTTTTTGTATTGGGAGTATCTGTGTGTGTAGAGGCTTTGTGCTGGGAGAGAAGCTGAGCCCTGATTAGGGGGCGGGGCTTCACTCACTAGGGGTCCTATAAAGGTAGCAGCCAGTCAGGCAGCGGCACAGACAGCTGCAGCGGCACAAGAGCTAGCAAACAGAGTTGTAAACAGGGGAGTTTGAGTGGGAGTTCTGTTGGAGGAGAAGGTATTTGTGTGTGTGTTTGGTTTTGTATTGGTAGTATCTGTGTGTGTAGGGGCTTTGTGCTGGGACAGAAGCTGAGCCCTGATTAGGGGGCGGGGCTTCACTGACTAGGGGTCCTATAAAGGTAGCAGCCAATCAGGCAGCGGCACAGACAGCTGCAGCGGCACAGGAGCTATCAAATAGAGCTGTAAACACGGGAGTTTGAGTGGAAGTTCTGTTGGAGGAGAAGGTATTTGTGTGTGTTTGGATTTGTATTGGTAGTATCTGTATGTGTAGAGGCTTTGTGCTGGGAGAGAAGGTGAGCCCTGATTAGGGGGCGGGGCTTCACTGACTGGGGTCCTATAAAGGTAGCAGCCAGTCAGGCAGCGGCACAGGAGCTTGAAAACAGAGCTGTAAACAGGGGAGTTTGAGTGGGAGTTCTGTTGGAGGAGAAGGTACTTGTGTGTGTTTGGTTTTGTATTGGTGGTATCTGTATGTGCAGGGGCTTTGTGCTGGGAGAGAAGCTGAGCCCTGATTAGGGGGCGGGGCTTCACTGACTAGGGGTCCTATAAAGGTATCAGCCAGTCAGGCAGCGGCACAGACAGCTGCAGCGGCACAGGAGCTAGCAAACAGAGCTGTAAACAGGGGAGTTGGAGTGGGAGTTCTGTTGGAGGAGAATGTATTCGTGTGTGTGTTTGGTTTTGTATTGGTGGTATCTGTTTGTGTAGGGGCTTTGTGCTGGGACAGAAGATGAGCCCTGATTAGGGGGCGGGGCTTCACTGACTAGGGATCCTATAAAGGTAGCAGCCAATCAGGGAGCGGCACAGACAGCTGCAGCGGCACACGAGCTAGCAAACAGAGCTGCAAACAGGGGAGTTTGACTGGGAGTTCTGTTGGAGTAGAAGGTATTTGTGTGTGTTTGGTTTTGTATTGGTAGTATCTGTGTGTGTAGGGGCTTTGTGCTGGGACAGAAGCTGAGCCCTGATTAGGGGGCGGGGCTTCACTGCTTACGGGTCCTATAAAGGTAGCAGCCAGTCAGGCAGCGGCACAGGAGCTAACAAACAGAGCTGTAAACAGGGGAGTTGGAGTGGGAGTTCTGTTGGAGGAAAAGGTATTTGTGTGTGTGTTTGGTTTTGTATTGGTGGTATCTGTATGTGTAGAGGCTTGGAGGGGCTTTGTTCTGGGAGAGAAGCTGAGCCCTGTTTAGTGGGCGGGGCTTCCCTGACTAGGGGTCCTATAAAGGTAGCAGCCAGTCAGGCAGCGGCACAGGAGCCAGCAAACAGAGCTGTAAACAGGGGAGTTTGAGTGGGAGTTCTGTTGGAGAAGAAGGTATTGGTGTGTGTTTGGTTTTGTATTGGTAGTATCTGTATGTGTAGGGGCTTTGTGCTGGGAGAGAAGCTGAGCCCTGATTAGGGGGCGGGGCCTCACTGACTAGGGGTCCTATAAAGGTAGCAGCCAGTCAGGCAGCCGTACAGACAGCTGCAGCGGCACAGGAGCTAGCAAACAGAGCTGTAAACAGGGGAGTTTGAGTGGGAGTTCTGTTGGAGGAGAAGGTATTTGTGTGTGTTTGGTTTTGTATTGGTAGTATCTGTGTGTCTAGGGGCTTTGTGCTGGGAGAGAAGCTGAGCCGTGATTAGGGGGCGGGGCTCCACTGACTAGGGGTCCTATAAGGTTGCAGCCAGTCAGGCAGCGGCACAGGAGCTAGCAAACAGAGCTGTAAACAGGGGAGTTTGACTGGGAGTTCTGTTGGAGTAGAAGGTATTTGTGTGTGTTTGGTTTTGTATTGGTAGTATCTGTGTGTGTAGGGGCTTTGTGCTAGGACAAAGGCTGAGCCCTGATTAGGGGGCGGGGCTTCACTGCCTACGGGTCCTATAAAGGTAGCAGCCAGTCAGGCAGCGGCACAGGAGCTAGCAAACAGAGCTGTAAACAGGTGAGTTTGAGTGGGTATTCTGTTGGAGGAGAAGGCATTTGTGTGTGTTTGGTTTTGTATTGGTAGTATCTGTATGTGCAGGGGCTTTGTGCTGGGAGAGAAGCTGAGCCCTGATTAGTGGGCGGGGCTTCCCTGACTAGGGGTCCTATAAAGGTAGCAGCCAGTCAGGCAGCGGCACAGGAGCTAGCAAACAGAGCTGTAAACAGGGGAGTTTGAGTGGGAGTTCTGGTGGAGGAGAAGGTATTCGTGTGTGTTTGGTTTTGTATTGGTAGTATCTGTATGTGAAGGGGCTTTGTGCTGGGAGAAAAGCTGAGCCGTGATTAGGGGGCGGGGCTTCACTGACTAGGGGTCCTATAAAGGTATCAGCCAGTCAGGCAGCGGCACAGACAGCTGCAGCGGCACAGGAGCTAGCAAACAGAGCTGTAAACAGGGGAGTTGGAGTGGCAGTTCTGTTGGAGTAGACGGTATTTGTGTGTATGGTTTTGTATTGGTAGTATCTGTATGTGTAGGGGCTTTGTGCTGGGAGAGAAGATGAGCCCTGATTAGGGGGCGGGGCTTCCCTGACTAGGGGTCCTATAAAGGTAGCAGCCAGTCAGGCAGCGGCACAGGAGCTAACAAACAGAGCTGTAAACAGGGGAGTTTGAGTGGGAGTTCTGTTGGAGGAAAAGGTATTTGTGTGTGTGTTTGGTTTTGTATTGGTGGTATCTGTATGTGTAGAGGCTTGGAGGGGCTTTGTTCTGGGAGAGAAGCTGAGCCCTGATTAGGGGGAGGGGCTTCCCTGACTAGGGGTCCTATAAAGGTAGCAGCCAGTAAGGCAGCGGCACAGGAGCTAGCAAACAGAGCTGTAAACAGGGGAGTTTGAGTGGGAGTTCTGTTGGAGGAAAAGGTATTTGTGTGTGTGTTTGGTTTTGTATTGGTAGTATCTGTGTGTGTAGGGGCTTTGTGCTGGGACAGAAGCTGAGCCCTGATTAGGGGGCGGGGCTTCACTGACTGGGGTCCTATAAAGGTAGCAGCTAGTCAGGCAGCGGCACAGGAGCTAGCAAACAGAGCTGTAAACAGGGGAGTTTGAGTTGGAGTTCTGTTGGAGGAAAAGGTATTTGTGTGTGTGTTTGGTTTTGTATTGGTGATATCTGTATGTGTAGAGGCTTGGAGGGGCTTTGTGCTGGGAAAGAAGCTGAGCCCTGATTAGTGGACGGGGCTTCCCTGACTAGGGGTCCTATAAAGGTAGCAGCCAATCAGGGAGCGGCACAGACAGCTGCAGCGGCACAGGAGCTAGCAAACAGAGCTGTAAACAGGAGAGTTTCACTGGGAGTTCTGTTGGAGTAGAAGGTATTTGTGTGTGTTTGGTTTTGTATTGGTAGTATCTGTGTGTGTAGGGGCTTTGTGCTGGGACAGAAGCTGAGCCCTGATTAGGGGGTGGGGCTTCCCTGACTAGGGGTCCTATAAAGGTAGCAGCCAGTCAGGCAGCGGCACAGGAGCTAGCAAACAGAGCTGTAAACAGGGGAGTTTGAGTTGGAGTTCTGTTGGAGGAAAAGGTATTTGTGTGTGTGTTTGGTTTTGTATTGGTGGTATCTGTATGTGTAGAGGCTTGGGGGGGCTTTGTTCTGGGAGAGAAGCTGAGCCCTGATTAGTGGGCGGGGCTTCCCTGACTACGGGTCCTATAAAGGTTGCAGCAAGTCAGGCAGCGGCACAGGAGCTATCAAACAAAGCTGTAAATAGGGGAGTTTGAGTGGGAGTTCTGTTGGAGTAGAAGGTATTTGTGTGTGTTTGGTTTTGTATTGGTAGTATCTGTGTTTGTAGGGGCTTTGTGCTGGGAGAGAAGTTGAGCCCTGATTAGGGGCGGGGCTTCCCTGACTAGGGGTCCTATAAAGGTAGCAGCCAGTCAGGCAGCGGCACAGGAGCTAGCAAACAGAGCTGTAAACAGGGGTTTGAGTGGGAGTTCTGTTGGTGGAGAAGGTATTTGTGTGTGTGTTTGGTTTTGTATTGGTAGTATCTGTGTGTGTAGGGGCTTTGTGCTGGGAGAGAAGATGAGCCCTGACTAGGGGTCCTATAAAGGTAGCAGCCAGTCAGGCAGCGGCACAGGAGCTAGCAAACAGAGCTGTACACAGGGGAGTTTGACTGGGAGTTCTGTTGGAGGAGAAGGTATTTGTGTGTGTTTGGTTTTGTATTGGTAGTATCTGTGTGTGTAGGGGCTTTGTGCTGGGACAGAAGCTGAGCCCTGATTAGGGGGCGGGGCTTCACTGACGAGGGGTCCTATAAAGGTAGCAGCCAGTCAGGCAGCCGTACAGACAGCTGCAGCGGCACAGGAGCTAGCAAACAGACCTGTGAACAGGGGAGTTTGACTGGGAGTTCTGTTGGAGTAGAAGGTATTTGTGTGTGTTTGGTTTTGTATTGTTAGTATCTGTATGTGTAGGGGCTTTGTGCTGGGAGACAAGCTGAGCCCTGATTAGGGGGCGAGGCTTCACTGACTAGGGGTCCTATAAAGGTAGCAGCCAATCAGGGAGCGGCACAGACAGCTGCAGCGGCACAGGAGCTAGCAAACAGAGCTGTAAACAGGGGAGTTTGAGTGGGAGTTCTGTTGGAGTAGAAGGTATTTGTGTGTGTTTGGTTTTGTATTGTTAGTATCTGTGTGTGTAGGGGCTTTGTGCTGGGACACAAGCTGAGCCCTGATTAGGGGGCGCGGCTTCACTGCCTACGGGTCCTATAAAGGTAGCAGCCAGTCAGGCAGCGGCACAGGAGCTAGCAAACAGAGCTGTAAACAGGGGTTTGAGTGGGAGTTCTGTTGGTGGAGAAGGTATTTGTGTGTGTGTTTGGTTTTGTATTGGTAGTATCTGTATGTGTAGGGGCTTTGTGCTGGGAGAGAAGTTGAGCCCTGATTAGGGGCGGGGCTTCCCTGACTAGGGGTCCTATAAAGGTAGCAGCCAGTCAGGCAGCGGCACAGGAGCTAGCAAACAGAGCTGTAAACAGGGGTTTGAGTGGGAGTTCTGTTGGTGGAGAAGGTATTTGTGTGTGTGTTTGGTTTTGTATTGGTAGTATCTGTATGTGTAGGGGCTTTGTGCTGGGAGAGAAGATGAGCCCTGACTAGGGGTCCTATAAAGGTAGCAGCCAGTCAGGCAGCGGCACAGGAGCTAGCAAACAGAGCTGTACACAGGGGAGTTTGACTGGGAGTTCTGTTGGAGGAGAAGGTATTTGTGTGTGTTTGGTTTTGTATTGGTAGTATCTGTGTGTGTAGGGGCTTTGTGCTGGGACAGAAGCTGAGCCCTGATTAGGGGGCGGGGCTTCACTGCCTACGGGTCCTATAAAGGTAGCAGCCAGTCAGGCAGCGGCACAGGAGCTAGCAAAAAGAGCTGTAAACAGGGGAGTTTGAGTGGGAGTTCTGTTGGAGGAGAAGGTATTTGTGTGTGTGTTTGGTTTTGTATTGGTAGTATCTGTATGTGTCGGGGCTTTGTGCTGGGAGAGAAGCTGAGCCGTGATTAGGGGGCGGAGCTTCCCTGACTAGGGGTCCTATAAAGGTAGCAGCCAATCAGGCAGCGGCACAGACAGCTGCAGCGGCACAGGAGCTATCAAATAGAGCTGTAAACAGGGGAGTTTGAGTGGGAGTACTGTTGGAGTAGAAGGTATTTGTGTGTGTTTGGTTTTGTATTGGTAGTATCTGTGTGTGTAGGGGCTTTGTGCTGGGACAGAAGCTGAGCCCTGATTAGGGGGCGGGGCTTCACTGACTGGGGTCCTATAAAGGTAGCAGCCAGTCAGGCGGCGGCACAGGAGCTTGCAAACAGAGCTGTAAACAGGGGAGTTTGAGTGGGAGTTCTGTTGGAGGAAAAGGTATTTGTGTGTGTGTTTGGTTTTGTATTGGTGGTATCTGTATGTGTAGAGGCTTGGAGGGGCTTTGTGCTGGGAAAGAAGCTGAGCCCTGATTAGGGGGCGGGGCTTCACTCACTAGGGGTCCTATAAAGGTAGCAGCCAGTCAGGCAGCGGCACAGGAGCTAACAAACAGAGCTGTAAACAGGGGAGTTTGAGTGGGAGTTCTGTTGGAGTAGAAGGTATTTGTGTGTGTTTGGTTTTGTATTGTTAGGATCTGTATGTGTAGGGGCTTTGTGCTGGGAGAAAAGATGAGCCGTGATTAGGGGGCGGGGCTTCATTTACTAGGGGTCCTATAAAGGTATCAGCCAGTCAGGCAGCGGCACAGACAGCTGCAGCGGCACAGGAGCTATCAAACAGACCTGTAAACAGGGGAGTTTGAGTGGGAGTTCTGTTGGAGGAGAAGGTATTTGTGTGTGTTTGGTTTTGTATTGTTAGTATCTGTATGTGTAGGGGCTTTGTGCTGGGAGACAAGCTGAGCCCTGATTAGGGGGCGGGGCTTCCCTGACTAGGGGTCCTATAAAGGTAGCAGCCAGTCAGGCAGCGGCACAGGAGCTAACAAACAGAGCTGTAAACAGGGGAGTTTGAGTGGGAGTTCTGTTGGAGTAGAAGGTATTTGTGTGTGTTTGGTTTTGTATTGGTAGTATCTGTGTGTGTAGGGGCTTTGTGCTGGGACAGAAGCTGAGCCCTGATTAGGGGGCGGGGCTTCACTGACTATGGGTCCTATAAAGGTAGCAGCCAGTCAGGCAGCCACACAGACAGCTGCAGCGGCACAGGAGCTAGCAAACAGAGCTGTAAACAGGGGAGTTTGACTGGGAGTTCTGTTGGAGTAGACGGTATTTGTGTGTGTTTGGTTTTGTATTGGTAGTTTCTGTGTGTGTAGGGGCTTTCTGCTGGGACACAAGCTGAGCCCTGATTAGGGGGCGGGGCTTCACTGCCTACGGGTCCTATAAAGGTAGCAGCCAGTTAGGCAGCGGCACAGGAGCTAGCAAACAGAGCTGTAAACAGGGGTTTGAGTGGGAGTTCTGTTGGAGGAAAAGGTATTTCTGTGTGTGTTTGGTTTTGTATTGGTGGTATCTGTATGTGTAGAGGCTTGGAGGGGCTTTGTTCTGGGAGAGAAGCTGAGCCCTGATTAGTGGGCGGGGCTTCCCTGACTACGGGTCCTATAAAGGTTGCAGCAAGTAAGGCAGCGGCACAGGAGCTATCAAACAAAGCTGTAAATAGGGGAGTTTGAGTGGGAGTTCTGTTGGAGTAGAAGGTATTTGTGTGTGTTTGGTTTTGTATTGGTAGTATCTGTGTGTGTAGGGGCTTTGTGCTGGGACAGAAGCTGAACCCTGATTAGGGGGCGGGGCTTCCCTGACTACGGGTCCTATAAGGTTGCAGCCAGTCAGGCAGCGGCACAGGAGCTAGCAAACAGAGCTGTAAACAGGGGAGTTTGAGTGGGAGTTCTGTTGGAGGAGAAGGTATTTGTGTGTCTTTGGTTTTGTATTGGTGGTATCTGTATGTGTAGGGGCTTTGTGCTGGGAGAGAAGTTGAGCCCTGATTAGGGGCGGGGATTCCCTGACTAGGGGTCCTATAAAGGTAGCAGCCAGTCAGGCAGCGGCACAGGAGCTAGCAAACAGAGCTGTAAACAGGGGAGTTTGAGAGGGAGTTCTGTTGGAGGAGAAGGTATTTGTGTGTGTTTTTGTATTGGGAGTATCTGTGTGTGTAGAGGCTTTGTGCTGGGAGAGAAGCTGAGCCCTGATTAGGGGGCGGGGCTTCACTCACTAGGGGTCCTATAAAGGTAGCAGCCAGTCAGGCAGCGGCACAGACAGCTGCAGCGGCACAAGAGCTAGCAAACAGAGTTGTAAACAGGGGAGTTTGAGTGGGAGTTCTGTTGGAGGAGAAGGTATTTGTGTGTGTGTTTGGTTTTGTATTGGTAGTATCTGTGTGTGTAGGGGCTTTGTGCTGGGACAGAAGCTGAGCCCTGATTAGGGGGCGGGGCTTCACTGACTAGGGGTCCTATAAAGGTAGCAGCCAATCAGGCAGCGGCACAGACAGCTGCAGCGGCACAGGAGCTATCAAATAGAGCTGTAAACACGGGAGTTTGAGTGGAAGTTCTGTTGGAGGAGAAGGTATTTGTGTGTGTTTGGATTTGTATTGGTAGTATCTGTATGTGTAGAGGCTTTGTGCTGGGAGAGAAGGTGAGCCCTGATTAGGGGGCGGGGCTTCACTGACTGGGGTCCTATAAAGGTAGCAGCCAGTCAGGCAGCGGCACAGGAGCTTGAAAACAGAGCTGTAAACAGGGGAGTTTGAGTGGGAGTTCTGTTGGAGGAGAAGGTACTTGTGTGTGTTTGGTTTTGTATTGGTGGTATCTGTATGTGCAGGGGCTTTGTGCTGGGAGAGAAGCTGAGCCCTGATTAGGGGGCGGGGCTTCACTGACTAGGGGTCCTATAAAGGTATCAGCCAGTCAGGCAGCGGCACAGACAGCTGCAGCGGCACAGGAGCTAGCAAACAGAGCTGTAAACAGGGGAGTTGGAGTGGGAGTTCTGTTGGAGGAGAATGTATTCGTGTGTGTGTTTGGTTTTGTATTGGTGGTATCTGTTTGTGTAGGGGCTTTGTGCTGGGACAGAAGCTGAGCCCTGATTAGGGGGCGGGGCTTCACTGCTTACGGGTCCTATAAAGGTAGCAGCCAGTCAGGCAGCGGCACAGGAGCTAACAAACAGAGCTGTAAACAGGGGAGTTGGAGTGGGAGTTCTGTTGGAGGAAAAGGTATTTGTGTGTGTGTTTGGTTTTGTATTGGTGGTATCTGTATGTGTAGAGGCTTGGAGGGGCTTTGTTCTGGGAGAGAAGCTGAGCCCTGTTTAGTGGGCGGGGCTTCCCTGACTAGGGGTCCTATAAAGGTAGCAGCCAGTCAGGCAGCGGCACAGGAGCCAGCAAACAGAGCTGTAAACAGGGGAGTTTGAGTGGGAGTTCTGTTGGAGGAGAAGGTATTGGTGTGTGTTTGGTTTTGTATTGGTAGTATCTGTATGTGTAGGGGCTTTGTGCTGGGAGAGAAGCTGAGCCCTGATTAGGGGGCGGGGCCTCACTGACTAGGGGTCCTATAAAGGTAGCAGCCAGTCAGGCAGCCGTACAGACAGCTGCAGCGGCACAGGAGCTAGCAAACAGAGCTGTAAACAGGGGAGTTTGAGTGGGAGTTCTGTTGGAGGAGAAGGTATTTGTGTGTGTTTGGTTTTGTATTGGTAGTATCTGTATGTGTAGGGGCTTTGTGCTGGGAGAGAAGCTGAGCCGTGATTAGGGGGCGGGGCTCCACTGACTAGGGGTCCTATAAGGTTGCAGCCAGTCAGGCAGCGGCACAGGAGCTATCAAACAGAGCTGTAAACAGGGGAGTTTGAGTGGGAGTTCTGTTGGAGGAGAAGGTATTTGTGTGTGTTTGGTTTTGTATTGGTGGTATCTGTATGTGTAGCGGCTTTCTCCTGGGAGAGAAGCTGAGCCCTGATTAGGGGGCGGGGCTTCACTGACTAGGGGTCCTATAAAGGTAGCAGCCAATCAGGGAGCGGCACAGACAGCTGCAGCGGCACAGGAGCTAGCTAACAGAGCTGCAAACAGGGGAGTTGGACTGGGAGTTCTGTTGGAGTAGAAGGTATTTGTGTGTGTTTGGTTTTGTATTGGTAGTATCTGTGTGTGTAGGGGCTTTGTGCTGGGACAGAAGCTGAGCCCTGATTAGGGGGCGGGGCTTCACTGCCTTCGGGTCCTATAAAGGTAGCAGCCAGTCAGGCAGCGGCACAGGAGCTAGCAAACAGAGCTGTAAACAGGGGAGTTTGACTGGGAGTTCTGTTGGAGTAGAAGGTATTTGTGTGTGTTTGGTTTTGTATTGGTAGTATCTGTGTGTGTAGGGGCTTTGTGCTAGGACAAAGGCTGAGCCCTGATTAGGGGGCGGGGCTTCACTGCCTACGGGTCCTATAAAGGTAGCAGCCAGTCAGGCAGCGGCACAGGAGCTAGCAAACAGAGCTGTAAACAGGGGAGTTTGAGTGGGTATTCTGTTGGAGGAGAAGGCATTTGTGTGTGTTTGGTTTTGTATTGGTAGTATCTGTAAGTGCAGGGGCTTTGTGCTAGGACAAAGGCTGAGCCCTGATTAGGGGGCGGGGCTTCACTGCCTACGGGTCCTATAAAGGTAGCAGCCAGTCAGGCAGCGGCACAGGAGCTAGCAAACAGAGCTGTAAACAGGTGAGTTTGAGTGGGTATTCTGTTGGAGGAGAAGGCATTTGTGTGTGTTTGGTTTTGTATTGGTAGTATCTGTATGTGCAGGGGCTTTGTGCTGGGAGAGAAGCTGAGCCCTGATTAGTGGGCGGGGCTTCCCTGACTAGGGGTCCTATAAAGGTAGCAGCCAGTCAGGCAGCGGCACAGGAGCTAGCAAACAGAGCTGTAAACAGGGGAGTTTGAGTGGGAGTTCTGGTGGAGGAGAAGGTATTCGTGTGTGTTTGGTTTTGTATTGGTAGTATCTGTATGTGAAGGGGCTTTGTGCTGGGAGAAAAGCTGAGCCGTGATTAGGGGGCGGGGCTTCACTGACTAGGGGTCCTATAAAGGTATCAGCCAGTCAGGCAGCGGCACAGACAGCTGCAGCGGCACAGGAGCTAGCAAACAGAGCTGTAAACAGGGGAGTTGGAGTGGCAGTTCTGTTGGAGTAGACGGTATTTGTGTGTATGGTTTTGTATTGGTAGTATCTGTATGTGTAGGGGCTTTGTGCTGGGAGAGAAGATGAGCCCTGATTAGGGGGCGGGGCTTCCCTGACTAGGGGTCCTATAAAGGTAGCAGCCAGTCAGGCAGCGGCACAGGAGCTAACAAACAGAGCTGTAAACAGGGGAGTTTGAGTGGGAGTTCTGTTGGAGGAAAAGGTATTTGTGTGTGTGTTTGGTTTTGTATTGGTGGTATCTGTATGTGTAGAGGCTTGGAGGGGCTTTGTTCTGGGAGAGAAGCTGAGCCCTGATTAGGGGGAGGGGCTTCCCTGACTAGGGGTCCTATAAAGGTAGCAGCCAGTAAGGCAGCGGCACAGGAGCTAGCAAACAGAGCTGTAAACAGGGGAGTTTGAGTGGGAGTTCTGTTGGAGGAAAAGGTATTTGTGTGTGTGTTTGGTTTTGTATTGGTAGTATCTGTGTGTGTAGGGGCTTTGTGCTGGGACAGAAGCTGAGCCCTGATTAGGGGGCGGGGCTTCACTGACTGGGGTCCTATAAAGGTAGCAGCTAGTCAGGCAGCGGCACAGGAGCTAGCAAACAGAGCTGTAAACAGGGGAGTTTGAGTTTGAGTTCTGTTGGAGGAAAAGGTATTTGTGTGTGTGTTTGGTTTTGTATTGGTGATATCTGTATGTGTAGAGGCTTGGAGGGGCTTTGTGCTGGGAAAGAAGCTGAGCCCTGATTAGTGGACGGGGCTTCCCTGACTAGGGGTCCTATAAAGGTAGCAGCCAATCAGGGAGCGGCACAGACAGCTGCAGCGGCACAGGAGCTAGCAAACAGAGCTGTAAACAGGAGAGTTTCACTGGGAGTTCTGTTGGAGTAGAAGGTATTTGTGTGTGTTTGGTTTTGTATTGGTAGTATCTGTGTGTGTAGGGGCTTTGTGCTGGGACAGAAGCTGAGCCCTGATTAGGGGGCGGGGCTTCCCTGACTAGGGGTCCTATAAAGGTAGCAGCCAGTCAGGCAGCGGCACAGGAGCTAGCAAACAGAGCTGTAAACAGGGGAGTTTGAGTTGGAGTTCTGTTGGAGGAAAAGGTATTTGTGTGTGTGTTTGGTTTTGTATTGGTGGTATCTGTATGTGTAGAGGCTTGGGGGGGCTTTGTTCTGGGAGAGAAGCTGAGCCCTGATTAGTGGGCGGGGCTTCCCTGACTACGGGTCCTATAAAGGTTGCAGCAAGTCAGGCAGCGGCACAGGAGCTATCAAACAAAGCTGTAAATAGGGGAGTTTGAGTGGGAGTTCTGTTGGAGTAGAAGGTATTTGTGTGTGTTTGGTTTTGTATTGTTAGTATCTGTATGTGTAGGGGCTTTGTGCTGGGAGACAAGCTGAGCCCTGATTAGGGGGCGAGGCTTCACTGACTAGGGGTCCTATAAAGGTAGCAGCCAATCAGGGAGCGGCACAGACAGCTGCAGCGGCACAGGAGCTAGCAAACAGAGCTGTAAACAGGGGAGTTTGAGTGGGAGTTCTGTTGGAGTAGAAGGTATTTGTGTGTGTTTGGTTTTGTATTGTTAGTATCTGTGTGTGTAGGGGCTTTGTGCTGGGACACAAGCTCAGCCCTGATTAGGGGGCGCGGCTTCACTGCCTACGGGTCCTATAAAGGTAGCAGCCAGTCAGGCAGCGGCACAGGAGCTAGCAAACAGAGCTGTAAACAGGGGTTTGAGTGGGAGTTCTGTTGGTGGAGAAGGTATTTGTGTGTGTGTTTGGTTTTGTATTGGTAGTATCTGTATGTGTAGGGGCTTTGTGCTGGGAGAGAAGTTGAGCCCTGATTAGGGGCGGGGCTTCCCTGACTAGGGGTCCTATAAAGGTAGCAGCCAGTCAGGCAGCGGCACAGGAGCTAGCAAACAGAGCTGTAAACAGGGGTTTGAGTGGGAGTTCTGTTGGTGGAGAAGGTATTTGTGTGTGTGTTTGGTTTTGTATTGGTAGTATCTGTATGTGTAGGGGCTTTGTGCTGGGAGAGAAGATGAGCCCTGACTAGGGGTCCTATAAAGGTAGCAGCCAGTCAGGCAGCGGCACAGGAGCTAGCAAACAGAGCTGTACACAGGGGAGTTTGACTGGGAGTTCTGTTGGAGGAGAAGGTATTTGTGTGTGTTTGGTTTTGTATTGGTAGTATCTGTGTGTGTAGGGGCTTTGTGCTGGGACAGAAGCTGAGCCCTGATTAGGGGGCGGGGCTTCACTGCCTACGGGTCCTATAAAGGTAGCAGCCAGTCAGGCAGCGGCACAGGAGCTAGCAAAAAGAGCTGTAAACAGGGGAGTTTGAGTGGGAGTTCTGTTGGAGGAGAAGGTATTTGTGTGTGTGTTTGGTTTTGTATTGGTAGTATCTGTATGTGTCGGGGCTTTGTGCTGGGAGAGAAGCTGAGCCGTGATTAGGGGGCGGAGCTTCCCTGACTAGGGGTCCTATAAAGGTAGCAGCCAATCAGGCAGCGGCACAGACAGCTGCAGCGGCACAGGAGCTATCAAATAGAGCTGTAAACAGGGGAGTTTGAGTGGGAGTACTGTTGGAGTAGAAGGTATTTGTGTGTGTTTGGTTTTGTATTGGTAGTATCTGTGTGTGTAGGGGCTTTGTGCTGGGACAGAAGCTGAGCCCTGATTAGGGGGCGGGGCTTCACTGACTGGGGTCCTATAAAGGTAGCAGCCAGTCAGGCGGCGGCACAGGAGCTTGCAAACAGAGCTGTAAACAGGGGAGTTTGAGTGGGAGTTCTGTTGGAGGAAAAGGTATTTGTGTGTGTGTTTGGTTTTGTATTGGTGGTATCTGTATGTGTAGAGGCTTGGAGGGGCTTTGTGCTGGGAAAGAAGCTGAGCCCTGATTAGGGGGCGGGGCTTCACTCACTAGGGGTCCTATAAAGGTAGCAGCCAGTCAGGCAGCGGCACAGGAGCTAGCAAACAGAGCTGTAAACAGGGGAGTTTGAGTGGGAGTTCTGGTGGAGGAGAAGGTATTCGTGTGTGTTTGGTTTTGTATTGGAAGTATCTGTATGTGAAGGGGCTTTGTGCTGGGAGAAAAGATGAGCCGTGATTAGGGGGCGGGGCTTCATTTACTAGGGGTCCTATAAAGGTATCAGCCAGTCAGGCAGCGGCACAGACAGCTGCAGCGGCACAGGAGCTATCAAACAGACCTGTAAACAGGGGAGTTTGAGTGGGAGTTCTGTTGGAGTAGAAGGTATTTGTGTGTGTTTGGTTTTGTATTGGTAGTATCTGTGTGTGTAGGGGCTTTGTGCTGGGACAGAAGCTGAGCCCTGATTAGGGGGCGGGGCTTCACTGACTATGGGTCCTATAAAGGTAGCAGCCAGTCAGGCAGCCACACAGACAGCTGCAGCGGCACAGGAGCTAGCAAACAGAGCTGTAAACAGGGGAGTTTGACTGGGAGTTCTGTTGGAGTAGACGGTATTTGTGTGTGTTTGGTTTTGTATTGGTAGTTTCTGTGTGTGTAGGGGCTTTCTGCTGGGACACAAGCTGAGCCCTGATTAGGGGGCGGGGCTTCACTGCCTACGGGTCCTATAAAGGTAGCAGCCAGTTAGGCAGCGGCACAGGAGCTAGCAAACAGAGCTGTAAACAGGGGTTTGAGTGGGAGTTCTGTTGGAGGAAAAGGTATTTCTGTGTGTGTTTGGTTTTGTATTGGTGGTATCTGTATGTGTAGAGGCTTGGAGGGGCTTTGTTCTGGGAGAGAAGCTGAGCCCTGATTAGTGGGCGGGGCTTCCCTGACTACGGGTCCTATAAAGGTTGCAGCAAGTAAGGCAGCGGCACAGGAGCTATCAAACAAAGCTGTAAATAGGGGAGTTTGAGTGGGAGTTCTGTTGGAGTAGAAGGTATTTGTGTGTGTTTGGTTTTGTATTGGTAGTATCTGTGTGTGTAGGGGCTTTGTGCTGGGACAGAAGCTGAACCCTGATTAGGGGGCGGGGCTTCCCTGACTACGGGTCCTATAAGGTTGCAGCCAGTCAGGCAGCGGCACAGGAGCTATCAAACAGACCTGTAAACAGGGGAGTTTGAGTGGGAGTTCTGTTGGAGGAGAAGGTATTTGTGTGTGTTTGGTTTTGTATTGTTAGTATCTGTATGTGTAGGGGCTTTGTGCTGGGAGACAAGCTGAGCCCTGATTAGGGGGCGGGGCTTCCCTGACTAGGGGTCCTATAAAGGTAGCAGCCAGTCAGGCAGCGGCACAGGAGCTAACAAACAGAGCTGTAAACAGGGGAGTTTGAGTGGGAGTTCTGTTGGAGTAGAAGGTATTTGTGTGTGTTTGGTTTTGTATTGGTAGTATCTGTGTGTGTAGGGGCTTTGTGCTGGGACAGAAGCTGAGCCCTGATTAGGGGGCGGGGCTTCACTGACTATGGGTCCTATAAAGGTAGCAGCCAGTCAGGCAGCCACACAGACAGCTGCAGCGGCACAGGAGCTAGCAAACAGAGCTGTAAACAGGGGAGTTTGAGTGGGAGTTCTGTTGGAGTAGACGGTATTTGTGTGTGTTTGGTTTTGTATTGGTAGTTTCTGTGTGTGTAGGGGCTTTCTGCTGGGACACAAGCTGAGCCCTGATTAGGGGGCGGGGCTTCACTGCCTACGGGTCCTATAAAGGTAGCAGCCAGTTAGGCAGCGGCACAGGAGCTAGCAAACAGAGCTGTAAACAGGGGTTTGAGTGGGAGTTCTGTTGGAGGAAAAGGTATTTCTGTGTGTGTTTGGTTTTGTATTGGTGGTATCTGTATGTGTAGAGGCTTGGAGGGGCTTTGTTCTGGGAGAGAAGCTGAGCCCTGATTAGTGGGCGGGGCTTCCCTGACTACGGGTCCTATAAAGGTTGCAGCAAGTAAGGCAGCGGCACAGGAGCTATCAAACAAAGCTGTAAATACGGGAGTTTGAGTGGGAGTTCTGTTGGAGTAGAAGGTATTTGTGTGTGTTTGGTTTTGTATTGGTAGTATCTGTGTGTGTAGGGGCTTTGTGCTGGGACAGAAGCTGAACCCTGATTAGGGGGCGGGGCTTCCCTGACTACGGGTCCTATAAGGTTGCAGCCAGTCAGGCAGCGGCACAGGAGCTAGCAAACAGAGCTGTAAACAGGGGAGTTTGAGTGGGAGTTCTGTTGGAGGAGAAGGTATTTGTGTGTCTTTGGTTTTGTATTGGTGGTATCTGTATGTGTAGGGGCTTTGTGCTGGGAGAGAAGTTGAGCCCTGATTAGGGGCGGGGATTCAATGACTAGGGGTCCTATAAAGGTAGCAGCCAGTCAGGCAGCGGCACAGGAGCTAGCAAACAGAGCTGTAAACAGGGGAGTTTGAGAGGGAGTTCTGTTGGAGGAGAAGGTATTTGTGTGTGTTTTTGTATTGGGAGTATCTGTGTGTGTAGAGGCTTTGTGCTGGGAGAGAAGCTGAGCCCTGATTAGGGGGCGGGGCTTCACTCACTAGGGGTCCTATAAAGGTAGCAGCCAGTCAGGCAGCGGCACAGACAGCTGCAGCGGCACAAGAGCTAGCAAACAGAGTTGTAAACAGGGGAGTTTGAGTGGGAGTTCTGTTGGAGGAGAAGGTATTTGTGTGTGTGTTTGGTTTTGTATTGGTAGTATCTGTGTGTGTAGGGGCTTTGTGCTGGGACAGAAGCTGAGCCCTGATTAGGGGGCGGGGCTTCACTGACTAGGGGTCCTATAAAGGTAGCAGCCAATCAGGCAGCGGCACAGACAGCTGCAGCGGCACAGGAGCTATCAAATAGAGCTGTAAACACGGGAGTTTGAGTGGAAGTTCTGTTGGAGGAGAAGGTATTTGTGTGTGTTTGGATTTGTATTGGTAGTATCTGTATGTGTAGAGGCTTTGTGCTGGGAGAGAAGGTGAGCCCTGATTAGGGGGCGGGGCTTCACTGACTGGGGTCCTATAAAGGTAGCAGCCAGTCAGGCAGCGGCACAGGAGCTTGAAAACAGAGCTGTAAACAGGGGAGTTTGAGTGGGAGTTCTGTTGGAGGAGAAGGTACTTGTGTGTGTTTGGTTTTGTATTGGTGGTATCTGTATGTGCAGGGGCTTTGTGCTGGGAGAGAAGCTGAGCCCTGATTAGGGGGCGGGGCTTCACTGACTAGGGGTCCTATAAAGGTATCAGCCAGTCAGGCAGCGGCACAGACAGCTGCAGCGGCACAGGAGCTAGCAAACAGAGCTGTAAACAGGGGAGTTGGAGTGGGAGTTCTGTTGGAGGAGAATGTATTCGTGTGTGTGTTTGGTTTTGTATTGGTGGTATCTGTTTGTGTAGGGGCTTTGTGCTGGGACAGAAGATGAGCCCTGATTAGGGGGCGGGGCTTCACTGACTAGGGATCCTATAAAGGTAGCAGCCAATCAGGGAGCGGCACAGACAGCTGCAGCGGCACACGAGCTAGCAAACAGAGCTGCAAACAGGGGAGTTTGACTGGGAGTTCTGTTGGAGTAGAAGGTATTTGTGTGTGTTTGGTTTTGTATTGGTAGTATCTGTGTGTGTAGGGGCTTTGTGCTGGGACAGAAGCTGAGCCCTGATTAGGGGGCGGGGCTTCACTGCTTACGGGTCCTATAAAGGTAGCAGCCAGTCAGGCAGCGGCACAGGAGCTAACAAACAGAGCTGTAAACAGGGGAGTTGGAGTGGGAGTTCTGTTGGAGGAAAAGGTATTTGTGTGTGTGTTTGGTTTTGTATTGGTGGTATCTGTATGTGTAGAGGCTTGGAGGGGCTTTGTTCTGGGAGAGAAGCTGAGCCCTGTTTAGTGGGCGGGGCTTCCCTGACTAGGGGTCCTATAAAGGTAGCAGCCAGTCAGGCAGCGGCACAGGAGCCAGCAAACAGAGCTGTAAACAGGGGAGTTTGAGTGGGAGTTCTGTTGGAGGAGAAGGTATTGGTGTGTGTTTGGTTTTGTATTGGTAGTATCTGTATGTGTAGGGGCTTTGCGCTGGGAGAGAAGCTGAGCCCTGATTAGGGGGCGGGGCCTCACTGACTAGGGGTCCTATAAAGGTAGCAGCCAGTCAGGCAGCCGTACAGACAGCTGCAGCGGCACAGGAGCTAGCAAACAGAGCTGTAAACAGGGGAGTTTGAGTGGGAGTTCTGTTGGAGGAGAAGGTATTTGTGTGTGTTTGGTTTTGTATTGGTAGTATCTGTATGTGTAGGGGCTTTGTGCTGGGAGAGAAGCTGAGCCGTGATTAGGGGGCGGGGCTCCACTGACTAGGGGTCCTATAAGGTTGCAGCCAGTCAGGCAGCGGCACAGGAGCTATCAAACAGAGCTGTAAACAGGGGAGTTTGAGTGGGAGTTCTGTTGGAGGAGAAGGTATTTGTGTGTGTTTGGTTTTGTATTGGTGGTATCTGTATGTGTAGCGGCTTTCTCCTGGGAGAGAAGCTGAGCCCTGATTAGGGGGCGGGGCTTCCCTGGCTAGGGGTCCTATAAAGGTAGCAGCCAGTCAGGCAGCGGCACAGGAGCTAGCAAACAGAGCTGTAAACAGGGGAGTTTGAGTGGGAGTTCTGTTGGAGGAGAAGGTACTTGTGTGTGTTTGGTTTTGTATTGGTGGTATCTGTATGTGCAGGGGCTTTGTGCTGGGAGAGAAGCTGAGCCCTGATTAGGGGGCGGGGCTTCACTGACTAGGGGTCCTATAAAGGTAGCAGCCAATCAGGGAGCGGCACAGACAGCTGCAGCGGCACAGGAGCTAGCTAACAGAGCTGCAAACAGGGGAGTTGGACTGGGAGTTCTGTTGGAGTAGAAGGTATTTGTGTGTGTTTGGTTTTGTATTGGTAGTATCTGTGTGTGTAGGGGCTTTGTGCTGGGACAGAAGCTGAGCCCTGATTAGGGGGCGGGGCTTCACTGCCTTCGGGTCCTATAAAGGTAGCAGCCAGTCAGGCAGCGGCACAGGAGCTAGCAAACAGAGCTGTAAACAGGGGAGTTTGACTGGGAGTTCTGTTGGAGTAGAAGGTATTTGTGTGTGTTTGGTTTTGTATTGGTAGTATCTGTGTGTGTAGGGGCTTTGTGCTAGGACAAAGGCTGAGCCCTGATTAGGGGGCGGGGCTTCACTGCCTACGGGTCCTATAAAGGTAGCAGCCAGTCAGGCAGCGGCACAGGAGCTAGCAAACAGAGCTGTAAACAGGGGAGTTTGAGTGGGTATTCTGTTGGAGGAGAAGGCATTTGTGTGTGTTTGGTTTTGTATTGGTAGTATCTGTAAGTGCAGGGGCTTTGTGCTAGGACAAAGGCTGAGCCCTGATTAGGGGGCGGGGCTTCACTGCCTACGGGTCCTATAAAGGTAGCAGCCAGTCAGGCAGCGGCACAGGAGCTAGCAAACAGAGCTGTAAACAGGTGAGTTTGAGTGGGTATTCTGTTGGAGGAGAAGGCATTTGTGTGTGTTTGGTTTTGTATTGGTAGTATCTGTATGTGCAGGGGCTTTGTGCTGGGAGAGAAGCTGAGCCCTGATTAGTGGGCGGGGCTTCCCTGACTAGGGGTCCTATAAAGGTAGCAGCCAGTCAGGCAGCGGCACAGGAGCTAGCAAACAGAGCTGTAAACAGGGGAGTTTGAGTGGGAGTTCTGGTGGAGGAGAAGGTATTCGTGTGTGTTTGGTTTTGTATTGGTAGTATCTGTATGTGAAGGGGCTTTGTGCTGGGAGAAAAGCTGAGCCGTGATTAGGGGGCGGGGCTTCACTGACTAGGGGTCCTATAAAGGTATCAGCCAGTCAGGCAGCGGCACAGACAGCTGCAGCGGCACAGGAGCTAGCAAACAGAGCTGTAAACAGGGGAGTTGGAGTGGCAGTTCTGTTGGAGTAGACGGTATTTGTGTGTATGGTTTTGTATTGGTAGTATCTGTATGTGTAGGGGCTTTGTGCTGGGAGAGAAGATGAGCCCTGATTAGGGGGCGGGGCTTCCCTGACTAGGGGTCCTATAAAGGTAGCAGCCAGTCAGGCAGCGGCACAGGAGCTAACAAACAGAGCTGTAAACAGGGGAGTTTGAGTGGGAGTTCTGTTGGAGGAAAAGGTATTTGTGTGTGTGTTTGGTTTTGTATTGGTGGTATCTGTATGTGTAGAGGCTTGGAGGGGCTTTGTTCTGGGAGAGAAGCTGAGCCCTGATTAGGGGGAGGGGCTTCCCTGACTAGGGGTCCTATAAAGGTAGCAGCCAGTAAGGCAGCGGCACAGGAGCTAGCAAACAGAGCTGTAAACAGGGGAGTTTGAGTGGGAGTTCTGTTGGAGGAAAAGGTATTTGTGTGTGTGTTTGGTTTTGTATTGGTGATATCTGTATGTGTAGAGGCTTGGAGGGGCTTTGTGCTGGGAAAGAAGCTGAGCCCTGATTAGTGGACGGGGCTTCCCTGACTAGGGGTCCTATAAAGGTAGCAGCCAATCAGGGAGCGGCACAGACAGCTGCAGCGGCACAGGAGCTAGCAAACAGAGCTGTAAACAGGAGAGTTTCACTGGGAGTTCTGTTGGAGTAGAAGGTATTTGTGTGTGTTTGGTTTTGTATTGGTAGTATCTGTGTGTGTAGGGGCTTTGTGCTGGGACAGAAGCTGAGCCCTGATTAGGGGGCGGGGCTTCCCTGACTAGGGGTCCTATAAAGGTAGCAGCCAGTCAGGCAGCGGCACAGGAGCTAGCAAACAGAGCTGTAAACAGGGGAGTTTGAGTTGGAGTTCTGTTGGAGGAAAAGGTATTTGTGTGTGTGTTTGGTTTTGTATTGGTGGTATCTGTATGTGTAGAGGCTTGGGGGGGCTTTGTTCTGGGAGAGAAGCTGAGCCCTGATTAGTGGGCGGGGCTTCCCTGACTACGGGTCCTATAAAGGTTGCAGCAAGTCAGGCAGCGGCACAGGAGCTATCAAACAAAGCTGTAAATAGGGGAGTTTGAGTGGGAGTTCTGTTGGAGTAGAAGGTATTTGTGTGTGTTTGGTTTTGTATTGGTAGTATCTGTGTTTGTAGGGGCTTTGTGCTGGGAGAGAAGTTGAGCCCTGATTAGGGGCGGGGCTTCCCTGACTAGGGGTCCTATAAAGGTAGCAGCCAGTCAGGCAGCGGCACAGGAGCTAGCAAACAGAGCTGTAAACAGGGGTTTGAGTGGGAGTTCTGTTGGTGGAGAAGGTATTTGTGTGTGTGTTTGGTTTTGTATTGGTAGTATCTGTGTGTGTAGGGGCTTTGTGCTGGGAGAGAAGATGAGCCCTGACTAGGGGTCCTATAAAGGTAGCAGCCAGTCAGGCAGCGGCACAGGAGCTAGCAAACAGAGCTGTACACAGGGGAGTTTGACTGGGAGTTCTGTTGGAGGAGAAGGTATTTGTGTGTGTTTGGTTTTGTATTGGTAGTATCTGTGTGTGTAGGGGCTTTGTGCTGGGACAGAAGCTGAGCCCTGATTAGGGGGCGGGGCTTCACTGACGAGGGGTCCTATAAAGGTAGCAGCCAGTCAGGCAGCCGTACAGACAGCTGCAGCGGCACAGGAGCTAGCAAACAGACCTGTGAACAGGGGAGTTTGACTGGGAGTTCTGTTGGAGTAGAAGGTATTTGTGTGTGTTTGGTTTTGTATTGTTAGTATCTGTATGTGTAGGGGCTTTGTGCTGGGAGACAAGCTGAGCCCTGATTAGGGGGCGAGGCTTCACTGACTAGGGGTCCTATAAAGGTAGCAGCCAATCAGGGAGCGGCACAGACAGCTGCAGCGGCACAGGAGCTAGCAAACAGAGCTGTAAACAGGGGAGTTTGAGTGGGAGTTCTGTTGGAGTAGAAGGTATTTGTGTGTGTTTGGTTTTGTATTGTTAGTATCTGTGTGTGTAGGGGCTTTGTGCTGGGACACAAGCTGAGCCCTGATTAGGGGGCGCGGCTTCACTGCCTACGGGTCCTATAAAGGTAGCAGCCAGTCAGGCAGCGGCACAGGAGCTAGCAAACAGAGCTGTAAACAGGGGTTTGAGTGGGAGTTCTGTTGGTGGAGAAGGTATTTGTGTGTGTGTTTGGTTTTGTATTGGTAGTATCTGTATGTGTAGGGGCTTTGTGCTGGGAGAGAAGTTGAGCCCTGATTAGGGGCGGGGCTTCCCTGACTAGGGGTCCTATAAAGGTAGCAGCCAGTCAGGCAGCGGCACAGGAGCTAGCAAACAGAGCTGTAAACAGGGGTTTGAGTGGGAGTTCTGTTGGTGGAGAAGGTATTTGTGTGTGTGTTTGGTTTTGTATTGGTAGTATCTGTATGTGTAGGGGCTTTGTGCTGGGAGAGAAGATGAGCCCTGACTAGGGGTCCTATAAAGGTAGCAGCCAGTCAGGCAGCGGCACAGGAGCTAGCAAACAGAGCTGTACACAGGGGAGTTTGACTGGGAGTTCTGTTGGAGGAGAAGGTATTTGTGTGTGTTTGGTTTTGTATTGGTAGTATCTGTGTGTGTAGGGGCTTTGTGCTGGGACAGAAGCTGAGCCCTGATTAGGGGGCGGGGCTTCACTGCCTACGGGTCCTATAAAGGTAGCAGCCAGTCAGGCAGCGGCACAGGAGCTAGCAAAAAGAGCTGTAAACAGGGGAGTTTGAGTGGGAGTTCTGTTGGAGGAGAAGGTATTTGTGTGTGTGTTTGGTTTTGTATTGGTAGTATCTGTATGTGTCGGGGCTTTGTGCTGGGAGAGAAGCTGAGCCGTGATTAGGGGGCGGAGCTTCCCTGACTAGGGGTCCTATAAAGGTAGCAGCCAATCAGGCAGCGGCACAGACAGCTGCAGCGGCACAGGAGCTATCAAATAGAGCTGTAAACAGGGGAGTTTGAGTGGGAGTACTGTTGGAGTAGAAGGTATTTGTGTGTGTTTGGTTTTGTATTGGTAGTATCTGTGTGTGTAGGGGCTTTGTGCTGGGACAGAAGCTGAGCCCTGATTAGGGGGCGGGGCTTCACTGACTGGGGTCCTATAAAGGTAGCAGCCAGTCAGGCGGCGGCACAGGAGCTTGCAAACAGAGCTGTAAACAGGGGAGTTTGAGTGGGAGTTCTGTTGGAGGAAAAGGTATTTGTGTGTGTGTTTGGTTTTGTATTGGTGGTATCTGTATGTGTAGAGGCTTGGAGGGGCTTTGTGCTGGGAAAGAAGCTGAGCCCTGATTAGGGGGCGGGGCTTCACTCACTAGGGGTCCTATAAAGGTAGCAGCCAGTCAGGCAGCGGCACAGGAGCTAGCAAACAGAGCTGTAAACAGGGGAGTTTGAGTGGGAGTTCTGGTGGAGGAGAAGGTATTCGTGTGTGTTTGGTTTTGTATTGGAAGTATCTGTATGTGAAGGGGCTTTGTGCTGGGAGAAAAGATGAGCCGTGATTAGGGGGCGGGGCTTCATTTACTAGGGGTCCTATAAAGGTATCAGCCAGTCAGGCAGCGGCACAGACAGCTGCAGCGGCACAGGAGCTATCAAACAGACCTGTAAACAGGGGAGTTTGAGTGGGAGTTCTGTTGGAGGAGAAGGTATTTGTGTGTGTTTGGTTTTGTATTGTTAGTATCTGTATGTGTAGGGGCTTTGTGCTGGGAGACAAGCTGAGCCCTGATTAGGGGGCGGGGCTTCCCTGACTAGGGGTCCTATAAAGGTAGCAGCCAGTCAGGCAGCGGCACAGGAGCTAACAAACAGAGCTGTAAACAGGGGAGTTTGAGTGGGAGTTCTGTTGGAGTAGAAGGTATTTGTGTGTGTTTGGTTTTGTATTGGTAGTATCTGTGTGTGTAGGGGCTTTGTGCTGGGACAGAAGCTGAGCCCTGATTAGGGGGCGGGGCTTCACTGACTATGGGTCCTATAAAGGTAGCAGCCAGTCAGGCAGCCACACAGACAGCTGCAGCGGCACAGGAGCTAGCAAACAGAGCTGTAAACAGGGGAGTTTGACTGGGAGTTCTGTTGGAGTAGACGGTATTTGTGTGTGTTTGGTTTTGTATTGGTAGTTTCTGTGTGTGTAGGGGCTTTCTGCTGGGACACAAGCTGAGCCCTGATTAGGGGGCGGGGCTTCACTGCCTACGGGTCCTATAAAGGTAGCAGCCAGTTAGGCAGCGGCACAGGAGCTAGCAAACAGAGCTGTAAACAGGGGTTTGAGTGGGAGTTCTGTTGGAGGAAAAGGTATTTCTGTGTGTGTTTGGTTTTGTATTGGTGGTATCTGTATGTGTAGAGGCTTGGAGGGGCTTTGTTCTGGGAGAGAAGCTGAGCCCTGATTAGTGGGCGGGGCTTCCCTGACTACGGGTCCTATAAAGGTTGCAGCAAGTAAGGCAGCGGCACAGGAGCTATCAAACAAAGCTGTAAATAGGGGAGTTTGAGTGGGAGTTCTGTTGGAGTAGAAGGTATTTGTGTGTGTTTGGTTTTGTATTGGTAGTATCTGTGTGTGTAGGGGCTTTGTGCTGGGACAGAAGCTGAACCCTGATTAGGGGGCGGGGCTTCCCTGACTACGGGTCCTATAAGGTTGCAGCCAGTCAGGCAGCGGCACAGGAGCTAGCAAACAGAGCTGTAAACAGGGGAGTTTGAGTGGGAGTTCTGTTGGAGGAGAAGGTATTTGTGTGTCTTTGGTTTTGTATTGGTGGTATCTGTATGTGTAGGGGCTTTGTGCTGGGAGAGAAGTTGAGCCCTGATTAGGGGCGGGGATTCCCTGACTAGGGGTCCTATAAAGGTAGCAGCCAGTCAGGCAGCGGCACAGGAGCTAGCAAACAGAGCTGTAAACAGGGGAGTTTGAGAGGGAGTTCTGTTGGAGGAGAAGGTATTTGTGTGTGTTTTTGTATTGGGAGTATCTGTGTGTGTAGAGGCTTTGTGCTGGGAGAGAAGCTGAGCCCTGATTAGGGGGCGGGGCTTCACTCACTAGGGGTCCTATAAAGGTAGCAGCCAATCAGGCAGCGGCACAGACAGCTGCAGCGGCACAGGAGCTATCAAATAGAGCTGTAAACACGGGAGTTTGAGTGGAAGTTCTGTTGGAGGAGAAGGTATTTGTGTGTGTTTGGATTTGTATTGGTAGTATCTATGTGTAGAGGCTTTGTGCTGGGAGAGAAGGTGAGCCCTGATTAGGGGGCGGGGCTTCACTGACTGGGGTCCTATAAAGGTAGCAGCCAGTCAGGCAGCGGCACAGGAGCTTGAAAACAGAGCTGTAAACAGGGGAGTTTGAGTGGGAGTTCTGTTGGAGGAGAAGGTACTTGTGTGTGTTTGGTTTTGTATTGGTGGTATCTGTATGTGCAGGGGCTTTGTGCTGGGAGAGAAGCTGAGCCCTGATTAGGGGGCGGGGCTTCACTGACTAGGGGTCCTATAAAGGTAGCAGCCAGTCAGGCAGCGGCACAGGAGCTAACAAACAGAGCTGTAAACAGGGGAGTTGGAGTGGGAGTTCTGTTGGAGGAAAAGGTATTTGTGTGTGTGTTTGGTTTTGTATTGGTGGTATCTGTATGTGTAGAGGCTTGGAGGGGCTTTGTTCTGGGAGAGAAGCTGAGCCCTGTTTAGTGGGCGGGGCTTCCCTGACTAGGGGTCCTATAAAGGTAGCAGCCAGTCAGGCAGCGGCACAGGAGCCAGCAAACAGAGCTGTAAACAGGGGAGTTTGAGTGGGAGTTCTGTTGGAGGAGAAGGTATTGGTGTGTGTTTGGTTTTGTATTGGTAGTATCTGTATGTGTAGGGGCTTTGTGCTGGGAGAGAAGCTGAGCCCTGATTAGGGGGCGGGGCCTCACTGACTAGGGGTCCTATAAAGGTAGCAGCCAGTCAGGCAGCCGTACAGACAGCTGCAGCGGCACAGGAGCTAGCAAACAGAGCTGTAAACAGGGGAGTTTGAGTGGGAGTTCTGTTGGAGGAGAAAGTATTTGTGTGTGTTTGGTTTTGTATTGGTAGTATCTGTATGTGTAGGGGCTTTGTGCTGGGAGAGAAGCTGAGCCGTGATTAGGGGGCGGGGCTCCACTGACTAGGGGTCCTATAAGGTTGCAGCCAGTCAGGCAGCGGCACAGGAGCTATCAAACAGAGCTGTAAACAGGGGAGTTTGAGTGGGAGTTCTGTTGGAGGAGAAGGTATTTGTGTGTGTTTGGTTTTGTATTGGTGGTATCTGTATGTGTAGCGGCTTTCTCCTGGGAGAGAAGCTGAGCCCTGATTAGGGGGCGGGGCTTCCCTGGCTAGGGGTCCTATAAAGGTAGCAGCCAGTCAGGCAGCGGCACAGGAGCTAGCAAACAGAGCTGTAAACAGGGGAGTTTGAGTGGGAGTTCTGTTGGAGGAGAAGGTACTTGTGTGTGTTTGGTTTTGTATTGGTGGTATCTGTATGTGCAGGGGCTTTGTGCTGGGAGAGAAGCTGAGCCCTGATTAGGGGGCGGGGCTTCACTGACTAGGGGTCCTATAAAGGTAGCAGCCAATCAGGGAGCGGCACAGACAGCTGCAGCGGCACAGGAGCTAGCTAACAGAGCTGCAAACAGGGGAGTTGGACTGGGAGTTCTGTTGGAGTAGAAGGTATTTGTGTGTGTTTGGTTTTGTATTGGTAGTATCTGTGTGTGTAGGGGCTTTGTGCTGGGACAGAAGCTGAGCCCTGATTAGGGGGCGGGGCTTCACTGCCTTCGGGTCCTATAAAGGTAGCAGCCAGTCAGGCAGCGGCACAGGAGCTAGCAAACAGAGCTGTAAACAGGGGAGTTTGACTGGGAGTTCTGTTGGAGTAGAAGGTATTTGTGTGTGTTTGGTTTTGTATTGGTAGTATCTGTGTGTGTAGGGGCTTTGTGCTAGGACAAAGGCTGAGCCCTGATTAGGGGGCGGGGCTTCACTGCCTACGGGTCCTATAAAGGTAGCAGCCAGTCAGGCAGCGGCACAGGAGCTAGCAAACAGAGCTGTAAACAGGGGAGTTTGAGTGGGTATTCTGTTGGAGGAGAAGGCATTTGTGTGTGTTTGGTTTTGTATTGGTAGTATCTGTAAGTGCAGGGGCTTTGTGCTAGGACAAAGGCTGAGCCCTGATTAGGGGGCGGGGCTTCACTGCCTACGGGTCCTATAAAGGTAGCAGCCAGTCAGGCAGCGGCACAGGAGCTAGCAAACAGAGCTGTAAACAGGTGAGTTTGAGTGGGTATTCTGTTGGAGGAGAAGGCATTTGTGTGTGTTTGGTTTTGTATTGGTAGTATCTGTATGTGCAGGGGCTTTGTGCTGGGAGAGAAGCTGAGCCCTGATTAGTGGGCGGGGCTTCCCTGACTAGGGGTCCTATAAAGGTAGCAGCCAGTCAGGCAGCGGCACAGGAGCTAGCAAACAGAGCTGTAAACAGGGGAGTTTGAGTGGGAGTTCTGGTGGAGGAGAAGGTATTCGTGTGTGTTTGGTTTTGTATTGGTAGTATCTGTATGTGAAGGGGCTTTGTGCTGGGAGAAAAGCTGAGCCGTGATTAGGGGGCGGGGCTTCACTGACTAGGGGTCCTATAAAGGTATCAGCCAGTCAGGCAGCGGCACAGACAGCTGCAGCGGCACAGGAGCTAGCAAACAGAGCTGTAAACAGGGGAGTTGGAGTGGCAGTTCTGTTGGAGTAGACGGTATTTGTGTGTATGGTTTTGTATTGGTAGTATCTGTATGTGTAGGGGCTTTGTGCTGGGAGAGAAGATGAGCCCTGATTAGGGGGCGGGGCTTCCCTGACTAGGGGTCCTATAAAGGTAGCAGCCAGTCAGGCAGCGGCACAGGAGCTAACAAACAGAGCTGTAAACAGGGGAGTTTGAGTGGGAGTTCTGTTGGAGGAAAAGGTATTTGTGTGTGTGTTTGGTTTTGTATTGGTGGTATCTGTATGTGTAGAGGCTTGGAGGGGCTTTGTTCTGGGAGAGAAGCTGAGCCCTGATTAGGGGGAGGGGCTTCACTGACTAGGGGTCCTATAAAGGTAGCAGCCAGTAAGGCAGCGGCACAGGAGCTAGCAAACAGAGCTGTAAACAGGGGAGTTTGAGTGGGAGTTCTGTTGGAGGAAAAGGTATTTGTGTGTGTGTTTGGTTTTGTATTGGTAGTATCTGTGTGTGTAGGGGCTTTGTGCTGGGACAGAAGCTGAGCCCTGATTAGGGGGCGGGGCTTCACTGACTGGGGTCCTATAAAGGTAGCAGCTAGTCAGGCAGCGGCACAGGAGCTAGCAAACAGAGCTGTAAACAGGGGAGTTTGAGTTGGAGTTCTGTTGGAGGAAAAGGTATTTGTGTGTGTGTTTGGTTTTGTATTGGTGATATCTGTATGTGTAGAGGCTTGGAGGGGCTTTGTGCTGGGAAAGAAGCTGAGCCCTGATTAGTGGACGGGGCTTCCCTGACTAGGGGTCCTATAAAGGTAGCAGCCAATCAGGGAGCGGCACAGACAGCTGCAGCGGCACAGGAGCTAGCAAACAGAGCTGTAAACAGGAGAGTTTCACTGGGAGTTCTGTTGGAGTAGAAGGTATTTGTGTGTGTTTGGTTTTGTATTGGTAGTATCTGTGTGTGTAGGGGCTTTGTGCTGGGACAGAAGCTGAGCCCTGATTAGGGGGCGGGGCTTCCCTGACTAGGGGTCCTATAAAGGTAGCAGCCAGTCAGGCAGCGGCACAGGAGCTAGCAAACAGAGCTGTAAACAGGGGAGTTTGAGTTGGAGTTCTGTTGGAGGAAAAGGTATTTGTGTGTGTGTTTGGTTTTGTATTGGTGGTATCTGTATGTGTAGAGGCTTGGGGGGGCTTTGTTCTGGGAGAGAAGCTGAGCCCTGATTAGTGGGCGGGGCTTCCCTGACTACGGGTCCTATAAAGGTTGCAGCAAGTCAGGCAGCGGCACAGGAGCTATCAAACAAAGCTGTAAATAGGGGAGTTTGAGTGGGAGTTCTGTTGGAGTAGAAGGTATTTGTGTGTGTTTGGTTTTGTATTGTTAGTATCTGTATGTGTAGGGGCTTTGTGCTGGGAGACAAGCTGAGCCCTGATTAGGGGGCGAGGCTTCACTGACTAGGGGTCCTATAAAGGTAGCAGCCAATCAGGGAGCGGCACAGACAGCTGCAGCGGCACAGGAGCTAGCAAACAGAGCTGTAAACAGGGGAGTTTGAGTGGGAGTTCTGTTGGAGTAGAAGGTATTTGTGTGTGTTTGGTTTTGTATTGTTAGTATCTGTGTGTGTAGGGGCTTTGTGCTGGGAGAGAAGTTGAGCCCTGATTAGGGGGCGCGGCTTCACTGCCTACGGGTCCTATAAAGGTAGCAGCCAGTCAGGCAGCGGCACAGGAGCTAGCAAACAGAGCTGTAAACAGGGGTTTGAGTGGGAGTTCTGTTGGTGGAGAAGGTATTTGTGTGTGTGTTTGGTTTTGTATTGGTAGTATCTGTATGTGTAGGGGCTTTGTGCTGGGAGAGAAGATGAGCCCTGACTAGGGGTCCTATAAAGGTAGCAGCCAGTCAGGCAGCGGCACAGGAGCTAGCAAACAGAGCTGTACACAGGGGAGTTTGACTGGGAGTTCTGTTGGAGGAGAAGGTATTTGTGTGTGTTTGGTTTTGTATTGGTAGTATCTGTGTGTGTAGGGGCTTTGTGCTGGGACAGAAGCTGAGCCCTGATTAGGGGGCGGGGCTTCACTGCCTACGGGTCCTATAAAGGTAGCAGCCAGTCAGGCAGCGGCACAGGAGCTAGCAAAAAGAGCTGTAAACAGGGGAGTTTGAGTGGGAGTTCTGTTGGAGGAGAAGGTATTTGTGTGTGTGTTTGGTTTTGTATTGGTAGTATCTGTATGTGTCGGGGCTTTGTGCTGGGAGAGAAGC
Organism: Lepidochelys kempii; assembly: GCF_965140285.1. Lineage (NCBI taxonomy): Eukaryota > Metazoa > Chordata > Testudines > Cheloniidae > Lepidochelys > Lepidochelys kempii. Next base: position 402,320 of record NC_136397.1, read on the forward strand.
TGAGCCGTGATTAGGGGGCGGAGCTTCCCTGACTAGGGGTCCTATAAAGGTAGCAGCCAATCAGGCAGCGGCACAGACAGCTGCAGCGGCACAGGAGCTATCAAATAGAGCTGTAAACAGGGGAGTTTGAGTGGGAGTACTGTTGGAGTAGAAGGTATTTGTGTGTGTTTGGTTTTGTATTGGTAGTATCTGTGTGTGTAGGGGCTTTGTGCTGGGACAGAAGCTGAGCCCTGATTAGGGGGCGGGGCTTCACTGACTGGGGTCCTATAAAGGTAGCAGCCAGTCAGGCGGCGGCACAGGAGCTTGCAAACAGAGCTGTAAACAGGGGAGTTTGAGTGGGAGTTCTGTTGGAGGAAAAGGTATTTGTGTGTGTGTTTGGTTTTGTATTGGTGGTATCTGTATGTGTAGAGGCTTGGAGGGGCTTTGTGCTGGGAAAGAAGCTGAGCCCTGATTAGGGGGCGGGGCTTCACTCACTAGGGGTCCTATAAAGGTAGCAGCCAGTCAGGCAGCGGCACAGGAGCTAGCAAACAGAGCTGTAAACAGGGGAGTTTGAGTGGGAGTTCTGGTGGAGGAGAAGGTATTCGTGTGTGTTTGGTTTTGTATTGGAAGTATCTGTATGTGAAGGGGCTTTGTGCTGGGAGAAAAGATGAGCCGTGATTAGGGGGCGGGGCTTCATTTACTAGGGGTCCTATAAAGGTATCAGCCAGTCAGGCAGCGGCACAGACAGCTGCAGCGGCACAGGAGCTATCAAACAGACCTGTAAACAGGGAGTTTGAGTGGGAGTTCTGTTGGAGTAGAAGGTATTTGTGTGTGTTTGGTTTTGTATTGTTAGTATCTGTATGTGTAGGGGCTTTGTGCTGGGAGACAAGCTGAGCCCTGATTAGGGGGCGGGGCTTCCCTGACTAGGGGTCCTATAAAGGTAGCAGCCAGTCAGGCAGCCACACAGACAGCTGCAGCGGCACAGGAGCTAGCAAACAGAGCTGTAAACAGGGGAGTTTGAGTGGGAGTTCTGTTGGAGTAGACGGTATTTGTGTGTGTTTGGTTTTGTATTGGTAGTTTCTGTGTGTGTAGGGGCTTTCTGCTGGGACACAAGCTGAGCCCTGATTAGGGGGCGGGGCTTCACTGCCTACGGGTCCTATAAAGGTAGCAGCCAGTTAGGCAGCGGCACAGGAGCTAGCAAACAGAGCTGTAAACAGGGGTTTGAGTGGGAGTTCTGTTGGAGGAAAAGGTATTTCTGTGTGTGTTTGGTTTTGTATTGGTGGTATCTGTATGTGTAGAGGCTTGGAGGGGCTTTGTTCTGGGAGAGAAGCTGAGCCCTGATTAGTGGGCGGGGCTTCCCTGACTACGGGTCCTATAAAGGTTGCAGCAAGTAAGGCAGCGGCACAGGAGCTATCAAACAAAGCTGTAAATAGGGGAGTTTGAGTGGGAGTTCTGTTGGAGTAGAAGGTATTTGTGTGTGTTTGGTTTTGTATTGGTAGTATCTGTGTGTGTAGGGGCTTTGTGCTGGGACAGAAGCTGAACCCTGATTAGGGGGCGGGGCTTCCCTGACTACGGGTCCTATAAGGTTGCAGCCAGTCAGGCAGCGGCACAGGAGCTAGCAAACAGAGCTGTAAACAGGGGAGTTTGAGTGGGAGTTCTGTTGGAGGAGAAGGTATTTGTGTGTCTTTGGTTTTGTATTGGTGGTATCTGTATGTGTAGGGGCTTTGTGCTGGGAGAGAAGTTGAGCCCTGATTAGGGGCGGGGATTCCCTGACTAGGGGTCCTATAAAGGTAGCAGCCAGTCAGGCAGCGGCACAGGAGCTAGCAAACAGAGCTGTAAACAGGGGAGTTTGAGAGGGAGTTCTGTTGGAGGAGAAGGTATTTGTGTGTGTTTTTGTATTGGGAGTATCTGTGTGTGTAGAGGCTTTGTGCTGGGAGAGAAGCTGAGCCCTGATTAGGGGGCGGGGCTTCACTCACTAGGGGTCCTATAAAGGTAGAAGCCAGTCAGGCAGCGGCACAGACAGCTGCAGCGGCACAAGAGCTAGCAAACAGAGTTGTAAACAGGGGAGTTTGAGTGGGAGTTCTGTTGGAGGAGAAGGTATTTGTGTGTGTGTTTGGTTTTGTATTGGTAGTATCTGTGTGTGTAGGGGCTTTGTGCTGGGACAGAAGCTGAGCCCTGATTAGGGGGCGGGGCTTCACTGACTAGGGGTCCTATAAAGGTAGCAGCCAATCAGGCAGCGGCACAGACAGCTGCAGCGGCACAGGAGCTATCAAATAGAGCTGTAAACACGGGAGTTTGAGTGGAAGTTCTGTTGGAGGAGAAGGTATTTGTGTGTGTTTGGATTTGTATTGGTAGTATCTGTATGTGTAGAGGCTTTGTGCTGGGAGAGAAGGTGAGCCCTGATTAGGGGGCGGGGCTTCACTGACTGGGGTCCTATAAAGGTAGCAGCCAGTCAGGCAGCGGCACAGGAGCTTGAAAACAGAGCTGTAAACAGGGGAGTTTGAGTGGGAGTTCTGTTGGAGGAGAAGGTACTTGTGTGTGTTTGGTTTTGTATTGGTGGTATCTGTATGTGCAGGGGCTTTGTGCTGGGAGAGAAGCTGAGCCCTGATTAGGGGGCGGGGCTTCACTGACTAGGGGTCCTATAAAGGTATCAGCCAGTCAGGCAGCGGCACAGACAGCTGCAGCGGCACAGGAGCTAGCAAACAGAGCTGTAAACAGGGGAGTTGGAGTGGGAGTTCTGTTGGAGGAGAATGTATTCGTGTGTGTGTTTGGTTTTGTATTGGTGGTATCTGTTTGTGTAGGGGCTTTGTGCTGGGACAGAAGATGAGCCCTGATTAGGGGGCGGGGCTTCACTGACTAGGGATCCTATAAAGGTAGCAGCCAATCAGGGAGCGGCACAGACAGCTGCAGCGGCACACGAGCTAGCAAACAGAGCTGCAAACAGGGGAGTTTGACTGGGAGTTCTGTTGGAGTAGAAGGTATTTGTGTGTGTTTGGTTTTGTATTGGTAGTATCTGTGTGTGTAGGGGCTTTGTGCTGGGACAGAAGCTGAGCCCTGATTAGGGGGCGGGGCTTCACTGCTTACGGGTCCTATAAAGGTAGCAGCCAGTCAGGCAGCGGCACAGGAGCTAACAAACAGAGCTGTAAACAGGGGAGTTGGAGTGGGAGTTCTGTTGGAGGAAAAGGTATTTGTGTGTGTGTTTGGTTTTGTATTGGTGGTATCTGTATGTGTAGAGGCTTGGAGGGGCTTTGTTCTGGGAGAGAAGCTGAGCCCTGTTTAGTGGGCGGGGCTTCCCTGACTAGGGGTCCTATAAAGGTAGCAGCCAGTCAGGCAGCGGCACAGGAGCCAGCAAACAGAGCTGTAAACAGGGGAGTTTGAGTGGGAGTTCTGTTGGAGGAGAAGGTATTGGTGTGTGTTTGGTTTTGTATTGGTAGTATCTGTATGTGTAGGGGCTTTGTGCTGGGAGAGAAGCTGAGCCCTGATTAGGGGGCGGGGCCTCACTGACTAGGGGTCCTATAAAGGTAGCAGCCAGTCAGGCAGCCGTACAGACAGCTGCAGCGGCACAGGAGCTAGCAAACAGAGCTGTAAACAGGGGAGTTTGAGTGGGAGTTCTGTTGGAGGAGAAGGTATTTGTGTGTGTTTGGTTTTGTATTGGTGGTATCTGTATGTGTAGCGGCTTTCTCCTGGGAGAGAAGCTGAGCCCTGATTAGGGGGCGGGGCTTCCCTGGCTAGGGGTCCTATAAAGGTAGCAGCCAGTCAGGCAGCGGCACAGGAGCTAGCAAACAGAGCTGTAAACAGGGGAGTTTGAGTGGGAGTTCTGTTGGAGGAGAAGGTACTTGTGTGTGTTTGGTTTTGTATTGGTGGTATCTGTATGTGCAGGGGCTTTGTGCTGGGAGAGAAGCTGAGCCCTGATTAGGGGGCGGGGCTTCACTGACTAGGGGTCCTATAAAGGTAGCAGCCAATCAGGGAGCGGCACAGACAGCTGCAGCGGCACAGGAGCTAGCTAACAGAGCTGCAAACAGGGGAGTTGGACTGGGAGTTCTGTTGGAGTAGAAGGTATTTGTGTGTGTTTGGTTTTGTATTGGTAGTATCTGTGTGTGTAGGGGCTTTGTGCTGGGACAGAAGCTGAGCCCTGATTAGGGGGCGGGGCTTCACTGCCTTCGGGTCCTATAAAGGTAGCAGCCAGTCAGGCAGCGGCACAGGAGCTAGCAAACAGAGCTGTAAACAGGGGAGTTTGACTGGGAGTTCTGTTGGAGTAGAAGGTATTTGTGTGTGTTTGGTTTTGTATTGGTAGTATCTGTGTGTGTAGGGGCTTTGTGCTAGGACAAAGGCTGAGCCCTGATTAGGGGGCGGGGCTTCACTGCCTACGGGTCCTATAAAGGTAGCAGCCAGTCAGGCAGCGGCACAGGAGCTAGCAAACAGAGCTGTAAACAGGGGAGTTTGAGTGGGTATTCTGTTGGAGGAGAAGGCATTTGTGTGTGTTTGGTTTTGTATTGGTAGTATCTGTAAGTGCAGGGGCTTTGTGCTAGGACAAAGGCTGAGCCCTGATTAGGGGGCGGGGCTTCACTGCCTACGGGTCCTATAAAGGTAGCAGCCAGTCAGGCAGCGGCACAGGAGCTAGCAAACAGAGCTGTAAACAGGTGAGTTTGAGTGGGTATTCTGTTGGAGGAGAAGGCATTTGTGTGTGTTTGGTTTTGTATTGGTAGTATCTGTATGTGCAGGGGCTTTGTGCTGGGAGAGAAGCTGAGCCCTGATTAGTGGGCGGGGCTTCCCTGACTAGGGGTCCTAGAAAGGTAGCAGCCAGTCAGGCAGCGGCACAGGAGCTAGCAAACAGAGCTGTAAACAGGGGAGTTTGAGTGGGAGTTCTGGTGGAGGAGAAGGTATTCGTGTGTGTTTGGTTTTGTATTGGTAGTATCTGTATGTGAAGGGGCTTTGTGCTGGGAGAAAAGCTGAGCCGTGATTAGGGGGCGGGGCTTCACTGACTAGGGGTCCTATAAAGGTATCAGCCAGTCAGGCAGCGGCACAGACAGCTGCAGCGGCACAGGAGCTAGCAAACAGAGCTGTAAACAGGGGAGTTGGAGTGGCAGTTCTGTTGGAGTAGACGGTATTTGTGTGTATGGTTTTGTATTGGTAGTATCTGTATGTGTAGGGGCTTTGTGCTGGGAGAGAAGATGAGCCCTGATTAGGGGGCGGGGCTTCCCTGACTAGGGGTCCTATAAAGGTAGCAGCCAGTCAGGCAGCGGCACAGGAGCTAACAAACAGAGCTGTAAACAGGGGAGTTTGAGTGGGAGTTCTGTTGGAGGAAAAGGTATTTGTGTGTGTGTTTGGTTTTGTATTGGTGGTATCTGTATGTGTAGAGGCTTGGAGGGGCTTTGTTCTGGGAGAGAAGCTGAGCCCTGATTAGGGGGAGGGGCTTCCCTGACTAGGGGTCCTATAAAGGTAGCAGCCAGTAAGGCAGCGGCACAGGAGCTAGCAAACAGAGCTGTAAACAGGGGAGTTTGAGTGGGAGTTCTGTTGGAGGAAAAGGTATTTGTGTGTGTGTTTGGTTTTGTATTGGTAGTATCTGTGTGTGTAGGGGCTTTGTGCTGGGACAGAAGCTGAGCCCTGATTAGGGGGCGGGGCTTCACTGACTGGGGTCCTATAAAGGTAGCAGCTAGTCAGGCAGCGGCACAGACAGCTGCAGCGGCACAGGAGCTCGCAAACAGAGCTGTAAACAGGGGAGTTTGAGTGGGAGTTCTGTTGGAGGAGAAGGTATTTGTGTGTGTGTGTTTTTCTATTGTTAGTACCTGTATGTGCAGGGGCTTTGTGCTGGGAGAGAAGCTGAGCCCTGACAAGGGGGCGGGGCTTCCCTGACTAGGGGTCCTATAAAGGTAGCAGCCAGTCAGGCAACGGCACGGGAGCTAGCAAACAGAGCTGTAAACAGGGGAGTTTGAGTGGGAGTTCTGTTGGAGTAGAAGGTATTTGTGTGTGTTTGGTTTTGTATTGGAAGTATCTGTATGTGTAGGGGCTTTGTGCTGGGAGAGAAGTTGAGCCGTGATTAGGGGGCGGGGCCTCACTGACTAGGGGTCCTATAAAGGTATCAGCCAGTCAGGCAGCGGCACAGACAGCTGCAGCGGCACAGGAGCTAGCAAACAGAGCTGTAAACAGGGGAGTTGGAGTGGGAGTTCTGTTGGAGGAGAAGGTATTTGTGTGTGTTTGGTTTTGTATTGGTGGTATCTGTATGTGTAGAGGCTTGGAGGGCCTTTGTGCTGGGAAAGAAGCTGAGCCCTGATTAGTGGGCGGGGCTTCCCTGACTAGGGGTCCTATAAAGGTTGCAGCCAGTCAGGCAGAGGCAAAGGAGCTATCAAACAGAGCTGTAAACAGGGGAGTTTGAGTGGGAGTTCTGTTGGAGGAGAAGGTATTTGTGTGTGTTTGGTTTTGCATTGGTAGTATCTGTGTGTGTAGGGGCTTTGTGCTGGGACAGAAGCTGAGCCCTGATTAGGGGGCGGGGCTTCACTGACTAGGGGTCCTATAAAGGTAGCAGCCAGTCAGGCAGCGGCACAGACAGCTGCAGCGGCACAGGAGCTAGCAAACAGAGCTGTAAACAGGGGAGTTTGAGTGGGAGTTCTGTTGGAGAAGGTACTTGTGTGCGTTTGGTTTTGTTTTGGTGGTATCTGTATGTGCAGGGGCTTTGTGCTGGGATAGAAGCTGAGCCCTGATTAGGGGGCGGGGCTTCACTGCCTACGGGTCCTATAAAGGTTGCAGCAAGTCAGGCAGCGGCACAGGAGCTATCAAACAAAGCTGTAAATAGGGGAGTTTGAGTTGGAGTTCTGTGGGAGTAGAAGGTATTTGTGTGTGTTTGGTTTTGTATTGGTGGTATCTGTATGTGTAGGGGCTTTGTGCTGGGACAGAGGATGAGCCCTGATTAGGGGGCGGGGCTTCCCTGACTAGGGGTCCTATAAAGGTAGCAGCCAGTCAGGCAGCGGCACAGGAGCTAGCAAACAGAGCTGTAAACAGGGAGTTTGAGTGGGAGTTCTGTTGGTGGAGAAGGTATTTGTGTGTGTTTGGTTTTGTATTGGTAGTATCTGTATGTGTAGGGGCTTTGTGCTGGGAGAGAAGATGAGCCCTGATTAGGGGGCGGGGCTTCCCTGACTAGGGGTCCTATAAAGGTAGCAGCCAGTCAGGCAGCGGCACGGGAGCTAGCAAACAGAGCTGTAAACAGGGGAGTTTGAGTGGGAGTTCTGTTGGAGGAGAAGGTATTTGTGTGTGTTTGGTTTTGTATTGGTAGTATCTGTGTGTGTAGGGTTTTTGTGCTGGGAGAGAAGCTGAGCCGTGATTAGAGGGGCGGGGCTTCACTGACTAGGGGTCCTATAAAGGTATCAGCCAGTCAGGCAGCGGCAAAGACAGCTGCAGCGGCACAGGAGCTAGTAAACAGAGCTGTAAACAGGGGAGTTTGAGTGGGAGTTCTGTTGGAGGAGAAGGTATTTGTGTGTGTTTGGTGTTGTATTGGTGGTATCTGCATGTGTAGGGGCTTTGTGCTGGGAGAGAAGCTGAGCCCTGATTAGTGGGCGGGGCTTCCCTGTCTAGGGGTCCTATAAAGGTTGCAGCCAGTCAGGCAGCTGCACAGGAGCTAGCAAACAGAGCTGTAAACAGGGGAGTTTGAGTGGGAGTTCTGTTGGAGTAGAAGGTATTTGTGTGTGTGTTTGGTTTTGTATTGGTAGTATCTGTGTGTGTAGGGGCTTTGTGCTCGGACAGAAGCTGAACCCTGATTAGGGGGCGGGGGTTCACTGACTAGCGGTCCTATAAAGGTAGCAGCCAGTCAGGCAGCGGCACAGACAGCTGCAGCGGCACAGGAGCTAGCAAACAGAGCTGTAAACAGGGGAGTTTGAGTGGCAGGAGAAGGTACTTGTGTGTGTTTGGTTTTGTATTGGTGGTATCTGTATGTGCAGGGGATTTGTGCTGGGAGAGAAGCTGAGCCCTGATTAGGGGGCGGGGCTTCACTGACTAGGGATCCTATAAAGGTAGCTGCCAATCAGGGAGCGGCACAGACAGCTGCAGCGGCACAGGAGCTAGCAAACAGAGCTGTAAACAGGGGTTTGAGTGGGAGTTCTGTTGGAGGAAAAGGTATTTGTGTGTGTGTTTGGTTTTGTATTGGTGGTATCTGTATGTGCAGGGGCTTTGTGCTGGGAGAGAAGCTGAGCCCTGATTAGTGGGCGGGGCTTCCCTGACTAGGGGTCCTATAAAGGTTGCAGCCAGTCAGGCAGCGGCACAGGAGCTAGCAAACAGAGCTGTAAACAGGGGAGTTTGAGTGGGAGTTCTGTTGGTGGAGAAGGTATTTGTGTGTGTGTTTGATTTTGTATTGGTAGTATCTGTATGTGTAGGGGCTTTGTGCTGGGAGAGAAGATGAGCCCTGATTAGGGGGCGGGGCTTGCCTGATTAGGGGTCCTATAAAGGTATCAGCCAGTCAGGCAGCGGCACAGACAGCTGCAGCGGCACAGGAGCTAGCAAACAGAGCTGTAAACAGGGGAGTTGGAGTGGCAGTTCTGTTGGAGTAGACGGTATTTGTGTGTATGGTTTTGTATTGGTAGTATCTGTATGTGTAGGGGCTTTGTGCTGGGAGAGAAGATGAGCCCTGATTAGGGGGCGGGGCTTCCCTGACTAGGGGTCCTATAAAGGTAGCAGCCAGTCAGGCAGCGGCACAGGAGCTAACAAACAGAGCTGTAAACAGGGGAGTTTGAGTGGGAGTTCTGTTGGAGGAAAAGGTATTTGTGTGTGTGTTGGGTTTTGTATTGGTGGTATCTGTATGTGTAGAGGCTTGGAGGGGCTTTGTTCTGGGAGAGAAGCTGAGCCCTGATTAGGGGGAGGGGCTTCCCTGACTAGGGGTCCTATAAAGGTAGCAGCCAGTCAGGCAGCGGCACAGGAGCTAGCAAACAGAGCTGTAAACAGGGGAGTTTGAGTGGAAGTTCTTTTGGAGGAGAAGGTATTTGTGTGTGTTTGGTTTTGTATTGGTAGTATCTGTATGTGTAGGGGCTTTGTGCTGGGAGAGAAGCTGAGCCGTGATTAGGGGTCGGGGCTTCACTGACTAGGGGTCCTATAAAGGTATCAGCCAGTCAGGCAGCGGCAAAGACAGCTGCAGCGGCACAGGAGCTAGCAAACAGAGCTGTAAACAGGGGAGTTTGAGTGGGAGTTCTGTTGGAGGAGAAGGTATTTGTGTGTGTTTGGTTTTGTATTGGTGGTATCTGTATGTGTAGGGGCTTTGTCCTGGGAGAGAAGCTGAGCCCTGATTAGGGGGCGGGGCTTCCCTGGCTAGGGGTCCTATAAAGGTAGCAGCCAGTCAGGCAGCGGCACAGGAGCTCGCAAACAGCTGTAAACAGGGCAGTTTGTGTGGGAGTTCTGTTGGAGGAGAAGGTACTTGTGTGTGTTTGGTTTTGTATTGGTGGTATCTGTATGTGCAGGGGCTTTGTGCTGGGATAGAAGCTGAGCCCTGATTAGGGGGCGGGGCTTCACTGCCTACGGGTCCTATAAAGGTAGCAGCCAGTCAGGCAGCGGCACAGGAGCTAGCAAACAGAGCTGTAAACAGGGGTTTGAGTGGGAGTTCTGTTGGAGGAAAAGGTATATGTGTGTGTGTTTGGTTTTGTATTGGTGGTATCTGTATGTGCAGGGGCTTTGTGCTGGGAGAGAAGCTGAGCCCTGATTAGGGGGCGGGGCTTCACTGACTGGGGTCCTATAAAGGTATCAGCCAGTCAGGCAGCGGCACAGACAGCTGCAGCGGCACAGGAGCTCGCAAACAGAGCTGTAAACAGGGGAGTTTGAGTGGGAGTTCTGTTGGAGGAGAAGGTATTTGTGTGTGTGTGTTTTTGTATTGTTAGTACCTGTATGTGCAGGGGCTTTGTGCTGGGAGAGAAGCTGAGCCCTGACAAGGGGGCGGGGCTTCCCTGACTAGGGGTCCTATAAAGGTAGCAGCCAGTCAGGCAGCGGCACGGGAGCTAGCAAACAGAGCTGTAAACAGGGGAGTTTGAGTGGAAGTTCTGTTGGAGGAGAAGGTATTCGTGTGTGTTTGGATTTGTATTGGTAGTATCTGTATGTGTAGAGGCTTTGTGCTGGGAGAGAAGCTGAGCCCTGATTAGGGGGCGGGGCTTCACTGACTGTGGTCCTATAAAGGTAGCAGCCAGTCAGGCAGCGGCACAGGAGCTAGCAAACAGAGCTGTAAACAGGGGAGTTTGAGTGGGAGTTCTGGTGGAGGAGAAGGTATTCGTGTGTGTTTGGTTTTGTATTGGTAGTATCTGTATGTGAAGGGGCTTTGTGCTGGGAGAAAAGCTGAGCCGTGATTAGGGGGCGGGGCTTCACTGACTAGGGGTCCTATAAAGGTATCAGCCAGTCAGGCAGCGGCACAGACAGCTGCAGCGGCACAGGAGCTAGCAAACAGAGCTGTAAACAGGGGAGTTGGAGTGGCAGTTCTGTTGGAGTAGACGGTATTTGTGTGTATGGTTTTGTATTGGTAGTATCTGTATGTGTAGGGGCTTTGTGCTGGGAGAGAAGATGAGCCCTGATTAGGGGGCGGGGCTTCCCTGACTAGGGGTCCTATAAAGGTAGCAGCCAGTCAGGCAGCGGCACAGGAGCTAACAAACAGAGCTGTAAACAGGGGAGTTTGAGTGGGAGTTCTGTTGGAGGAAAAGGTATTTGTGTGTGTGTTTGGTTTTGTATTGGTGGTATCTGTATGTGTAGAGGCTTGGAGGGGCTTTGTTCTGGGAGAGAAGCTGAGCCCTGATTAGGGGGAGGGGCTTCCCTGACTAGGGGTCCTATAAAGGTAGCAGCCAGTCAGGCAGCGGCACAGGAGCTAGCAAACAGAGCTGTAAACAGGGGAGTTTGAGTGGGAGTTCTGTTGGAGTAGAAGGTATTTGTGTGTGTTTGGTTTTGTATTGGTAGTATCTGTGTGTGTAGGGGCTTTGTGCTGGGACAGAAGCTGAGCACTGATTAGGGGGCGGGGCTTCACTGCCTACGGGTCCTATAAAGGTAGCAGCCAGTCAGGCAGCGGCACAGGAGCTAGCAAACAGAGCTGTAAACAGGGGTTTGAGTGGGAGTTCTGTTGGAGGAAAAGGTATATGTGTGTGTGTTTGGTTTTGTATTGGTGGTATCTGTATGTGCAGGGGCTTTGTGCTGGGAGAGAAGCTGAGCCCTGATTAGTGGGCGGGGCTTCCCTGACTAGGGGTCCTATAAAGGTTGCAGCCAGTCAGGCAGCGGCACAGGAGCTAGCAAACAGAGCTGTAAACAGGGGAGTTTGAGTGGGAGTTCTGTTGGTGGAGAAGGTATTTGTGTGTGTGTTTGGTTTTGTATTGGTAGTATCTGTATGTGTAGGGGCTTTGTGCTGGGAGAGAAGATGAGCCCTGATTAGGGGGCGGGGCTTCCCTGACTAGGGGTCCTATAAAGGTAGCAGCCAGTCAGGCAGCGGCACAGGAGCTAGCAAACAGAGCTGTAAACAGGGGAGTTTGAGTGGGAGTTCTGTTGGAGGAGAAGGTATTTGTGTGTGTTTGGTTTTGTATTGGTAGTATCTGTATGTGTAGGGGCTTTGTGCTGGGAGAGAAGCTGAGCCCTGATTAGGGGGCGGGGCTTCACTGACTAGGGGTCCTATAAAGGTATCAGCCAGTCAGGCAGCGGCACAGACAGCTGCAGCGGCACAGGAGCTAGCAAACAGAGCTGTAAACAGGGGAGTTTGAGTGGGAGTTCTGTTGGAGGAGAAGGTACTTGTGTGTGTTTGGTTTTGTATTGGTGGTATCTGTATGTGCAGGGGCTTTGTGCTGGGAGAGAAGCTGAGCCCTGATTAGGGGGCGGGGCTTCACTGACTAGGGGTCCTATAAAGGTATCAGCCAGTCAGGCAGCGGCACAGACAGCTGCAGCGGCACAGGAGCTAGCAAACAGAGCTGTAAACAGGGGTTTGAGTGGGAGTTCTGTTGGTGGAGAAGGTATTTGTGTGTGTGTTTGGTTTTGTATTGGTGGTATCTGTATGTGTAGAGACTTGGAGGGGCTTTGTTCTGGGAGAGAAGCTGAGCCCTGATTAGTGGGCGGGGCTTCCCTGACTACGGTCCTATAAAGGTTGCAGCAAGTCAGGCAGCGGCACAGGAGCTATCAAACAAAGCTGTAAATAGGGGAGTTTGAGTGGGAGTTCTGTTGGAGTAGAAGGTATTTGTGTGTGTTTGGTTTTGTATTGGTAGTATCTGTGTGTGTAGGGGCTTTGTGCTGGGAGAGAAGCTGAGCCCTGATTAGGGGGCGGGGCTTCACTGACTAGGGGTCCTATAAAGGTAGCAGCCAGTCAGGCAGCCGCACAGACAACTGCAGCGGCACAGGAGCTAGCAAACAGAGCTGTAAACAGGGGAGTTTGAGTGGGAGTTCTGTTGGTGGAGAAGGTATTTGTGTGTGTGTTTGGTTTTGTATTGGTAGTATCTGTATGTGTAGGGGCTTTGTGCTGGGAGAGAAGATGAGCCCTGATTAGGGGCGGGGCTTCCCTGACTAGGGGTCCTATAAAGGTAGCAGCCAGTCAGGCAGCGGCAAAGACAGCTGCAGCGGCACAGGAGCTAGCAAACAGAGCTGTAAACAGGGGTTTGAGTGGGAGTTCTGTTGTAGGAAAAGGTATATGTGTGTGTGTTTGGTTTTGTATTGGTGGTATCTGTATGTGCAGGGGCTTTGTGCTGGGAGAGAAGCTGAGCCCTGATTAGTGGGCGGGGCTTTCCTGACTAGGGGTCCTATAAAGGTAGCAGCCAGTCAGGCAGCGGCACAGGAGCTAGCAAACAGAGCTGTAAACAGGGGAGTTTGAGTGGGAGTTCTGTTGGAGGAGAAGGTATTTGTGTGTGTTTGGTTTTGTATTGGTAGTATCTGTATGTGTAGGGGCTTTGTGCTGGGAGAGAAGCTGAGCTGTGATTAGGGGGCGGGGCTTCACTGACTAGGGGTCCTATAAAGGTATCAGCCAGTCAGGCAGCGGCACAGACAGCTGCAGCGGCACAGGAGCTAGCAAACAGAGCTGTAAACAGGGGAGTTTGAGTGGGAGTTCTGTTGGAGGAGAAGGTACTTGTGTGTGTTTGGTTTTGTATTGGTGGTATCTGTATGTGCAGGGGCTTTGTGCTGGGAGAGAAGCTGAGCCCTGATTAGGGGGCGGGGCTTCACTGACTAGGGGTCCTATAAAGGTATCAGCCAGTCAGGCAGCGGCACAGACAGCTGCAGCGGCACAGGAGCTAGCAAACAGAGCTGTAAACAGGGGAGTTTGACTGGGAGTTCTGTTGTAGTAGACGGTATTTGTGTGTTTGGTTTTGTATTGGTAGTATCTGTGTGTGTAGGGGCTTTGTGCTGGGACACAAGCTGAGCCCTGATTAGGGGGCGGGGCTTCACTGCCTACGGGTCCTATAAAGGTAGCAGCCAGTCAGGCAGCGGCACAGGAGCTAGCAAACAGAGCTGTAAACAGGGGTTTGAGTGGGAGTTCTGTTGGTGGAGAAGGTATTTGTGTGTGTGTCTGGTTTTGTATTGGTGGTATCTGTATGTGTAGAGGCTTGGAGGGGCTTTGTTCTGGGAGAGAAGCTGAGCCCTGATTAGTGGGCGGGGCTTCCCTGACTACGGTCCTATAAAGGTTGCAGCAAGTCAGGCAGCGGCACAGGAGCTATCAAACAAAGCTGTAAATAGGGGAGTTTGAGTGGGAGTTCTGTTGGAGTAGAAGGTGTTTGTGTGTGTTTGGTTTTGTATTGGTAGTATCTGTGTGTGTAGGGGCTTTGTGCTGGGAGAGAAGCTGAGCCCTGATTAGGGGGCGGGGCTTCACTGACTAGGGGTCCTATAAAGGTAGCAGCCAGTCAGGCAGCCGCACAGACAACTGCAGCGGCACAGGAGCTAGCAAACAGAGCTGTAAACAGGGGAGTTTGAGTGGGAGTTCTGTTGGTGGAGAAGGTATTTGTGTGTGTGTTTGGTTTTGTATTGGTAGTATCTGTATGTGTAGGGGCTTTGTGCTGGGAGAGAAGATGAGCCCTGATTAGGGGCGGGGCTTCCCTGACTAGGGGTCCTATAAAGGTAGCAGCCAGTCAGGCAGCGGCACAGGAGCTCGCAAACAGAGCTGTAAACAGGGGAGTTTGTGTGGGAGTTCTGTTGGAGGAGAAGGTACTTGTGTGTGTTTGGTTTTGTATTGGTGGTATCTGTATGTGCAGGGGCTTTGTGCTGGTAGAGAAGCTGAGCCCTGATTAGGGGGAGGGGCTTCCCTGACTAGGGGTCCTATAAAGGTAGCAGCCAGTCAGGCAGCGGCACAGGAGCTAGCAAACAGAGCTGTAAACAGGGGAGTTTGAGTGGAAGTTCTTTTGGAGGAGAAGGTATTTGTGTGTGTTTGGTTTTGTATTGGTAGTATCTGTATGTGTAGGGGCTTTGTGCTGGGAGAGAAGCTGAGCCGTGATTAGGGGGCGGGGCTTCACTGACTAGGGGTCCTATAAAGGTATCAGCCAGTCAGGCAGCGGCAAAGACAGCTGCAGCGGCACAGGAGCTAGCAAACAGAGCTGTAAACAGGGGAGTTTGAGTGGGAGTTCTGTTGGAGGAGAAGGTATTTGTGTGTGTTTGGTTTTGTATTGGTGGTATCTGTATGTGTAGGGGCTTTGTCCTGGGAGAGAAGCTGAGCCCTGATTAGGGGGCGGGGCTTCCCTGGCTAGGGGTCCTATAAAGGTAGCAGCCAGTCAGGCAGCGGCACAGGAGCTCGCAAACAGAGCTGTAAACAGGGCAGTTTGTGTGGGAGTTCTGTTGGAGGAGAAGGTACTTGTGTGTGTTTGGTTTTGTATTGGTGGTATCTGTATGTGCAGGGGCTTTGTGCTGGGATAGAAGCTGAGCCCTGCTTAGGGGGCGGGGCTTCACTGACTAGGGGTCCTATAAAGGTAGCAGCCTATCAGGGAGCGGCACAGACAGCTGCAGCGGCACAGGAGCTAGCAAACAGAGCTGTAAACAGCGGAGTTTGAGTGGGAGTTCTGTTGGAGTAGAAGGTATTTGTGTGTGTTTGGTTTTGTATTGGTAGTATCTGTGTGTGTAGGGGCTTTGTGCTGGGAGAGAAGCTGAGCCCTGATTAGGGGGCGGGGCTTCACTGCCTACGGGTCCTATAAAGGTAGCAGCCAGTCAGGCAGCGGCACAGGAGCTAGCAAACAGAGCTGTAAACAGGGGTTTGAGTGGGAGTTCTCTTGGAGGAAAAGGTATATGTGTGTGTGTTTGGTTTTGTATTGGTGGTATCTGTATGTGCAGGGGCTTTGTGCTGGGAGAGAAGCTGAGCCCTGATTAGTGGGCGGGGCTTCCCTGACTAGGGGTCCTATAAAGGTTGCAGCCAGTCAGGCAGCGGCACAGGAGCTAGCAAACAGAGCTGTAAACAGGGGAGTTTGAGTGGGAGTTCTGTTGGTGGAGAAGGTATTTGTGTGTGTGTTTGGTTTTGTATTGGTAGTATCTGTATGTGTAGGGGCTTTGTGCTGGGAGAGAAGATGAGCCCTGATTAGGGGGCGGGGCTTCCCTGACTAGGGGTCCTATAAAGGTAGCAGCCAGTCAGGCAGCGGCACAGGAGCTAGCAAACAGAGCTGTAAACAGGGGAGTTTGAGTGGGAGTTCTGTTGGAGGAGAAGGTACTTGTGTGTGTTTGGTTTTGTATTGGTGGTATCTGTATGTGCAGGGGCTTTGTGCTGGGAGAGAAGCTGAGCCCTGATTAGGGGGCGGGGCTTCACTGACTAGGGGTCCTATAAAGGTATCAGCCAGTCAGGCAGCGGCACAGACAGCTGCAGCGGCACAGGAGCTAGCAAACAGAGCTGTAAACAGGGGAGTTTGAGTGGGAGTTCTGTTGGAGGAGAAGGTACTTGTGTGTGTTTGGTTTTGTATTGGTGGTATCTGTATGTGCAGGGGCTTTGTGCTGGGAGAGAAGCTGAGCCCTGATTAGGGGGCGGGGCTTCACTGACTAGGGGTCCTATAAAGGTATCAGCCAGTCAGGCAGCGGCACAGACAGCTGCAGCGGCACAGGAGCTAGCAAACAGAGCTGTAAACAGGGGAGTTTGACTGGGAGTTCTGTTGTAGTAGACGGTATTTGTGTGTTTGGTTTTGTATTGGTAGTATCTGTGTGTGTAGGGGCTTTGTGCTGGGACACAAGCTGAGCCCTGATTAGGGGGCGGGGCTTCACTGCCTACGGGTCCTATAAAGGTAGCAGCCAGTCAGGCAGCGGCACAGGAGCTAGCAAACAGAGCTGTAAACAGGGGTTTGAGTGGGAGTTCTGTTGGTGGAGAAGGTATTTGTGTGTGTGTTTGGTTTTGTATTGGTGGTATCTGTATGTGTAGAGGCTTGGAGGGGCTTTGTTCTGGGAGAGAAGCTGAGCCCTGATTAGTGGGCGGGGCTTCCCTGACTACGGTCCTATAAAGGTTGCAGCAAGTCAGGCAGCGGCACAGGAGCTATCAAACAAAGCTGTAAATAGGGGAGTTTGAGTGGGAGTTCTGTTGGAGTAGAAGGTATTTGTGTGTGTTTGGTTTTGTATTGGTAGTATCTGTGTGTGTAGGGGCTTTGTGCTGGGAGAGAAGCTGAGCCCTGATTAGGGGGCGGGGCTTCACTGACTAGGGGTCCTATAAAGGTAGCAGCCAGTCAGGCAGCCGCACAGACAACTGCAGCGGCACAGGAGCTAGCAAACAGAGCTGTAAACAGGGGAGTTTGAGTGGGAGTTCTGTTGGTGGAGAAGGTATTTGTGTGTGTGTTTGGTTTTGTATTGGTGGTATCTGTATGTGCAGGGGCTTTGTGCTGGGAGAGAAGCTGAGCCCTGATTAGTGGGCGGGGCTTCCCTGACTAGGGGTCCTATAAAGGTTGCAGCCAGTCAGGCAGCGGCACAGGAGCTAGCAAACAGAGCTGTAAACAGGGGAGTTTGAGTGGGAGTTCTGTTGGTGGAGAAGGTATTTGTGTGTGTGTTTGGTTTTGTATTGGTAGTATCTGTATGTGTAGGGGCTTTGTGCTGGGAGAGAAGATGAGCCCTGATTAGGGGGCGGGGCTTCCCTGACTAGGGGTCCTATAAAGGTAGCAGCCAGTCAGGCAGCGGCACAGGAGCTAGCAAACAGAGCTGTAAACAGGGGAGTTTGAGTGGGAGTTCTGTTGGTGGAGAAGGTATTTGTGTGTGTGTTTGGTTTTGTATTGGTAGTATCTGTATGTGTAGGGGCTTTGTGCTGGGAGAGAAGATGAGCCCTGATTAGGGGCGGGGCTTCCCTGACTAGGGGTCCTATAAAGGTAGCAGCCAGTCAGGCAGCGGCAAAGACAGCTGCAGCGGCACAGGAGCTAGCAAACAGAGCTGTAAACAGGGGAGTTTGAGTGGGAGTTCTGTTGGAGGAGAAGGTATTTGTGTGTGTTTGGTTTTGTATTGGTGGTATCTGTGTGTGTAGGGGCTTTGTCCTGGGAGAGAAGCTGAGCCCTGATTAGGGGGCGGGGCTTCCCTGGCTAGGGGTCCTATAAAGGTAGCAGCCAGTCAGGCAGCGGCACAGGAGCTCACAAACAGAGCTGTAAACAGGGGAGTTTGTGTGGGAGTTCTGTTGGAGGAGAAGGTACTTGTGTGTGTTTGGTTTTGTATTGGTGGTATCTGTATGTGCAGGGGCTTTGTGCTGGTAGAGAAGCTGAGCCCTGATTAGGGGGAGGGGCTTCCCTGACTAGGGGTCCTATAAAGGTAGCAGCCAGTCAGGCAGCGGCACAGGAGCTAGCAAACAGAGCTGTAAACAGGGGAGTTTGAGTGGAAGTTCTTTTGGAGGAGAAGGTGTTTGTGTGTGTTTGGTTTTGTATTGGTAGTATCTGTATGTGTAGGGGCTTTGTGCTGGGAGAGAAGCTGAGCCGTGATTAGGGGGCGGGGCTTCACTGACTAGGGGTCCTATAAAGGTATCAGCCAGTCAGGCAGCGGCAAAGACAGCTGCAGCGGCACAGGAGCTAGCAAACAGAGCTGTAAACAGGGGAGTTTGAGTGGGAGTTCTGTTGGAGGAGAAGGTATTTGTGTGTGTTTGGTTTTGTATTGGTGGTATCTGTATGTGTAGGGGCTTTGTCCTGGGAGAGAAGCTGAGCCCTGATTAGGGGGCGGGGCTTCCCTGGCTAGGGGTCCTATAAAGGTAGCAGCCAGTCAGGCAGCGGCACAGGAGCTCCCAAACAGAGCTGTAAACAGGGCAGTTTGTGTGGGAGTTCTGTTGGAGGAGAAGGTACTTGTGTGTGTTTGGTTTTGTATTGGTGGTATCTGTATGTGCAGGGGCTTTGTGCTGGGATAGAAGCTGAGCCCTGCTTAGGGGGCGGGGCTTCACTGACTAGGGGTCCTATAAAGGTAGCAGCCTATCAGGGAGCGGCACAGACAGCTGCAGCGGCACAGGAGCTAGCAAACAGAGCTGTAAACAGGGGAGTTTGAGTGGGAGTTCTGTTGGAGTAGAAGGTATTTGTGTGTGTTTGGTTTTGTATTGGTAGTATCTGTGTGTGTAGGGGCTTCGTGCTGGGACAGAAGCTGAGCCCTGATTAGGGGGCGGGGCTTCACTGCCTACGGGTCCTATAAAGGTAGCAGCCAGTCAGGCAGCGGCACAGGAGCTAGCAAACAGAGCTGTAAACAGGGGTTTGAGTGGGAGTTCTGTTGGAGGAAAAGGTATATGTGTGTGTGTTTGGTTTTGTATTGGTGGTATCTGTATGTGCAGGGGCTTTGTGCTGGGAGAGAAGCTGAGCCCTGATTAGTGGGCGGGGCTTCCCTGACTAGGGGTCCTATAAAGGTTGCAGCCAGTCAGGCAGCGGCACAGGAGCTAGCAAACAGAGCTGTAAACAGGGGAGTTTGAGTGGGAGTTCTGTTGGTGGAGAAGGTATTTGTGTGTGTGTTTGGTTTTGTATTGGTAGTATCTGTATGTGTAGGGGCTTTGTGCTGGGAGAGAAGATGAGCCCTGATTAGGGGGCGGGGCTTCCCTGACTAGGGGTCCTATAAAGGTAGCAGCCAGTCAGGCAGCGGCACAGGAGCTAGCAAACAGAGCTGTAAACAGGGGAGTTTGAGTGGGAGTTCTGTTGGAGGAGAAGGTACTTGTGTGTGTTTGGTTTTGTATTGGTGGTATCTGTATGTGCAGGGGCTTTGTGCTGGGAGAGAAGCTGAGCCCTGATTAGGGGGCGGGGCTTCACTGACTAGGGGTCCTATAAAGGTATCAGCCAGTCAGGCAGCGGCACAGACAGCTGCAGCGGCACAGGAGCTAGCAAACAGAGCTGTAAACAGGGGAGTTTGACTGGGAGTTCTGTTGTAGTAGACGGTATTTGTGTGTTTGGTTTTGTATTGGTAGTATCTGTGTGTGTAGGGGCTTTGTGCTGGGACACAAGCTGAGCCCTGATTAGGGGGCGGGGCTTCACTGCCTACGGGTCCTATAAAGGTAGCAGCCAGTCAGGCAGCGGCACAGGAGCTAGCAAACAGAGCTGTAAACAGGGGTTTGAGTGGGAGTTCTGTTGGTGGAGAAGGTATTTGTGTGTGTGTTTGGTTTTGTATTGGTGGTATCTGTATGTGTAGAGGCTTGGAGGGGCTTTGTTCTGGGAGAGAAGCTGAGCCCTGATTAGTGGGCGGGGCTTCCCTGACTACGGTCCTATAAAGGTTGCAGCAAGTCAGGCAGTGGCACAGGAGCTATCAAACAAAGCTGTAAATAGGGGAGTTTGAGTGGGAGTTCTGTTGGAGTAGAAGGTATTTGTGTGTGTTTGGTTTTGTATTGGTAGTATCTGTGTGTGTAGGGGCTTTGTGCTGGGAGAGAAGCTGAGCCCTGATTAGGGGGCGGGGCTTCACTGACTAGGGGTCCTATAAAGGTAGCAGCCAGTCAGGCAGCCGCACAGACAACTGCAGCGGCACAGGAGCTAGCAAACAGAGCTGTAAACAGGGGAGTTTGAGTGGGAGTTCTGTTGGTGGAGAAGGTATTTGTGTGTGTGTTTGGTTTTGTATTGGTAGTATCTGTATGTGTAGGGGCTTTGTGCTGGGAGAGAAGATGAGCCCTGATTAGGGGCGGGGCTTCCCTGACTAGGGGTCCTATAAAGGTAGCAGCCAGTCAGGCAGCGGCAAAGACAGCTGCAGCGGCACAGGAGCTAGCAAACAGAGCTGTAAACAGGGGAGTTGGAGTGGCAGTTCTGTTGGAGTAGACGGTAATTGTGTGTATGGTTTTGTATTGGTAGTATCTGTATGTGTAGGGGCTTTGTGCTGGGAGAGAAGATGAGCCCTGATTAGGGGGCGGGGCTTCCCTGACTAGGGGTCCTATAAAGGTAGCAGCCAGTCAGGCAGCGGCACAGGAGCTAACAAACAGAGCTGTAAACAGGGGAGTTTGAGTGGGAGTTCTGTTGGAGGAAAAGGTATTTGTGTGTGTGTTTGGTTTTGTATTGGTGGTATCTGTATGTGTAGAGGCTTGGAGGGGCTTTGTTCTGGGAGAGAAGCTGAGCCCTGATTAGGGGGAGGGGCTTCCCTGACTAGGGGTCCTATAAAGGTAGCAGCCAGTCAGGCAGCGGCACAGGAGCTAGCAAACAGAGCTGTAAACAGGGGAGTTTGAGTGGAAGTTCTTTGGGAGGAGAAGGTATTTGTGTGTGTTTGGTTTTGTATTGGTAGTATCTGTATGTGTAGGGGCTTTGTGCTGGGAGACAAGCTGAGCCGTGATTAGGGGGCGGGGCTTCACTGACTAGGGGTCCTATAAAGGTATCAGCCAGTCAGGCAGCGGCAAAGACAGCTGCAGCGGCACAGGAGCTAGCAAACAGAGCTGTAAACAGGGGAGTTTGAGTGGGAGTTCTGTTGGAGGAGAAGGTATTTGTGTGTGTTTGGTTTTGTATTGGTGGTATCTGTATGTGCAGGGGCTTTGTGCTGGGATAGAAGCTGAGCCCTGCTTAGGGGGCGGGGCTTCACTGACTAGGGGTCCTATAAAGGTAGCAGCCTATCAGGGAGCGGCACAGACAGCTGCAGCGGCACAGGAGCTAGCAAACAGAGCTGTAAACGGGAGTTTGAGTGGGAGTTCTGTTGGAGTAGAAGGTATTTGTGTGTGTTTGGTTTTGTATTGGTAGTATCTGTGTGTGTAGGGGCTTTGTGCTGGGACAGAAGCTGAGCCCTGATTAGGGGGCGGGGCTTCACTGCCTACGGGTCCTATAAAGGTAGCAGCCAGTCAGGCAGCGGCACAGGAGCTAGCAAACAGAGCTGTAAACAGGGGTTTGAGTGGGAGTTCTGTTGGAGGAAAAGGTATATGTGTGTGTGTTTGGTTTTGTATTGGTGGTATCTGTATGTGCAGGGGCTTTGTGCTGGGAGAGAAGCTGAGCCCTGATTAGTGGGCGGGGCTTCCCTGACTAGGGGTCCTATAAAGGTAGCAGCCAGTCAGGCAGCGGCACAGGAGCTAGCAAACAGAGCTGTAAACAGGGGAGTTTGAGTGGGAGTTCTGTTGGAGGAGAAGGTATTTGTGTGTGTTTGGTTTTGTATTGGTAGTATCTGTATGTGTAGGGGCTTTGTGCTGGGAGAGAAGCTGAGCTGTGATTAGGGGGCGGGGCTTCACTGACTAGGGGTCCTATAAAGGTATCAGCCAGTCAGGCAGCGGCACAGACAGCTGCAGCGGCACAGGAGCTAGCAAACAGAGCTGTAAACAGGGGAGTTTGAGTGGGAGTTCTGTTGGAGGAGAAGGTACTTGTGTGTGTTTGGTTTTGTATTGGTAGTATCTGTGTGTGTAGGGGCTTTGTGCTGGGACAGAAGCTGAGCCCTGATTAGGGGGGGGGCTTCACTGCCTACGGGTCCTATAAAGGTAGCAGCCAGTCAGGCAGCGGCACAGGAGCTAGCAAACAGAGCTGTAAACAGGGGTTTGAGTGGGAGTTCTGTTGGAGGAAAAGGTATATGTGTGTGTGTTTGGTTTTGTATTGGTGGTATCTGTATGTGCAGGGGCTTTGTGCTGGGAGAGAAGCTGAGCCCTGATTAGTGGGCGGGGCTTCCCTGACTAGGGGTCCTATAAAGGTAGCAGCCAGTCAGGCAGCGGCACAGGAGCTAGCAAACAGAGCTGTAAACAGGGGAGTTTGAGTGGGAGTTCTGTTGGAGGAGAAGGTATTTGTGTGTGTTTGGTTTTGTATTGGTAGTATCTGTATGTGTAGGGGCTTTGTGCTGGGAGAGAAGCTGAGCTGTGATTAGGGGGCGGGGCTTCACTGACTAGGGGTCCTATAAAGGTATCAGCCAGTCACGCAGCGGCACAGACAGCTGCAGCGGCACAGGAGCTAGCAAACAGAGCTGTAAACAGGGGAGTTTGAGTGGGAGTTCTGTTGGAGGAGAAGGTACTTGTGTGTGTTTGGTTTTGTATTGGTAGTATCTGTGTGTGTAGGGGCTTTGTGCTGGGACACAAGCTGAGCCCTGATTAGGGGGCGGGGCTTCACTGCCTACGGGTCCTATAAAGGTAGCAGCCAGTCAGGCAGCGGCACAGGAGCTAGCAAACAGAGCTGTAAACAGGGGTTTGAGTGGGAGTTCTGTTGGTGGAGAAGGTATTTGTGTGTGTGTTTGGTTTTGTATTGGTGGTATCTGTATGTGTAGAGGCTTGGAGGGGCTTTGTTCTGGGAGAGAAGCTGAGCCCTGATTAGTGGGCGGGGCTTCCCTGACTACGGTCCTATAAAGGTTGCAGCAAGTCAGGCAGCGGCACAGGAGCTATCAAACAAAGCTGTAAATAGGGGAGTTTGAGTGGGAGTTCTGTTGGAGTAGAAGGTATTTGTGTGTGTTTGGTTTTGTATTGGTAGTATCTGTGTGTGTAGGGGCTTTGTGCTGGGAGAGAAGCTGAGCCCTGATTAGGGGGCGGGGCTTCACTGACTAGGGGTCCTATAAAGGTAGCAGCCAGTCAGTCAGCCGCACAGACAACTGCAGCGGCACAGGAGCTAGCAAACAGAGCTGTAAACAGGGGAGTTGGAGTGGCAGTTCTGTTGGAGTAGACGGTATTTGTGTGTATGGTTTTGTATTGGTAGTATCTGTATGTGTAGGGGCTTTCTGCTGGGAGAGAAGATGAGCCCTGATTAGGGGTCGGGGCTTCCCTGACTAGGGGTCCTATAAAGGTAGCAGCCAGTCAGGCAGCGGCACAGGAGCTAACAAACAGAGCTGTAAACAGGGGAGTTTGAGTGGGAGTTCTGTTGGAGGAAAAGGTATTTGTGTGTGTGTTTGGTTTTGTATTGGTGGTATCTGTATGTGTAGAGGCTTGGAGGGGCTTTGTTCTGGGAGAGAAGCTGAGCCCTGATTAGGGGGAGGGGCTTCCCTGACTAGGGGTCCTATAAAGGTAGCAGCCAGTCAGGCAGCGGCACAGGAGCTAGCAAACAGAGCTGTAAACAGGGGAGTTTGAGTGGAAGTTCTTTTGGAGGAGAAGGTATTTGTGTGTGTTTGGTTTTGTATTGGTAGTATCTGTATGTGTAGGGGCTTTGTGCTGGGAGAGAAGCTGAGCCGTGATTAGGGGGCGGGGCTTCACTGACTAGGGGTCCTATAAAGGTATCAGCCAGTCAGGCAGCGGCAAAGACAGCTGCAGCGGCACAGGAGCTCGCAAACAGAGCTGTAAACAGGGGAGTTTGTGTGGGAGTTCTGTTGGAGGAGAAGGTACTTGTGTGTGTTTGGTTTTGTATTGGTGGTATCTGTATGTGCAGGGGCTTTGTGCTGGGATAGAAGCTGAGCCCTGCTTAGGGGGCGGGGCTTCACTGACTAGGGGTCCTATAAAGGTAGCAGCCAGTCAGGCAGCGGCACAGGAGCTAGCAAACAGAGCTGTAAACAGGGGAGTTTGAGTGGGAGTTCTGTTGGTGGAGAAGGTATTTGTGTGTGTGTTTGGTTTTGTATTGGTAGTATCTGTATGTGTAGGGGCTTTGTGCTGGGAGAGAAGATGAGCCCTGATTAGGGGGCGGGGCTTCCCTGACTAGGGGTCCTATAAAGGTAGCAGCCAGTCAGGCAGCGGCACAGGAGCTAGCAAACAGAGCTGTAAACAGGGGAGTTTGAGTGGGAGTTCTGTTGGAGGAGAAGGTATTTGTGTGTGTTTGGTTTTGTATTGGTAGTATCTGTATGTGTAGGGGCTTTGTGCTGGGAGAGAAGCTGAGCTGTGATTAGGGGGCGGGGCTTCACTGACTAGGGGTCCTATAAAGGTATCAGCCAGTCAGGCAGCGGCACAGACAGCTGCAGCGGCACAGGAGCTAGCAAACAGAGCTGTAAACAGGGGAGTTTGAGTGGGAGTTCTGTTGGAGGAGAAGGTACTTGTGTGTGTTTGGTTTTGTATTGGTGGTATCTGTATGTGCAGGGGCTTTGTGCTGGGAGAGAAGCTGAGCCCTGATTAGGGGGCGGGGCTTCCCTGACTAGGGGTCCTATAAAGGTATCAGCCAGTCAGGCAGCGGCACAGGAGCTAACAAACAGAGCTGTAAACAGGGGAGTTTGAGTGGGAGTTCTGTTGGTGGAGAAGGTATTTGTGTGTGTGTTTGGTTTTGTATTGGTGGTATCTGTATGTGTAGAGGCTTGGAGGGGCTTTGTTCTGGGAGAGAAGCTGAGCCCTGATTAGTGGGCGGGGCTTCCCTGACTACGGTCCTATAAAGGTTGCAGCAAGTCAGGCAGCGGCACAGGAGCTATCAAACAAAGCTGTAAATAGGGGAGTTTGAGTGGGAGTTCTGTTGGAGTAGAAGGTATTTGTGTGTGTTTGGTTTTGTATTGGTAGTATCTGTGTGTGTAGGGGCTTTGTGCTGGGAGAGAAGCTGAGCCCTGATTAGGGGGCGGGGCTTCACTGACTAGGGGTCCTATAAAGGTAGCAGCCAGTCAGGCAGCCGCACAGACAACTGCAGCGGCACAGGAGCTAGCAAACTGAGCTGTAAACAGGGGAGTTTGAGTGGGAGTTCTGTTGGTGGAGAAGGTATTTGTGTGTGTGTTTGGTTTTGTATTGGTAGTATCTGTATGTGTAGGGGCTTTGTGCTGGGAGAGAAGATGAGCCCTGATTAGGGGCGGGGCTTCCCTGACTAGGGGTCCTATAAAGGTAGCAGCCAGTCAGGCAGCGGCAAAGACAGCTGCAGCGGCACAGGAGCTAGCAAACAGAGCTGTAAACAGGGGAGTTGGAGTGGCAGTTCTGTTGGAGTAGACGGTATTTGTGTGTATGGTTTTGTATTGGTAGTATCTGTATGTGTAGGGGCTTTGTGCTGGGAGAGAAGATGAGCCCTGATTAGGGGGCGGGGCTTCCCTGACTAGGGGTCCTATAAAGGTAGCAGCCAGTCAGGCAGCGGCACAGGAGCTAACAAACAGAGCTGTAAACAGGGGAGTTTGAGTGGGAGTTCTGTTGGAGGAAAAGGTATTTGTGTGTGTGTTTGGTTTTGTATTGGTGGTATCTGTATGTGTAGAGGCTTGGAGGGGCTTTGTTCTGGGAGAGAAGCTGAGCCCTGCTTAGGGGGCGGGGCTTCACTGACTAGGGGTCCTATAAAGGTAGCAGCCTATCAGGGAGCGGCACAGACAGCTGCAGCGGCACAGGAGCTAGCAAACAGAGCTGTAAACAGGGGAGTTTGAGTGGGAGTTCTGTTGGAGTAGAAGGTATTTGTGTGTGTTTGGTTTTGTATTGGTAGTATCTGTGTGTGTAGGGGCTTTGTGCTGGGACAGAAGCTGAGCCCTGATTAGGGGGCGGGGCTTCACTGCCTACGGGTCCTATAAAGGTAGCAGCCAGTCAGGCAGCGGCACAGGAGCTAGCAAACAGAGCTGTAAACAGGGGTTTGAGTGGGAGTTCTGTTGGAGGAAAAGGTATATGTGTGTGTGTTTGGTTTTGTATTGGTGGTATCTGTATGTGCAGGGGCTTTGTGCTGGGAGAGAAGCTGAGCCCTGATTAGTGGGCGGGGCTTCCCTGACTAGGGGTCCTATAAAGGTTGCAGCCAGTCAGGCAGCGGCACAGGAGCTAGCAAACAGAGCTGTAAACAGGGGAGTTTGAGTGGGAGTTCTGTTGGTGGAGAAGGTATTTGTGTGTGTGTTTGGTTTTGTATTGGTAGTATCTGTATGTGTAGGGGCTTTGTGCTGGGAGAGAAGATGAGCCCTGATTAGGGGGCGGGGCTTCCCTGACTAGGGGTCCTATAAAGGTAGCAGCCAGTCAGGCAGCGGCACAGGAGCTAGCAAACAGAGCTGTAAACAGGGGAGTTTGAGTGGGAGTTCTGTTGGAGGAGAAGGTATTTGTGTGTGTTTGGTTTTGTATTGGTAGTATCTGTATGTGTAGGGGCTTTGTGCTGGGAGAGAAGCTGAGCTGTGATTAGGGGGCGGGGCTTCACTGACTAGGGGTCCTATAAAGATATCAGCCAGTCAGGCAGCGGCACAGACAGCTGCAGCGGCACAGGAGCTAGCAAACAGAGCTGTAAACAGGGGAGTTTGAGTGGGAGTTCTGTTGGAGGAGAAGGTACTTGTGTGTGTTTGGTTTTGTATTGGTGGTATCTGTATGTGCAGGGGCTTTGTGCTGGGAGAGAAGCTGAGCCCTGATTAGGGGGCGGGGCTTCACTGACTAGGGGTCCTATAAAGGTATCAGCCAGTCAGGCAGCGGCACAGACAGCTGCAGCGGCACAGGAGCTAGCAAACAGAGCTGTAAACAGGGGAGTTTGACTGGGAGTTCTGTTGTAGTAGACGGTATTTGTGTGTTTGGTTTTGTATTGGTAGTATCTGTGTGTGTAGGGG
This sequence comes from Lepidochelys kempii, assembly GCF_965140285.1. Classification (NCBI taxonomy): domain Eukaryota; kingdom Metazoa; phylum Chordata; order Testudines; family Cheloniidae; genus Lepidochelys; species Lepidochelys kempii. The sequence continues at coordinate 428,894 of NC_136397.1, forward strand.
CTTTGTGCTGGGACACAAGCTGAGCCCTGATTAGGGGGCGGGGCTTCACTGCCTACGGGTCCTATAAAGGTAGCAGCCAGTCAGGCAGCGGCACAGGAGCTAGCAAACAGAGCTGTAAACAGGGGTTTGAGTGGGAGTTCTGTTGGTGGAGAAGGTATTTGTGTGTGTGTTTGGTTTTGTATTGGTGGTATCTGTATGTGTAGAGGCTTGGAGGGGCTTTGTTCTGGGAGAGAAGCTGAGCCCTGATTAGTGGGCGGGGCTTCCCTGACTACGGTCCTATAAAGGTTGCAGCAAGTCAGGCAGCGGCACAGGAGCTATCAAACAAAGCTGTAAATAGGGGAGTTTGAGTGGGAGTTCTGTTGGAGGAGAAGGTATTTGTGTGTGTTTGGTTTTGTATTGGTAGTATCTGTGTGTGTAGGGGCTTTGTGCTGGGAGAGAAGCTGAGCCCTGATTAGGGGGCGGGGCTTCACTGACTAGGGGTCCTATAAAGGTAGCAGCCAGTCAGGCAGCCGCACAGACAACTGCAGCGGCACAGGAGCTAGCAAACAGAGCTGTAAACAGGGGAGTTTGAGTGGGAGTTCTGTTGGTGGAGAAGGTATTTGTGTGTGTGTTTGGTTTTGTATTGGTAGTATCTGTATGTGTAGGGGCTTTGTGCTGGGAGAGAAGATGAGCCCTGATTAGGGGCGGGGCTTCCCTGACTAGGGGTCCTATAAAGGTAGCAGCCAGTCAGGCAGCGGCAAAGACAGCTGCAGCGGCACAGGAGCTAGCAAACAGAGCTGTAAACAGGGGAGTTTGAGTGGGAGTTCTGTTGGAGGAGAAGGTATTTGTGTGTGTTTGGTTTTGTATTGGTGGTATCTGTGTGTGTAGGGGCTTTGTCCTGGGAGAGAAGCTGAGCCCTGATTAGGGGGCGGGGCTTCCCTGGCTAGGGGTCCTATAAAGGTAGCAGCCAGTCAGGCAGCGGCACAGGAGCTCGCAAACAGAGCTGTAAACAGGGGAGTTTGTGTGGGAGTTCTGTTGGAGGAGAAGGTACTTGTGTGTGTTTGGTTTTGTATTGGTGGTATCTGTATGTGCAGGGGCTTTGTGCTGGTAGAGAAGCTGAGCCCTGATTAGGGGGAGGGGCTTCCCTGACTAGGGGTCCTATAAAGGTAGCAGCCAGTCAGGCAGCGGCACAGGAGCTAGCAAACAGAGCTGTAAACAGGGGAGTTTGAGTGGAAGTTCTTTTGGAGGAGAAGGTATTTGTGTGTGTTTGGTTTTGTATTGGTAGTATCTGTATGTGTAGGGGCTTTGTGCTGGGAGAGAAGCTGAGCCGTGATTAGGGGGCGGGGCTTCACTGACTAGGGGTCCTATAAAGGTATCAGCCAGTCAGGCAGCGGCAAAGACAGCTGCAGCGGCACAGGAGCTAGCAAACAGAGCTGTAAACAGGGGAGTTTGAGTGGGAGTTCTGTTGGAGGAGAAGGTATTTGTGTGTGTTTGGTTTTGTATTGGTGGTATCTGTATGTGTAGGGGCTTTGTCCTGGGAGAGAAGCTGAGCCCTGATTAGGGGGCGGGGCTTCCCTGGCTAGGGGTCCTATAAAGGTAGCAGCCAGTCAGGCAGCGGCACAGGAGCTCGCAAACAGAGCTGTAAACAGGGCAGTTTGTGTGGGAGTTCTGTTGGAGGAGAAGGTACTTGTGTGTGTTTGGTTTTGTATTGGTGGTATCTGTATGTGCAGGGGCTTTGTGCTGGGATAGAAGCTGAGCCCTGCTTAGGGGGCGGGGCTTCACTGACTAGGGGTCCTATAAAGGTAGCAGCCTATCAGGGAGCGGCACAGACAGCTGCAGCGGCACAGGAGCTAGCAAACAGAGCTGTAAACAGGGGAGTTTGAGTGGGAGTTCTGTTGGAGTAGAAGGTATTTGTGTGTGTTTGGTTTTGTATTGGTAGTATCTGTGTGTGTAGGGGCTTTGTGCTGGGAGAGAAGCTGAGCCCTGATTAGGGGGCGGGGCTTCACTGACTAGGGGTCCTATAAAGGTAGCAGCCAGTCAGGCAGCCGCACAGACAACTGCAGCGGCACAGGAGCTAGCAAACAGAGCTGTAAACAGGGGAGTTTGAGTGGGAGTTCTGTTGGTGGAGAAGGTATTTGTGTGTGTGTTTGGTTTTGTATTGGTGGTATCTGTATGTGTAGGGGCTTTGTGCTGGGAGAGAAGATGAGCCCTGATTAGGGGCGGGGCTTCCCTGACTAGGGGTCCTATAAAGGTATCAGCCAGTCACGCAGCGGCACAGACAGCTGCAGCGGCACAGGAGCTAGCAAACAGAGCTGTAAACAGGGGAGTTTGAGTGGGAGTTCTGTTGGAGGAGAAGGTACTTGTGTGTGTTTGGTTTTGTATTGGTAGTATCTGTGTGTGTAGGGGCTTTTTGCTGGGACACAAGCTGAGCCCTGATTAGGGGGCGGGGCTTCACTGCCTACGGGTCCTATAAAGGTAGCAGCCAGTCAGGCAGCGGCACAGGAGCTAGCAAACAGAGCTGTAAACAGGGGTTTGAGTGGGAGTTCTGTTGGTGGAGAAGGTATTTGTGTGTGTGTTTGGTTTTGTATTGGTGGTATCTGTATGTGTAGAGGCTTGGAGGGGCTTTGTTCTGGGAGAGAAGCTGAGCCCTGATTAGTGGGCGGGGCTTCCCTGACTACGGTCCTATAAAGGTTGCAGCAAGTCAGGCAGCGGCACAGGAGCTATCAAACAAAGCTGTAAATAGGGGAGTTTGAGTGGGAGTTCTGTTGGAGTAGAAGGTATTTGTGTGTGTTTGGTTTTGTATTGGTAGTATCTGTGTGTGTAGGGGCTTTGTGCTGGGAGAGAAGCTGAGCCCTGATTAGGGGGCGGGGCTTCACTGACTAGGGGTCCTATAAAGGTAGCAGCCAGTCAGTCAGCCGCACAGACAACTGCAGCGGCACAGGAGCTAGCAAACAGAGCTGTAAACAGGGGAGTTGGAGTGGCAGTTCTGTTGGAGTAGACGGTATTTGTGTGTATGGTTTTGTATTGGTAGTATCTGTATGTGTAGGGGCTTTCTGCTGGGAGAGAAGATGAGCCCTGATTAGGGGTCGGGGCTTCCCTGACTAGGGGTCCTATAAAGGTAGCAGCCAGTCAGGCAGCGGCACAGGAGCTAACAAACAGAGCTGTAAACAGGGGAGTTTGAGTGGGAGTTCTGTTGGAGGAAAAGGTATTTGTGTGTGTGTTTGGTTTTGTATTGGTGGTATCTGTATGTGTAGAGGCTTGGAGGGGCTTTGTTCTGGGAGAGAAGCTGAGCCCTGATTAGGGGGAGGGGCTTCCCTGACTAGGGGTCCTATAAAGGTAGCAGCCAGTCAGGCAGCGGCACAGGAGCTAGCAAACAGAGCTGTAAACAGGGGAGTTTGAGTGGAAGTTCTTTTGGAGGAGAAGGTATTTGTGTGTGTTTGGTTTTGTATTGGTAGTATCTGTATGTGTAGGGGCTTTGTGCTGGGAGAGAAGCTGAGCCGTGATTAGGGGGCGGGGCTTCACTGACTAGGGGTCCTATAAATGTATCAGCCAGTCAGGCAGCGGCAAAGACAGCTGCAGCGGCACAGGAGCTAGCAAACAGAGCTGTAAACAGGGGAGTTTGAGTGGGAGTTCTGTTGGAGGAGAAGGTATTTGTGTGTGTTTGGTTTTGTATTGGTGGTATCTGTATGTGTAGGGGCTTTGTCCTGGGAGAGAAGCTGAGCCCTGATTAGGGGGCGGGGCTTCCCTGGCTAGGGGTCCTATAAAGGTAGCAGCCAGTCAGGCAGCGGCACAGGAGCTCGCAAACAGAGCTGTAAACAGGGCAGTTTGTGTGGGAGTTCTGTTGGAGGAGAAGGTACTTGTGTGTGTTTGGTTTTGTATTGGTGGTATCTGTATGTGCAGGGGCTTTGTGCTGGGATAGAAGCTGAGCCCTGCTTAGGGGGCGGGGCTTCACTGACTAGGGGTCCTATAAAGGTAGCAGCCAGTCAGGCAGCGGCACAGGAGCTAGCAAACAGAGCTGTAAACAGGGGAGTTTGAGTGGGAGTTCTGTTGGTGGAGAAGGTATTTGTGTGTGTGTTTGGTTTTGTATTGGTAGTATCTGTATGTGTAGGGGCTTTGTGCTGGGAGAGAAGATGAGCCCTGATTAGGGGGCGGGGCTTCCCTGACTAGGGGTCCTATAAAGGTAGCAGCCAGTCAGGCAGCCGCACAGGAGCTAGCAAACAGAGCTGTAAACAGGGGAGTTTGAGTGGGAGTTCTGTTGGAGGAGAAGGTATTTGTGTGTGTTTGGTTTTGTATTGGTAGTATCTGTATGTGTAGGGGCTTTGTGCTGGGAGAGAAGCTGAGCTGTGATTAGGGGGCGGGGCTTCACTGACTAGGGGTCCTATAAAGGTATCAGCCAGTCAGGCAGCGGCACAGACAGCTGCAGCGGCACAGGAGCTAGCAAACAGAGCTGTAAACAGGGGAGTTTGAGTGGGAGTTCTGTTGGAGGAGAAGGTACTTGTGTGTGTTTGGTTTTGTATTGGTGGTATCTGTATGTGCAGGGGCTTTGTGCTGGGAGAGAAGCTGAGCCCTGATTAGGGGGCGGGGCTTCCCTGACTAGGGGTCCTATAAAGGTATCAGCCAGTCAGGCAGCGGCACAGGAGCTAACAAACAGAGCTGTAAACAGGGGAGTTTGAGTGGGAGTTCTGTTGGTGGAGAAGGTATTTGTGTGTGTGTTTGGTTTTGTATTGGTGGTATCTGTATGTGTAGAGGCTTGGAGGGGCTTTGTTCTGGGAGAGAAGCTGAGCCCTGATTAGTGGGCGGGGCTTCCCTGACTACGGTCCTATAAAGGTTGCAGCAAGTCAGGCAGCGGCACAGGAGCTATCAAACAAAGCTGTAAATAGGGGAGTTTGAGTGGGAGTTCTGTTGGAGTAGAAGGTATTTGTGTGTGTTTGGTTTTGTATTCGTAGTATCTGTGTGTGTAGGGGCTTTGTGCTGGGAGAGAAGCTGAGCCCTGATTAGGGGGCGGGGCTTCACTGACTAGGGGTCCTATAAAGGTAGCAGCCAGTCAGGCAGCCGCACAGACAACTGCAGCGGCACAGGAGCTAGCAAACTGAGCTGTAAACAGGGGAGTTTGAGTGGGAGTTCTGTTGGTGGAGAAGGTATTTGTGTGTGTGTTTGGTTTTGTATTGGTAGTATCTGTATGTGTAGGGGCTTTGTGCTGGGAGAGAAGATGAGCCCTGATTAGGGGCGGGGCTTCCCTGACTAGGGGTCCTATAAAGGTAGCAGCCAGTCAGGCAGCGGCAAAGACAGCTGCAGCGGCACAGGAGCTAGCAAACAGAGCTGTAAACAGGGGTTTGAGTGGGAGTTCTGTTGGAGGAAAAGGTATATGTGTGTGTGTTTGGTTTTGTATTGGTGGTATCTGTATGTGCAGGGGCTTTGTGCTGGGAGAGAAGCTGAGCCCTGATTAGTGGGCGGGGCTTCCCTGACTAGGGGTCCTATAAAGGTTGCAGCCAGTCAGGCAGCGGCACAGACAGCTGCAGCGGCACAGGAGCTAGCAAACAGAGCTGTAAACAGGGGAGTTGGAGTGGCAGTTCTGTTGGAGTAGACGGTATTTGTGTGTATGGTTTTGTATTGGTAGTATCTGTATGTGTAGGGGCTTTGTGCTGGGAGAGAAGATGAGCCCTGATTAGGGGGCGGGGCTTCCCTGACTAGGGGTCCTATAAAGGTAGCAGCCAGTCAGGCAGCGGCACAGGAGCTAACAAACAGAGCTGTAAACAGGGGAGTTTGAGTGGGAGTTCTGTTGGAGGAAAAGGTATTTGTGTGTGTGTTTGGTTTTGTATTGGTGGTATCTGTATGTGTAGAGGCTTGGAGGGGCTTTGTTCTGGGAGAGAAGCTGAGCCCTGCTTAGGGGGCGGGGCTTCACTGACTAGGGGTCCTATAAAGGTAGCAGCCTATCAGGGAGCGGCACAGACAGCTGCAGCGGCACAGGAGCTAGCAAACAGAGCTGTAAACAGGGGAGTTTGAGTGGGAGTTCTGTTGGAGTAGAAGGTATTTGTGTGTGTTTGGTTTTGTATTGGTAGTATCTGTGTGTGTAGGGGCTTTGTGCTGGGACAGAAGCTGAGCCCTGATTAGGGGGCGGGGCTTCACTGCCTACGGGTCCTATAAAGGTAGCAGCCAGTCAGGCAGCGGCACAGGAGCTAGCAAACAGAGCTGTAAACAGGGGTTTGAGTGGGAGTTCTGTTGGAGGAAAAGGTATATGTGTGTGTGTTTGGTTTTGTATTGGTGGTATCTGTATGTGCAGGGGCTTTGTGCTGGGAGAGAAGCTGAGCCCTGATTAGTGGGCGGGGCTTCCCTGACTAGGGGTCCTATAAAGGTTGCAGCCAGTCAGGCAGCGGCACAGGAGCTAGCAAACAGAGCTGTAAACAGGGGAGTTTGAGTGGGAGTTCTGTTGGTGGAGAAGGTATTTGTGTGTGTGTTTGGTTTTGTATTGGTAGTATCTGTATGTGTAGGGGCTTTGTGCTGGGAGAGAAGATGAGCCCTGATTAGGGGGCGGGGCTTCCCTGACTAGGGGTCCTATAAAGGTAGCAGCCAGTCAGGCAGCGGCACAGGAGCTAGCAAACAGAGCTGTAAACAGGGGAGTTTGAGTGGGAGTTCTGTTGGAGGAGAAGGTATTTGTGTGTGTTTGGTTTTGTATTGGTAGTATCTGTATGTGTAGGGGCTTTGTGCTGGGAGAGAAGCTGAGCTGTGATTAGGGGGCGGGGCTTCACTGACTAGGGGTCCTATAAAGGTATCAGCCAGTCAGGCAGCGGCACAGACAGCTGCAGCGGCACAGGAGCTAGCAAACAGAGCTGTAAACAGGGGAGTTTGAGTGGGAGTTCTGTTGGAGGAGAAGGTACTTGTGTGTGTTTGGTTTTGTATTGGTGGTATCTGTATGTGCAGGGGCTTTGTGCTGGGAGAGAAGCTGAGCCCTGATTAGGGGGCGGGGCTTCACTGACTAGGGGTCCTATAAAGGTATCAGCCAGTCAGGCAGCGGCACAGACAGCTGCAGCGGCACAGGAGCTAGCAAACAGAGCTGTAAACAGGGGAGTTTGACTGGGAGTTCTGTTGTAGTAGACGGTATTTGTGTGTTTGGTTTTGTATTGGTAGTATCTGTGTGTGTAGGGGCTTTGTGCTGGGACACAAGCTGAGCCCTGATTAGGGGGCGGGGCTTCACTGCCTACGGGTCCTATAAAGGTAGCAGCCAGTCAGGCAGCGGCACAGGAGCTAGCAAACAGAGCTGTAAACAGGGGTTTGAGTGGGAGTTCTGTTGGTGGAGAAGGTATTTGTGTGTGTGTTTGGTTTTGTATTGGTGGTATCTGTATGTGTAGAGGCTTGGAGGGGCTTTGTTCTGGGAGAGAAGCTGAGCCCTGATTAGTGGGCGGGGCTTCCCTGACTACGGTCCTATAAAGGTTGCAGCAAGTCAGGCAGCGGCACAGGAGCTATCAAACAAAGCTGTAAATAGGGGAGTTTGAGTGGGAGTTCTGTTGGAGGAGAAGGTATTTGTGTGTGTTTGGTTTTGTATTGGTAGTATCTGTGTGTGTAGGGGCTTTGTGCTGGGAGAGAAGCTGAGCCCTGATTAGGGGGCGGGGCTTCACTGACTAGGGGTCCTATAAAGGTAGCAGCCAGTCAGGCAGCCGCACAGACAACTGCAGCGGCACAGGAGCTAGCAAACAGAGCTGTAAACAGGGGAGTTTGAGTGGGAGTTCTGTTGGTGGAGAAGGTATTTGTGTGTGTGTTTGGTTTTGTATTGGTAGTATCTGTATGTGTAGGGGCTTTGTGCTGGGAGAGAAGATGAGCCCTGATTAGGGGCGGGGCTTCCCTGACTAGGGGTCCTATAAAGGTAGCAGCCAGTCAGGCAGCGGCAAAGACAGCTGCAGCGGCACAGGAGCTAGCAAACAGAGCTGTAAACAGGGGAGTTTGAGTGGGAGTTCTGTTGGAGGAGAAGGTATTTGTGTGTGTTTGGTTTTGTATTGGTGGTATCTGTGTGTGTAGGGGCTTTGTCCTGGGAGAGAAGCTGAGCCCTGATTAGGGGGCGGGGCTTCCCTGGCTAGGGGTCCTATAAAGGTAGCAGCCAGTCAGGCAGCGGCACAGGAGCTCGCAAACAGAGCTGTAAACAGGGGAGTTTGTGTGGGAGTTCTGTTGGAGGAGAAGGTACTTGTGTGTGTTTGGTTTTGTATTGGTGGTATCTGTATGTGCAGGGGCTTTGTGCTGGTAGAGAAGCTGAGCCCTGATTAGGGGGAGGGGCTTCCCTGACTAGGGGTCCTATAAAGGTAGCAGCCAGTCAGGCAGCGGCACAGGAGCTAGCAAACAGAGCTGTAAACAGGGGAGTTTGAGTGGAAGTTCTTTTGGAGGAGAAGGTATTTGTGTGTGTTTGGTTTTGTATTGGTAGTATCTGTATGTGTAGGGGCTTTGTGCTGGGAGAGAAGCTGAGCCGTGATTAGGGGGCGGGGCTTCACTGACTAGGGGTCCTATAAAGGTATCAGCCAGTCAGGCAGCGGCAAAGACAGCTGCAGCGGCACAGGAGCTAGCAAACAGAGCTGTAAACAGGGGAGTTTGAGTGGGAGTTCTGTTGGAGGAGAAGGTATTTGTGTGTGTTTGGTTTTGTATTGGTGGTATCTGTATGTGTAGGGGCTTTGTCCTGGGAGAGAAGCTGAGCCCTGATTAGGGGGCGGGGCTTCCCTGGCTAGGGGTCCTATAAAGGTAGCAGCCAGTCAGGCAGCGGCACAGGAGCTCGCAAACAGAGCTGTAAACAGGGCAGTTTGTGTGGGAGTTCTGTTGGAGGAGAAGGTACTTGTGTGTGTTTGGTTTTGTATTGGTGGTATCTGTATGTGCAGGGGCTTTGTGCTGGGATAGAAGCTGAGCCCTGCTTAGGGGGCGGGGCTTCACTGACTAGGGGTCCTATAAAGGTAGCAGCCTATCAGGGAGCGGCACAGACAGCTGCAGCGGCACAGGAGCTAGCAAACAGAGCTGTAAACAGGGGAGTTTGAGTGGGAGTTCTGTTGGAGTAGAAGGTATTTGTGTGTGTTTGGTTTTGTATTGGTAGTATCTGTGTGTGTAGGGGCTTCGTGCTGGGACAGAAGCTGAGCCCTGATTAGGGGGCGGGGCTTCACTGCCTACGGGTCCTATAAAGGTAGCAGCCAGTCAGGCAGCGGCACAGGAGCTAGCAAACAGAGCTGTAAACAGGGGTTTGAGTGGGAGTTCTGTTGGAGGAAAAGGTATATGTGTGTGTGTTTGGTTTTGTATTGGTGGTATCTGTATGTGCAGGGGCTTTGTGCTGGGAGAGAAGCTGAGCCCTGATTAGTGGGCGGGGCTTCCCTGACTAGGGGTCCTATAAAGGTTGCAGCCAGTCAGGCAGCGGCACAGGAGCTAGCAAACAGAGCTGTAAACAGGGGAGTTTGAGTGGGAGTTCTGTTGGTGGAGAAGGTATTTGTGTGTGTGTTTGGTTTTGTATTGGTAGTATCTGTATGTGTAGGGGCTTTGTGCTGGGAGAGAAGATGAGCCCTGATTAGGGGGCGGGGCTTCCCTGACTAGGGGTCCTATAAAGGTAGCAGCCAGTCAGGCAGCGGCACAGGAGCTAGCAAACAGAGCTGTAAACAGGGGAGTTTGAGTGGGAGTTCTGTTGGAGGAGAAGGTATTTGTGTGTGTTTGGTTTTGTATTGGTAGTATCTGTATGTGTAGGGGCTTTGTGCTGGGAGAGAAGCTGAGCTGTGATTAGGGGGCGGGGCTTCACTGACTAGGGGTCCTATAAAGGTATCAGCCAGTCAGGCAGCGGCACAGACAGCTGCAGCGGCACAGGAGCTAGCAAACAGAGCTGTAAACAGGGGAGTTTGAGTGGGAGTTCTGTTGGAGGAGAAGGTACTTGTGTGTGTTTGGTTTTGTATTGGTGGTATCTGTATGTGCAGGGGCTTTGTGCTGGGAGAGAAGCTGAGCCCTGATTAGGGGGCGGGGCTTCACTGACTAGGGGTCCTATAAAGGTATCAGCCAGTCAGGCAGCGGCACAGGAGCTAGCAAACAGAGCTGTAAACAGGGGTTTGAGTGGGAGTTCTGTTGGTGGAGAAGGTATTTGTGTGTGTGTTTGGTTTTGTATTGGTGGTATCTGTATGTGTAGAGGCTTGGAGGGGCTTTGTTCTGGGAGAGAAGCTGAGCCCTGATTAGTGGGCGGGGCTTCCCTGACTACGGTCCTATAAAGGTTGCAGCAAGTCAGGCAGCGGCACAGGAGCTATCAAACAAAGCTGTAAATAGGGGAGTTTGAGTGGGAGTTCTGTTGGAGTAGAAGGTATTTGTGTGTGTTTGGTTTTGTATTGGTAGTATCTGTGTGTGTAGGGGCTTTGTGCTGGGAGAGAAGCTGAGCCCTGATTAGGGGGCGGGGCTTCACTGACTAGGGGTCCTATAAAGGTAGCAGCCAGTCAGGCAGCCGCACAGACAACTGCAGCGGCACAGGAGCTAGCAAACAGAGCTGTAAACAGGGGAGTTTGAGTGGGAGTTCTGTTGGTGGAGAAGGTATTTGTGTGTGTGTTTGGTTTTGTATTGGTGGTATCTGTATGTGTAGGGGCTTTGTGCTGGGAGAGAAGATGAGCCCTGATTAGGGGCGGGGCTTCCCTGACTAGGGGTCCTATAAAGGTAGCAGCCAGTCAGGCAGCGGCAAAGACAGCTGCAGCGGCACAGGAGCTAGCAAACAGAGCTGTAAACAGGGGTTTGAGTGGGAGTTCTGTTGGAGGAAAAGGTATATGTGTGTGTGTTTGGTTTTGTATTGGTGGTATCTGTATGTGCAGGGGCTTTGTGCTGGGAGAGAAGATGAGCCCTGATCAGTGGGCGGGGCTTCCCTGACTACGGGTCCTATAAAGGTTGCAGCAAGTCAGGCAGCGGCACAGGAGCTATCAAACAAAGCTGTAAATAGGGGAGTTTGAGTGGGAGTTCTGTTGGAGTAGAAGGTATTTGTGTGTGTTTGGTTTTGTATTGGTAGTATCTGTGTGTGTAGGGGCTTTGTGCTGGGAGAGAAGATGAGCCCTGATCAGTGGGCGGGGCTTCCCTGACTACGGGTCCTATAAAGGTTGCAGCAAGTCAGGCAGCGGCACAGGAGATATCAAACAAAGCTGTAAATAGGGGAGTTTGAGTGGGAGTTCTGTTGGAGTAGAAGGTATTTGTGTGTGTTTGGTTTTCTATTGGTAGTATCTGTGTGTGTAGGGGCTTTGTGCTGGGAGAGAAGATGAGCCCTGATCAGTGGGCGGGGCTTCCCTGACTAGGGGTCCTATAAGGTTGCAGCCAGTCAGGCAGCGGCACAGGAGCTATCAAACAGAGCTGTAAACAGGGGAGTTTGAGTGGGAGTTCTGTCGGAGGAGAAGGTATTTGTGTGTGTGTTTGGTTTTGTATTGGTAGTATCTGTGTGTGTAGGGGCTTTGTGCTGGGACACAAGCTGAGCCCTGATTAGGGGGCGGGGCTTCCCTGACTAGGGGTCCTATAAGGTTGCAGCCAGTCAGGCAGCGGCACAGGAGCTATCAAACAGAGCTGTAAACAGGGGAGTTTGAGTGGGAGTTCTGTCGGAGGAGAAGGTATTTGTGTGTGTGTTTGGTTTTGTATTGGGAGTATCTGTGTGTGTAGGGGCTTTGTGCTGGGAGAGAAGCTGAGCCCTGATTAGGGGGCGGGGCTTCCCTGACTAGGGCTCCTATAAAGGTAGCAGCCAATCAGGCAGCGGCACAGACAGCTGCAGCGGCACAGGAGCTAGCAAACAGAGCTGTAAACAGGGGAGTTTGAGTGGGAGTTCTGGTGGAGGAGAAGGTATTCATGTGTGTTTGGTTTTGTATTGGTAGTATCTGTATGTGAAGGGGCTTTGTGCTGGGAGAAAAGCTGAGCCGTGATTAGGGGGCGGGGCTTCATTTACTAGGGGTCCTGTAAAGGTATCAGCCAGTCAGGCAGCGGCACAGACAGCTGCAGCGGCACAGGAGCTAGCAAACAGAGCTGTAAACAGGGGAGTTTGAGTGGGAGTTTTGTTGGAGGAGAAGGTACTTGTGTGTGTTTGGTTTTGTATTGATGGTATCTGTATGTGCAGGGGCTTTGTGCTGGGAGAGAAGCTGAGCCCTGATTAGGGGGCGGGGCTTCACTGACTAGGGGTCCTATAAAGGTAGCGGCACAGACAGCTGCAGCGGCACAGGAGCTCGCAAACAGAGCTGTAAACAGGGGAGTTTGAGTGGAAGTTCTGTTGGAGGAGAAGGTATTCGTGTGTGTTTGGATTTGTATTGGTAGTATCTGTGTGTGTAGGGGCTTTGTGCTGGGACAGAAGCTGAGCCCTGATTAGGGGGCGGGGCTTCACTGACTAGGGGTCCTATAAAGGTAGCGGCACAGACAGCTGCAGCGGCACAGGAGCTAGCAAACAGAGCTGTAAACAGGGGAGTTTGAGTGGAAGTTCTGTTGGAGGAGAAGGTATTCGTGTGTGTTTGGATTTGTATTGGTAGTATCTGTGTGTGTAGGGGCTTTGTGCTGGGACAGAAGCTGAGCCCTGATTAGGGGGCGGGGCTTCACTGCCTACGGGTCCTATAAAGGTAGCAGCCAGTCAGGCAGCGGCACAGGAGCTAGCAAACAGAGCTGTAAACAGGGGTTTGAGTGGGAGTTCTGTTGGAGGAAAAGGTATATGTGTGTGTGTTTGGTTTTGTATTGGTGGTATCTGTATGTGCAGGGGCTTTGTGCTGGGAGAGAAGCTGAGCCCTGATTAGTGGGCGGGGCTTCCCTGACTAGGGGTCCTATAAAGGTAGCAGCCAGTCAGGCAGCGGCACAGGAGCTAGCAAACAGAGCTGTAAACAGGGGAGTTTGAGTGGGAGTTCTGTTGGAGGAGAAGGTATTTGTGTGTGTTTGGTTTTGTATTGGTAGTATCTGTATGTGTAGGGGCTTTGTGCTGGGAGAGAAGCTGAGCTGTGATTAGGGGGCGGGGCTTCACTGACTAGGGGTCCTATAAAGGTATCAGCCAGTCAGGCAGCGGCACAGACAGCTGCAGCGGCACAGGAGCTAGCAAACAGAGCTGTAAACAGGGGAGTTTGAGTGGGAGTTCTGTTGGAGGAGAAGGTACTTGTGTGTGTTTGGTTTTGTATTGGTAGTATCTGTGTGTGTAGGGGCTTTGTGCTGGGACAGAAGCTGAGCCCTGATTAGGGGGCGGGGCTTCACTGCCTACGGGTCCTATAAAGGTAGCAGCCAGTCAGGCAGCGGCACAGGAGCTAGCAAACAGAGCTGTAAACAGGGGTTTGAGTGGGAGTTCTGTTGGAGGAAAAGGTATATGTGTGTGTGTTTGGTTTTGTATTGGTGGTATCTGTATGTGTAGAGGCTTGGAGGGGCTTTGTGCTGGGAGAGAAGCTGAGCCCTGATTAGTGGGCGGGGCTTCCCTGACTACGGTCCTATAAAGGTTGCAGCAAGTCAGGCAGCGGCACAGGAGCTAGCAAACAGAGCTGTAAACAGGGGAGTTTGAGTGGGAGTTCTGTTGGAGTAGAAGGTATTTGTGTGTGTTTGGTTTTGTATTGGTAGTATCTGTGTGTGTAGGGGCTTTGTGCTGGGAGAGAAGCTGAGCCCTGATTAGGGGGCGGGGCTTCACTGACTAGGGGTCCTATAAAGGTAGCAGCCAGTCAGGCAGCCGCACAGACAACTGCAGCGGCACAGGAGCTAGCAAACAGAGCTGTAAACAGGGGAGTTGGAGTGGCAGTTCTGTTGGAGTAGACGGTATTTGTGTGTATGGTTTTGTATTGGTAGTATCTGTATGTGTAGGGGCTTTCTGCTGGGAGAGAAGATGAGCCCTGATTAGGGGTCGGGGCTTCCCTGACTAGGGGTCCTATAAAGGTAGCAGCCAGTCAGGCAGCGGCACAGGAGCTAACAAACAGAGCTGTAAACAGGGGAGTTTGAGTGGGAGTTCTGTTGGAGGAAAAGGTATTTGTGTGTGTGTTTGGTTTTGTATTGGTGGTATCTGTATGTGTAGAGGCTTGGAGGGGCTTTGTTCTGGGAGAGAAGCTGAGCCCTGATTAGGGGGAGGGGCTTCCCTGACTAGGGGTCCTATAAAGGTAGCAGCCAGTCAGGCAGCGGCACAGGAGCTAGCAAACAGAGCTGTAAACAGGGGAGTTTGAGTGGAAGTTCTTTTGGAGGAGAAGGTATTTGTGTGTGTTTGGTTTTGTATTGGTAGTATCTGTATGTGTAGGGGCTTTGTGCTGGGAGAGAAGCTGAGCCGTGATTAGGGGGCGGGGCTTCACTGACTAGGGGTCCTATAAAGGTATCAGCCAGTCAGGCAGCGGCAAAGACAGCTGCAGCGGCACAGGAGCTAGCAAACAGAGCTGTAAACAGGGGAGTTTGTGTGGGAGTTCTGTTGGAGGAGAAGGTACTTGTGTGTGTTTGGTTTTGTATTGGTGGTATCTGTATGTGCAGGGGCTTTGTGCTGGGATAGAAGCTGAGCCCTGCTTAGGGGGCGGGGCTTCACTGCCTACGGGTCCTATAAAGGTAGCAGCCAGTCAGGCAGCGGCACAGGAGCTAGCAAACAGAGCTGTAAACAGGGGTTTGAGTGGGAGTTCTGTTGGAGGAAAAGGTATATGTGTGTGTGTTTGGTTTTGTATTGGTGGTATCTGTATGTGCAGGGGCTTTGTGCTGGGAGAGAAGCTGAGCCCTGATTAGTGGGCGGGGCTTCCCTGACTAGGGGTCCTATAAAGGTTGCAGCCAGTCAGGCAGCGGCACAGGAGCTAGCAAACAGAGCTGTAAACAGGGGAGTTTGAGTGGGAGTTCTGTTGGTGGAGAAGGTATTTGTGTGTGTGTTTGGTTTTGTATTGGTAGTATCTGTATGTGTAGGGGCTTTGTGCTGGGAGAGAAGATGAGCCCTGATTAGGGGGCGGGGCTTCCCTGACTAGGGGTCCTATAAAGGTAGCAGCCAGTCAGGCAGCGGCACAGGAGCTAGCAAACAGAGCTGTAAACAGGGGAGTTTGAGTGGGAGTTCTGTTGGAGGAGAAGGTATTTGTGTGTGTTTGGTTTTGTATTGGTAGTATCTGTATGTGTAGGGGCTTTGTGCTGGGAGAGAAGCTGAGCTGTGATTAGGGGGCGGGGCTTCACTGACTAGGGGTCCTATAAAGGTATCAGCCAGTCAGGCAGCGGCACAGACAGCTGCAGCGGCACAGGAGCTAGCAAACAGAGCTGTAAACAGGGGAGTTTGAGTGGGAGTTCTGTTGGAGGAGAAGGTACTTGTGTGTGTTTGGTTTTGTATTGGTGGTATCTGTATGTGCAGGGGCTTTGTGCTGGGAGAGAAGCTGAGCCCTGATTAGGGGGCGGGGCTTCACTGACTAGGGGTCCTATAAAGGTATCAGCCAGTCAGGCAGCGGCACAGGAGCTAGCAAACAGAGCTGTAAACAGGGGTTTGAGTGGGAGTTCTGTTGGTGGAGAAGGTATTTGTGTGTGTGTTTGGTTTTGTATTGGTGGTATCTGTATGTGTAGAGGCTTGGAGGGGCTTTGTTCTGGGAGAGAAGCTGAGCCCTGATTAGTGGGCGGGGCTTCCCTGACTACGGTCCTATAAAGGTTGCAGCAAGTCAGGCAGCGGCACAGGAGCTATCAAACAAAGCTGTAAATAGGGGAGTTTGAGTGGGAGTTCTGTTGGAGTAGAAGGTATTTGTGTGTGTTTGGTTTTGTATTGGTAGTATCTGTGTGTGTAGGGGCTTTGTGCTGGGAGAGAAGCTGAGCCCTGATTAGGGGGCGGGGCTTCACTGACTAGGGGTCCTATAAAGGTAGCAGCCAGTCAGGCAGCCGCACAGACAACTGCAGCGGCACAGGAGCTAGCAAACAGAGCTGTAAACAGGGGAGTTTGAGTGGGAGTTCTGTTGGTGGAGAAGGTATTTGTGTGTGTGTTTGGTTTTGTATTGGTGGTATCTGTATGTGTAGGGGCTTTGTGCTGGGAGAGAAGATGAGCCCTGATTAGGGGCGGGGCTTCCCTGACTAGGGGTCCTATAAAGGTAGCAGCCAGTCAGGCAGCGGCAAAGACAGCTGCAGCGGCACAGGAGCTAGCAAACAGAGCTGTAAACAGGGGTTTGAGTGGGAGTTCTGTTGGAGGAAAAGGTATATGTGTGTGTGTTTGGTTTTGTATTGGTGGTATCTGTATGTGCAGGGGCTTTGTGCTGGGAGAGAAGATGAGCCCTGATCAGTGGGCGGGGCTTCCCTGACTACGGGTCCTATAAAGGTTGCAGCAAGTCAGGCAGCGGCACAGGAGCTATCAAACAAAGCTGTAAATAGGGGAGTTTGAGTGGGAGTTCTGTTGGAGTAGAAGGTATTTGTGTGTGTTTGGTTTTGTATTGGTAGTATCTGTGTGTGTAGGGGCTTTGTGCTGGGAGAGAAGATGAGCCCTGATCAGTGGGCGGGGCTTCCCTGACTACGGGTCCTATAAAGGTTGCAGCAAGTCAGGCAGCGGCACAGGAGATATCAAACAAAGCTGTAAATAGGGGAGTTTGAGTGGGAGTTCTGTTGGAGTAGAAGGTATTTGTGTGTGTTTGGTTTTGTATTGGTAGTATCTGTGTGTGTAGGGGCTTTGTGCTGGGAGAGAAGATGAGCCCTGATCAGTGGGCGGGGCTTCCCTGACTAGGGGTCCTATAAGGTTGCAGCCAGTCAGGCAGCGGCACAGGAGCTATCAAACAGAGCTGTAAACAGGGGAGTTTGAGTGGGAGTTCTGTCGGAGGAGAAGGTATTTGTGTGTGTGTTTGGTTTTGTATTGGTAGTATCTGTGTGTATAGGGGCTTTGTGCTGGGACACAAGCTGAGCCCTGATTAGGGGGCGGGGCTTCCCTGACTAGGGGTCCTATAAGGTTGCAGCCAGTCAGGCAGCGGCACAGGAGCTATCAAACAGAGCTGTAAACAGGGGAGTTTGAGTGGGAGTTCTGTCGGAGGAGAAGGTATTTGTGTGTGTGTTTGGTTTTGTATTGGTAGTATCTGTGTGTGTAGGGGCTTTGTGCTGGGAGAGAAGCTGAGCCCTGATTAGGGGGCGGGGCTTCCCTGACTAGGGCTCCTATAAAGGTAGCAGCCAATCAGGCAGCGGCACAGACAGCTGCAGCGGCACAGGAGCTAGCAAACAGAGCTGTAAACAGGGGAGTTTGAGTGGGAGTTCTGGTGGAGGAGAAGGTATTCATGTGTGTTTGGTTTTGTATTGGTAGTATCTGTATGTGAAGGGGCTTTGTGCTGGGAGAAAAGCTGAGCCGTGATTAGGGGGCGGGGCTTCATTTACTAGGGGTCCTGTAAAGGTATCAGCCAGTCAGGCAGCGGCACAGACAGCTGCAGCGGCACAGGAGCTAGCAAACAGAGCTGTAAACAGGGGAGTTTGAGTGGGAGTTTTGTTGGAGGAGAAGGTACTTGTGTGTGTTTGGTTTTGTATTGATGGTATCTGTATGTGCAGGGGCTTTGTGCTGGGAGAGAAGCTGAGCCCTGATTAGGGGGCGGGGCTTCACTGACTAGGGGTCCTATAAAGGTGTCAGCCAGTCAGGCAGCGGCACAGACAGCTGCAGCGGCACAGGAGCTAGCAAACAGTGCTGTAAACAGGGGTTTGACTGGGAGTTCTGTTGGAGTAGAAGGTATTTGTGTGTGTTTGGTTTTGTATTGGTAGTATCTGTGTGTGTAGGGGCTTTGTGCTGGGACACAAGCTGAGCCCTGATTAGGGGGCGGGGCTTCACTGCCTACGGGTCCTATAAAGGTAGCAGCCAGTCAGGCAGCGGCACAGGAGCTAGCAAACAGAGCTGTAAACAGGGGTTTGAGTGGGAGTTCTGTTGGTGGAGAAGGTATTTGTGTGTGTGTTTGGTTTTGTATTGGTGGTATCTGTATGTGTAGAGGCTTGGAGGGGCTTTGTTCTGGGAGAGAAGCTGAGCCCTGATTAGTGGGCGGGGCTTCACTGACTAGGGGTCCTATAAAGGTAGCGGCACAGACAGCTGCAGCGGCACAGGAGCTCGCAAACAGAGCTGTAAACAGGGGAGTTTGAGTGGAAGTTCTGTTGGAGGAGAAGGTATTCGTGTGTGTTTGGATTTGTATTGGTAGTATCTGTGTGTGTAGGGGCTTTGTGCTGGGACAGAAGCTGAGCCCTGATTAGGGGGCGGGGCTTCACTGACTAGGGGTCCTATAAAGGTAGCGGCACAGACAGCTGCAGCGGCACAGGAGCTAGCAAACAGAGCTGTAAACAGGGGAGTTTGAGTGGAAGTTCTGTTGGAGGAGAAGGTATTCGTGTGTGTTTGGATTTGTATTGGTAGTATCTGTGTGTGTAGGGGCTTTGTGCTGGGACAGAAGCTGAGCCCTGATTAGGGGGCGGGGCTTCACTGCCTACGGGTCCTATAAAGGTAGCAGCCAGTCAGGCAGCGGCACAGGAGCTAGCAAACAGAGCTGTAAACAGGGGTTTGAGTGGGAGTTCTGTTGGAGGAAAAGGTATATGTGTGTGTGTTTGGTTTTGTATTGGTGGTATCTGTATGTGCAGGGGCTTTGTGCTGGGAGAGAAGCTGAGCCCTGATTAGTGGGCGGGGCTTCCCTGACTAGGGGTCCTATAAAGGTAGCAGCCAGTCAGGCAGCGGCACAGGAGCTAGCAAACAGAGCTGTAAACAGGGGAGTTTGAGTGGGAGTTCTGTTGGAGGAGAAGGTATTTGTGTGTGTTTGGTTTTGTATTGGTAGTATCTGTATGTGTAGGGGCTTTGTGCTGGGAGAGAAGCTGAGCTGTGATTAGGGGGCGGGGCTTCACTGACTAGGGGTCCTATAAAGGTATCAGCCAGTCAGGCAGCGGCACAGACAGCTGCAGCGGCACAGGAGCTAGCAAACAGAGCTGTAAACAGGGGAGTTTGAGTGGGAGTTCTGTTGGAGGAGAAGGTACTTGTGTGTGTTTGGTTTTGTATTGGTAGTATCTGTGTGTGTAGGGGCTTTGTGCTGGGACAGAAGCTGAGCCCTGATTAGGGGGCGGGGCTTCACTGCCTACGGGTCCTATAAAGGTAGCAGCCAGTCAGGCAGCGGCACAGGAGCTAGCAAACAGAGCTGTAAACAGGGGTTTGAGTGGGAGTTCTGTTGGAGGAAAAGGTATATGTGTGTGTGTTTGGTTTTGTATTGGTGGTATCTGTATGTGCAGGGGCTTTGTGCTGGGAGAGAAGCTGAGCCCTGATTAGTGGGCGGGGCTTCCCTGACTAGGGGTCCTATAAAGGTAGCAGCCAGTCAGGCAGCGGCACAGGAGCTAGCAAACAGAGCTGTAAACAGGGGAGTTTGAGTGGGAGTTCTGTTGGAGGAGAAGGTATTTGTGTGTGTTTGGTTTTGTATTGGTAGTATCTGTATGTGTAGGGGCTTTGTGCTGGGAGAGAAGCTGAGCTGTGATTAGGGGGCGGGGCTTCACTGACTAGGGGTCCTATAAAGGTATCAGCCAGTCACGCAGCGGCACAGACAGCTGCAGCGGCACAGGAGCTAGCAAACAGAGCTGTAAACAGGGGAGTTTGAGTGGGAGTTCTGTTGGAGGAGAAGGTACTTGTGTGTGTTTGGTTTTGTATTGGTAGTATCTGTGTGTGTAGGGGCTTTGTGCTGGGACACAAGCTGAGCCCTGATTAGGGGGCGGGGCTTCACTGCCTACGGGTCCTATAAAGGTAGCAGCCAGTCAGGCAGCGGCACAGGAGCTAGCAAACAGAGCTGTAAACAGGGGTTTGAGTGGGAGTTCTGTTGGTGGAGAAGGTATTTGTGTGTGTGTTTGGTTTTGTATTGGTGGTATCTGTATGTGTAGAGGCTTGGAGGGGCTTTGTTCTGGGAGAGAAGCTGAGCCCTGATTAGTGGGCGGGGCTTCCCTGACTACGGTCCTATAAAGGTTGCAGCAAGTCAGGCAGCGGCACAGGAGCTATCAAACAAAGCTGTAAATAGGGGAGTTTGAGTGGGAGTTCTGTTGGAGTAGAAGGTATTTGTGTGTGTTTGGTTTTGTATTGGTAGTATCTGTGTGTGTAGGGGCTTTGTGCTGGGAGAGAAGCTGAGCCCTGATTAGGGGGCGGGGCTTCACTGACTAGGGGTCCTATAAAGGTAGCAGCCAGTCAGGCAGCCGCACAGACAACTGCAGCGGCACAGGAGCTAGCAAACAGAGCTGTAAACAGGGGAGTTTGTGTGGGAGTTCTGTTGGAGGAGAAGGTACTTGTGTGTGTTTGGTTTTGTATTGGTGGTATCTGTATGTGCAGGGGCTTTGTGCTGGGATAGAAGCTGAGCCCTGCTTAGGGGGCGGGGCTTCACTGACTAGGGGTCCTATAAAGGTAGCAGCCAGTCAGGCAGCGGCACAGGAGCTAGCAAACAGAGCTGTAAACAGGGGAGTTTGAGTGGGAGTTCTGTTGGTGGAGAAGGTATTTGTGTGTGTGTTTGGTTTTGTATTGGTAGTATCTGTATGTGTAGGGGCTTTGTGCTGGGAGAGAAGATGAGCCCTGATTAGGGGGCGGGGCTTCCCTGACTAGGGGTCCTATAAAGGTAGCAGCCAGTCAGGCAGCGGCACAGGAGCTAGCAAACAGAGCTGTAAACAGGGGAGTTTGAGTGGGAGTTCTGTTGGAGGAGAAGGTATTTGTGTGTGTTTGGTTTTGTATTGGTAGTATCTGTATGTGTAGGGGCTTTGTGCTGGGAGAGAAGCTGAGCTGTGATTAGGGGGCGGGGCTTCACTGACTAGGGGTCCTATAAAGGTATCAGCCAGTCAGGCAGCGGCACAGACAGCTGCAGCGGCACAGGAGCTAGCAAACAGAGCTGTAAACAGGGGAGTTTGAGTGGGAGTTCTGTTGGAGGAGAAGGTACTTGTGTGTGTTTGGTTTTGTATTGGTGGTATCTGTATGTGCAGGGGCTTTGTGCTGGGAGAGAAGCTGAGCCCTGATTAGGGGGCGGGGCTTCCCTGACTAGGGGTCCTATAAAGGTATCAGCCAGTCAGGCAGCGGCACAGGAGCTAACAAACAGAGCTGTAAACAGGGGAGTTTGAGTGGGAGTTCTGTTGGTGGAGAAGGTATTTGTGTGTGTGTTTGGTTTTGTATTGGTGGTATCTGTATGTGTAGAGGCTTGGAGGGGCTTTGTTCTGGGAGAGAAGCTGAGCCCTGATTAGTGGGCGGGGCTTCCCTGACTACGGTCCTATAAAGGTTGCAGCAAGTCAGGCAGCGGCACAGGAGCTATCAAACAAAGCTGTAAATAGGGGAGTTTGAGTGGGAGTTCTGTTGGAGTAGAAGGTATTTGTGTGTGTTTGGTTTTGTATTGGTAGTATCTGTGTGTGTAGGGGCTTTGTGCTGGGAGAGAAGCTGAGCCCTGATTAGGGGGCGGGGCTTCACTGACTAGGGGTCCTATAAAGGTAGCAGCCAGTCAGGCAGCCGCACAGACAACTGCAGCGGCACAGGAGCTAGCAAACTGAGCTGTAAACAGGGGAGTTTGAGTGGGAGTTCTGTTGGTGGAGAAGGTATTTGTGTGTGTGTTTGGTTTTGTATTGGTAGTATCTGTATGTGTAGGGGCTTTGTGCTGGGAGAGAAGATGAGCCCTGATTAGGGGCGGGGCTTCCCTGACTAGGGGTCCTATAAAGGTAGCAGCCAGTCAGGCAGCGGCAAAGACAGCTGCAGCGGCACAGGAGCTAGCAAACAGAGCTGTAAACAGGGGTTTGAGTGGGAGTTCTGTTGGAGGAAAAGGTATATGTGTGTGTGTTTGGTTTTGTATTGGTGGTATCTGTATGTGCAGGGGCTTTGTGCTGGGAGAGAAGCTGAGCCCTGATTAGTGGGCGGGGCTTCCCTGACTAGGGGTCCTATAAAGGTTGCAGCCAGTCAGGCAGCGGCACAGACAGCTGCAGCGGCACAGGAGCTAGCAAACAGAGCTGTAAACAGGGGAGTTGGAGTGGCAGTTCTGTTGGAGTAGACGGTATTTGTGTGTATGGTTTTGTATTGGTAGTATCTGTATGTGTAGGGGCTTTGTGCTGGGAGAGAAGATGAGCCCTGATTAGGGGGCGGGGCTTCCCTGACTAGGGGTCCTATAAAGGTAGCAGCCAGTCAGGCAGCGGCACAGGAGCTAACAAACAGAGCTGTAAACAGGGGAGTTTGAGTGGGAGTTCTGTTGGAGGAAAAGGTATTTGTGTGTGTGTTTGGTTTTGTATTGGTGGTATCTGTATGTGTAGAGGCTTGGAGGGGCTTTGTTCTGGGAGAGAAGCTGAGCCCTGCTTAGGGGGCGGGGCTTCACTGACTAGGGGTCCTATAAAGGTAGCAGCCTATCAGGGAGCGGCACAGACAGCTGCAGCGGCACAGGAGCTAGCAAACAGAGCTGTAAACAGGGGAGTTTGAGTGGGAGTTCTGTTGGAGTAGAAGGTATTTGTGTGTGTTTGGTTTTGTATTGGTAGTATCTGTGTGTGTAGGGGCTTTGTGCTGGGACAGAAGCTGAGCCCTGATTAGGGGGCGGGGCTTCACTGCCTACGGGTCCTATAAAGGTAGCAGCCAGTCAGGCAGCGGCACAGGAGCTAGCAAACAGAGCTGTAAACAGGGGTTTGAGTGGGAGTTCTGTTGGAGGAAAAGGTATATGTGTGTGTGTTTGGTTTTGTATTGGTGGTATCTGTATGTGCAGGGGCTTTGTGCTGGGAGAGAAGCTGAGCCCTGATTAGTGGGCGGGGCTTCCCTGACTAGGGGTCCTATAAAGGTTGCAGCCAGTCAGGCAGCGGCACAGGAGCTAGCAAACAGAGCTGTAAACAGGGGAGTTTGAGTGGGAGTTCTGTTGGTGGAGAAGGTATTTGTGTGTGTTTGGTTTTGTATTGGTAGTATCTGTATGTGTAGGGGCTTTGTGCTGGGAGAGAAGATGAGCCCTGATTAGGGGGCGGGGCTTCCCTGACTAGGGGTCCTATAAAGGTAGCAGCCAGTCAGGCAGCGGCACAGGAGCTAGCAAACAGAGCTGTAAACAGGGGAGTTTGAGTGGGAGTTCTGTTGGAGGAGAAGGTATTTGTGTGTGTTTGGTTTTGTATTGGTAGTATCTGTATGTGTAGGGGCTTTGTGCTGGGAGAGAAGCTGAGCTGTGATTAGGGGGCGGGGCTTCACTGACTAGGGGTCCTATAAAGGTATCAGCCAGTCAGGCAGCGGCACAGACAGCTGCAGCGGCACAGGAGCTAGCAAACAGAGCTGTAAACAGGGGAGTTTGAGTGGGAGTTCTGTTGGAGGAGAAGGTACTTGTGTGTGTTTGGTTTTGTATTGGTGGTATCTGTATGTGCAGGGGCTTTGTGCTGGGAGAGAAGCTGAGCCCTGATTAGGGGGCGGGGCTTCACTGACTAGGGGTCCTATAAAGGTATCAGCCAGTCAGGCAGCGGCACAGACAGCTGCAGCGGCACAGGAGCTAGCAAACAGAGCTGTAAACAGGGGAGTTTGACTGGGAGTTCTGTTGTAGTAGACGGTATTTGTGTGTTTGGTTTTGTATTGGTAGTATCTGTGTGTGTAGGGGCTTTGTGCTGGGACACAAGCTGAGCCCTGATTAGGGGGCGGGGCTTCACTGCCTACGGGTCCTATAAAGGTAGCAGCCAGTCAGGCAGCGGCACAGGAGCTAGCAAACAGAGCTGTAAACAGGGGTTTGAGTGGGAGTTCTGTTGGTGGAGAAGGTATTTGTGTGTGTGTTTGGTTTTGTATTGGTGGTATCTGTATGTGTAGAGGCTTGGAGGGGCTTTGTTCTGGGAGAGAAGCTGAGCCCTGATTAGTGGGCGGGGCTTCCCTGACTACGGTCCTATAAAGGTTGCAGCAAGTCAGGCAGCGGCACAGGAGCTATCAAACAAAGCTGTAAATAGGGGAGTTTGAGTGGGAGTTCTGTTGGAGTAGAAGGTATTTGTGTGTGTTTGGTTTTGTATTGGTAGTATCTGTGTGTGTAGGGGCTTTGTGCTGGGAGAGAAGCTGAGCCCTGATTAGGGGGCGGGGCTTCACTGACTAGGGGTCCTATAAAGGTAGCAGCCAGTCAGGCAGCCGCACAGACAACTGCAGCGGCACAGGAGCTAGCAAACAGAGCTGTAAACAGGGGAGTTTGAGTGGGAGTTCTGTTGGTGGAGAAGGTATTTGTGTGTGTGTTTGGTTTTGTATTGGTAGTATCTGTATGTGTAGGGGCTTTGTGCTGGGAGAGAAGATGAGCCCTGATTAGGGGCGGGGCTTCCCTGACTAGGGGTCCTATAAAGGTAGCAGCCAGTCAGGCAGCGGCAAAGACAGCTGCAGCGGCACAGGAGCTAGCAAACAGAGCTGTAAACAGGGGAGTTTGAGTGGGAGTTCTGTTGGAGGAGAAGGTATTTGTGTGTGTTTGGTTTTGTATTGGTGGTATCTGTGTGTGTAGGGGCTTTGTCCTGGGAGAGAAGCTGAGCCCTGATTAGGGGGCGGGGCTTCCCTGGCTAGGGGTCCTATAAAGGTAGCAGCCAGTCAGGCAGCGGCACAGGAGCTCGCAAACAGAGCTGTAAACAGGGGAGTTTGTGTGGGAGTTCTGTTGGAGGAGAAGGTACTTGTGTGTGTTTGGTTTTGTATTGGTGGTATCTGTATGTGCAGGGGCTTTGTGCTGGTAGAGAAGCTGAGCCCTGATTAGGGGGAGGGGCTTCCCTGACTAGGGGTCCTATAAAGGTAGCAGCCAGTCAGGCAGCGGCACAGGAGCTAGCAAACAGAGCTGTAAACAGGGGAGTTTGAGTGGAAGTTCTTTTGGAGGAGAAGGTATTTGTGTGTGTTTGGTTTTGTATTGGTAGTATCTGTATGTGTAGGGGCTTTGTGCTGGGAGAGAAGCTGAGCCGTGATTAGGGGGCGGGGCTTCACTGACTAGGGGTCCTATAAAGGTATCAGCCAGTCAGGCAGCGGCAAAGACAGCTGCAGCGGCACAGGAGCTAGCAAACAGAGCTGTAAACAGGGGAGTTTGAGTGGGAGTTCTGTTGGAGGAGAAGGTATTTGTGTGTGTTTGGTTTTGTATTGGTGGTATCTGTATGTGTAGGGGCTTTGTCCTGGGAGAGAAGCTGAGCCCTGATTAGGGGGCGGGGCTTCCCTGGCTAGGGGTCCTATAAAGGTAGCAGCCAGTCAGGCAGCGGCACAGGAGCTCGCAAACAGAGCTGTAAACAGGGCAGTTTGTGTGGGAGTTCTGTTGGAGGAGAAGGTACTTGTGTGTGTTTGGTTTTGTATTGGTGGTATCTGTATGTGCAGGGGCTTTGTGCTGGGATAGAAGCTGAGCCCTGCTTAGGGGGCGGGGCTTCACTGACTAGGGGTCCTATAAAGGTAGCAGCCTATCAGGGAGCGGCACAGACAGCTGCAGCGGCACAGGAGCTAGCAAACAGAGCTGTAAACAGGGGAGTTTGAGTGGGAGTTCTGTTGGAGTAGAAGGTATTTGTGTGTGTTTGGTTTTGTATTGGTAGTATCTGTGTGTGTAGGGGCTTCGTGCTGGGGCAGAAGCTGAGCCCTGATTAGGGGGCGGGGCTTCACTGCCTACGGGTCCTATAAAGGTAGCAGCCAGTCAGGCAGCGGCACAGGAGCTAGCAAACAGAGCTGTAAACAGGGGTTTGAGTGGGAGTTCTGTTGGAGGAAAAGGTATATGTGTGTGTGTTTGGTTTTGTATTGGTGGTATCTGTATGTGCAGGGGCTTTGTGCTGGGAGAGAAGCTGAGCCCTGATTAGTGGGCGGGGCTTCCCTGACTAGGGGTCCTATAAAGGTTGCAGCCAGTCAGGCAGCGGCACAGGAGCTAGCAAACAGAGCTGTAAACAGGGGAGTTTGAGTGGGAGTTCTGTTGGTGGAGAAGGTATTTGTGTGTGTGTTTGGTTTTGTATTGGTAGTATCTGTATGTGTAGGGGCTTTGTGCTGGGAGAGAAGATGAGCCCTGATTAGGGGGCGGGGCTTCCCTGACTAGGGGTCCTATAAAGGTAGCAGCCAGTCAGGCAGCGGCACAGGAGCTAGCAAACAGAGCTGTAAACAGGGGAGTTTGAGTGGGAGTTCTGTTGGAGGAGAAGGTATTTGTGTGTGTTTGGTTTTGTATTGGTAGTATCTGTATGTGTAGGGGCTTTGTGCTGGGAGAGAAGCTGAGCTGTGATTAGGGGGCGGGGCTTCACTGACTAGGGGTCCTATAAAGGTATCAGCCAGTCAGGCAGCGGCACAGACAGCTGCAGCGGCACAGGAGCTAGCAAACAGAGCTGTAAACAGGGGAGTTTGAGTGGGAGTTCTGTTGGAGGAGAAGGTACTTGTGTGTGTTTGGTTTTGTATTGGTGGTATCTGTATGTGCAGGGGCTTTGTGCTGGGAGAGAAGCTGAGCCCTGATTAGGGGGCGGGGCTTCACTGACTAGGGGTCCTATAAAGGTATCAGCCAGTCAGGCAGCGGCACAGGAGCTAGCAAACAGAGCTGTAAACAGGGGTTTGAGTGGGAGTTCTGTTGGTGGAGAAGGTATTTGTGTGTGTGTTTGGTTTTGTATTGGTGGTATCTGTATGTGTAGAGGCTTGGAGGGGCTTTGTTCTGGGAGAGAAGCTGAGCCCTGATTAGTGGGCGGGGCTTCCCTGACTACGGTCCTATAAAGGTTGCAGCAAGTCAGGCAGCGGCACAGGAGCTATCAAACAAAGCTGTAAATAGGGGAGTTTGAGTGGGAGTTCTGTTGGAGTAGAAGGTATTTGTGTGTGTTTGGTTTTGTATTGGTAGTATCTGTGTGTGTAGGGGCTTTGTGCTGGGAGAGAAGCTGAGCCCTGATTAGGGGGCGGGGCTTCACTGACTAGGGGTCCTATAAAGGTAGCAGCCAGTCAGGCAGCCGCACAGACAACTGCAGCGGCACAGGAGCTAGCAAACAGAGCTGTAAACAGGGGAGTTTGAGTGGGAGTTCTGTTGGTGGAGAAGGTATTTGTGTGTGTGTTTGGTTTTGTATTGGTGGTATCTGTATGTGTAGGGGCTTTGTGCTGGGAGAGAAGATGAGCCCTGATTAGGGGCGGGGCTTCCCTGACTAGGGGTCCTATAAAGGTAGCAGCCAGTCAGGCAGCGGCAAAGACAGCTGCAGCGGCACAGGAGCTAGCAAACAGAGCTGTAAACAGGGGTTTGAGTGGGAGTTCTGTTGGAGGAAAAGGTATATGTGTGTGTGTTTGGTTTTGTATTGGTGGTATCTGTATGTGCAGGGGCTTTGTGCTGGGAGAGAAGATGAGCCCTGATCAGTGGGCGGGGCTTCCCTGACTACGGGTCCTATAAAGGTTGCAGCAAGTCAGGCAGCGGCACAGGAGCTATCAAACAAAGCTGTAAATAGGGGAGTTTGAGTGGGAGTTCTGTTGGAGTAGAAGGTATTTGTGTGTGTTTGGTTTTGTATTGGTAGTATCTGTGTGTGTAGGGGCTTTGTGCTGGGACACAAGCTGAGCCCTGATTAGGGGGCGGGGCTTCCCTGACTAGGGGTCCTATAAGGTTGCAGCCAGTCAGGCAGCGGCACAGGAGCTATCAAACAGAGCTGTAAACAGGGGAGTTTGAGTGGGAGTTCTGTCGGAGGAGAAGGTATTTGTGTGTGTGTTTGGTTTTGTATTGGTAGTATCTGTGTGTGTAGGGGCTTTGTGCTGGGAGAGAAGCTGAGCCCTGATTAGGGGGCGGGGCTTCCCTGACTAGGGCTCCTATAAAGGTAGCAGCCAATCAGGCAGCGGCACAGACAGCTGCAGCGGCACAGGAGCTAGCAAACAGAGCTGTAAACAGGGGAGTTTGAGTGGGAGTTCTGGTGGAGGAGAAGGTATTCATGTGTGTTTGGTTTTGTATTGGTAGTATCTGTATGTGAAGGGGCTTTGTGCTGGGAGAAAAGCTGAGCCGTGATTAGGGGGCGGGGCTTCATTTACTAGGGGTCCTGTAAAGGTATCAGCCAGTCAGGCAGCGGCACAGACAGCTGCAGCGGCACAGGAGCTAGCAAACAGAGCTGTAAACAGGGGAGTTTGAGTGGGAGTTTTGTTGGAGGAGAAGGTACTTGTGTGTGTTTGGTTTTGTATTGATGGTATCTGTATGTGCAGGGGCTTTGTGCTGGGAGAGAAGCTGAGCCCTGATTAGGGGGCGGGGCTTCACTGACTAGGGGTCCTATAAAGGTGTCAGCCAGTCAGGCAGCGGCACAGACAGCTGCAGCGGCACAGGAGCTAGCAAACAGAGCTGTAAACAGGGGTTTGACTGGGAGTTCTGTTGGAGTAGAAGGTATTTGTGTGTGTTTGGTTTTGTATTGGTAGTATCTGTGTGTGTAGGGGCTTTGTGCTGGGACACAAGCTGAGCCCTGATTAGGGGGCGGGGCTTCACTGCCTACGGGTCCTATAAAGGTAGCAGCCAGTCAGGCAGCGGCACAGGAGCTAGCAAACAGAGCTGTAAACAGGGGTTTGAGTGGGAGTTCTGTTGGTGGAGAAGGTATTTGTGTGTGTGTTTGGTTTTGTATTGGTGGTATCTGTATGTGTAGAGGCTTGGAGGGGCTTTGTTCTGGGAGAGAAGCTGAGCCCTGATTAGTGGGCGGGGCTTCACTGACTAGGGGTCCTATAAAGGTAGCGGCACAGACAGCTGCAGCGGCACAGGAGCTCGCAAACAGAGCTGTAAACAGGGGAGTTTGAGTGGAAGTTCTGTTGGAGGAGAAGGTATTCGTGTGTGTTTGGATTTGTATTGGTAGTATCTGTGTGTGTAGGGGCTTTGTGCTGGGACAGAAGCTGAGCCCTGATTAGGGGGCGGGGCTTCACTGACTAGGGGTCCTATAAAGGTAGCGGCACAGACAGCTGCAGCGGCACAGGAGCTCGCAAACAGAGCTGTAAACAGGGGAGTTTGAGTGGAAGTTCTGTTGGAGGAGAAGGTATTCGTGTGTGTTTGGATTTGTATTGGTAGTATCTGTATGTGTAGAGGCTTTGTGCTGGGAGAGAAGCTGAGCCCTGATTAGGGGGCGGGGCTTCACTGACTGGGGTCCTATAAAGGTAGCAGCCAGTCAGGCGGCGGCACAGGAGCTTGCAAACAGAGCTGTAAACAGGGGAGTTTGAGTGGGAGTTCTGTTGGAGGAAAAGGTATTTGTGTGTGTGTTTGGTTTTGTATTGGTGGTATCTGTATGTGTAGAGGCTTGGAGGGGCTTTGTGCTGGGAAAGTAGCTGAGCCCTGATTAGGGGGCGGGGCTTCACTGACTAGGGGTCCTATAAAGGTAGCAGCCAGTCAGGCAGCGGCACAGGAGCTAGCAAACAGAGCTGTAAACAGGGGAGTTTGACTGGGAGTTCTGTTGGAGTAGAAGGTATTTGTGTGTTTGGTTTTGTATTGGTAGTATCTGTGTGTGTAGGGGCTTTGTGCTGGGACAGAAGCTGAGCCCTGATTAGGAGGCGGGGCTTCACTGACTAGGGGTCCTATAAAGGTAGCAGCCAGTCAGGCAGCCGTACAGACAGCTGCAGCGGCACAGGAGCTAGCAAACAGAGCTGTAAACAGGGGAGTTTGAGTGGGAGTTCTGTTGGAGTAGAAGGTATTTGTGTGTGTGTTTGGTATTGTATTGGTGGTATCTGTATGTGTAGAGGCTTGGAGGGGCTTTGTGCTGGGAAAGAAGCTGAGCCCTGATTAGGGGGCGGGGCTTCCCTGACTAGGGGTCCTATAAAGGTAGCAGCCAGTCAGGCAGCGGCACAGGAGCCAGCAAACAGAGCTGTAAACAGGGGAGTTTGAGTGGGAGTTCTGTTGGAGGAGAAGGTATTGGTGTGTGTTTGGTTTTGTATTGGTAGTATCTGTATGTGTAGGGGCTTTGTGCTGGGAGAGAAGCTGAGCCCTGATTAGGGGGCGGGGCCTCACTGACTAGGGGTCCTATAAAGGTAGCAGCCAGTCAGGCAGCCGTACAGACAGCTGCAGCGGCACAGGAGCTAGCAAACAGAGCTGTAAACAGGGGAGTTTGAGTGGGAGTTCTGTTGGAGGAGAAGGTATTTGTGTGTGTTTGGTTTTGTATTGGTAGTATCTGTATGTGTAGGGGCTTTGTGCTGGGAGAGAAGCTGAGCCGTGATTAGGGGGCGGGGCTTCACTGACTAGGGGTCCTATAAGGTTGCAGCCAGTCAGGCAGCGGCACAGGAGCTATCAAACAGAGCTGTAAACAGGGGAGTTTGAGTGGGAGTTCTGTTGGAGGAGAAGGTATTTGTGTGTGTTTGGTTTTGTGTTGGTGGTATCTGTATGTGTAGCGGCTTTCTCCTGGGAGAGAAGCTGAGCCCTGATTAGGGGGCGGGGCTTCCCTGGCTAGGGGTCCTATAAAGGTAGCAGACAGTCAGGCAGTGGCACAGGAGCTAGCAAACAGAGCTGTAAACAGGGGAGTTTGAGTGGGAGTTCTGTTGGAGGAGAAGGTACTTGTGTGTGTTTGGTTTTGTATTGGTGGTATCTGTATGTGCAGGGGCTTTGTGCTGGGAGAGAAGCTGAGCCCTGATTAGGGGGCGGGGCTTCACTGACTAGGGGTCCTATAAAGGTAGCAGCCAATCAGGGAGCGGCACAGACAGCTGCAGCGGCACAGGAGCTAGCAAACAGAGCTGCAAACAGGGGAGTTTGAGTGGGAGTTCTGTTGGAGTAGAAGGTATTTGTGTGTGTTTGGTTTTGTATTGGTAGTATCTGTGTGTGTAGGGGCTTTGTGCTGGGAGAGAAGCTGAGCCCTGATTAGGGGGCGGGGCTTCACTGACTAGGGGTCCTATAAAGGTAGCAGCCAGTCAGGCAGCCGCACAGACAACTGCAGCGGCACAGGAGCTAGCAAACAGAGCTGTAAACAGGGGAGTTTGAGTGGGAGTTCTGTTGGTGGAGAAGGTATTTGTGTGTGTGTTTGGTTTTGTATTGGTAGTATCTGTATGTGTAGGGGCTTTGTGCTGGGAGAGAAGATGAGCCCTGATTAGGGGCGGGGCTTCCCTGACTAGGGGTCCTATAAAGGTAGCAGCCAGTCAGGCAGCGGCAAAGACAGCTGCAGCGGCACAGGAGCTAGCAAACAGAGCTGTAAACAGGGGTTTGAGTGGGAGTTCTGTTGGAGGAAAAGGTATATGTGTGTGTGTTTGGTTTTGTATTGGTGGTATCTGTATGTGCAGGGGCTTTGTGCTGGGAGAGAAGCTGAGCCCTGATTAGGGGGCGGGGCTTCCCTGACTAGGGGTCCTATAAAGGTAGCAGCCAGTCAGGCAGCGGCACAGGAGCTAGCAAACAGAGCTGTAAACAGGGGAGTTTGAGTGGGAGTTCTGTTGGAGGAGAAGGTACTTGTGTGTGTTTGGTTTTGTATTGGTGGTATCTGTATGTGCAGGGGCTTTGTGCTGGGAGAGAAGCTGAGCCCTGATTAGGGGGCGGGGCTTCACTGACTAGGGGTCCTATAAAGGTATCAGCCAGTCAGGCAGCGGCACAGACAGCTGCAGCGGCACAGGAGCTAGCAAACAGAGCTGTAAACAGGGGAGTTTGACTGGGAGTTCTGTTGTAGTAGACGGTATTTGTGTGTTTGGTTTTGTATTGGTAGTATCTGTGTGTGTAGGGGCTTTGTGCTGGGACACAAGCTGAGCCCTGATTAGGGGGCGGGGCTTCACTGCCTACGGGTCCTATAAAGGTAGCAGCCAGTCAGGCAGCGGCACAGGAGCTAGCAAACAGAGCTGTAAACAGGGGTTTGAGTGGGAGTTCTGTTGGTGGAGAAGGTATTTGTGTGTGTGTTTGGTTTTGTATTGGTGGTATCTGTATGTGTAGAGGCTTGGAGGGGCTTTGTTCTGGGAGAGAAGCTGAGCCCTGATTAGTGGGCGGGGCTTCCCTGACTACGGTCCTATAAAGGTTGCAGCAAGTCAGGCAGCGGCACAGGAGCTATCAAACAAAGCTGTAAATAGGGGAGTTTGAGTGGGAGTTCTGTTGGAGTAGAAGGTATTTTTGTGTGTTTGGTTTTGTATTGGTAGTATCTGTGTGTGTAGGGGCTTTGTGCTGGGAGAGAAGATGAGCCCTGATCAGTGGGCGGGGCTTCCCTGACTACGGGTCCTATAAAGGTTGCAGCAAGTCAGGCAGCGGCACAGGAGATATCAAACAAAGCTGTAAATAGGGGAGTTTGAGTGGGAGTTCTGTTGGAGTAGAAGATATTTGTGTGTGTTTGGTTTTGTATTGGTAGTATCTGTGTGTGTAGGGGCTTTGTGCTCGGACACAAGCTGAGCCCTGATTAGGGGGCGGGGCTTCCCTGACTAGGGGTCCTATAAGGTTGCAGCCAGTCAGGCAGCGGCACAGGAGCTATCAAACAGAGCTGTAAACAGGGGAGTTTGAGTGGGAGTTCTGTCGGAGGAGAAGGTATTTGTGTGTGTGTTTGGTTTTGTATTGGTAGTATCTGTGTGTGTAGGGGCTTTGTGCTGGGAGAGAAGCTGAGCCCTGATTAGGGGGCGGGGCTTCCCTGACTAGGGCTCCTATAAAGGTAGCAGCCAATCAGGCAGCGGCACAGACAGCTGCAGCGGCACAGGAGCTAGCAAACAGAGCTGTAAACAGGGGAGTTTGAGTGGGAGTTCTGGTGGAGGAGAAGGTATTCATGTGTGTTTGGTTTTGTATTGGTAGTATCTGTATGTGAAGGGGCTTTGTGCTGGGAGAAAAGCTGAGCCGTGATTAGGGGGCGGGGCTTCATTTACTAGGGGTCCTGTAAAGGTATCAGCCAGTCAGGCAGCGGCACAGACAGCTGCAGCGGCACAGGAGCTAGCAAACAGAGCTGTAAACAGGGGAGTTTGAGTGGGAGTTTTGTTGGAGGAGAAGGTACTTGTGTGTGTTTGGTTTTGTATTGATGGTATCTGTATGTGCAGGGGCTTTGTGCTGGGAGAGAAGCTGAGCCCTGATTAGGGGGCGGGGCTTCACTGACTAGGGGTCCTATAAAGGTGTCAGCCAGTCAGGCAGCGGCACAGACAGCTGCAGCGGCACAGGAGCTAGCAAACAGAGCTGTAAACAGGGGTTTGACTGGGAGTTCTGTTGGAGTAGAAGGTATTTGTGTGTGTTTGGTTTTGTATTGGTAGTATCTGTGTGTGTAGGGGCTTTGTGCTGGGACACAAGCTGAGCCCTGATTAGGGGGCGGGGCTTCACTGCCTACGGGTCCTATAAAGGTAGCAGCCAGTCAGGCAGCGGCACAGGAGCTAGCAAACAGAGCTGTAAACAGGGGTTTGAGTGGGAGTTCTGTTGGTGGAGAAGGTATTTGTGTGTGTGTTTGGTTTTGTATTGGTGGTATCTGTATGTGTAGAGGCTTGGAGGGGCTTTGTTCTGGGAGAGAAGCTGAGCCCTGATTAGTGGGCGGGGCTTCACTGACTAGGGGTCCTATAAAGGTAGCGGCACAGACAGCTGCAGCGGCACAGGAGCTCGCAAACAGAGCTGTAAACAGGGGAGTTTGAGTGGAAGTTCTGTTGGAGGAGAAGGTATTCGTGTGTGTTTGGATTTGTATTGGTAGTATCTGTGTGTGTAGGGGCTTTGTGCTGGGACAGAAGCTGAGCCCTGATTAGGGGGCGGGGCTTCACTGACTAGGGGTCCTATAAAGGTAGCGGCACAGACAGCTGCAGCGGCACAGGAGCTAGCAAACAGAGCTGTAAACAGGGGAGTTTGAGTGGAAGTTCTGTTGGAGGAGAAGGTATTCGTGTGTGTTTGGATTTGTATTGGTAGTATCTGTATGTGTAGAGGCTTTGTGCTGGGAGAGAAGCTGAGCCCTGATTAGGGGGCGGGGCTTCACTGACTGGGGTCCTATAAAGGTAGCAGCCAGTCAGGCGGCGGCACAGGAGCTTGCAAACAGAGCTGTAAACAGGGGAGTTTGAGTGGGAGTTCTGTTGGAGGAAAAGGTATTTGTGTGTGTGTTTGGTTTTGTATTGGTGGTATCTGTATGTGTAGAGGCTTGGAGGGGCTTTGTGCTGGGAAAGTAGCTGAGCCCTGATGAGGGGGCGGGGCTTCACTGACTAGGGGTCCTATAAAGGTAGCAGCCAGTCAGGCAGCGGCACAGGAGCTAGCAAACAGAGCTGTAAACAGGGGAGTTTGACTGGGAGTTCTGTTGGAGTAGAAGGTATTTGTGTGTTTGGTTTTGTATTGGTAGTATCTGTGTGTGTAGGGGCTTTGTGCTGGGACAGAAGCTGAGCCCTGATTAGGAGGCGGGGCTTCACTGACTAGGGGTCCTATAAAGGTAGCAGCCAGTCAGGCAGCCGTACAGACAGCTGCAGCGGCACAGGAGCTAGCAAACAGAGCTGTAAACAGGGGAGTTTGAGTGGGAGTTCTGTTGGAGTAGAAGGTATTTGTGTGTGTGTTTGGTATTGTATTGGTGGTATCTGTATGTGTAGAGGCTTGGAGGGGCTTTGTGCTGGGAAAGAAGCTGAGCCCTGATTAGGGGGCGGGGCTTCCCTGACTAGGGGT
Organism: Lepidochelys kempii; assembly: GCF_965140285.1. NCBI lineage: Eukaryota > Metazoa > Chordata > Testudines > Cheloniidae > Lepidochelys > Lepidochelys kempii. Next base: position 463,105 of record NC_136397.1, read on the forward strand.
CCTATAAAGGTAGCAGCCAGTCAGGCAGCGGCACAGGAGCCAGCAAACAGAGCTGTAAACAGGGGAGTTTGAGTGGGAGTTCTGTTGGAGGAGAAGGTATTGGTGTGTGTTTGGTTTTGTATTGGTAGTATCTGTATGTGTAGGGGCTTTGTGCTGGGAGAGAAGCTGAGCCCTGATTAGGGGGCGGGGCCTCACTGACTAGGGGTCCTATAAAGGTAGCAGCCAGTCAGGCAGCCGTACAGACAGCTGCAGCGGCACAGGAGCTAGCAAACAGAGCTGTAAACAGGGGAGTTTGAGTGGGAGTTCTGTTGGAGGAGAAGGTATTTGTGTGTGTTTGGTTTTGTATTGGTAGTATCTGTATGTGTAGGGGCTTTGTGCTGGGAGAGAAGCTGAGCCGTGATTAGGGGGCGGGGCTTCACTGACTAGGGGTCCTATAAGGTTGCAGCCAGTCAGGCAGCGGCACAGGAGCTATCAAACAGAGCTGTAAACAGGGGAGTTTGAGTGGGAGTTCTGTTGGAGGAGAAGGTATTTGTGTGTGTTTGGTTTTGTATTGGTGGTATCTGTATGTGTAGCGGCTTTCTCCTGGGAGAGAAGCTGAGCCCTGATTAGGGGGCGGGGCTTCCCTGGCTAGGGGTCCTATAAAGGTAGCAGCCAGTCAGGCAGCGGCACAGGAGCTAGCAAACAGAGCTGTAAACAGGGGAGTTTGAGTGGGAGTTCTGTTGGAGGAGAAGGTACTTGTGTGTGTTTGGTTTTGTATTGGTGGTATCTGTATGTGCAGGGGCTTTGTGCTGGGAGAGAAGCTGAGCCCTGATTAGGGGGCGGGGCTTCACTGACTAGGGGTCCTATAAAGGTAGCAGCCAATCAGGGAGCGGCACAGACAGCTGCAGCGGCACAGGAGCTAGCAAACAGAGCTGCAAACGGGGGAGTTTGACTGGGAGTTCTGTTGGAGTAGAAGGTATTTGTGTGTGTTTGGTTTTGTATTGGTAGTATCTGTGTGTGTAGGGGCTTTGTGCTAGGACAAAGGCTGAGCCCTGATTAGGGGGCGGGGCTTCACTGCCTACGGGTCCTATAAAGGTAGCAGCCAGTCAGGCAGCGGCACAGGAGCTAGCAAACAGAGCTGTAAACAGGGGAGTTTGAGTGGGTATTCTGTTGGAGGAGAAGGCATTTGTGTGTGTTTGGTTTTGTATTGGTAGTATCTGTAAGTGCAGGGGCTTTGTGCTGGGAGAGAAGCTGAGCCCTGATTCGTGGGCGGGGCTTCCCTGACTAGGGGTCCTATAAAGGTAGCAGCCAGTCAGGCAGCGGCACAGGAGCTAGCAAACAGAGCTGTAAACAGGGGAGTTTGAGTGGGTATTCTGTTGGAGGAGAAGGCATTTGTGTGTGTTTGGTTTTGTATTGGTAGTATCTGTAAGTGCAGGGGCTTTGTGCTGGGAGAGAAGCTGAGCCCTGATTAGTGGGCGGGGCTTCCCTGACTAGGGGTCCTATAAAGGTAGCAGCCAGTCAGGCAGCGGCACAGGAGCTAGCAAACAGAGCTGTAAACAGGGGAGTTTGACTGGGAGTTCTGTTGGTGGAGAAGGTATTTGTGTGTGTGTTTGGTTTTGTATTGGTAGTATCTGTATGTGTAGGGGCTTTGTGCTGGGAGAGAAGATGAGCCCTGATTAGGGGGCGGGGCTTCCCTGATTAGGGGTCCTATAAAGGTAGCAGCCAGTCAGGCAGCGCACAGGAGCTAGCAAACAGAGCTGTAAACAGGGGAGTTTGAGTGGGAGTTCTGTTGGAGGAGAAGGTATTTGTGTGTGTTTGGTTTTGTATTGGTGGTATCTGTATGTGTAGAGGCTTGGAGGGGCTTTGTGCTGGGAGAGAAGCTGAGCCCTGATTAGTGGGCGGGGCTTCCCTGACTAGGGGTCCTATAAAGGTTGCAGCCAGTCAGGCAGCGGCACAGGAGCTATCAAACAGAGCTGTAAATAGGGGAGTTTGAGTGGGAGTTCTGTTGGAGGAGAAGGTATTTGTGTGTGTTTGGTTTTGTATTGGTAGTATCTGTGTGTGTAGGGGATTTGTGCTGGGACAGAAGCTGAGCCCTGATTAGGGAGCGGGGCTTCACTGACTTGGGGTCCTATAAAGGTAGCAGCCAGTCAGGCAGCCGCAAGAACAGCTGCAGCGGCACAGGAGCTAGCAAACAGAGCTGTAAACAGGGGAGTATGAGTGGGGGTTCTGTTTTAGGAGAAGGTACTTGTGTGTGTTTCGTTTTGTATTGGTGGTATGTGTATGTGCAGGGGCTTTGTGCTGGGAGAGAAGCTGAGCCCTGATTAGGGGGCGGGGCTTCACTGACTAGGGGTCCTATAAAGGTAGCAGCCAGTCAGGCAGCGGCACAGGAGCTAGCAAACAGAGCTGTAAACAGGGGAGTTTGAGTGGGAGTTCTGTTGGAGGAGAAGGTATTTGTGTGTGTGTTTGGTTTTGTATTGGTAGTATCTGTATGTGTAGGGGCTTTGTGCTGGGACAGAAGATGAGCCCTGATTAGGGGGCCGGGCTTCCCTGACTAGGGGTCCTATAAAGGTAGCAGCCAGTCAGGCAGCGGCACAGGAGCTAGCAAACAGAGCTGTAAACAGGGGAGTTTGAGTGGGAGTTCTGTTGGAGGAGAAGGTATTTGTGTGTGTTTGGTTTTGTATTGGTAGTATCTTTATGTGTAGGGGCTTTGTGCTGGGAGAGAAGCTGATCCCTGATTAGGGGCCGGGGCTTCACTGACTAGGGGTCCTATAAAGGTATCAGTCAGTCAGGCAGCGGCACAGACAGCTGCAGCGGCACAGGAGCTAGCAAACAGAGCTGTAAACAGGGGAGTTTGAGTGGGAGTTCTGTTGGAGGAGAAGGTATTTGTGTGTGTTTGGTTTTGTATTGGTGGTACCTGTATGTGTAGCGGCTTTCTCCTGGGAGAGAAGCTGAGCCCTGATTAGGGGGCGGGGCTTCCCTGGCTAGGGGTCCTATAAAGGTAGCAGCCAGTCAGGCAGCGGCACAGGAGCTAGCAAACAGAGCTGTAAACAGGGGAGTTTGAGTGGGAGTTCTGTTGGAGGAGAAGGTACTTGTGTGTGTTTGGTTTTGTATTGGTGGTATCTGTATGTGCAGGGGCTTTGTGCTGGGAGAGAAGCTGAGCCCTGATTCGTGGGCGGGGCTTCCCTGACTAGGGGTCCTATAAAGGTAGCAGCCAGTCAGGCAGCGGCACAGGAGCTAGCAAACAGAGCTGTAAACAGGGGAGTTTGAGTGGGTATTCTGTTGGAGGAGAAGGCATTTGTGTGTGTTTGGTTTTGTATTGGTAGTATCTGTATGTGTAGGGGCTTTGTGCTGGGACACAAGCTGAGCCCTGATTAGGGGGCGGGGCTTCCCTGATTAGGGGTCCTATAAAGGTAGCAGCCAGTCAGGCAGCGCACAGGAGCTAGCAAACAGAGCTGTAAACAGGGGAGTTTGAGTGGGAGTTCTGTTGGAGGAGAAGGTATTTGTGTGTGTGTTTGGTATTGTATTGGTGGTATCTGTATGTGTAGAGGCTTGGAGGGGCTTTGTGCTGGGAAAGAAGCTGAGCCCTGATAAGGGCGCGGGGCTTCCCTGACTAGGGGTCCTATAAAGGTAGCAGCCAGTCAGGCAGCGGCACAGGAGCCAGCAAACAGAGCTGTAAACAGGGGAGTTTGAGTGGGAGTTCTGTTGGAGGAGAAGGTATTGGTGTGTGTTTGGTTTTGTATTGGTAGTATCTGTATGTGTAGCGGCTTTCTCCTGGGAGAGAAGCTGAGCCCTGATTAGGGGGCGGGGCTTCCCTGGCTAGGGGTCCTATAAAGGTAGCAGCCAGTCAGGCAGCGGCACAGGAGCTAGCAAACAGAGCTGTAAACAGGGGAGTTTGAGTGGGAGTTCTGTTGGAGGAGAAGGTACTTGTGTGTGTTTGGTTTTGTATTGGTGGTATCTGTATGTGCAGGGGCTTTGTTCTGGGAGAGAAGCTGAGCCCTGATTAGGGGGCGGGGCTTCACTGACTAGGGGTCCTATAAAGGTAGCAGCCAATCAGGGAGCGGCACAGACAGCTGCAGCGGCACAGGAGCTAGCAAACAGAGCTGCAAACAGGGGAGTCTGACTGGGAGTTCTGTTGGAGTAGAAGGTATTTGTGTGTGTTTGGTTTTGTATTGGTAGTATCTGTGTGTAGGGGCTTTGTGCTGGGACAGAAGCTGAGCCCTGATTAGGGGGCGGGGCTTCACTGCCTTCGGGTCCTATAAAGGTAGCAGCCAGTCAGGCAGCGGCACAGGAGCTAGCAAACAGAGCTGTAAACAGGGGAGTTTGACTGGGAGTTCTGTTGGAGTAGAAGGTATTTGTGTGTTTGGTTTTGTATTGGTAGTATCTGTGTGTGTAGGGGCTTTATGCTAGGACAAAGGCTGAGCCCTGATTAGGGGGCGGGGCTTCCCTGATTAGGGGTCCTATAAAGGTAGCAGCCAGTCAGGCAGCGCACAGGAGCTAGCAAACAGAGCTGTAAACAGGGGAGTTTGAGTGGGAGTTCTGTTGGAGGAGAAGGTATTTGTGTGTGTTTGGTTTTGTATTGGTGGTATCTGTATGTGTAGAGGCTTGGAGGGGCTTTGTGCTGGGAGAGAAGCTGAGCCCTGATTAGTGGGCGGGGCTTCCCTGACTAGGGGTCCTATAAAGGTTGCAGCCAGTCAGGCAGCGGCACAGGAGCTATCAAACAGAGCTGTAAATAGGGGAGTTTGAGTGGGAGTTCTGTTGGAGGAGAAGGTATTTGTGTGTGTTTGGTTTTGTATTGGTAGTATCTGTGTGTGTAGGGGATTTGTGCTGGGACAGAAGCTGAGCCCTGATTAGGGAGCGGGGCTTCACTGACTTGGGGTCCTATAAAGGTAGCAGCCAGTCAGGCAGCCGCAAGAACAGCTGCAGCGGCACAGGAGCTAGCAAACAGAGCTGTAAACAGGGGAGTATGAGTGGGGGTTCTGTTTTAGGAGAAGGTACTTGTGTGTGTTTCGTTTTGTATTGGTGGTATGTGTATGTGCAGGGGCTTTGTGCTGGGAGAGAAGCTGAGCCCTGATTAGGGGGCGGGGCTTCACTGACTAGGGGTCCTATAAAGGTAGCAGCCAGTCAGGCAGCGGCACAGGAGCTAGCAAACAGAGCTGTAAACAGGGGAGTTTGAGTGGGAGTTCTGTTGGAGGAGAAGGTATTTGTGTGTGTGTTTGGTTTTGTATTGGTAGTATCTGTATGTGTAGGGGCTTTGTGCTGGGACAGAAGATGAGCCCTGATTAGGGGGCCGGGCTTCCCTGACTAGGGGTCCTATAAAGGTAGCAGCCAGTCAGGCAGCGGCACAGGAGCTAGCAAACAGAGCTGTAAACAGGGGAGTTTGAGTGGGAGTTCTGTTGGAGGAGAAGGTATTTGTGTGTGTTTGGTTTTGTATTGGTAGTATCTGTATGTGTAGGGGCTTTGTGCTGGGAGAGAAGCTGATCCCTGATTAGGGGCCGGGGCTTCACTGACTAGGGGTCCTATAAAGGTATCAGTCAGTCAGGCAGCGGCACAGACAGCTGCAGCGGCACAGGAGCTAGCAAACAGAGCTGTAAACAGGGGAGTTTGAGTGGGAGTTCTGTTGGAGGAGAAGGTATTTGTGTGTGTTTGGTTTTGTATTGGTGGTACCTGTATGTGTAGCGGCTTTCTCCTGGGAGAGAAGCTGAGCCCTGATTAGGGGGCGGGGCTTCCCTGGCTAGGGGTCCTATAAAGGTAGCAGCCAGTCAGGCAGCGGCACAGGAGCTAGCAAACAGAGCTGTAAACAGGGGAGTTTGAGTGGGAGTTCTGTTGGAGGAGAAGGTACTTGTGTGTGTTTGGTTTTGTATTGGTGGTATCTGTATGTGCAGGGGCTTTGTGCTGGGAGAGAAGCTGAGCCCTGATTAGGGGGCGGGGCTTCACTGACTAGGGGTCCTATAAAGGTAGCAGCCAGTCAGGCAGCGGCACAGGAGCTGGCAAACAGAGCTGTAAACAGGGGAGTTTGAGTGGGAGTTCTGTTGGAGGAAAAGGTATTTGTGTGTGTGTTTGGTTTTGTATTGGTGGTATCTGTATGTGTAGGGGCTTTGTGCTGGGAGAGAAGTTGAGCCGTGATTAGGGGGCGGGACCTCACTGACTAGGGGTCCTATAAAGGTATCAGCCAGTCAGGCAGCGGCACAGACAGCTGCAGCGGCACAGGAGCTAGCAAACAGAGCTGTAAACAGGGGAGTTGGAGTGGGAGTTCTGTTGGAGGAGAAGGTATTTGTGTGTGTTTGGTTTTGTATTGGTGGTATCTGTATGTGTAGAGGCTTGGAGGGGCTTTGTGCTGGGAGAGAAGCTGAGCCCTGATTAGTGGGCGGGGCTTCCCTGACTAGGGGTCCTATAAAGGTTGCAGCCAGTCAGGCAGCGGCACAGGAGCTATCAAACAGAGCTGTAAATAGGGGAGTTGGAGTGGGAGTTCTGTTGGAGGAGAAGGTACTTGTGTGTGTTTGGTTTTGTATTGGTGGTATCTGTATGTGCAGGGGCTTTGTGCTGGGAGAGAAGCTGAGCCCTGATTAGGGGGCGGGGCTTCACTGACTAGGGGTCCTATAAAGGTAGCAGCCAGTCAGGCAGCGGCACAGGAGCTAGCAAACAGAGCTGTAAACAGGGGAGTTTGACTGGGAGTTCTGTTGGAGGAAAAGGTATTTGTGTGTGTGTTTGGTTTTGTATTGGTGGTATCTGTATGTGTAGAGGCTTGGAGGGCCTTTGTGCTGGGAAAGAAGCTGAGCCCTGATTAGTGGGCGGGGCTTCCCTGACTAGGGGTCCTATAAAGGTTGCAGCCAGTCAGGCAGCGGCAAAGGAGCTATCAAACAGAGCTGTAAACACGGGAGTTTGAGTGGGAGTTCTGTTGGAGGAGAAGGTATTTGTGTGTGTTTGGTTTTGTATTGGTAGTATCTGTGTGTGTAGGGGCTTTGTGCTGGGACAGAAGCTGAGCCCTGATTAGGGGGCGGGGCTTCACTGACTAGGGGTCCTATAAAGGTAGCAGCCAGTCAGGCAGCGGCACAGACAGCTGCACCGGCACAGGAGCTAGCAAACAGAGCTGTAAACAGGGGAGTTTGAGTGGGAGTTCTGTTGGAGGAGAAGGTATTTGTGTGTGTGTGTTTTTGTATTGTTAGTACCTGTATGTGCAGGGGCTTTGTGCTGGGAGAGAAGCTGAGCCCTGACAAGGGGGCGGGGCTTCCCTGACTAGGGGTCCTATAAAGGTAGCAGCCAGTCAGGCAGCGGCACGGGAGCTGGCAAACAGAGCTGTAAACAGGGGAGTTTGAGTGGGAGTTCTGTTGGAGGAGAAGGTATTTGTGTGTGTGTGTGTGTTTGGTTTTGTATTGGTGGTATCTGTATGTGTAGAGGCTTGGAGGGGCTTTGTTCTTGGAGAGAAGCTGAGCCCTGATTAGTGGGCGGGGCTTCCCTGACTACGGGTCCTATAAAGGTTGCAGCAAGTCAGGCAGCGGCACAGGAGCTATCAAACAAAGCTGTAAATAGGGGAGTTTGAGTTGGAGTTCTGTGGGAGTAGAAGGTATTTGTGTGTGTTTGGTTTTGTATTGGTAGTATCTGTATGTGTAGGGGCTTTGTGCTGGGAGAGAAGCTGAGCCGTGATTAGGGGGCGGGGCTTCACTGACTAGGGGTCCTATAAAGGTATCAGCCAGTCAGGCAGCGGCACAGACAGCTGCAGCGGCACAGGAGCTAGCAAACAGAGCTGTAAACAGGGGAGTTGGAGTGGGAGTTCTGATGGAGGAGAAGGTATTTGTGTGTGTTTGGTTTTGTATTGGTGGTATCTGTATGTGTAGGGGCTTTGTGCTGGGACAGAGGATGAGCCCTGATTAGGGGGCGGGGCTTCCCTGACTAGGGGTCCTATAAAGGTAGCAGCCAGTCAGGCAGCGGCACAGGAGCTAGCAAACAGAGCTGTAAACAGGGGAGTTTGAGTGGGAGTTCTGTTGGAGGAGAAGGTATTCGTGTGTGTGTTTGGTTTTGTATTGATGGTATCTGTACGTGCAGGGGCTTTGTGCTGGGAGAGAAGCTGAGCCCTGATTAGGGGGCGGGGCTTCACTGACTAGGGGTCCTATAAAGGTAGCAGCCTATCAGGGAGCGGCACAGACAGCTGCAGCGGCACAGGAGCTAGGAAACAGAGCTGCAAACAGGGGAGTTTGACTGGGAGTTCTGTTGGAGTAGAAGGTATTTGTGTGTGTTTGGTTTTGTATTGGTAGTATCTGTGTGTGTAGGGGCTTTGTGCTGGGACAGAAGCTGAGCCCTGATTAGGGGGCGGGGCTTCACTGCCTACGGGTCCTATAAAGGTAGAAGCCAGTCAGGCAGCGGCACAGGAGCTAGCAAACAGAGCTGTAAACAGGGGAGTTTGAGTGGGAGTTCTGTTGGTGGAGAAGGTATTTGTGTGTGTGTTTGGTTTTGTATTGGTAGTATCTGTATGTGTAGGGGCTTTGTGGTGGGAGAGAAGCTGAGCTGTGATTAGGGGGCGGGGCTTCACTGACTACGGGTCCTATAAAGGTATCAGCCAGTCAGGCAGCGGCACAGACAGCTGCAGCGGCACAGGAGCTAGCAAACAGAGCTGTAAACAGGGGAGTTTGACTGGGAGTTCTGTTGGAGTAGACGGTATTTGTGTGTGTTTGGTTTTGTATTGGTAGTATCTCTGTGTGTAGGGGCTTTGTGCTGGGACACAAGCTGAGCCCTGATTAGGGGGCGGGGCTTCACTGCCTACGGGTCCTATAAAGGTAGCAGCCAGTCAGGCAGCGGCACAGGAGCTAGCAAACAGAGCTGTAAACAGGGGAGTTTGACTGGGAGTTCTGTTGGAGTAGACGGTATTTGTGTGTTTGGTTTTGTATTGGTAGTATCTGTGTGTGTAGGGGCTTTGTGCTGGGACAGAAGCTGAGCCCTGATTAGGGGGCGGGGCTTCACTGCCTACGGGTCCTATAAAGGTAGCAGTCACTCAGGCGGCGGCACAGGAGCTTGCAAACAGAGCTGTAAACAGGGGAGTTTCAGTGGGAGTTCTGTTGGAGGAAAAGGTATTTGTGTGTGTGTTTGGTTTTGTATTGGTGGTATCTGTATGTGTAGAGGCTTGGAGGGGCTTTGTTCTGGGAGAGAAGCTGAGCCCTGATTAGGGGGAGGGGCTTCCCTGACTAGGGGTCCTATAAAGGTAGCAGCCAGTCAGGCAGCGGCACAGGAGCTAGCAAACAGAGCTGTAAACAGGGGAGTTTGAGTGGAAGTTCTTTTGGAGGAGAAGGTATTTGTGTGTGTTTGGTTTTGTATTGGTAGTATCTCTATGTGTAAGGGCTTTGTGCTGGGAGAGAAGCTGAGCCGTGATTAGGGGGCGGGGCTTCACTGACTAGGGGTCCTATAAAGGTATCAGCCAGTCAGGCAGCGGCAAAGACAGCTGCAGCGGCACAGGAGCTAGCAAACAGAGCTGTAAACGGGGGAGTTTGAGTGGGAGTTCTGTTGGAGTAGAAGGTATTTGTGTCTGTTTGGTTTTGTATTGGTAGTATCTGTGTGTGTAGGGGCTTTGTGCTGGGACAGAAGCTGAGCCCTGATTAGGGGGCGGGGCTTCACTGCCTACGGGTCCTATAAAGGTAGCAGCCAGTCAGGCAGCGGCACAGGAGCTAGCAAACAGAGCTGTAAACAGGGGAGTTTGAGTGGGAGTTCTGTTGGAGGAGAAGGTATTTGTGTGTGTTTGGTTTTGTATTGGTAGTATCTGTATGTGTAGGGGCTTTGTGCTGGGAGAGAAGCTGAGCTGTGATTAGGGGGCGGGGCTTCACTGACTAGGGGTCCTATAAAGGTATCAGCCAGTCAGGCAGCGGCACAGACAGCTGCAGCGGCACAGGAGCTAGCAAACAGAGCTGTAAACAGGGGAGTTTGAGTGGGAGTTCTGTTGGAGGAAAAGGTATTTCTGTGTGTGTTTGGTTTTGTATTGGTGGTATCTGTATGTGTGGAGGCTTGGAGGGGCTTTGTTCTGGGAGAGAAGCTGAGCCCTGATTAGTGGGCAGGGCTTCCCTGACTACGGGTCCTATAAAGGTTCAAGCAAGTCAGGCAGCGGCACAGGAGCTATCAAACAAAGCTGTAAATAGGGGAGTTTGAGTGGGAGTTCTGTTGGAGTAGAAGGTATTTGTGTGTGTTTGGTTTTGTATTGGTAGTATCTGTGTGTGTAGGGGCTTTGTGCTGGGACAGAGCTGAGCCCTGATTAGGGGGCGGGGCTTCACCGACTAGGGGTCCTATAAAGGTAGCAGTCAGTCAGGCAGCCGCACAGACAGATGCAGCGGCACAGGAGCTAGCAAACAGAGCTGTAAACAGGGGAGTTTGAGTGGGAGTTCTGTTGGAGGAGAAGGTATTTGTGTGTGTTTGGTTTTGTATTGGTGGTATCTGTATGTGCAGGGGCTTTGTGCTGGGAGAGAAGCTGAGCCCTGATTAGGGGGCGGGGCTTCACTGACTAGGTGTCCTATAAAGGTACCAGCCAGTCAGGCAGCGGCACAGACAGCTGCAGCGGCACAGGAGCTAGCAAACAGTGCTGTAAACAGGGGAGTTTGAGTGGGAGTTCTGTTGGAGTAGAAGGTATTTGTGTGTGTTTGGTTTTGTATTGGTAGTATCTGTGTGTGTAGGGGCTTTGTGCTGGGAGAGAAGATGAGCCCTGATTAGGGGGCGGGGCTTCCCTGACTAGGGGTCCTATAAAGGTAGCAGCCAGTCAGGCAGCGGAACAGGAGCTAGCAAACAGAGCTGTAAATAGGGGTTTGAGTGGGAGTTCTGTTGGTGGAGAAGGTATTTGTGTGTGTGTTTGGTTTTGTATTGGTAGTATCTGTATGTGTAGGGGCTTTGTGCTGGGAGAGAAGATGAACCCTGATTAGGGGGCGGGGCTTCCATGACTAGGGGTCCTATAAAGGTAGCAGCCAGTCAGGCAGCGGCACAGGAGCTAGCAAACATAGCTGTAAACAGGGGAGTTTGAGTGGGAGTTCTGTTGGTGGAGAAGGTATTTGTGTGTGTGTTTGGTTTTGTATTGGTAGTATCTGTATGTGTAGGGGCTTTGTGCTGGGACAGAAGCTGAGCCCTGATTAGGGGGCGGGGCTTCCCTGACTAGGGGTCCTATAAAGGTAGCAGCCAGTCAGGCAGCGGCACAGGAGCTAGCAAACAGAGCTGTAAACAGGGGAGTTTGAGTGGGAGTTCTGTTGGAGGAGAAGGTATTTGTGTGTGTTTGGTTTTGGATTGGTGGTATCTGTATGTGTAGGGGCTTTTTCCTGGGAGAGAAGATGAGCCCTGATTAGGGGGCGGGGCTTCCCTCGCTAGGGGTCCTATAAAGGTAGCAGCCAGTCAGGCAGCGGCACAGGAGCTAGCAAACAGAGCTGTAAACAGGGGAGTTTGTGTGGGAGTTCTGTTGGAGGAGAAGGTACTTGTGTGTGTTTGGTTTTGTATTGGTGGTATCTGTATGTGCAGGGGCTTTGTGCTGGGAGAGAAGCTGAGCCCTGATTAGGGGGCGGGGCTTCACTGACTAGGGGTCCTATAAAGGTATCAGCCAGTCAGGCAGCGGCAAAGACAGCTGCAGCGGCACAGGAGCTAGCAAACAGAGCTGTAAACAGGGGAGTTGGAGTGGGAGTTCTGTTGGTGGAGAAGGTATTTGTGTGTGTGTTTGGTTTTGTATTGGTAGTATCTGTATGTGTAGGGGCTTTGTGCTGGGACAGAAGCTGAGCCCTGATTAGGGGGCGGGGCTTCCCTGACTAGGGGTCCTATAGAGGTAGCAGCCAGTCAGGCAGCGGCACAGGAGCTAGCAAACAGAGCTGTAAACAGGGGTTTGAGTGGGAGTTCTGTTGGTGGAGAAGGTATTTGTGTGTGTGTTTGGTTTTGTATTGGTAGTATCTGTATGTGTAGGGGCTTTGTGCTGGGAGAGAAGCTGAGCCCTGATTAGTGGGCGGGGCTTCCCTTACTAGGGGTCCTATAAAGGTTGCAGCCAGTCAGGCAGCGGCACAGGAGCTATCAAACAGAGCTGTAAATAGGGGAGTTTGAGTGGGAGTTCTGTTGGAGTAGCAGGTATTTTTGTGTGTTTGGTTTTGTATTGGTAGTATCTGTGTGTGTAGGGGATTTGTGCTGGGACAGAAGCTGAGCCCTGATTAGGGGGCGGGGCTTCACTGACAAGGGGTCCTATAAAGGTATCAGCCAGTCAGGCAGCCGCACAGACAGCTGCAGCGGCACAGGAGCAAGCAAACAGAGCTGTAAACAGGGGAGTTTGAGTGGGAGTTCTGTTGGAGGAGAAGGTACTTGTGTGTGTTTGGTTTTGTATTGGTAGTATCTGTATGTGTAGGGGCTTTGTGTTGGGAGAGAAGCTGAGCCCTGATTAGGGGTCCTATAAAGGGAGCAGCCAGTCAGGCAGCGACACAGACAGCTGCAGCGGTACATTAGCTAGCAAACAGAGCTCTAAACAGGGGAGTTTGAGTGGGAGTTCTGTTGGAGTAGAAGGTATTTGTGTGTGTTTGGTTTTGTATTGGTAGTATCTGTGTGTGTAGGGGCTTTGTGCTGGGACAGAAGCTGAGCCCTGATTAGGGGGCGGGGCTTCACTGCCTACGGGTCCTATAAAGGTAGCAGCCAGTCAGGCAGCGGCACAAGAGCTAGCAAACAGAGCTGTAAACAGGGGTTTGAGTGGGAGTTCTGTTGGAGGAAAAGGTATTTGTGTGTGTGTTTGGTTTTGTATTGGTGGTATCTGTATGTGCAGGGGCTTTGTGCTGGGAGAGAAGCTGAGCCCTGATTAGTGGGCGGGGCTTCCCTGACTAGGGGTCCTATAAAGGTAGCAGCCAGTCAGGCAGCGGCACAGGAGCTAGCAAACAGAGCTGTAAACAGGGGAGTTTGAGTGGGAGTTCTGTTGGTGGAGAAGGTATTTGTGTGTGTGTTTGGTATTGTATTGGTGGTATCTGTATGTGTAGAGGCTTGGAGGGGCTTTGTGCTGGGAAAGAAGCTGAGCCCTGATAAGGGCGCGGGGCTTCCCTGACTAGGGGTCCTATAAAGGTAGCAGCCAGTCAGGCAGCGGCACAGGAGCCAGCAAACAGAGCTGTAAACAGGGGAGTTTGAGTGGGAGTTCTGTTGGAGGAGAAGGTATTGGTGTGTGTTTGGTTTTGTATTGGTAGTATCTGTATGTGTAGCGGCTTTCTCCTGGGAGAGAAGCTGAGCCCTGATTAGGGGGCGGGGCTTCCCTGGCTAGGGGTCCTATAAAGGTAGCAGCCAGTCAGGCAGCGGCACAGGAGCTAGCAAACAGAGCTGTAAACAGGGGAGTTTGAGTGGGAGTTCTGTTGGAGGAGAAGGTACTTGTGTGTGTTTGGTTTTGTATTGGTGGTATCTGTATGTGCAGGGGCTTTGTTCTGGGAGAGAAGCTGAGCCCTGATTAGGGGGCGGGGCTTCACTGACTAGGGGTCCTATAAAGGTAGCAGCCAATCAGGGAGCGGCACAGACAGCTGCAGCGGCACAGGAGCTAGCAAACAGAGCTGCAAACAGGGGAGTCTGACTGGGAGTTCTGTTGGAGTAGGAGGTATTTGTGTGTGTTTGGTTTTGTATTGGTAGTATCTGTGTGTAGGGGCTTTGTGCTGGGACAGAAGCTGAGCCCTGATTAGGGGGCGGGGCTTCACTGCCTTCGGGTCCTATAAAGGTAGCAGCCAGTCAGGCAGCGGCACAGGAGCTAGCAAACAGAGCTGTAAACAGGGGAGTTTGACTGGGAGTTCTGTTGGAGTAGAAGGTATTTGTGTGTTTGGTTTTGTATTGGTAGTATCTGTGTGTGTAGGGGCTTTGTGCTAGGACAAAGGCTGAGCCCTGATTAGGGGGCGGGGCTTCCCTGATTAGGGGTCCTATAAAGGTAGCAGCCAGTCAGGCAGCGGCACAGGAGCTAGCAAACAGAGCTGTAAACAGGGGAGTTTGAGTGGGAGTTCTGTTGGAGGAGAAGGTATTTGTGTGTGTGTTTGGTTTTGTATTGGTAGTATCTGTATGTGTAGGGGCTTTGTGCTGGGACAGAAGATGACCCCTGATTAGGGGGCCGGGCTTCCCTGACTAGGGGTCCTATAAAGGTAGCAGCCAGTCAGGCAGCGGCACAGGAGCTAGCAAACAGAGCTGTAAACAGGGGAGTTTGAGTGGGAGTTCTGTTGGAGGAGAAGGTATTTGTGTGTGTTTGGTTTTGTATTGGTAGTATCTGTATGTGTAGGGGCTTTGTGTCGGGAGAGAAGCTGATCCCTGATTAGGGGCCGGGGCTTCACTGACTAGGGGTCCTATAAAGGTATCAGTCAGTCAGGCAGCGGCACAGACAGCTGCAGCGGCACAGGAGCTAGCAAACAGAGCTGTAAACAGGGGAGTTTGAGTGGGAGTTCTGTTGGAGGAGAAGGTATTTGTGTGTCTTTGGTTTTGTATTGGTGGTACCTGTATGTGTAGCGGCTTTCTCCTGGGAGAGAAGCTGAGCCCTGATTAGGGGGCGGGGCTTCCCTGGCTAGGGGTCCTATAAAGGTAGCAGCCAGTCAGGCAGCGGCACAGGAGCTAGCAAACAGAGCTGTAAACAGGGGAGTTTGAGTGGGAGTTCTGTTGGAGGAGAAGGTACTTGTGTGTGTTTGGTTTTGTATTGGTGGTATCTGTATGTGCAGGGGCTTTGTGCTGGGAGAGAAGCTGAGCCCTGATTAGGGGGCGGGGCTTCACTGACTAGGGGTCCTATAAAGGTAGCAGCCAGTCAGGCAGCGGCACAGGAGCTGGCAAACAGAGCTGTAAACAGGGGAGTTTGAGTGGGAGTTCTGTTGGAGGAGAAGGTACTTGTGTGTGTTTGGTTTTGTATTGGTGGTATCTGTATGTGCAGGGGCTTTGTGCTGGGAGAGAAGTTGAGCCGTGATTAGGGGGCGGGACCTCACTGACTAGGGGTCCTATAAAGGTATCAGCCAGTCAGGCAGCGGCACAGACAGCTGCAGCGGCACAGGAGCTAGCAAACAGAGCTGTAAACAGGGGAGTTGGAGTGGGAGTTCTGTTGGAGGAGAAGGTATTTGTGTGTGTTTGGTTTTGTATTGGTGGTATCTGTATGTGTAGAGGCTTGGAGGGCCTTTGTGCTGGGAAAGAAGCTGAGCCCTGATTAGTGGGCGGGGCTTCCCTGACTAGGGGTCCTATAAAGGTTGCAGCCAGTCAGGCAGCGGCAAAGGAGCTATCAAACAGAGCTGTAAACACGGGAGTTTGAGTGGGAGTTCTGTTGGAGGAGAAGGTATTTGTGTGTGTTTGGTTTTGTATTGGTAGTATCTGTGTGTGTAGGGGCTTTGTGCTGGGACCGAAGCTGAGCCCTGATTAGGGGGCGGGGCTTCACTGACTAGGGGTCCTATAAAGGTAGCAGCCAGTCAGGCAGCGGCACAGACAGCTGCACCGGCACAGGAGCTAGCAAACAGAGCTGTAAACAGGGGAGTTTGAGTGGGAGTTCTGTTGGAGAAGGTACTTGTGTGCGTTTGGTTTTGTATAAGTGGTATCTGTATGTGCAGGGGCTTTGTGCTGGGAGAGAAGCTGAGCCCTGATTAGGGGGCGGGGCTTCACTGACTGGGGTCCTATAAAGGTAGCAGCCAGTCAGGCAGCGGCACAGACAGCTGCAGCGGCACAGGAGCTCGCAAACAGAGCTGTAAACAGGGGAGTTGGAGTGGGAGTTCTGTTGGAGTAGACGGTATTTGTGTGTGTGGTTTTGTATTGGTAGTATCTGTATGTGTAGGGGCTTTGTGCTGGCAGAGAAGATGAGCCCTGATTAGGGGGCGGGGCTTCCCTGACTAGGGGTCCTATAAAGGTAGCAGCCAGTCAGGCAGCGGCACAGGAGCTAACAAACAGAGCTGTAAACAGGGGAGTTTGAGTGGGAGTTCTGTTGGAGGAAAAGGTATTTGTGTGTGTGTTTGGTTTTGTATTGGTGGTATCTGTATGTGTAGAGGCTTGGAGGGGCTTTGTTCTGGGAGAGAAGCTGAGCCCTGATTAGGGGGAGGGGCTTCCCTGACTAGGGGTCCTATAAAGGTAGCAGCCAGTCAGGCAGCGGCACAGGAGCTAGCAAACAGAGCTGTAAACAGGGGAGTTTGAGTGGAAGTTCTTTTGGAGGAGAAGGTATTTGTGTGTGTTTGGTTTTGTATTGGTAGTATCTGTATGTGTAGGGGCTTTGTGCTGGGAGAGAAGCTGAGCCGTGATTAGGGGGCGGGGCTTCACTGACTAGGGGTCCTATAAAGGTATCAGCCAGTCAGGCAGCGGCAAAGACAGCTGCAGCGGCACAGGAGCTAGCAAACAGAGCTGTAAACGGGGGAGTTTGAGTGGGAGTTCTGTTGGAGTAGAAGGTATTTGTGTCTGTTTGGTTTTGTATTGGTAGTATCTGTGTGTGTAGGGGCTTTGTGCTGGGACAGAAGCTGAGCCCTGATTAGGGGGCGGGGCTTCACTGCCTACGGGTCCTATAAAGGTAGCAGCCAGTCAGGCAGCGGCACAGGAGCTAGCAAACAGAGCTGTAAACAGGGGAGTTTGAGTGGGAGTTCTGTTGGAGGAGAAGGTATTTGTGTGTGTTTGGTTTTGTATTGGTAGTATCTGTATGTGTAGGGGCTTTGTGCTGGGAGAGAAGCTGAGCTGTGATTAGGGGGCGGGGCTTCACTGAATAGGGGTCCTATAAAGGTATCAGCCAGTCAGGCAGCGGCACAGACAGCTGCAGCGGCACAGGAGCTAGCAAACAGAGCTGTAAACAGGGGAGTTTGAGTGGGAGTTCTGTTGGAGGAGAATGTACTTGTGTGTGTTTGGTTTTGTATTGGTAGTATCTGTGTGTGTAGGGGCTTTGTGCTGGGACAGAAGCTGAGCCCTGATTAGTGGGCGGGGCTTCCCTGACTAGGGGTCCTATAAAGGTAGCAGCCAGTCAGGCAGCGGCACAGGAGCTGGCAAACAGAGCTGTAAACAGGGGAGTTTGAGTGGGAGTTCTGTTGGAGGAAAAGGTATTTGTGTGTGTGTTTGGTTTTGTATTGGTGGTATCTGTATGTGTAGGGGCTTTGTGCTGGGAGAGAAGTTGAGCCGTGATTAGGGGGCGGGACCTCACTGACTAGGGGTCCTATAAAGGTATCAGCCAGTCAGGCAGCGGCACAGACAGCTGCAGCGGCACAGGAGCTCGCAAACAGAGCTGTAAACAGGGGAGTTTGAGTGGGAGTTCTGTTGGAGGAGAAGGTATTTGTGTGTGTGTGTTTTTGTATTGTTAGTACCTGTATGTGCAGGGGCTTTGTGCTGGGAGAGAAGCTGAGCCCTGACAAGGGGGCGGGGCTTCCCTGACTAGGGGTCCTATAAAGGTAGCAGCCAGTCAGGCAGCGGCACGGGAGCTAGCAAACAGAGCTGTAAACAGGGGAGTTTGAGTGGGAGTTCTGTTGGAGGAGAAGGTATTTGTGTGTGTGTGTGTGTTTGGTTTTGTATTGGTGGTATCTGTATGTGTAGAGGCTTGGAGGGGCTTTGTTCTTGGAGAGAAGCTGAGCCCTGATTAGTGGGCGGGGCTTCCCTGACTACGGGTCCTATAAAGGTTGCAGCAAGTCAGGCAGCGTCACAGGAGCTATCAAACAAAGCTGTAAATAGGGGAGTTTGAGTTGGAGTTCTGTGGGAGTAGAAGGTATTTGTGTGTGTTTGGTTTTGTATTGGTAGTATCTGTATGTGTAGGGGCTTTGTGCTGGGAGAGAAGCTGAGCCGTGATTAGGGGGCGGGGCTTCACTGACTAGGGGTCCTATAAAGGTATCAGCCAGTCAGGCAGCGGCACAGACAGCTGCAGCGGCACAGGAGCTAGCAAACAGAGCTGTAAACAGGGGAGTTGGAGTGGGAGTTCTGATGGAGGAGAAGGTATTTGTGTGTGTTTGGTTTTGTATTGGTGGTATCTGTATGTGTAGGGGCTTTGTGCTGGGACAGAGGATGAGCCCTGATTAGGGGGCGGGGCTTCCCTGACTAGGGGTCCTATAAAGGTAGCAGCCAGTCAGGCAGCGGCACAGGAGCTAGCAAACAGAGCTGTAAACAGGGGAGTTTGAGTGGGAGTTCTGTTGGAGGAGAAGGTATTCGTGTGTGTGTTTGGTTTTGTATTGATGGTATCTGTACGTGCAGGGGCTTTGTGCTGGGAGAGAAGCTGAGCCCTGATTAGGGGGCGGGGCTTCACTGACTAGGGGTCCTATAAAGGTAGCAGCCTATCAGGGAGCGGCACAGACAGCTGCAGCGGCACAGGAGCTAGGAAACAGAGCTGCAAACAGGGGAGTTTGACTGGGAGTTCTGTTGGAGTAGAAGGTATTTGTGTGTGTTTGGTTTTGTATTGGTAGTATCTGTGTGTGTAGGGGCTTTGTGCTGGGACAGAAGCTGAGCCCTGATTAGGGGGCGGGGCTTCACTGCCTACGGGTCCTATAAAGGTAGAAGCCAGTCAGGCAGCGGCACAGGAGCTAGCAAACAGAGCTGTAAACAGGGGAGTTTGAGTGGGAGTTCTGTTGGTGGAGAAGGTATTTGTGTGTGTGTTTGGTTTTGTATTGGTAGTATCTGTATGTGTAGGGGCTTTGTGCTGGGAGAGAAGCTGAGCTGTGATTAGGGGGCGGGGCTTCACTGACTACGGGTCCTATAAAGGTATCAGCCAGTCAGGCAGCGGCACAGACAGCTGCAGCGGCACAGGAGCTAGCAAACAGAGCTGTAAACAGGGGAGTTTGACTGGGAGTTCTGTTGGAGTAGACGGTATTTGTGTGTGTTTGGTTTTGTATTGGTAGTATCTCTGTGTGTAGGGGCTTTGTGCTGGGACACAAGCTGAGCCCTGATTAGGGGGCGGGGCTTCACTGCCTACGGGTCCTATAAAGGTAGCAGCCAGTCAGGCAGCGGCACAGGAGCTAGCAAACAGAGCTGTAAACAGGGGAGTTTGACTGGGAGTTCTGTTGGAGTAGACGGTATTTGTGTGTTTGGTTTTGTATTGGTAGTATCTGTGTGTGTAGGGGCTTTGTGCTGGGACAGAAGCTGAGCCCTGATTAGGGGGCGGGGCTTCACTGCCTACGGGTCCTATAAAGGTAGCAGCCAGTCAGGCAGCGGCACAGGAGCTAGCAAACAGAGCTGTAAACAGGGGAGTTTGACTGGGAGTTCTGTTGGAGTAGACGGTATTTGTGTGTTTGGTTTTGTATTGGTAGTATCTGTGTGTGTAGGGGCTTTGTGCTGGGACAGAAGCTGAGCCCTGATTAGGGGGCGGGGCTTCACTGACTAGGGGTCCTATAAAGGTAGCAGCCAGTCAGGCAGCCGCACAGACAGCTGCAGCGGCACAGGAGCTAGCAAACAGAGCTGTAAACAGGGGAGTTTGAGTGGGAGTTCTGTTGGAGAAGGTATTTGTGTGTGTTTGGTTTTGTATTGGTAGTATCTGTGTGTGTAGGGGCTTTGTGCTGGGACAGAAGCTGAACCCTGATTAGGGGGCGGGGCTTCCCTGACTAGGGGTCCTATAAAGGTAGCAGTCACTCAGGCGGCGGCACAGGAGCTTGCAAACAGAGCTGTAAACAGGGGAGTTTGAGTGGGAGTTCTGTTGGAGGAAAAGGTATTTGTGTGTGTGTTTGGTTTTGTATTGGTGGTATCTGTATGTGTAGAGGCTTGGAGGGTCTTCGTGCTGGGGAAGAAGCTGAGCCCTGATTAGGGGGCGGGGCTTGCCTGATTAGGGGTCCTATAAAGGTAGCAGCCAGTCAGGCAGCGGCACAGGAGCTAGCAAACAGAGCTGTAAACAGGGGAGTTTGAGTGGGAGTTCTGGTGGAGGAGAAGGTATTCGTGTGTGTTTGGTTTTGTATTGGTAGTATCTGTATGTGAAGGGGCTTTGTGCTGGGAGAAAAGCTGAGCCGTGATTAAGGGGCGGGGCTTCACTGACTAGGGGTCCTATAAAGGTATCAGCCAGTCAGGCAGCGGCACAGACAGCTGCAGCGGCACAGGAGCTAGCAAACAGAGCTGTAAACAGGGGAGTTGGAGTGGGAGTTCTGTTGGAGTAGACGGTATTTGTGTGTGTGGTTTTGTATTGGTAGTATCTGTATGTGTAGGGGCTTTGTGCTGGCAGAGAAGATGAGCCCTGATTAGGGGGCGGGGCTTCCCTGACTAGGGGTCCTATAAAGGTAGCAGCCAGTCAGGCAGCGGCACAGGAGCTAACAAACAGAGCTGTAAACAGGGGAGTTTGAGTGGGAGTTCTGTTGGAGGAAAAGGTATTTGTGTGTGTGTTTGGTTTTGTATTGGTGGTATCTGTATGTGTAGAGGCTTGGAGGGGCTTTGTTCTGGGAGAGAAGCTGAGCCCTGATTAGGGGGAGGGGCTTCCCTGACTAGGGGTCCTATAAAGGTAGCAGCCAGTCAGGCAGCGGCACAGGAGCTAGCAAACAGAGCTGTAAACAGGGGAGTTTGAGTGGAAGTTCTTTTGGAGGAGAAGGTATTTGTGTGTGTTTGGTTTTGTATTGGTAGTATCTGTATTTGTAGGGGCTTTGTGCTGGGAGAGAAGCTGAGCCGTGATTAGGGGGCGGGGCTTCACTGACTAGGGGTCCTATAAAGGTATCAGCCAGTCAGGCAGCGGCAAAGACAGCTGCAGCGGCACAGGAGCTAGCAAACAGAGCTGTAAACGGGGGAGTTTGAGTGGGAGTTCTGTTGGAGTAGAAGGTATTTGTGTCTGTTTCGTTTTGTATTGGTAGTATCTGTGTGTGTAGGGGCTTTGTGCTGGGACAGAAGCTGAGCCCTGATTAGGGGGCGGGGCTTCACTGCCTACGGGTCCTATAAAGGTAGCAGCCAGTCAGGCAGCGGCACAGGAGCTAGCAAACAGAGCTGTAAACAGGGGAGTTTGAGTGGGAGTTCTGTTGGAGGAGAAGGTATTTGTGTGTGTTTGGTTTTGTATTGGTAGTATCTGTATGTGTAGGGGCTTTGTGCTGGGAGAGAAGCTGAGCTGTGATTAGGGGGCGGGGCTTCACTGAATAGGGGTCCTATAAAGGTATCAGCCAGTCAGGCAGCGGCACAGACAGCTGCAGCGGCACAGGAGCTAGCAAACAGAGCTGTAAACAGGGGAGTTTGAGTGGGAGTTCTGTTGGAGGAGAATGTACTTGTGTGTGTTTGGTTTTGTATTGGTAGTATCTGTGTGTGTAGGGGCTTTGTGCTGGGACAGAAGCTGAGCCCTGATTAGTGGGCGGGGCTTCCCTGACTAGGGGTCCTATAAAGGTTGCAGCCAGTCAGGCAGCGGCACAGGAGCTAGCAAACAGAGCTGTAAACAGGGGAGTTTGAGTGGGAGTTCTGTTGGAGGAAAAGGTATTTCTGTGTGTGTTTGGTTTTGTATTGGTGGTATCTGTATGTGTGGAGGCTTGGAGGGGCTTTGTTCTGGGAGAGAAGCTGAGCCCTGATTAGTGGGCAGGGCTTCCCTGACTACGGGTCCTATAAAGGTTCAAGCAAGTCAGGCAGCGGCACAGGAGCTATCAAACAAAGCTGTAAATAGGGGAGTTTGAGTGGGAGTTCTGTTGGAGTAGAAGGTATTTGTGTGTGTTTGGTTTTGTATTGGTAGTATCTGTGTGTGTAGGGGCTTTGTGCTGGGACAGAGCTGAGCCCTGATTAGGGGGCGGGGCTTCACCGACTAGGGGTCCTATAAAGGTAGCAGTCAGTCAGGCAGCCGCACAGACAGATGCAGCGGCACAGGAGCTAGCAAACAGAGCTGTAAACAGGGGAGTTTGAGTGGGAGTTCTGTTGGAGGAGAAGGTATTTGTGTGTGTTTGGTTTTGTATTGGTGGTATCTGTATGTGCAGGGGCTTTGTGCTGGGAGAGAAGCTGAGCCCTGATTAGGGGGCGGGGCTTCACTGACTAGGTGTCCTATAAAGGTACCAGCCAGTCAGGCAGCGGCACAGACAGCTGCAGCGGCACAGGAGCTAGCAAACAGTGCTGTAAACAGGGGAGTTTGAGTGGGAGTTCTGTTGGAGTAGAAGGTATTTGTGTGTGTTTGGTTTTGTATTGGTAGTATCTGTGTGTGTAGGGGCTTTGTGCTGGGAGAGAAGATGAGCCCTGATTAGGGGGCGGGGCTTCCCTGACTAGGGGTCCTATAAAGGTAGCAGCCAGTCAGGCAGCGGAACAGGAGCTAGCAAACAGAGCTGTAAACAGGGGTTTGAGTGGGAGTTCTGTTGGTGGAGAAGGTATTTGTGTGTGTGTTTGGTTTTGTATTGGTAGTATCTGTATGTGTAGGGGCTTTGTGCTGGGAGAGAAGATGAACCCTGATTAGGGGGCGGGGCTTCCATGACTAGGGGTCCTATAAAGGTAGCAGCCAGTCAGGCAGCGGCACAGGAGCTAGCAAACATAGCTGTAAACAGGGGAGTTTGAGTGGGAGTTCTGTTGGTGGAGAAGGTATTTGTGTGTGTGTTTGGTTTTGTATTGGTAGTATCTGTATGTGTAGGGGCTTTGTGCTGGGACAGAAGCTGAGCCCTGATTAGGGGGCGGGGCTTCCCTGACTAGGGGTCCTATAAAGGTAGCAGCCAGTCAGGCAGCGGCACAGGAGCTAGCAAACAGAGCTGTAAACAGGGGAGTTTGAGTGGGAGTTCTGTTGGAGGAGAAGGTATTTGTGTGTGTTTGGTTTTGGATTGGTGGTATCTGTATGTGTAGGGGCTTTTTCCTGGGAGAGAAGATGAGCCCTGATTAGGGGGCGGGGCTTCCCTCGCTAGGGGTCCTATAAAGGTAGCAGCCAGTCAGGCAGCGGCACAGGAGCTAGCAAACAGAGCTGTAAACAGGGGAGTTTGTGTGGGAGTTCTGTTGGAGGAGAAGGTACTTGTGTGTGTTTGGTTTTGTATTGGTGGTATCTGTATGTGCAGGGGCTTTGTGCTGGGAGAGAAGCTGAGCCCTGATTAGGGGGCGGGGCTTCACTGACTAGGGGTCCTATAAAGGTATCAGCCAGTCAGGCAGCGGCAAAGACAGCTGCAGCGGCACAGGAGCTAGCAAACAGAGCTGTAAACAGGGGAGTTGGAGTGGGAGTTCTGTTGGAGAAGGTATTTGTGTGTGTTTGGTTTTGTATTGGTGGTATCTGTATGTGTAGGGGCTTTGTCCTGGGAGAGAAGCTGAGCCCTGATTAGGGGGCGGGGCTTCCCTGGCTAGGGGTCCTATAAAGGTAGCAGCCAGTCAGGCAGCGGCACAGGACCTAGCAAACAGAGCTGTAAACAGGGGAGTTTGACTGGGAGTTTTGTTGGAGTAGAAGATATTTTTGTGTGTTTGGTTTTGTATTGGTAGTATCTGTGTGTGTAGGGGCTTTGTGCTGGGACAGAAGCTGAGCCCTGATTAGGGGGCGGGGCTTCACTGCCTACGGGTCCTATAAAGGTAGCAGCCAGTCAGGCAGCGGAACAGGAGCTAGCAAACAGAGCTGTAAACAGGGGTTTGAGTGGGAGTTCTGTTGGTGGAGAAGGTATTTGTGTGTGTGTTTGGTTTTGTATTGGTAGTATCTGTATGTGTAGGGGCTTTGTGCTGGGAGAGAAGCTGAGCCCTGATTAGTGGGCGGGGCTTCCCTTACTAGGGGTCCTATAAAGGTTGCAGCCAGTCAGGCAGCGGCACAGGAGCTATCAAACAGAGCTGTAAATAGGGGAGTTTGAGTGGGAGTTCTGTTGGAGTAGCAGGTATTTTTGTGTGTTTGGTTTTGTATTGGTAGTATCTGTGTGTGTAGGGGATTTGTGCTGGGACAGAAGCTGAGCCCTGATTAGGGGGCGGGGCTTCACTGACAAGGGGTCCTATAAAGGTATCAGCCAGTCAGGCAGCCGCACAGACAGCTGCAGCGGCACAGGAGCAAGCAAACAGAGCTGTAAACAGGGGAGTTTGAGTGGGAGTTCTGTTGGAGGAGAAGGTACTTGTGTGTGTTTGGTTTTGTATTGGTAGTATCTGTATGTGTAGGGGCTTTGTGTTGGGAGAGAAGCTGAGCCCTGATTAGGGGTCCTATAAAGGGAGCAGCCAGTCAGGCAGCGACACAGACAGCTGCAGCGGTACATTAGCTAGCAAACAGAGCTCTAAACAGGGGAGTTTGAGTGGGAGTTCTGTTGGAGTAGAAGGTATTTGTGTGTGTTTGGTTTTGTATTGGTAGTATCTGTGTGTGTAGGGGCTTTGTGCTGGGACAGAAGCTGAGCCCTGATTAGGGGGCGGGGCTTCACTGCCTACGGGTCCTATAAAGGTAGCAGCCAGTCAGGCAGCGGCACAAGAGCTAGCAAACAGAGCTGTAAACAGGGGAGTTTGAGTGGGAGTTCTGTTGGAGTAGAAGGTATTTGTGTGTGTTTGGTTTTGTATTGGTGGTATCTGTATGTGCAGGGGCTTTGTGCTGGGAGAGAAGCTGAGCCCTGATTAGGGGGCGGGGCTTCCCTGACTAGGGGTCCTATAAAGGTAGCAGCCAGTCAGGCAGCGGCACAGGAGCTAACAAACAGAGCTGTAAACAGGGGAGTTTGAGTGGGAGTTCTGTTGGAGGAAAAGGTATTTGTGTGTGTGTTTGGTTTTGTATTGGTGGTATCTGTATGTGTAGAGGCTTGGAGGGGCTTTGTTCTGGGAGAGAAGCTGAGCCCTGATTAGGGGGAGGGGCTTCCCTGACTAGGGGTCCTATAAAGGTAGCAGCCAGTCAGGCAGCGGCACAGGAGCTAGCAAACAGAGCTGTAAACAGGGGAGTTTGAGTGGAAGTTCTTTTGGAGGAGAAGGTATTTGTGTGTGTTTGGTTTTGTATTGGTAGTATCTGTATGTGTAGGGGCTTTGTGCTGGGAGAGAAGCTGAGCCGTGATTAGGGGGCGGGGCTTCACTGACTAGGGGTCCTATAAAGGTATCAGCCAGTCAGGCAGCGGCAAAGACAGCTGCAGCGGCACAGGAGCTAGCAAACAGAGCTGTAAACAGGGGTTTGAGTGGGAGTTCTGTTGGTGGAGAAGGTATTTGTGTGTGTGTTTGGTTTTGTATTGGTAGTATCTGTATGTGTAGGGGCTTTGTGCTGGGAGAGAAGCTGAGCCCTGATTAGGGGGCGGGGCTTGACTGACTAGGGGTCCTATAAAGGTAGCAGCCAGTCAGGCAGCGGCACAGGAGCTAGCAAACAGAGCTGTAAACAGGGGAGTTTGAGTGGGAGTTCTGTTGGAGGAGAAGGTATTTGTGTGTGTTTGGTTTTGTATTGGTGGTATCTGTATGTGCAGGGGCTTTGTGCTGGGAGAGAAGCTGAGCCCTGATTAGGGGGCGGGGCTTCACTGACTAGGTGTCCTATAAAGGTACCAGCCAGTCAGGCAGCGGCACAGACAGCTGCAGCGGCACAGGAGCTAGCAAACAGTGCTGTAAACAGGGGAGTTTGAGTGGGAGTTCTGTTGGAGTAGAAGGTATTTGTGTGTGTTTGGTTTTGTATTGGTAGTATCTGTGTGTGTAGGGGCTTTGTGCTGGGAGAGAAGATGAGCCCTGATTAGGGGGCGGGGCTTCCCTGACTAGGGGTCCTATAAAGGTAGCAGCCAGTCAGGCAGCGGAACAGGAGCTAGCAAACAGAGCTGTAAACAGGGGTTTGAGTGGGAGTTCTGTTGGTGGAGAAGGTATTTGTGTGTGTGTTTGGTTTTGTATTGGTAGTATCTGTATGTGTAGGGGCTTTGTGCTGGGAGAGAAGATGAACCCTGATTAGGGGGCGGGGCTTCCATGACTAGGGGTCCTATAAAGGTAGCAGCCAGTCAGGCAGCGGCACAGGAGCTAGCAAACATAGCTGTAAACAGGGGAGTTTGAGTGGGAGTTCTGTTGGTGGAGAAGGTATTTGTGTGTGTGTTTGGTTTTGTATTGGTAGTATCTGTATGTGTAGGGGCTTTGTGCTGGGACAGAAGCTGAGCCCTGATTAGGGGGCGGGGCTTCCCTGACTAGGGGTCCTATAAAGGTAGCAGCCAGTCAGGCAGCGGCACAGGAGCTAGCAAACAGAGCTGTAAACAGGGGAGTTTGAGTGGGAGTTCTGTTGGAGGAGAAGGTATTTGTGTGTGTTTGGTTTTGGATTGGTGGTATCTGTATGTGTAGGGGCTTTTTCCTGGGAGAGAAGATGAGCCCTGATTAGGGGGCGGGGCTTCCCTCGCTAGGGGTCCTATAAAGGTAGCAGCCAGTCAGGCAGCGGCACAGGAGCTAGCAAACAGAGCTGTAAACAGGGGAGTTTGTGTGGGAGTTCTGTTGGAGGAGAAGGTACTTGTGTGTGTTTGGTTTTGTATTGGTGGTATCTGTATGTGCAGGGGCTTTGTGCTGGGAGAGAAGCTGAGCCCTGATTAGGGGGCGGGGCTTCACTGACTAGGGGTCCTATAAAGGTATCAGCCAGTCAGGCAGCGGCAAAGACAGCTGCAGCGGCACAGGAGCTAGCAAACAGAGCTGTAAACAGGGGAGTTGGAGTGGGAGTTCTGTTGGAGAAGGTATTTGTGTGTGTTTGGTTTTGTATTGGTGGTATCTGTATGTGTAGGGGCTTTGTCCTGGGAGAGAAGCTGAGCCCTGATTAGGGGGCGGGGCTTCCCTGGCTAGGGGTCCTATAAAGGTAGCAGCCAGTCAGGCAGCGGCACAGGACCTAGCAAACAGAGCTGTAAACAGGGGAGTTTGACTGGGAGTTTTGTTGGAGTAGAAGATATTTTTGTGTGTTTGGTTTTGTATTGGTAGTATCTGTGTGTGTAGGGGCTTTGTGCTGGGACAGAAGCTGAGCCCTGATTAGGGGGCGGGGCTTCACTGCCTACGGGTCCTATAAAGGTAGCAGCCAGTCAGGCAGCGGAACAGGAGCTAGCAAACAGAGCTGTAAACAGGGGTTTGAGTGGGAGTTCTGTTGGTGGAGAAGGTATTTGTGTGTGTGTTTGGTTTTGTATTGGTAGTATCTGTATGTGTAGGGGCTTTGTGCTGGGAGAGAAGCTGAGCCCTGATTAGTGGGCGGGGCTTCCCTTACTAGGGGTCCTATAAAGGTTGCAGCCAGTCAGGCAGCGGCACAGGAGCTATCAAACAGAGCTGTAAATAGGGGAGTTTGAGTGGGAGTTCTGTTGGAGTAGCAGGTATTTTTGTGTGTTTGGTTTTGTATTGGTAGTATCTGTGTGTGTAGGGGATTTGTGCTGGGACAGAAGCTGAGCCCTGATTAGGGGGCGGGGCTTCACTGACAAGGGGTCCTATAAAGGTATCAGCCAGTCAGGCAGCCGCACAGACAGCTGCAGCGGCACAGGAGCAAGCAAACAGAGCTGTAAACAGGGGAGTTTGAGTGGGAGTTCTGTTGGAGGAGAAGGTACTTGTGTGTGTTTGGTTTTGTATTGGTAGTATCTGTATGTGTAGGGGCTTTGTGTTGGGAGAGAAGCTGAGCCCTGATTAGGGGTCCTATAAAGGGAGCAGCCAGTCAGGCAGCGACACAGACAGCTGCAGCGGTACATTAGCTAGCAAACAGAGCTCTAAACAGGGGAGTTTGAGTGGGAGTTCTGTTGGAGTAGAAGGTATTTGTGTGTGTTTGGTTTTGTATTGGTAGTATCTGTGTGTGTAGGGGCTTTGTGCTGGGACAGAAGCTGAGCCCTGATTAGGGGGCGGGGCTTCACTGCCTACGGGTCCTATAAAGGTAGCAGCCAGTCAGGCAGCGGCACAAGAGCTAGCAAACAGAGCTGTAAACAGGGGAGTTTGAGTGGGAGTTCTGTTGGAGTAGAAGGTATTTGTGTGTGTTTGGTTTTGTATTGGTGGTATCTGTATGTGCAGGGGCTTTGTGCTGGGAGAGAAGCTGAGCCCTGATTAGGGGGCGGGGCTTCCCTGACTAGGGGTCCTATAAAGGTAGCAGCCAGTCAGGCAGCGGCACAGGAGCTAACAAACAGAGCTGTAAACAGGGGAGTTTGAGTGGGAGTTCTGTTGGAGGAAAAGGTATTTGTGTGTGTGTTTGGTTTTGTATTGGTGGTATCTGTATGTGTAGAGGCTTGGAGGGGCTTTGTTCTGGGAGAGAAGCTGAGCCCTGATTAGGGGGAGGGGCTTCCCTGACTAGGGGTCCTATAAAGGTAGCAGCCAGTCAGGCAGCGGCACAGGAGCTAGCAAACAGAGCTGTAAACAGGGGAGTTTGAGTGGAAGTTCTTTTGGAGGAGAAGGTATTTGTGTGTGTTTGGTTTTGTATTGGTAGTATCTGTATGTGTAGGGGCTTTGTGCTGGGAGAGAAGCTGAGCCGTGATTAGGGGGCGGGGCTTCACTGACTAGGGGTCCTATAAAGGTATCAGCCAGTCAGGCAGCGGCAAAGACAGCTGCAGCGGCACAGGAGCTAGCAAACAGAGCTGTAAACGGGGGAGTTTGAGTGGGAGTTCTGTTGGAGTAGAAGGTATTTGTGTCTGTTTGGTTTTGTATTGGTAGTATCTGTGTGTGTAGGGGCTTTGTGCTGGGACAGAAGCTGAGCCCTGATTAGGGGGCGGGGCTTCACTGCCTACGGGTCCTATAAAGGTAGCAGCCAGTCAGGCAGCGGCACAGGAGCTAGCAAACAGAGCTGTAAACAGGGGAGTTTGAGTGGGAGTTCTGTTGGAGGAGAAGGTATTTGTGTGTGTTTGGTTTTGTATTGGTAGTATCTGTATGTGTAGGGGCTTTGTGCTGGGAGAGAAGCTGAGCTGTGATTAGGGGGCGGGGCTTCACTGACTAGGGGTCCTATAAAGGTATCAGCCAGTCAGGCAGCGGCACAGACAGCTGCAGCGGCACAGGAGCTAGCAAACAGAGCTGTAAACAGGGGAGTTTGAGTGGGAGTTCTGTTGGAGGAGAATGTACTTGTGTGTGTTTGGTTTTGTATTGGTAGTATCTGTGTGTGTAGGGGCTTTGTGCTGGGACAGAAGCTGAGCCCTGATTAGTGGGCGGGGCTTCCCTCACTAGGGGTCCTATAAAGGTTGCAGCCAGTCAGGCAGCGGCACAGGAGCTAGCAAACAGAGCTGTAAACAGGGGAGTTTGAGTGGGAGTTCTGTTGGAGGAAAAGGTATTTCTGTGTGTGTTTGGTTTTGTATTGGTGGTATCTGTATGTGTGGAGGCTTGGAGGGGCTTTGTTCTGGGAGAGAAGCTGAGCCCTGATTAGTGGGCAGGGCTTCCCTGACTACGGGTCCTATAAAGGTTCAAGCAAGTCAGGCAGCGGCACAGGAGCTATCAAACAAAGCTGTAAATAGGGGAGTTTGAGTGCGAGTTCTGTTGGAGTAGAAGGTATTTGTGTGTGTTTGGTTTTGTATTGGTAGTATCTGTGTGTGTAGGGGCTTTGTGCTGGGAGAGAAGATGAGCCCTGATTAGGGGGCGGGGCTTCCCTGACTAGGGGTCCTATAAAGGTAGCAGCCAGTCAGGCAGCGGAACAGGAGCTAGCAAACAGAGCTGTAAACAGGGGTTTGAGTGGGAGTTCTGTTGGTGGAGAAGGTATTTGTGTGTGTGTTTGGTTTTGTATTGGTAGTATCTGTATGTGTAGGGGCTTTGTGCTGGGAGAGAAGCTGAGCCCTGATTAGGGGGCGGGGCTTGACTGACTAGGGGTCCTATAAAGGTAGCAGCCAGTCAGGCAGCGGCACAGGAGCTAGCAAACAGAGCTGTAAACAGGGGAGTTTGAGTGGGAGTTCTGTTGGAGGAGAAGGTATTTGTGTGTGTTTGGTTTTGGATTGGTGGTATCTGTATGTGTAGGGGCTTTTTCCTGGGAGAGAAGATGAGCCCTGATTAGGGGGCGGGGCTTCCCTCGCTAGGGGTCCTATAAAGGTAGCAGCCAGTCAGGCAGCGGCACAGGAGCTAGCAAACAGAGCTGTAAACAGGGGAGTTTGTGTGGGAGTTCTGTTGGAGGAGAAGGTACTTGTGTGTGTTTGGTTTTGTATTGGTGGTATCTGTATGTGCAGGGGCTTTGTGCTGGGAGAGAAGCTGAGCCCTGATTAGGGGGCGGGGCTTCACTGACTAGGGGTCCTATAAAGGTATCAGCCAGTCAGGCAGCGGCAAAGACAGCTGCAGCGGCACAGGAGCTAGCAAACAGAGCTGTAAACAGGGGAGTTGGAGTGGGAGTTCTGTTGGAGAAGGTATTTGTGTGTGTTTGGTTTTGTATTGGTGGTATCTGTATGTGTAGGGGCTTTGTCCTGGGAGAGAAGCTGAGCCCTGATTAGGGGGCGGGGCTTCCCTGGCTAGGGGTCCTATAAAGGTAGCAGCCAGTCAGGCAGCGGCACAGGACCTAGCAAACAGAGCTGTAAACAGGGGAGTTTGACTGGGAGTTTTGTTGGAGTAGAAGATATTTTTGTGTGTTTGGTTTTGTATTGGTAGTATCTGTGTGTGTAGGGGCTTTGTGCTGGGACAGAAGCTGAGCCCTGATTAGGGGGCGGGGCTTCACTGCCTACGGGTCCTATAAAGGTAGCAGCCAGTCAGGCAGCGGAACAGGAGCTAGCAAACAGAGCTGTAAACAGGGGTTTGAGTGGGAGTTCTGTTGGTGGAGAAGGTATTTGTGTGTGTGTTTGGTTTTGTATTGGTAGTATCTGTATGTGTAGGGGCTTTTTCCTGGGAGAGAAGATGAGCCCTGATTAGGGGGCGGGGCTTCCCTCGCTAGGGGTCCTATAAAGGTAGCAGCCAGTCAGGCAGCGGCACAGGAGCTAGCAAACAGAGCTGTAAACAGGGGAGTTTGTGTGGGAGTTCTGTTGGAGGAGAAGGTACTTGTGTGTGTTTGGTTTTGTATTGGTGGTATCTGTATGTGCAGGGGCTTTGTGCTGGGAGAGAAGATGAACCCTGATTAGGGGGCGGGGCTTCCCTGACTAGGGGTCCTATAAAGGTAGCAGCCAGTCAGGCAGCGGCACAGGAGCTAGCAAACAGAGCTGTAAACAGGGGAGTTTGAGTGGGAGTTCTGTTGGTGGAGAAGGTATTTGTGTGTGTGTTTGGTTTTGTATTGGTAGTATCTGTATGTGTAGGGGCTTTGTGCTGGGACAGAAGCTGAGCCCTGATTAGGGGGCGGGGCTTCCCTGACTAGGGGTCCTATAGAGGTAGCAGCCAGTCAGGCAGCGGCACAGGAGCTAGCAAACAGAGCTGTAAACAGGGGTTTGAGTGGGAGTTCTGTTGGTGGAGAAGGTATTTGTGTGTGTGTTTGGTTTTGTATTGGTAGTATCTGTATGTGTAGGGGCTTTGTGCTGGGAGAGAAGCTGAGCCCTGATTAGTGGGCGGGGCTTCCCTTACTAGGGGTCCTATAAAGGTTGCAGCCAGTCAGGCAGCGGCACAGGAGCTATCAAACAGAGCTGTAAATAGGGGAGTTTGAGTGGGAGTTCTGTTGGAGTAGCAGGTATTTTTGTGTGTTTGGTTTTGTATTGGTAGTATCTGTGTGTGTAGGGGATCTGTGCTGGGACAGAAGCTGAGCCCTGATTAGGGGGCGGGGCTTCACTGACAAGGGGTCCTATAAAGGTATCAGCCAGTCAGGCAGCCGCACAGACAGCTGCAGCGGCACAGGAGCAAGCAAACAGAGCTGTAAACAGGGGAGTTTGAGTGGGAGTTCTGTTGGAGGAGAAGGTACTTGTGTGTGTTTGGTTTTGTATTGGTAGTATCTGTATGTGTAGGGGCTTTGTGTTGGGAGAGAAGCTGAGCCCTGATTAGGGGTCCTATAAAGGGAGCAGCCAGTCAGGCAGCGACAGAGACAGCTGCAGCGGTACATTAGCTAGCAAACAGAGCTCTAAACAGGGGAGTTTGAGTGGGAGTTCTGTTGGAGTAGAAGGTATTTGTGTGTGTTTGGTTTTGTATTGGTAGTATCTGTGTGTGTAGGGGCTTTGTGCTGGGACAGAAGCTGAGCCCTGATTAGGGGGCGGGGCTTCACTGCCTACGGGTCCTATAAAGGTAGCAGCCAGTCAGGCAGCGGCACAAGAGCTAGCAAACAGAGCTGTAAACAGGGGTTTGAGTGGGAGTTCTGTTGGAGGAAAAGGTATTTGTGTGTGTGTTTGGTTTTGTATTGGTGGTATCTGTATGTGCAGGGGCTTTGTGCTGGGAGAGAAGCTGAGCCCTGATTAGTGGGCGGGGCTTCCCTGACTAGGGGTCCTATAAAGGTTGCAGCCAGTCAGGCAGCGGCACAGGAGCTAGCAAACAGAGCTGTAAACAGGGGAGTTTGAGTGGGAGTTCTGTTGGTGGAGAAGGTATTTGTGTGTGTTTGGTTTTGTATTGGTAGTATCTGTGTGTGTAGGGGCTTTGTGCTGGGAGAGAGGCTGAGCCGTGATTAGGGGGCGGGGCTTCACTGACTAGGGGTCCTATAAAGGTAGCAGCCAGTCAGGCAGCGGAACAGGAGCTAGCAAACAGAGCTGTAAACAGGGGTTTGAGTGGGAGTTCTGTTGGTGGAGAAGGTATTTGTGTGTGTGTTTGGTTTTGTATTGGTAGTATCTGTATGTGTAGGGGCTTTGTGCTGGGAGAGAAGCTGAGCCCTGATTAGGGGGCGGGGCTTGACTGACTAGGGGTCCTATAAAGGTATCAGCCAGTCAGGCAGCGGCAAAGACAGCTGCAGCGGCACAGGAGCTAGCAAACAGAGCTGTAAACAGGGGAGTTTGAGTGGGAGTTCTGTTGGAGGAGAAGGTATTTGTGTGTGTTTGGTTTTGTATTGGTAGTATCTGTGTGTGTAGGGGCTTTGTGCTGGGACAGAGCTGAGCCCTGATTAGGGGGCGGGGCTTCACCGACTAGGGGTCCTATAAAGGTAGCAGCCAGTCAGGCAGCGGAACAGGAGCTAGCAAACAGAGCTGTAAACAGGGGTTTGAGTGGGAGTTCTGTTGGTGGAGAAGGTATTTGTGTGTGTGTTTGGTTTTGTATTGGTAGTATCTGTATGTGTAGGGGCTTTGTGCTGGGAGAGAAGCTGAGCCCTGATTAGGGGGCGGGGCTTGACTGACTAGGGGTCCTATAAAGGTAGCAGCCAGTCAGGCAGCGGCACAGGAGCTAGCAAACATAGCTGTAAACAGGGGAGTTTGAGTGGGAGTTCTGTTGGTGGAGAAGGTATTTGTGTGTGTGTTTGGTTTTGTATTGGTAGTATCTGTATGTGTAGGGGCTTTGTGCTGGGACAGAAGCTGAGCCCTGATTAGGGGGCGGGGCTTCCCTGACTAGGGGTCCTATAAAGGTAGCAGCCAGTCAGGCAGCGGCACAGGAGCTAGCAAACAGAGCTGTAAACAGGGGAGTTTGAGTGGGAGTTCTGTTGGAGGAGAAGGTATTTGTGTGTGTTTGGTTTTGGATTGGTGGTATCTGTATGTGTAGGGGCTTTTTCCTGGGAGAGAAGATGAGCCCTGATTAGGGGGCGGGGCTTCCCTCGCTAGGGGTCCTATAAAGGTAGCAGCCAGTCAGGCAGCGGCACAGGAGCTAGCAAACAGAGCTGTAAACAGGGGAGTTTGTGTGGGAGTTCTGTTGGAGGAGAAGGTACTTGTGTGTGTTTGGTTTTGTATTGGTAGTATCTGTGTGTGCAGTGGCTTTGTGCTGGGAGAGAAGCTGAGCCCTGATTAGGGGGCGGGGCTTCACTGACTAGGGGTCCTATAAAGGTATCAGCCAGTCAGGCAGCGGCAAAGACAGCTGCAGCGGCACAGGAGCTAGCAAACAGAGCTGTAAACAGGGGAGTTGGAGTGGGAGTTCTGTTGGAGAAGATATTTGTGTGTGTTTGGTTTTGTATTGGTGGTATCTGTATGTGTAGGGGCTTTGTCCTGGGAGAGAAGCTGAGCCCTGATTAGGGGGCGGGGCTTCCCTGGCTAGGGGTCCTATAAAGGTAGCAGCCAGTCAGGCAGCGGCACAGGACCTAGCAAACAGAGCTGTAAACAGGGGAGTTTGACTGGGAGTTTTGTTGGAGTAGAAGATATTTTTGTGTGTTTGGTTTTGTATTGGTAGTATCTGTGTGTGTAGGGGCTTTGTGCTGGGACAGAAGCTGAGCCCTGATTAGGGGGCGGGGCTTCACTGCCTACGGGTCCTATAAAGGTAGCAGCCAGTCAGGCAGCGGAACAGGAGCTAGCAAACAGAGCTGTAAACAGGGGTTTGAGTGGGAGTTCTGTTGGTGGAGAAGGTATTTGTGTGTGTGTTTGGTTTTGTATTGGTAGTATCTGTATGTGTAGTGGCTTTTTCCTGGGAGAGAAGATGAGCCCTGATTAGGGGGCGGGGCTTCCCTCGCTAGGGGTCCTATAAAGGTAGCAGCCAGTCAGGCAGCGGCACAGGAGCTAGCAAACAGAGCTGTAAACAGGGGAGTTTGTGTGGGAGTTCTGTTGGAGGAGAAGGTACTTGTGTGTGTTTGGTTTTGTATTGGTAGTATCTGTATGTGTAGGGGCTTTGTGTTGGGAGAGAAGCTGAGCCCTGATTAGGGGTCCTATAAAGGGAGCAGCCAGTCAGGCAGCGACACAGACAGCTGCAGCGGTACATTAGCTAGCAAACAGAGCTCTAAACAGGGGAGTTTGAGTGGGAGTTCTGTTGGAGTAGAAGGTATTTGTGTGTGTTTGGTTTTGTATTGGTAGTATCTGTGTGTGTAGGGGCTTTGTGCTGGGACAGAAGCTGAGCCCTGATTAGGGGGCGGGGCTTCACTGCCTACGGGTCCTATAAAGGTAGCAGCCAGTCAGGCAGCGGCACAAGGGCTAGCAAACAGAGCTGTAAACAGGGGTTTGAGTGGGAGTTCTGTTGGAGGAAAAGGTATTTGTGTGTGTGTTTGGTTTTGTATTGGTGGTATCTGTATGTGCAGGGGCTTTGTGCTGGGAGAGAAGCTGAGCCCTGATTAGTGGGCGGGGCTTCCCTGACTAGGGGTCCTATAAAGGTTGCAGCCAGTCAGGCAGCGGCACAGGAGCTAGCAAACAGAGCTGTAAACAGGGGAGTTTGAGTGGGAGTTCTGTTGGTGGAGAAGGTATTTGTGTGTGTTTGGTTTTGTATTGGTAGTATCTGTGTGTGTAGGGGCTTTGTGCTGGGAGAGAGGCTGAGCCGTGATTAGGGGGCGGGGCTTCACTGACTAGGGGTCCTATAAAGGTATCAGCCAGTCAGGCAGCGGCAAAGACAGCTGCAGCGGCACAGGAGCTAGCAAACAGAGCTGTAAACAGGGGAGTTTGAGTGGGAGTTCTGTTGGAGGAGAAGGTATTTGTGTGTGTTTGGTTTTGTATTGGTAGTATCTGTGTGTGTAGGGGCTTTGTGCTGGGACAGAAGCTGAGCCCTGATTAGGGGGCGGGGCTTCACTGCCTACGGGTCCTATAAAGGTAGCAGCCAGTCAGGCAGCGGCAAAGGAGCTAGCAAACAGAGCTGTAAACAGGGGTTTGAGTGGGAGTTCTGTTGGTGGAGAAGGTATTTGTGTGTGTGTTTGGTTTTGTATTGGTAGTATCTGTGTGTGTAGGGGCTTTGTGCTGGGAGAGAAGCTGAGCCCTGATTAGGGGGCGGGGCTTCCCTGACTAGGGGTCCTATAAAGGTAGCAGCCAGTCAGGCAGCGGCACAGGAGCCAGCAAACAGAGCTGTAAACAGGGGAGTTGGAGTGGGAGTTCTGTTGGTAGAGAAGGTACTTGTGTGTGTTTGGTTTTGTATTGGTGGTATCTGTATGTGCAGGGGCTTTGTGCTGGGAGAGAAGCTGAGCCCTGATTAGGGGGCGGGGCTTCACTGACTAGGGGTCCTATAAAGGTAGCAGCCTATCAGGGAGCGGCACAGACAGCTGCAGCGGCACAGGAGCTAGCAAACAGAGCTGTAAACAGGGGAGTTTGAGTGGGAGTTCTGTTGGAGTAGACGGTATTTTTGTGTGTTTGGTTTTGTATTGGTAGAATCTTAGTGTGTAGGGGCTTTGTGCTGGGACAGAAGCTGAGCCCTGATTAGGGGGCGGGGCTTCACTGCCTACGGGTCCTATAAAGGTAGCAGCCAGTCAGGCAGCGGCACAGGAGCTAGCAAACAGAGCTGTAAACAGGGGTTTGAGTGGGAGTTCTGTTGGTGGAGAAGGTATTTGTGTGTGTGTTTGGTTTTGTATTGGTGGTATCTGTATGTGTAGGGGCTTTGTGCTGGGAGAGAAGCTGAGCCGTGATTAGGGGGCGGGGCTTCACTGATTAGGGGTCCTATAAAGGTATCAGCCAGTCAGGCAGCGGCAAAGACAGCTGCAGCGGCACAGGAGCTAGCAAATAGAGCTGTAAACAGGGGAGTTTGAGTGGGAGTTCTGTTGGAGTAGAAGGTATTTGTGTATGTTTGGTTTTGTATTGGTAGTATCTGTGCGTGTAGGGGCTTTGTGCTGGGAGAGAAGCTGAGCCCTGATTAGGGGGCGGGGCTTCCCTGACTAGGGGTCCTATAAAGGTAGCAGCCAGTCAGGCAGCGGCACAGGAGCCAGCAAACAGAGCTGTAAACAGGGGAGTTGGAGTGGGAGTTCTGTTGGAGTAGAAGGTATTTGTGTGTGTTTGGTTTTGTATTGGTAGTATCTGTGTGTGTAGGGGCTTTGTGCTGGGAGAGAAGCTGAGCCCTGATTAGGGGGCGGGGCTTCACTGACTAGGGGTCCTATAAAGGTAGCAGCCAATCAGGGAGCGGCAAAGACAGCTGCAGCGGCACAGGAGCTAGCAAACAGAGCTGTAAACAGGGGAGTTTGAGTGGGAGTTCTGTTGGAGGAGAAGGTATTTGTGTGTGTGTGTTTGGTTTTGCATTGTTAGTATCTGTATGTGCAGGGGCTTTGTGCTGGGACAGAAGCTGAGCCCTGATTAGGGGGCGGGGCTTCACTGCCTACGGGTCCTATAAAGGTAGCAGCCTGTCAGGCAGCGGCACAGACAGCTGCAGCAGCACAGGAGCTAGCAAACAGAGCTGGAAACAGGGGAGTTTGAGTGGGAGTTCTGTTGGAGGAGAAGGTATTTGTGTGTGTGTGTGTGTGTTTGGTTTTGTATTGGTGGTATCTGTATGTGTAGAGGCTTGTAGGGGCTTTGTGCTGGGAGAGAAGCTGAGCCCTGACTAGGGGGCGGGGCTTCCCGGACTAGGGGTCCTATAAAGGTAGCAGCCAGTCAAGCAGGGGCACAGGAGCTAGCAAACGGAGCTGTAAACAGGGGAGTTTGAGTGGGAGTTCTGTTGGAGGAGAAGGTATTTTTGTCTGTGTTTGGTTTTGTATTGGTGGTATCTGTATGTGTAGAGGCTTGGAGGGGCTTTGTGCTCGGAGAGAAGTTGAGCCCTGATTAGGGGGCGGGGCTTCACTGACTAGGGGTCCTATAAAGGGAGCAGCCAGTCAGGCAGCGGAACAGACAGCTGCAGCGGCACAGGAGCTAGCAAACAGAGCTCTAAACAGGTGAGTTTGAGTGGGAGTTCTGTTGGAGGAGAAGGTACTTGTGCGTGTTTGGTATTGTATTGGTGGTGTCTGTATGTGTAGAGGCTTAAAGGGGCTTTGTGCTCGGAGAGAAGTTGAGCCCTGATTAGGGGTCCTATAAAGGGAGCAGCCAGTCAGGCAGCGACACAGACAGCTGCAGCGGTACATTAGCTAGCAAACAGAGCTCTAAACAGGGGAGTTTGAGTGGGAGTTGTGTTGGAGGAGAAGTTATTTGTGTGTGTGTGTATGGTTTTGTATTGGTGTTATCTGTATGTGCAGGGGCTTTGTGCTGGGAGAGAAGCTGAGCCCTGATTAGGGGCGGGGCTTCACTGACTAGGGGTCCTATAAAGGGAGCAGCCAGTCAGGCAGTGGCACAGGAGCTAGCAAACAGAGCTGTAAACAGCGGAGTTCGAGTGGGAGTTCTGTTGGAGGAGAAGTTATTTGTGTGTGTGTGTTTGGTTTTGTATTGTTAGTATCTGTATGTGCAGGGGCTTTTTGCTGGGAGAGAAGCTGAGCCCTGATTAGGGGGCGGGGCTTCCCTGACTAGGGGTCCTATAAAGGTAGCAGCCAGTCAGGCAGCGGCACAGGAGCTAGCAAACAGAGCTGTAAACAGGGGAGTTTGAGTGGGAGTTCTGTTGGAGGAGAAGGTATTTGTGTGTGTTTGGTTTTGTATTGGTGGTATCTGTATGTGCAGGGGCTTTTTGCTGGGAGAGAAGCTGAGCCCTGATTAGGGGGCGGGGCTTCCCTGACTAGGGGTCCTATAAAGGTAGCAGCCAGTCAGGCAGCGGCACAGGAGCTAGCAAACAGAGCTGTAAACAGGGGAGTTTGAGTGGGAGTTCTGTTGGAGGAGAAGGTATTTGTGTGCTTCAAATAGAGCTGTAAACAGGGGAGTTTGAGTGGGAGTTCTGTTGTAGGAGAAGGTACTTGTGTGTGTTTGGTTTTGTATTGGTGGTATCTGTATGTGCAGGGGCTTTGTGCTGGGAGAGAAGCTGAGCCCTGATTAGGGGGCGGGGCTTCCCTGACTAGGGGTCCTATAAAGGTAGCAGCCAGTCAGGCAGCGGCACAGGAGCCAGCAAACAGAGCTGTAAACAGGGGAGTTGGAGTGGGAGTTCTGTTGGAGAAGGTATTTGTGTGTGTTTGGTTTTGTATTGGTGGTATCTGTATGTGTAGGGGCTTTGTCCTGGGAGAGAAGCTGAGCCCTGATTAGGGGGCGGGGCTTCCCTGGCTAGGGGTCCTATAAAGGTAGCAGCCAGTCAGGCAGCGGCACAGGAGCTAGCAAACAGAGCTGTAAACAGGGGAGTTTGTGTGGGAGTTCTGTTGGAAGAGAAGGTACTTGTGTGTGTTTGGTTTTGTATTGGTGGTATCTGTATGTGCAGGGGCTTTGTGCTGGGAGAGAAGCTGAGCCCTGATTAGGGACGGGGCTTCACTGCCTACGGGTCCTATAAAGGTAGCAGCCAGTCAGGCAGCGGCAAAGGAGCTAGCAAACAGAGCTGTAAACAGGGGAGTTTGTGTGGGAGTTCTGTTGGAGGAGAAGGTACTTGTGTGTGTTTGGTTTTGTATTGGTGGTATCTGTATGTGTAGGGGCTTTGTGCTGGGAGAGAAGCTGAGCCGTGATTAGGGGGCGGGGCTTCACTGATTAGGGGTCCTATAAAGGTATCAGCCAGTCAGGCAGCGGCAAAGACAGCTGCAGCGGCACAGGAGCTAGCAAATAGAGCTGTAAACAGGGGAGTTTGAGTGGGAGTTCTGTTGGAGGAGAAGGTACTTGTGTGTGTTTGGTTTTGTATTGGTGGTATCTGTATGTGCAGGGGCTTCGTGCTGCGAGAGAAGCTGAGCCCTGATTAGTGGGCGGGGCTTCCCTGACTAGGGGTCCTATAAAGGAAGCAGCCCGTCAGGCAGCGGCACAGGAGCTAGCAAACAAAGCTGTAAACAGGGGAGTTTGTGTGGGAGTTCTGTTGGAGGAGAAGGTACTTGTGTGTGTTTGGTTTTGTATTGGTGGTATCTGTATGTGCAGGGGCTTTGTGCTGGGAGAGAAGCTGAGCCCTGATTAGGGGGCGGGGCTTGACTGACTAGGGGCCCTATAAAGGTAGCAGCCAATCAGGGAGCGGCACAGACAGCTGCAGCGGCACAGGACCTAGCAAACAGAGCTGTAAACAGGGGAGTTTGACTGGGAGTTCTGTTGGAGTAGAAGATATTTGTGTGTGTTTGGTTTTGTATTGGTAGTATCTGTGTGTGTAGGGGCTTTGTGCTGGGACAGAAGCTGAGCCCTGATTAGGGGGCGGGGCTTCACTGCCTACGGGTCCTATAAAGGTAGCAGCCAGTCAGGCAGCGGCACAGGAGCTAGCTAACAGAGCTGTAAACAGGGGTTTGAGTGGGAGTTCTGTTGGAGGAGAAGGTATTTGTGTGCGTTTGGTTTTGTATTGTTAGTATCTGTGTGTGTAGGGGCTTTGTGGTGGGAGAGAAGCTGAGCCCTGATTAGGGGGCGGGGCTTCCCTGACTAGGGGTCCTATAAAGGTAGCAGCCAGTCAGGCAGTGGCACAGGAGCTAGCAAACAGAGCTGTAAACAGGGGAGTTTGAGTCGGAGTTCGGTTGGAGGAGAAGGTATTTCTGTGTGTTTGGTTTTGTATTGGTAGTGTCTGTATGTGTAGGGGCTTTGTGCTGGGAGAGAAGCTGAGCCCTGATTAGGGGGCGGGGCTTGACTGACTAGGGGTCCTATAAAGGTAGCAGCCAGTCAGGCAGCGGCACAGGAGCTAGCAAACAGAGCTGTAAACAGGGGAGTTTGAGTGGGAGTTCTGGTGGAGGAGAAGGTATTCGTGTGTGTTTGGTTTTGTATTGGTAGTATCTGTATGTGAAGGGGCTTTGTGCTGGGAGAAAAGCTGAGCCGTGATTAGGGGGCGGGGCTTCATTTACTAGGGGTCCTATAAAGGTATCAGCCAGTCAGGCAGCGGCACAGACGGCTGCAGCGGAACAGGAGCTAGCAAACAGAGCTGTAAACAGGGGAGTTTGAGTGGGAGTTCTGTTGGAGGAGAAGGTACTTGTGTGTGTTTGGTTTTGTATTGGTGGTATCTGTATGTGCAGGGGCTTTGTGCTGGGAGAGAAGCTGAGCCCTGATTAGGGGGCGGGGCTTCACTGACTAGGGGTCCTATAAAGGTATCAGCCAGTCAGGCAGCAGCACAGACAGCTGCAGCGGCACAGGAGCTAGCAAACAGAGCTGTAAACAGGGGAGTTGGAGTGGGAGTTCTGTTGGAGGAGAAGGTATTTGTGTGTGTGTTTGGTTTTGTATTGGTAGTATCTGTATGTGTAGGGGCTTTGTGCTGGGAGAGAAGCTGAGCCCTGATTAGGGGGCGGGGCTTCCCTGACTAGGGGTCCTATGAAGGTAGCAGCCAGTCAGGCAGCGGCACAGGAGCTAGCAAACAGAGCTGTAAACAGGGGTTTGAGTGGGAGTTCTGTTGGTGGAGAAGGTATTTGTGTGTGTGTTTGGTTTTGTATTGGTAGTATCTGTATGTGTAGGGGCTTTGTGCTGGGAGAGAAGATGAGCCCTGATTAGGGGGCGGGGCTTCCCTGACTAGGGGTCCTATAAAGGTAGCAGCCAGTCAGGCAGCGGCACAGGAGCTAGCAAACAGAGCTGTACACAGGGGAGTTTGAGTGGGAGTTCTGTTGGAGGAGAAGGTATTTGTGTGTGTTTGGTTTTGTATTGGTGGTATCTGTATGTGCAGGGGCTTTGTGCTGGGAGAGAAGCTGAGCCCTGATTAGGGGGCGGGGCTTCCCTGACTACGGGTCCTATAAAGGTAGCAGCCAGTCAGGCAGCCGCACAGACAGCTGCAGCGGCACAGGAGCTAGCAAACAGAGCTGTAAACAGGGGAGTTTGAGTGGGAGTTCTGTTGGAGGAGAAGGTATTTGTGTGTGTTTGGTTTTGTATTGGTAGTATCTGTGTGTGTAGGGGCTTTGTGCTGGGACAGAAGCTGAACCCTGATTAGGGGGCGGGGCTTCCCTGACTAGGGGTCCTATAAGGTTGCAGCCAGTCAGGCAGCGGCACAGGAGCTATCAAACAGAGCTGTAAACAGGGGAGTTTGAGTGAGAGTTCTGTTGGAGTAGAAGGTATTTGTGTGTGTTTGGTTTTGTATTGGTAGTATCTGTGTGTGCAGGGGCTTTGTGCTGGGACAGAAGCTGAACCCTGATTAGGGGGCGGGGCTTCACTGACTAGCGGTCCTATAAAGGTAGCAGCCAGTCAGGCAGCCGCACAGACAGCTGCAGCGGCACAGGAGCTAGCAAAGAGAGCTGTAAACAGGGGAGTTTGAGTGGGAGTTCTGTTGGAGGAGAAGGTATTTATGTGTGTGTGTTTTTGTATTGGTAGTATCTGTGTGTGTAGAGGCTTTGTGCTGGGAGAGAAGCTGAGCCCTGATTAGGGGGCGGGGCTTCACTGACTGGGGTCCTATAAAGGTAGCAGCTAGTGAGGCAGCGGCACAGACAGCTGCAGCGGCACAAGAGCTAGCAAACAGAGTTGTAAACAGGGGAGTTTGAGTGGGAGTTCTGTTGGAGGAGAAGGTATTTGTGTGTGTGTTTGGTTTTGTATTGGTAGTATCTGTGTGTGTAGGGGCTTTGTGCTGGGACAGAAGGTGAGCCCTGATTAGGGGGCGGGGCTTCACTGACTGGGGTCCTATAAAGGTAGCAGCCAGTCAGGCAGCGGCACAGGAGCTTGAAAACAGAGCTGTAAACAGGGGAGTTTGAGTGGGAGTTCTGTTGGAGGAGAAGGTACTTGTGTGTGTTTGGTTTTGTATTGGTGCTATCTGTATGTGTAGAGGCTTGGAGGGGCTTTGTGCTGGGAAAGAAGCTGAGCCCTGATTAGGGGGCGGGGCTTCCCTGACTAGGGGTCCTATAAAGGTAGCAGTCAGTCAGGCAGCGGCACAGGAGCTAGCAAACAGAGCTGTAAACAGGGGAGTTTGAGTGGGAGTTCTGTTTGAGGAGAAGGTACTTGTGTGTGTTTGGTTTTGTATTGGTGGTATCTGTATGTGCAGGGGCTTTGTGCTGGGAGAGAAGCTGAGCCCTGATTAGGGGGCGGGGCTTCACTGACTAGGGGTC
This sequence comes from Lepidochelys kempii, assembly GCF_965140285.1. NCBI lineage: Eukaryota > Metazoa > Chordata > Testudines > Cheloniidae > Lepidochelys > Lepidochelys kempii. The sequence goes on from NC_136397.1 coordinate 505,283, forward strand.
CTATAAAGGTATCAGCCAGTCAGGCAGCGGCAAAGACAGCTGCAGCGGCACAGGAGCTAGCAAACAGAGCTGTAAACAGGGGAGTTTGAGTGGGAGTTCTGTTGGAGGAAAAGGTATTTGTGTGTGTGTTTGGTTTTGTATTGGTGGTATCTGTATGTGTAGAGGCTTGGAGGGGCTTTGTGCTGGGAGAGAAGCTGAGCCCTGATTAGGGGGCGGGGCTTCACTGACTAGGGGTCCTATAAAGGTATCAGCCAGTCAGGCAGCGGCACAGACAGCTGCAGCGGCACAGGAGCTAGCAAACAGAGCTGCAAACAGGGGAGTTTGACTGGGAGTTCTGTTGGAGTGGAAGGTATTTGTGTGTGTTTGGTTTTGTATTGGTAGTATCTGTGTGTGTAGGGGCTTTGTGCTGGGACAGAAGCTGAGCCCTGATTAGTGGGCGGGGCTTCCCTGACAAGGGGTCCTATAAAGGTAGCAGCCAGTCAGGCAGCGGCACAGGAGCTAGCAAACAGAGCTGTAAACAGGGTAGTTTGAGTGGGAGTTCTGTTGGAGGAGAAGGTATTTGTGTGTGTGTTTGGTTTTGTATTGGTGGTATCTGTATGTGTAGGGGCTTTGTCCTGGGAGAGAAGCTGAGCCCTGATTAGGGGGCGGGGCTTCCCTGGCTAGGGGTCCTATAAAGGTAGCAGCCAGTCAGGCAGCGGCACAGGAGCTAGCAAACAGAGCTGTAAACAGGGGAGTTTGTGTGGGAGTTCTGTTGGAAGAGAAGGTACTTGTGTGTGTTTGGTTTTGTATTGGTGGTATCTGTATGTGCAGGGGCTTTGTGCTGGGAGAGAAGCTGAGCCCTGATTAGTGCGCGGGGCTTCCCTGACTAGGGGTCCTATAAAGGTTGCAGCCAGTCAGGCAGTGGCACAGGAGCTAGGAAACAGAGCTGTAAACAGGGGAGTTTCAGTGGGAGTTCTGTTGGTGGAGAAGGTATTTGTGTGTGTTTGGTTTTGTATTGGTAGTATCTGTGTGTGTAGGGGCTTTGTGCTGGGAGAGAGGCTGAGCCGTGATTAGGGGGCGGGGCTTCACTGACTAGGGGTCCTATAAAGGTATCAGCCAGTCAGGCAGCGGCAAAGACAGCTGCAGCGGCACAGGAGCTAGCAAACAGAGCTGTAAAGAGGGGAGTTTGAGTGGGAGTTCTGTTGGAGGAGAAGGTATTTGTGTGTGTTTGGTTTTGTATTGGTGGTATCTGTATGTGTAGGGGCTTTGTCCTGGGAGAGAAGCTGAGCCCTGATTAGGGGGCGGGGCTTCCCTGGCTAGGGGTCCTATAAAGGTAGCAGCCAGTCAGGCAGCGGCACAGGAGCTAGCAAACAGAGCTGTAAACAGGGGAGTTTGTGTAGGAGTTCTGTTGGAAGAGAAGGTACTTGTGTGTGTTTGGTTTTGTATTGGTAGTATGTGTGTGTGTAGGGGCTTTGTGCTGGGAGAGAAGCTGAGCCCTGATTACGGGGCGGGGCTTCACTGACTAGGGGTCCTATAAAGGTAGCAGCCAATCAGGGAGCGGCAAAGACAGCTGCAGCGGCACAGGAGCTAGCAAACAGAGCTGTAAACAGGGGAGTTTGACTGGGAGTTCTGTTGGAGTAGAAGGTATTTGTGTGTGTTTGGTTTTGTATTGGTAGTATCTGTGTGTGTAGGGGCTTTGTGCTGGGACAGAAGCTGAGCCCTGATTAGGGACGGGGCTTCACTGCCTACGGGTCCTATAAAGGTAGCAGCCAGTCAGGCAGCGGCAAAGGAGCTAGCAAACAGAGCTGTAAACAGGGGAGTTTGTGTGGGAGTTCTGTTGGAGGAGAAGGTACTTGTGTGTGTTTGGTTTTGTATTGGTGGTATCTGTATGTGTAGGGGCTTTGTGCTGGGAGAGAAGCTGAGCCGTGATTAGGGGGCGGGGCTTCACTGATTAGGGGTCCTATAAAGGTATCAGCCAGTCAGGCAGCGGCAAAGACAGCTGCAGCGGCACAGGAGCTAGCAAATAGAGCTGTAAACAGGGGAGTTTGAGTGGGAGTTCTGTTGGAGGAGAAGGTACTTGTGTGTGTTTGGTTTTGTATTAGTGGTATCTGTATGTGCAGGGGCTTCGTGCTGCGAGAGAAGCTGAGCCCTGATTAGTGGGCGGGGCTTCCCTGACTAGGGGTCCTATAAAGGAAGCAGCCCGTCAGGCAGCGGCACAGGAGCTAGCAAACAAAGCTGTAAACAGGGGAGTTTGTGTGGGAGTTCTGTTGGAGGAGAAGGTACTTGTGTGTGTTTGGTTTTGTATTGGTGGTATCTGTATGTGCAGGGGCTTTGTGCTGGGAGAGAAGCTGAGCCCTGATTAGGGGGCGGGGCTTGACTGACTAGGGGCCCTATAAAGGTAGCAGCCAATCAGGGAGCGGCACAGACAGCTGCAGCGGCACAGGACCTAGCAAACAGAGCTGTAAACAGGGGAGTTTGACTGGGAGTTCTCTTGGAGTAGAAGATATTTGTGTGTGTTTGGTTTTGTATTGGTAGTATCTGTGTGTGTAGGGGCTTTGTGCTGGGACAGAAGCTGAGCCCTGATTAGGGGGCGGGGCTTCACTGCCTACGGGTCCTATAAAGGTAGCAGCCAGTCAGGCAGCGGCACAGGAGCTAGCTAACAGAGCTGTAAACAGGGGTTTGAGTGGGAGTTCTGTTGGAGGAGAAGGTATTTGTGTGCGTTTGGTTTTGTATTGGTAGTATCTGTGTGTGTAGGGGCTTTGTGGTGGGAGAGAAGCTGAGCCCTGATTAGGGGGCGGGGCTTCCCTGACTAGGGGTCCTATAAAGGTAGCAGCCAGTCAGGCAGTGGCACAGGAGCTAGCAAACAGAGCTGTAAACAGGGGAGTTTGAGTCGGAGTTCGGTTGGAGGAGAAGGTATTTCTGTGTGTTTGGTTTTGTATTGGTAGTGTCTGTATGTGTAGGGGCTTTGTGCTGGGAGAGAAGCTGAGCCCTGATTAGGGGGCGGGGCTTGACTGACTAGGGGTCCTATAAAGGTAGCAGCCAGTCAGGCAGCGGCACAGGAGCTAGCAAACAGAGCTGTAAACAGGGGAGTTTGAGTGGGAGTTCTGGTGGAGGAGAAGGTATTCGTGTGTGTTTGGTTTTGTATTGGTGGTATCTGTATGTGCAGGGGCTTTGTGCTGGGAGAGAAGCTGAGCCCTGATTAGGGGGCGGGGCTTGACTGACTAGGGGCCCTATAAAGGTAGCAGCCAATCAGGGAGCGGCACAGACAGCTGCAGCGGCACAGGACCTAGCAAACAGAGCTGTAAACAGGGGAGTTTGACTGGGAGTTCTGTTGGAGTAGAAGATATTTGTGTGTGTTTGGTTTTGTATTGGTAGTATCTGTGTGTGTAGGGGCTTTGTGCTGGGACAGAAGCTGAGCCCTGATTAGGGGGCGGGGCTTCACTGCCTACGGGTCCTATAAAGGTAGCAGCCAGTCAGGCAGCGGCACAGGAGCTAGCAAACAGAGCTGTAAACAGGGGTTTGAGTGGGAGTTCTGTTGGAGGAGAAGGTACTTGTGTGTGTTTGGTTTTGTATTGGTGGTATCTGTATGTGCAGGGGCTTTGTGCTGGGAGAGAAGCTGAGCCCTGATTAGGGGGCGGGGCTTCACTGACTAGGGGTCCTATAAAGGTATCAGCCAGTCAGGCAGCAGCACAGACAGCTGCAGCGGCACAGGAGCTAGCAAACAGAGCTGTAAACAGGGGAGTTGGAGTGGGAGTTCTGTTGGAGGAGAAGGTATTTGTGTGTGTGTTTGGTTTTGTATTGGTGGTATCTGTATGTGCAGGGGCTTTGTGCTGGGAGAGAAGCTGAGCCCTGATTAGGGGGCGGGGCTTCCCTGACTAGGGGTCCTATAAAGGTAGCAGCCAGTCAGGCAGCGGCACAGGAGCTAGCAAACAGAGCTGTAAACAGGGGTTTGAGTGGGAGTTCTGTTGGTGGAGAAGGTATTTGTGTGTGTGTTTGGTTTTGTATTGGTAGTATCTGTATGTGTAGGGGCTTTGTGCTGGGAGAGAAGATGAGCCCTGATTAGGGGGCGGGGCTTCCCTGACTAGGGGTCCTATAAAGGTAGCAGCCAGTCAGGCAGCGGCACAGGAGCTAGCAAACAGAGCTGTACACAGGGGAGTTTGAGTGGGAGTTCTGTTGGAGGAGAAGGTATTTGTGTGTGTTTGGTTTTGTATTGGTGGTATCTGTATGTGCAGGGGCTTTGTGCTGGGAGAGAAGCTGAGCCCTGATTAGGGGGCGGGGCTTCCCTGACTACGGGTCCTATAAAGGTAGCAGCCAGTCAGGCAGCCGCACAGACAGCTGCAGCGGCACAGGAGCTAGCAAACAGAGCTGTAAACAGGGGAGTTTGAGTGGGAGTTCTGTTGGAGGAGAAGGTATTTGTGTGTGTTTGGTTTTGTATTGGTAGTATCTGTGTGTGTAGGGGCTTTGTGCTGGGACAGAAGCTGAACCCTGATTAGGGGGCGGGGCTTCCCTGACTAGGGGTCCTATAAGGTTGCAGCCAGTCAGGCAGCGGCACAGGAGCTATCAAACAGAGCTGTAAACAGGGGAGTTTGAGTGAGAGTTCTGTTGGAGTAGAAGGTATTTGTGTGTGTTTGGTTTTGTATTGGTAGTATCTGTGTGTGCAGGGGCTTTGTGCTGGGACAGAAGCTGAACCCTGATTAGGGGGCGGGGCTTCACTGACTAGCGGTCCTATAAAGGTAGCAGCCAGTCAGGCAGCCGCACAGACAGCTGCAGCGGCACAGGAGCTAGCAAAGAGAGCTGTAAACAGGGGAGTTTGAGTGGGAGTTCTGTTGGAGGAGAAGGTATTTATGTGTGTGTGTTTTTGTATTGGTAGTATCTGTGTGTGTAGAGGCTTTGTGCTGGGAGAGAAGCTGAGCCCTGATTAGGGGGCGGGGCTTCACTGACTGGGGTCCTATAAAGGTAGCAGCTAGTGAGGCAGCGGCACAGACAGCTGCAGCGGCACAAGAGCTAGCAAACAGAGTTGTAAACAGGGGAGTTTGAGTGGGAGTTCTGTTGGAGGAGAAGGTATTTGTGTGTGTGTTTGGTTTTGTATTGGTAGTATCTGTGTGTGTAGGGGCTTTGTGCTGGGACAGAAGGTGAGCCCTGATTAGGGGGCGGGACTTCACTGACTGGGGTCCTATAAAGGTAGCAGCCAGTCAGGCAGCGGCACAGGAGCTTGAAAACAGAGCTGTAAACAGGGGAGTTTGAGTGGGAGTTCTGTTGGAGGAGAAGGTACTTGTGTGTGTTTGGTTTTGTATTGGTGCTATCTGTATGTGTAGAGGCTTGGAGGGGCTTTGTGCTGGGAAAGAAGCTGAGCCCTGATTAGGGGGCGGGGCTTCCCTGACTAGGGGTCCTATAAAGGTAGCAGTCAGTCAGGCAGCGGCACAGGAGCTAGCAAACAGAGCTGTAAACAGGGGAGTTTGAGTGGGAGTTCTGTTTGAGGAGAAGGTACTTGTGTGTGTTTGGTTTTGTATTGGTGGTATCTGTATGTGCAGGGGCTTTGTGCTGGGAGAGAAGCTGAGCCCTGATTAGGGGGCGGGGCTTCACTGACTAGGGGTCCTATAAAGGTATCAGCCAGTCAGGCAGCGGCAAAGACAGCTGCAGCGGCACAGGAGCTAGCAAACAGAGCTGTAAACAGGGGAGTTTGAGTGGGAGTTCTGTTGGAGGAAAAGGTATTTGTGTGTGTGTTTGGTTTTGTATTGGTGGTATCTGTATGTGTAGAGGCTTGGAGGGGCTTTGTGCTGGGAGAGAAGCTGAGCCGTGATTAGGGGGCGGGGCTTCACTGACTAGGGGTCCTATAAAGGTATCAGCCAGTCAGGCAGCGGCAAAGACAGCTGCAGCGGCACAGGAGCTAGCAAACAGAGCTGTAAACAGGGGAGTTTGTGTGGGAGTTCTGTTGGAGGAGAAGGTACTTGTGTGTGTTTGGTTTTGTATTGGTGGTATCTGTATGTGCAGGGGCTTTGTGCTGGGAGAGAAGCTGAGCCCTGATTAGGGGGCGGGGCTTCACTGACTAGGGGTCCTATAAAGGTAGCAGCCAATCAGGGAGCGGCACAGACAGCTGCAGCGGCACACGAGCTAGCAAACAGAGCTGCAAACAGGGGAGTTTGACTGGGAGTTCTGTTGGAGTAGAAGGTATTTGTGTGTGTTTGGTTTTGTATTGGTAGTATCTGTGTGTGTAGGGGCTTTGTGCTGGAACAGAAGCTGAGCCCTGATTAGGGGGCGGGGCTTCACTGCCTACGGGTCCTATAAAGGTAGCAGCCAGTCAGGCAGCGGCACAGGAGCTAGCAAACAGAGCTGTAAACAGGGGAGTTTGACTGGGAGTTCTGTTGGAGTAGAAGGTATTTGTGTGTGTTTGGTTTTGTATTGGTAGTATCTGTGTGTGTAGGGGCTTTGTGCTGGGACAGAAGCTGAGCCCTGATTAGGGGGCGGGGCTTCACTGCTTACGGGTCCTATAAAGGTAGCAGCCAGTCAGGCAGCGGCAAAGACAGCTGCAGCGGCACAGGAGCTAGCAAACAGAGCTGTAAACAGGGGAGTTTGAGTGGGAGTTCTGTTGGAGGAAAAGGTATTTGTGTGTGTGTTTGGTTTTGTATTGGTGGTATCTGTATGTGTAGAGGCTTGGAGGGGCTTTGTGCTGGGAGAGAAGCTGAGCCCTGATTAGTGGGCGGGGCTTCCCTGACTAGGGGTCCTATAAAGGTTGCAGCCAGTCAGGCAGCGGCACAGGAGCTATCAAACAGAGCCGTAAACAGGGGAGTTTGACTGGGAGTTCTGTTGGAGTAGAAGGTATTTGTGTGTGTTTTGGTTTTGTATTGGTAGTATCTGTGTGTGTAGGGGCTTTGTGCTGGGACAGAAGCTGAACCCTGATTAGGGGGCGGGGCTTCACTGACTAGGGGTCCTATAAAGGTAGCAGCCAGTCAGGCAGCGGCACAGACAGCTGCAGCGGCACAGGAGCTAGCAAACAGAGCTGTAAACAGGGGATTTTGAGTGGGAGGAGAAGGTATTTGTGTGTGTTTGGTTTTGTATTGTTAGTATCTGTATGTGTAGGGGCTTTGTCCTGGGAGAGAAGATGAGCCCTGATTAGGGGGCGGGGCTTCCCTGACTAGGGGTCCTATAAAGGTAGCAGCCAGTCAGGCAGCGGCACAGGAGCTAGCAAAAAGAGCTGTAAACAGGGGAGTTTGTGTGGGAGTTCTGTTGGACGAGAAGGTACTTGTGTGTGTTTGGTTTTGTATTGGTGGTATCTGTATGTGCAGGGGCTTTGTGCTGGGAGAGAAGCTGAGCCCTGATTAGGGGGCGGGGATTCACTGACTAGGGGTCCTATAAAGGTAGCAGCCAATCAGGGAGCGGCACAGACAGCTGCAGCGGCACAGGAGCTAGCAAACAGAGCTGCAAACAGGGGAGTTTGACTGGGAGTTCTGTTGGAGTGGAAGGTATTTGTGTGTGTTTGGTTTTGTATTGGTAGTATCTGTGTGTGTAGGGGCTTTGTGCTGGGACAGAAGCTGAGCCCTGATTAGTGGGCGGGGCTTCCCTGACAAGGGGTCCTATAAAGGTAGCAGCCAGTCAGGCAGCGGCACAGGAGCTAGCAAACAGAGCTGTAAACAGGGTAGTTTGAGTGGGAGTTCTGTTGGAGGAGAAGGTATTTGTGTGTGTGTTTTGTTTTGTATTGGTGGTATCTGTATGTGTAGGGGCTTTGTCCTGGGAGAGAAGCTGAGCCCTGATTAGGGGGCGGGGCTTCCCTGGCTAGGGGTCCTATAAAGGTTGCAGCCAGTCAGGCAGCGGCACAGGAGCTCGCAAACAGAGCTGTAAACAGGGGAGTTTGAGTGGGAGTTGCGTTGGTGGAGAAGGTATTTGTGTGTGTGTTTGGTTTTGTATTGGTGGTATCTGTATGTGTAGAGGCTTGGAGGGGCTTTGTTCTGGGAGAGAAGCTGAGCCCTGTTTAGTGGGCGGGGCTTCCCTGACTACGGGTCCTATAAAGGTTGCAGCAAGTCAGGCAGCGGCACAGGAGCTATCAAACAAAGCTGTAAATAGGGGAGTTTGAGTGGGAGTTCTGTTGGAGGAGAAGGTACTTGTGTGTGTTTGGTTTTGTATTGGTAGTATCTGTGTGTGTAGGGGCTTTGTGCTGGGACAGAACCTGAGCCCTGATTAGGGGGCGGGGCTTCACTGACTAGGGGTCCTATAAAGGTAGCAGCCAGTCAGGCAGCCGCACAGACAGCTGCAGCGGCACAGGAGCTATCAAACAGAGCTGTAAACAGGGGAGTTTGAGTGGGAGTTCTGTTGGAGGAGAAGGTATTTGTGTGTGTTTGGTTTTGTATTGGTAGTATCTGTGTGTGTAGGGGCTTTGTGCTGGGACAGAAGCTGAGCCCTGATTAGGGGGCGGGGCTTCACTGACTAGGGGTCCTATAAAGGTAGCAGCCAGTCAGGCAGCCGCACAGACAGCTGCAGCGGCACAGGAGCTAGCAAACAGAGCTGTAAACAGGGGAGTTTGAGTGGGAGGAGAAGGTATTTGTGTGTGTTTGGTTTTGTACTGTTCGTATCTGTATGTGTAGGGGCTTTGTGCTGGGAGAGAAGCTGAGCCCTGATTAGGGGGCGGGGCTTCCCTGACTAGGGGTCCTATAAAGGTAGCAGCCAGTCAGGCAGCGGCACAGGAGCTAGCAAACAGAGCTGTAAACAGGGGAGTTTGAGTGGGAGTTCTGTTGGAGGAGAAGGTACTTGTGTGTGTTTGGTTTTGTATTGGTGGTATCTGTATGTGCAGGGGCTTTGTGCTGGGAGAGAAGCTGAGCCCTGATTAGGGGGCGGGGCTTCACTGACTAGGGGTCCTATAAAGGTAGCAGCCAATCAGGGAGCGGAACAGACAGCTGCAGCGGCACAGGAGCTAGCAAACAGAGCTGTAAACAGGGGAGTTTGACTGGGAGTTCTGTTGGTGGAGAAGGTATTTGTGTGTGTGTTTGGTTTTGTATTGGTAGTATCTGTATGTGTAGGGGCTTTGTGCTGGGAGAGAAGATGATCCCTGATTAGGGGGCGGGGCTTCCCTGACTAGGGGTCCTATAAAGGTAGCAGCCAGTCAGGCAGCGGCACAGGAGCTAGCAAACAGAGCTGTAAACAGGGGAGTTTGAGTGGGAGTTCTGTTGGAGGAGAAGGTATTTGTGTGTGTTTGGTTTTGTATTGGTGGTATCTGTATGTGTAGGGGCTTTGTCCTGGGAGAGAAGCTGAGCCCTGATTAGGGGGCGGGGCTTCCCTGGCTAGGGGTCCTATAAAGGTAGCAGCCAGTCAGGCAGCGGCACAGGAGCTAACAAACAGAGCTGTAAACAGGGGAGTTTGAGTGGGAGTTCTGTTGGAGGAAAAGGTATTTGTGTGTGTGTTTGGTTTTGTATTGGTGGTATCTGTATGTGTAGAGGCTTGGAGGGGCTTTGTTATGGGAGAGAAGCTGAGCCCTGATTAGTGGGCGGGGCTTCCCTGACTACGGGTCCTATAAAGGTAGCAGCCAGTCAGGCAGCGGCACAGGAGCTAACAAACAGAGCTGTAAACAGGGGAGTTTGAGTGGGAGTTCTGTTGGAGTAGAAGGTATTTGTGTGTGTTTGGTTTTGTATTGGTAGTATCTCTGTGTGTAGGGGCTTTGTGCTGGGACAGGAGCTGACCCCTGATTAGGGGGCGGGGCTTCACAGACTAGGGGTCCTATAAAGGTAGCAGCCAGTCAGGCAGCCGCACAGACAGCTGCAGCGGCACAGGAGCTAGCAAACAGAGCTGTAAACAGGGGAGTTTGAGTGGGAGTTCTGTTGCAGGAGAAGGTATTTGTGTGTGTTTGGTTTTGTATTGGTGGTATCTGTATGTGTAGGGGCTTTGTGCTGGGAGAGAAGTTGAGCCCTGATTTGTGGGCGGGGCTTCCCTGACTAGGGGTCCTATAAAGGTTGCAGCCAGTCAGGCAGCGGCACAGGAGCTATCAAACAGAGCTGTAAACAGGGGAGTTTGAGTGGGAGTTCTGTTGGAGTAGAAGGTATTTGTGTGTGTTTGGTTTTGTATTGGTAGTATCTGTGTGTGTAGGGGCTTTGTGCTGGAACAGAAGCTGAGCCCTGATTAGGGGGCGGGGCTTCACTGCCTACGGGTCCTATAAAGGTAGCAGCCAGTCAGGCAGCGGCACAGGAGCTAGCAAACAGAGCTGTAAACAGGGGAGTTTGACTGGGAGTTCTGTTGGAGTAGAAGGTATTTGTGTGTGTTTGGTTTTGTATTGGTAGTATCTGTGTGTGTAGGGGCTTTGTGCTGGGAGAGAAGCTGAGCCGTGATTAGGGGGCGGGGCTTCACTGACTAGGGGTCTTATAAAGGTAGCAGCCAGTCAGGCAGCGGCACAGGAGCTAGCAAACAGAGCTGCAAACAGGGGAGTTTGAGTGGGAGTTCTGTTGGAGGAGAAGGTATTTGTGTGTGTTTGGTTTTGTATTGGTGGTATCTGTATGTGTAGGGGCTTTGTCCTGGGAGAGAAGCTGAGCCCTGATTAGGGGGCGGGGCTTCCCTGGCTAGGGGTCCTATAAAGATAGCAGCCAGTCAGGCAGCAGCACAGGAGCTAACAAACAGAGCTGTAAACAGGGGAGTTTGAGTGGGAGTTCTGTTGGAGGAAAAGGTATTTGTGTGTGTGTTTGGTTTTGTATTGGTGGTATCTGTATGTGTAGAGGCTTGGAGGGGCTTTGTTATGGGAGAGAAGCTGAGCCCTGATTAGTGGGCGGGGCTTCCCTGACTACGGGTCCTATAAAGGTAGCAGCCAGTCAGGCAGCCGCACAGACAGCTGCAGCGGCACAGGAGCTAGCAAACAGAGCTGTAAACAGGGGAGTTTGAGTGGGAGTTCTGTTGCAGGAGAAGGTATTTGTGTGTGTTTGGTTTTGTATTGGTGGTATCTGTATGTGTAGGGGCTTTGTGCTGGGAGAGAAGTTGAGCCCTGATTAGGGGCGGGGCTTCCCTGACTAGGGGTCCTATAAAGGTAGCAGCCAGTCAGGCAGCGGCACAGGAGCTAGCAAACAGAGCTGTAAACAGGGGAGTTTGAGTGGGAGTTCTGTTGGAGGAGAAGGTATTTGTGTGTGTTTTTTGTATTGGTAGTATCTGTATGTGTAGAGGCTTTGTGCTGGGAGAGAAGCTGAGCCCTGATTAGGGGGCGGGGCTTCACTGACTGGGGTCCTATAAAGGTAGCAGCTAGTCAGGCAGCGGCACAGACAGCTGCAGCGGCACAAGAGCTAGCAAACAGAGCTGTAAACAGGGGAGTTTGAGTGGGAGTTCTGTTGGAGGAGAAGGTACTTGTGTGTGTTTGGTTTTGTATTGGTGGTATCTGTATGTGCAGGGGCTTTGTGCTGGGAGAGAAGCTGAGCCCTGATTAGGGGGCGGGGCTTCACTGACTAGGGGTCCTATAAAGGTAGCAGCCAATCAGGGAGCGGCACAGACAGCTGCAGCGGCACAGGAGCTAGCAAACAGAGCTGCAAACAGGGGAGTTTGACTGGGAGTTCTGTTGGAGTAGAAGGTATTTGTGTGTGTTTGGTTTTGTATTGGTAGTATCTGTGTGTGTATGGGCTTTGTGCTGGAACAGAAGCTGAGCCCTGATTAGGGGGCGGGGCTTCACTGCCTACGGGTCCTATAAAGGTAGCAGCCAGGCAGCGGCACAGGAGCTAGCAAACAGAGCTGTAAACAGGGGAGTTTGAGTGGGAGTTCTGTTGGAGGAAAAGGTATTTGTGTGTGTGTTTGGTTTTGTATTGGTGGTATCTGTATGTGTAGAGGCTTGGAGGGGCTTTGTGCTGGGAGAGAAGCTGAGCCCTGATTAGGGGGCGGGGCTTCCCTGACTACGGGTCCTATAAAGGTAGCAGCCAGTCAGGCAGTGGCACAGGAGCTATCAAACAGAGCTGTAAACAGGGGAGTTTGAGTGGGAGTTCTGTTGGAGGAGAAGGTATTTGTGTGTGTTTGGTTTTGTATTGGTGGTATCTGTATGTGTAGGGGCTTTGTCCTGGGAGAGAAGATGAGCCCTGATTAGGGGGCGGGGCTTCCCTGGCTAGGGGTCCTATAAAGGTAGCAGCCAGTCAGGCAACGGCACAGGAGCTAGCAAACAGAGCTGTAAACAGGGGAGTTTGTGTGGGAGTTCTGTTGGAGGAGAAGGTACTTGTGTGTGTTTGGTTTTGTATTGGTAGTATCTGTGTGTGTAGGGGCTTTGTGCTGGGACAGAAGCTGAGCCCTGATTAGGGGGCGGGGCTTCACTGACTAGGGGTCCTATAAAGGTAGCAGCCAGTCAGGCAGCCGCACAGACAGCTGCAGCGGCACAGGAGCTAGCAAACAGAGCTGTAAACAGGGGAGTTTGAGTGGGAGGAGAAGGTATTTGTGTGTGTTTGGTTTTGTATTGTTAGTATCTGTATGTGTAGGGGCTTTGTGCTGGGAGAGAAGCTGAGCACTGATTAGGGGGCGGGGCTTCCCTGACTAGGGGTCCTATAAAGGTAGCAGCCAGTCAGGCAGCGGCACAGGAGCTAGCAAACAGAGCTGTAAACAGGGGAGTTTGAGTGGGAGTTCTGTTGGAGGAGAAGGTACTTGTGTGTGTTTGGTTTTGTATTGGTGGTATCTGTATGTGCAGGGGCTTTGTGCTGGGAGAGAAGCTGAGCCCTGATTAGGGGGCGGGGCTTCACTGACTAGGGGTCCTATAAAGGTAGCAGCCAATCAGGGAGCGGAACAGACAGCTGCAGCGGCACAGGAGCTAGCAAACAGAGCTGTAAACAGGGGAGTTTGAGTGGGAGTTCTGTTGGAGGAAAAGGTATTTGTGTGTGTGTTTGGTTTTGTATTGGTGGTATCTGTATGTGTAGAGGCTTGGAGGGGCTTTGTTATGGGAGAGAAGCTGAGCCCTGATTAGTGGGCGGGGCTTCCCTGACTTCGGGTCCTATAAAGGTAGCAGCCAGTCAGGCAGCGGCACAGGAGCTAACAAACAGAGCTGTAAACAGGGGAGTAGGAGTGGGAGTTCTGTTGGAGTAGAAGGTATTTGTGTGTGTTTGGTTTTGTATTGGTAGTATCTGTATGTGTAGAGGCTTGGAGGGGCTTTGTTATGGGAGAGAAGCTGAGCCCTGATTAGTGGGCGGGGCTTCCCTGACTACGGGTCCTATAAAGGTAGCAGCCAGTCAGGCAGCGGCACAGGAGCTAACAAACAGAGCTGTAAACAGGGGAGTAGGAGTGGGAGTTCTGTTGGAGTAGAAGGTATTTGTGTGTGTTTGGTTTTGTATTGGTAGTATCTCTGTGTGTAGGGGCTTTGTGCTGGGACAGAAGCTGACCCCTGATTAGGGGGCGGGGCTTCACAGACTAGGGGTCCTATAAAGGTAGCAGCCAGTCAGGCAGCCGCACAGACAGCTGCAGCGGCACAGGAGCTAGCAAACAGAGCTGTAAACAGGGGAGTTTGAGTGGGAGTTCTGTTGGAGGAGAAGGTATTTGTGTGTGTTTTTGTATTGGTAGTATCTGTATGTGTAGAGGCTTTGTGCTGGGAGAGAAGCTGAGCCCTGATTAGGGGGCGGGGCTTCACTGACTGGGGTCCTATAAAGGTAGCAGCTAGTCAGGCAGCGGCACAGACAGCTGCAGCGGCACAAGAGCTAGCAAACAGAGCTGTAAACAGGGGAGTTTGAGTGGGAGTTCTGTTGGAGGAGAAGGTACTTGTGTGTGTTTGGTTTTGTATTGGTGGTATCTGTATGTGCAGGGGCTTTGTGCTGGGAGAGAAGCTGAGCCCTGATTAGGGGGCGGGGCTTCACTGACTAGGGGTCCTATAAAGGTAGCAGCCATTCAGGGAGCGGCACAGACAGCTGCAGCGGCACAGGAGCTAGAAAACAGAGCTGCAAACAGGGGAGTTTGACTGGGAGTTCTGTTGGAGTAGAAGGTATTTGTGTGTGTTTGGTTTTGTATTGGTAGTATCTGTGTGTGTATGGGCTTTGTGCTGGAACAGAAGCTGAGCCCTGATTAGGGGGCGGGGCTTCACTGCCTACGGGTCCTATAAAGGTAGCAGCCAGTCAGGCAGCGGCACAGGAGCTAGCAAACAGCGCTGTAAACAGGGTTTGAGTGGGAGTTCTGTTGGTGGAAAAGGTATTTGTGTGTGTGTTTGGTTTTGTATTGGTAGTATCTGTATGTGTAGGGGCTTTGTGCTGGGAGAGAAGCTGAGCCCTGATTAGGGGGCGGGGCTTCCCTGACTAGGGGTCCTATAAAGGTAGCAGCCAGTCAGGCAGCGGCACAGGAGCTAGCAAACAGAGTTGTAAACAGGGGAGTTTGAATGGGAGTTCTGTTGGAGGAGAAGGTATTTGTGTGTGTTTGGTTTTGTATTGGTAGTATCTGTATGTGTAGGGGCTTCGGGCTGGGAGAGAAGCTGAGCCGTGATTAGGGGGCGGGGCTTCACTGACTAGGGGTCCTATAAAGGTATCAGCCAGTCAGGCACCGGAAAAGACAGCTGCAGCGGCACAGGAGCTAGCAAACAGAGCTGCAAACAGGGGAGTTTGACTGGGAGTTCTGTTGGAGTAGAAGGTATTTGTGTGTGTTTGGTTGTCTATTGGTAGTATCTGTGTGTGTATGGGCTTTGTGCTGGAACAGAAGCTGAGCCCTGATTAGGGGGCGGGGCTTCACTGCCTACGGGTCCTATAAAGGTAGCAGCCAGTCAGGCAGCCGCACAGACAGCTGCAGCGGCACAGGAGCTAGCAAACAGAGCTGTAAACAGGGGAGTTTGAGTGGGAGGAGAAGGTATTTGTGTGTGTTTGGTTTTGTACTGTTCGTATCTGTATGTGTAGGGGCTTTGTGCTGGGAGAGAAGCTGAGCCCTGATTAGGGGGCGGGGCTTCCCTGACTAGGGGTCCTATAAAGGTAGCAGCCAGTCAGGCAGCGGCACAGGAGCTAGCAAACAGAGCTGTAAACAGGGGAGTTTGAGTGGGAGTTCTGTTGGAGGAGAAGGTACTTGTGTGTGTTTGGTTTTGTATTGGTGGTATCTGTATGTGCAGGGGCTTTGTGCTGGGAGAGAAGCTGAGCCCTGATTAGGGGGCGGGGCTTCACTGACTAGGGGTCCTATAAAGGTAGCAGCCAATCAGGGAGCGGAACAGACAGCTGCAGCGGCACAGGAGCTAGCAAACAGAGCTGCAAACAGGGGAGTTTGAGTGGGAGTTCTGTTGGAGGAAAAGGTATTTGTGTGTGTGTTTGGTTTTGTATTGGTGGTATCTGTATGTGTAGGGGCTTTGTCCTGGGAGAGAAGCTGAGCCCTGATTAGGGGGCGGGGCTTCCCTGGCTAGGGGTCCTATAAAGGTAGCAGCCAGTCAGGCAGCGGCACAGGAGCTAACAAACAGAGCTGTAAACAGGGGAGTTTGAGTGGGAGTTCTGTTGGAGGAAAAGTTATTTGTGTGTGTGTTTGGTTTTGTATTGGTGGTATCTGTATGTGTAGAGGCTTGGAGGGGCTTTGTTATGGGAGAGAAGCTGAGCCCTGATTAGTGGGCGGGGCTTCCCTGACTACGGGTCCTATAAAGGTAGCAGCCAGTCAGGCAGCGGCACAGGAGCTAACAAACAGAGCTGTAAACAGGGGAGTTTGAGTGGGAGTTCTGTTGGAGTAGAAGGTATTTGTGTGTGTTTGGTTTTGTATTGGTAGTATCTCTGTGTGTAGGGGCTTTGTGCTGGGACAGGAGCTGACCCCTGATTAGGGGGCGGGGCTTCACAGACTAGGGGTCCTATAAAGGTAGCAGCCAGTCAGGCAGCCGCACAGACAGCTGCAGCGGCACAGGAGCTAGCAAACAGAGCTGTAAACAGGGGAGTTTGAGTGGGAGTTCTGTTGCAGGAGAAGGTATTTGTGTGTGTTTGGTTTTGTATTGGTGGTATCTGTATGTGTAGGGGCTTTGTGCTGGGAGAGAAGTTGAGCCCTGATTTGTGGGCGGGGCTTCCCTGACTAGGGGTCCTATAAAGGTTGCAGCCAGTCAGGCAGCGGCACAGGAGCTATCAAACAGAGCTGTAAACAGGGGAGTTTGAGTGGGAGTTCTGTTGGAGTAGAAGGTATTTGTGTGTGTTTGGTTTTGTATTGGTAGTATCTGTGTGTGTAGGGGCTTTGTGCTGGAACAGAAGCTGAGCCCTGATTAGGGGGCGGGGCTTCACTGCCTACGGGTCCTATAAAGGTAGCAGCCAGTCAGGCAGCGGCACAGGAGCTAGCAAACAGAGCTGTAAACAGGGGAGTTTGACTGGGAGTTCTGTTGGAGTAGAAGGTATTTGTGTGTGTTTGGTTTTGTATTGGTAGTATCTGTGTGTGTAGGGGCTTTGTGCTGGGAGAGAAGCTGAGCCGTGATTAGGGGGCGGGGCTTCACTGACTAGGGGTCCTATAAAGGTAGCAGCCAGTCAGGCAGCGGCACAGGAGCTAGCAAACAGAGCTGCAAACAGGGGAGTTTGAGTGGGAGTTCTGTTGGAGGAGAAGGTATTTGTGTGTGTTTGGTTTTGTATTGGTGGTATCTGTATGTGTAGGGGCTTTGTCCTGGGAGAGAAGCTGAGCCCTGATTAGGGGGCGGGGCTTCCCTGGCTAGGGGTCCTATAAAGATAGCAGCCAGTCAGGCAGCAGCACAGGAGCTAACAAACAGAGCTGTAAACAGGGGAGTTTGAGTGGGAGTTCTGTTGGAGGAAAAGGTATTTGTGTGTGTGTTTGGTTTTGTATTGGTGGTATCTGTATGTGTAGAGGCTTGGAGGGGCTTTGTTATGGGAGAGAAGCTGAGCCCTGATTAGTGGGCGGGGCTTCCCTGACTACGGGTCCTATAAAGGTAGCAGCCAGTCAGGCAGCCGCACAGACAGCTGCAGCGGCACAGGAGCTAGCAAACAGAGCTGCAAACAGGGGAGTTTGAGTGGAAGTTCTGTTGGAGGAGAAGGTATTTGTGTGTGTTTTTTGTATTGGTAGTATCTGTATGTGTAGAGGCTTTGTGCTGGGAGAGAAGCTGAGCCCTGATTAGGGGGCGGGGCTTCACTGACTGGGGTCCTATAAAGGTAGCAGCTAGTCAGGCAGCGGCACAGACAGCTGCAGCGGCACAAGAGCTAGCAAACAGAGCTGTAAACAGGGGAGTTTGAGTGGGAGTTCTGTTGGAGGAGAAGGTACTTGTGTGTGTTTGGTTTTGTATTGGTGGTATCTGTATGTGCAGGGGCTTTGTGCTGGGAGAGAAGCTGAGCCCTGATTAGGGGGCGGGGCTTCACTGACTAGGGGTCCTATAAAGGTAGCAGCCAATCAGGGAGCGGCACAGACAGCTGCAGCGGCACAGGAGCTAGCAAACAGAGCTGCAAACAGGGGAGTTTGACTGGGAGTTCTGTTGGAGTAGAAGGTATTTGTGTGTGTTTGGTTGTCTATTGGTAGTATCTGTGTGTGTATGGGCTTTGTGCTGGAACAGAAGCTGAGCCCTGATTAGGGGGCGGGGCTTCACTGCCTACGGGTCCTATAAAGGTAGCAGCCAGTCAGGCAGCGGCACAGGAGCTAGCAAACAGAGCTGTAAACAGGGGAGTTTGACTGGGAGTTCTGTTGGAGTAGAAGGTATTTGTGTGTGTTTGGTTTTGTATTGGTAGTATATGTGTGTGCAGGGGCTTTGTGCTGGGAGAGAAGATGAGCCCTGATTAGGGGGCGGGGCTTCCCTCGCTAGGGGTCCTATAAAGGTAGCAGCCAGTCAGGCAGCGGCACAGGAGCTAGCAAACAGAGCTGTAAACAGGGGAGTTTGAGTGGGAGTTCTCTTGGAGGAGAAGGTATTTGTGTGTGTTTGGTTTTGTATTGGTGGTATCTGTATGTGTAGGGGCTTTGTCCTGGGAGAGAAGATGAGCCCTGATTAGGGGGCGGGGCTTCCCTGGCTAGGGGTCCTATAAAGGTAGCAGCCAGTCAGGCAACGGCACAGGAGCTAGCAAACAGAGCTGTAAACAGGGGAGTTTGTGTGGGAGTTCTGTTGGAGGAGAAGGTACTTGTGTGTGTTTGGTTTTGTATTGGTAGTATCTGTGTGTGTAGGGGCTTTGTGCTGGGACAGAAGCTGAGCCCTGATTAGGGGGCGGGGCTTCACTGACTAGGGGTCCTATAAAGGTAGCAGCCAGTCAGGCAGCCGCACAGACAGCTGCAGCGGCACAGGAGCTAGCAAACAGAGCTGTAAACAGGGGAGTTTGAGTGGGAGGAGAAGGTATTTGTGTGTGTTTGGTTTTGTATTGTTAGTATCTGTATGTGTAGGGGCTTTGTGCTGGGAGAGAAGCTGAGCACTGATTAGGGGGCGGGGCTTCCCTGACTAGGGGTCCTATAAAGGTAGCAGCCAGTCAGGCAGCGGCACAGGAGCTAGCAAACAGAGCTGTAAACAGGGGAGTTTGAGTGGGAGTTCTGTTGGAGGAGAAGGTACTTGTGTGTGTTTGGTTTTGTATTGGTGGTATCTGTATGTGCAGGGGCTTTGTGCTGGGAGAGAAGCTGAGCCCTGATTAGGGGGCGGGGCTTCACTGACTAGGGGTCCTATAAAGGTAGCAGCCAATCAGGGAGCGGAACAGACAGCTGCAGCGGCACAGGAGCTAGCAAACAGAGCTGTAAACAGGGGAGTTTGAGTGGGAGTTCTGTTGGAGGAAAACGTATTTGTGTGTGTGTTTGGTTTTGTATTGGTGGTATCTGTATGTGTAGAGGCTTGGAGGGGCTTTGTTATGGGAGAGAAGCTGAGCCCTGATTAGTGGGCGGGGCTTCCCTGACTTCGGGTCCTATAAAGGTAGCAGCCAGTCAGGCAGCGGCACAGGAGCTAACAAACAGAGCTGTAAACAGGGGAGTAGGAGTGGGAGTTCTGTTGGAGTAGAAGGTATTTGTGTGTGTTTGGTTTTGTATTGGTAGTATCTGTATGTGTAGAGGCTTGGAGGGGCTTTGTTATGGGAGAGAAGCTGAGCCCTGATTAGTGGGCGGGGCTTCCCTGACTACGGGTCCTATAAAGGTAGCAGCCAGTCAGGCAGCGGCACAGGAGCTAACAAACAGAGCTGTAAACAGGGGAGTAGGAGTGGGAGTTCTGTTGGAGTAGAAGGTATTTGTGTGTGTTTGGTTTTGTATTGGTAGTATCTGTATGTGTAGGGGCTTCGGGCTGGGAGAGAAGCTGAGCCGTGATTAGGGGGCGGGGCTTCACTGACTAGGGGTCCTATAAAGGTATCAGCCAGTCAGGCACCGGAAAAGACAGCTGCAGCGGCACAGGAACTAGCAAACAGAGCTGTAAACAGGGGAGTTTGAGTGGGAGTTCTGTTGGAGGAAGAGGTATTTGTGTGTGTGTTTGGTTTTGTATTGTTGGTATCTGTATGTGTAGAGGCTTGGAGGGGCTTTGTGCTGGGAGAGAAGCTGAGCCCTGATTAGGGGGCGGGGCTTCACTGACTAGGGGTCCTATAAAGGTAGCAGCCAATCAGGGAGCGGCACAGACAGCTGCAGCGGCACAGGAGCTAGCAAACAGAGCTGCAAACAGGGGAGTTTGACTGGGAGTTCTGTTGGAGTAGAAGGTATTTGTGTGTGTTTGGTTGTCTATTGGTAGTATCTGTGTGTGTATGGGCTTTGTGCTGGAACAGAAGCTGAGCCCTGATTAGGGGGCGGGGCTTCACTGCCTACGGGTCCTATAAAGGTAGCAGCCAGTCAGGCAGCGGCACAGGAGCTAGCAAACAGAGCTGTAAACAGGGGAGTTTGACTGGGAGTTCTGTTGGAGTAGAAGGTATTTGTGTGTGTTTGGTTTTGTATTGGTAGTATATGTGTGTGCAGGGGCTTTGTGCTGGGAGAGAAGATGAGCCCTGATTAGGGGGCGGGGCTTCCCTCGCTAGGGGTCCTATAAAGGTAGCAGCCAGTCAGGCAGCGGCACAGGAGCTAGCAAACAGAGCTGTAAACAGGGGAGTTTGACTGGGAGTTCTCTTGGAGGAGAAGGTATTTGTGTGTGTGTTTGGTTTTGTATTGGTAGTATCTGTATGTGTAGGGTTTTTTGCTGGGAGAGAAGCTGAGCCCTGATTAGGGGGCGGGGCTTCACTGACTAGGGGTCCTATAGAGGTAGCAGCCAGTCAGGCAGCGGCAAAGACAGCTGCAGCGGCACAGGAGCTAGCAAACAGAGCTGTAAACAGGGGAGTTTGAGTGGGAGTTCTGTTGGAGGAAAAGGTATTTGTGTGTGTGTTTGGTTTTGTATTGGTGGTATCTGTATGTGTAGAGGCTTGGAGGGGCTTTGTGCTGGGAGAGAAGCTGAGCCCTGATTAGGGGGCGGGGCTTCCCTGGCTAGGGGTCCTATAAAGGTAGCAGCCAGTCAGGCAACGGCACAGGAGCTAGCAAACAGAGCTGTAAACAGGGGAGTTTGTGTGGGAGTTCTGTTGGAGGAGAAGGTACTTGTGTGTGTTTGGTTTTGTATTTGTGGTATCTGTATGTGCAGGGGCTTTGTGCTGGGAGAGAAGCTGAGCCCTGATTAGGGGGCGGGGCTTCACTGACTAGGGGTCCTATAAAGGTAGCAGCCAATCAGGGAGCGGCACAGACAGCTGCAGCGGCACAGGAGCTAGCAAACAGAGCTGCAAACAGGGGAGTTTGACTGGGAGTTCTGTTGGAGTAGAAGGCATTTGTGTGTGTTTGGTTTTGTATTGGTAGTATCTGTGTGTGGAGGGGCTTTGTCCTGGGAGAGATGCTGAGCCCTGATTAGGGGGCGGGGCTTCCCTGGCTAGGGGTCCTATAAAGGTTGCAGCCAGTCAGGCAGCGGCACAGGAGCTCGCAAACAGAGCTGTAAACAGGGGAGTTTGAGTGGGAGTTGTGTTGGTGGAGAAGGTATTTGTGTGTGTGTTTGGTTTTGTATTGGTAGTATCTGTATGTGTAGGGGCTTTGTGCTGGGAGAGAAGCTGAGCCGTGATTAGGGGGCGGGGCTTCACTGACTAGGGGTCCTATAAAGGTATCAGCCAGTCAGGCAGCGGCAAAGACAGCTGCAGCGGCACAGGAGCTAGCAAACAGAGCTGTAAACAGGGGAGTTTGAGTGGGAGTTCTGTTGGAGGAAAAGGTATTTGTGTGTGTGTTTGGTTTTGTATTGGTGGTATCTGTATGTGTAGAGGCTTGGAGGGGCTTTGTTCTGGGAGAGAAGCTGAGCCCTGTTTAGTGTGCGGGGCTTCCCTGACTACGGGTCCTATAAAGGTTGCAGCAAGTCAGGCAGCGGCACAGGAGCTATCAAACAAAGCTGTAAATAGGGGAGTTTGAGTGGGAGTTCTGTTGGAGTAGAAGGTATTTGTGTGTGTTTGGTTTTGTATTGGTAGTATCTGTATGTGTAGGGGCTTCGGGCTGGGAGAGAAGCTGAGCCGTGATTAGGGGGCGGGGCTTCACTGACTAGGGGTCCTATAAAGGTATCAGCCAGTCAGGCAGCGGCAAAGACAGCTGCAGCGGCACAGGAGCTATCAAACAGAGCTGTAAACAGGGGAGTTTGAGTGGGAGTTCTGTTGGAGTAGAAGGTATTTTTGTGTGTTTGGTTTTGTATTGGTGGTATCTGTATGTGTAGGGGCTTTGTCCTGGGAGAGAAGATGAGCCCTGATTAGGGGGCGGGGCTTCCCTGGCTAGGGGTCCTATAAAGGTAGCAGCCAGTCAGGCAACGGCACAGGAGCTAGCAAACAGAGCTGTAAACAGGGGAGTTTGTGTGGGAGTTCTGTTGGAGGAGAAGGTACTTGTGTGTGTTTGGTTTTGTATTTGTGGTATCTGTATGTGCAGGGGCTTTGTGCTGGGAGAGAAGCTGAGCCCTGATTAGGGGGCGGGGCTTCACTGACTAGGGGTCCTATAAAGGTAGCAGCCAGTCAGGCAGCGGCAAAGACAGCTGCAGCGGCACAGGAGCTAGCAAACAGAGCTGTAAACAGGGGAGTTTGAGTGGGAGTTCTGTTGGAGGAAAAGGTATTTGTGTGTGTGTTTGGTTTTGTATTGGTGGTATCTGTATGTGTAGAGGCTTGGAGGGGCTTTGTGCTGGGAGAGAAGCTGAGCCCTGATTAGGGGGCGGGGCTTCCCTGACTACGGGTCCTATAAAGGTAGCAGCCAGTCAGGCAGTGGCACAGGAGCTATCAAACAGAGCTGTAAACAGGGGAGTTTGAGTGGCAGTTCTGTTGGAGGAGAAGGTATTTGTGTGTGTTTGGTTTTGTATTGGTGGTATCTGTATGTGTAGGGGCTTTGTCCTGGGAGAGAAGATGAGCCCTGATTAGGGGGCGGGGCTTCCCTGGCTAGGGGTCCTATAAAGGTAGCAGCCAGTCAGGCAACGGCACAGGAGCTAGCAAACAGAGCTGTAAACAGGGGAGTTTGTGTGGGAGTTCTGTTGGAGGAGAAGGTACTTGTGTGTGTTTGGTTTTGTATTTGTGGTATCTGTATGTGCAGGGGCTTTGTGCTGGGAGAGAAGCTGAGCCCTGATTAGGGGGCGGGGCTTCACTGACTAGGGGTCCTATAAAGGTAGCAGCCAATCAGTGAGCGGCACAGACAGCTGCAGCGGCACAGGAGCTAGCAAACAGAGCTGCAAACAGGGGAGTTTGACTGGGAGTTCTGTTGGAGTAGAAGGCATTTGTGTGTGTTTGGTTTTGTATTGGTAGTATCTGTGTGTGGAGGGGCTTTGTCCTGGGAGAGATGCTGAGCCCTGATTAGGGGGCGGGGCTTCCCTGGCTAGGGGTCCTATAAAGGTTGCAGCCAGTCAGGCAGCGGCACAGGAGCTCGCAAACAGAGCTGTAAACAGGGGAGTTTGAGTGGGAGTTGTGTTGGTGGAGAAGGTATTTGTGTGTGTGTTTGGTTTTGTATTGGTAGTATCTGTATGTGTAGGGGCTTTGTGCTGGGAGAGAAGCTGAGCCCTGTTAGTGGGCGGGGCTCCCCTGACTAGGGGTCCTATAAAGGTAGCAGCCAGTCAGGCAGCGGCACAGGAGCTAGCAAACAGAGCTGTAAACAGAGGATTTTGACTGTGAGTTCTGTTGGAGTAGAAGGTATTTGTGTGTGTTTGGTTTTGTATTGGTAGTATCTGTGTGTGTAGGGGCTTTGTGCTGGGACAGAAGCTGAGCCCTGATTAGGGGGCGGGGCTTCACTACTTACGGGTCCTATAAAGGTAGCAGCCAGTCAGGCAGCGGCACAGGAGCTAGCAAACAGAGCTGTAAACAGGGGAGTTTGAGTGGGAGTTCTGTTGGAGGAAAAGGTATTTGTGTGTGTGTTTGGTTTTGTATTGGTGGTATCTGTATGTGTAGAGGCTTGGAGGGGCTTTGTGCTGGGAGAGAAGCTGAGCCCTGATTAGGGGGCGGGGCTTCACTGCTTACGGGTCCTATAAAGGTAGCAGCCAGTCAGGCAGCGGCACAGGAGCTAGCAAACAGAGCTGTAAACAGGGGAGTTTGTGTGGGAGTTCTGTTGGAGGAAAAGGTATTTGTGTGTGTGTTTGGTTTTGTATTGGTGGTATCTGTATGTGTAGAGGCTTGGAGGGGCTTTGTTCTGGGAGAGAAGCTGAGCCCTGTTTAGTGGGCGGGGCTTCCCTGACTAGGGGTCCTATAAAGGTAGCAGCCAGTCAGGCAGCGGCACAGGAGCTAGCAAACAGAGCTGTAAACAGGGGAGTTTGAGTGGGAGTTCTGTTGGAGGAGAAGGTATTTGTGTGTGTTTGGTTTTGTATTGGAAGTATCTGTATGTGTAGGGGCTTTGTGCTGGGAGAGAAGCTGAGCCCTGATTAGGGGGCGGGGCTTCACTGACTAGGGGTCCTATAAAGGTAGCAGCCTATCAGGGAGCGGCACAGACAGCTGCAGCGGCACAGGAGCTAGCAAACAGAGCTGTAAACAGGGGTTTGAGTGGGAGTTCTGTTGGTGGAGAAGGTATTTGTGTGTGTGTTTGGTTTTGTATTGGTGGTATTTGTATGTGTAGAGGCTTGGAGGGGCTTTGCTCTGGGAGAGAAGCTGAGCCCTGATTAGTGGGCCGGGCTTCCCTGACTACGGGTCCTATAAAGGTTGCAGCCAGTCAGGCAGCGGCACAGGAGCTAGCAAACAGAGCTGTAAACAGGGGAGTTTGAGTGGGAGTTCTGTTGGAGGAGAAGGTATTTGTGCGTGTTTTTGTATTGGTAGTATGTGTATGTGTAGAGGCTTTGTGCTGGGAGAGAAGCTGAGCCCTGATTAGGGGGCGGGGCTTCACTGACTGGGGTCCTATAAAGGTAGCAGCTAGTCAGGTAGCGGCACAGACAGCTGCAGCGGCACAGGAGCTATCAAACAGAGCTGTAAACAGGGGAGTTTGAGTGGGAGTTCTGTTGGTGGAGAAGGTATTTGTGTGTGTGTTTGGTTTTGTATTGGTAGTATCTGTGTGTAGGGGCTTTGTGCTGGGACAGAAGCTGAGCCCTGATTAGGGGGCGGGGCTTCCCTGACTAGGGGTCCTATAAAGGTAGCAGCCAGTCAGGCAGCGGCACAGGAGCTAGCAAACAGAGCTGTAAACAGGGGAGTTGGAGTGAGAGTTCTGTTGGAGGAGAATGTATTTGTGTGTGTGTTTGGTTTTGTATTGGTGGTATCTGTATGTGTAGGGGCTTTGTGCTGGGACAGAAGATGAACCCTGATTAGGGGGCGGGGCTTCCCTGACTAGGGGTCCTATAAAGGTAGCAGCCAGTCAGGCAGCGGCACAGGAGCTAGCAAACAGAGCTGTAAACAGGGGTTTGAGTGGGAGTTCTGTTGGTGGAGAAGGTATTTGTGTGTGTGTTTGGTTTTGTATTGGTGGTATCTGTATGTGTAGAGGCGTGGAGGGGCTTTGTGCTGGGAGAGAAGCTGAGCCCTGATTAGTGGGCGGGGCTTCCCTGACTAGGGGTCCTATAAAGGTTGCAGCCAGTCAGGCAGCGGCACAGGAGCTATCAAACAGAGCTGTAAATAGGGGAGTTTGACTGGGAGTTCTGTTGGAGTAGAAAGTATTTTTGTGTGTTTGGTTTTGTATTGGTAGTATCTGTGTGTGTAGGGGCTTTGTGCTGGGACAGAAGCTGAGCCCTGATTAGGAGGCGGGGCTTCACTGACTAGGGGTCCTATAAAGGTAGCAGCCAGTCAGGCAGCGGCACAGGAGCTAGCAAACAGAGCTGTAAACAGGGGAGTTGGAGTGGGAGTTCTGTTGGAGGAAAAGGTATTTGTGTGTGTGTTTGGTTTTGTATTGGTGGTATCTGTATGTGTAGAGGCTTGGAGGGGCTTTGTGCTGGGAAAGAAGCTGAGCCCTGACTAGGGGGCGGGGCTTCCCTGACTAGGGGTCCTATAAAGGTAGCAGCCAGTCAGGCAGCGGCACAGGAGCTTGCAAACAGAGCTGTAAACAGGGGTTTGAGTGGGAGTTCTGTTGGTGGAGAACGTATTTGTGTGTGTGTTTGGTTTTGTATTGGTAGTATCTGTATGTGTAGGGGCTTTGTGCTGGGAGAGAAGCTGAGCCGTGATTAGGGGGCGGGGCTTCCCTGACTAGGGGTCCTATAAGGTTGCAGCCAGTCAGGCAGCGGCACAGGAGCTATCAAACGGAGCTGTAAACAGGGGAGTTTGAGTGAGAGTTCTGTTGGAGTAGAAGGTATTTGTGTGTGTTTGGTTTTGTATTGGTAGTATCTGTGTGTGCAGGGGCTTTGTGCTGGGACAGAAGCTGAACCCTGATTAGGGGGCGGGGCTTCACTGACTAACGGTCCTATAAAGGTAGCAGCCAGTCAGGCAGCCGCACAGACAGCTGCAGCGGCACAGGAGCTAGCAAACAGAGCTGTAAACAGGGGAGTTTCAGTGGGAGTTCTGTTGGAGGAGAAGGTATTTGTGTGTTTTTGTATTGGTAGTATCTGTATGTGTAGAGGCTTTGTGCTGGGAGAGAAGCTGAGCCCTGATTAAGGGGCGGGGCTTCACTGACTGGGGTCCTATAAAGGTAGCAGCTAGTCAGGCAGCGGCACAGACAGCTGCAGCGGCACAGGAGCTAGCAAACAGAGCTGTAAACAGGGGAGTTTGAGTGGGAGTTCTGTTGGAGGAGAAGGTATTTGTGTGTGTGTTTGGTCTTGTATTGGTAGTATCTGTGTGTGTAGGGGCTTTGTGCTGGGACAGAAGCTGAGCCCTGATTAGGGGGCGGGGCTTCACTGACTAGGGGTCCTATAAAGGTAGCAGGCAATCAGGCAGCGGCACAGACAGCTGCAGCGGCACAGGAGCTATCAAATAGAGCTGTAAACAGGGGAGTTTGAGTGGAAGTTCTGTTGGAGGAGAAGGTATTTGTGTGTGTTTGGATTTGTATTGGTAGTATCTGTATGTGTAGAGGCTTTGTGATGGGAGAGAAGCTGAGCCCTGATTAGGGGCGGGGCTTCACTGACTGGGGTCCTATAAAGGTAGCAGCCAGTCAGGCGGCGGCACAGGAGCTTGCAAACAGAGCTGTAAACAGGGGAGTTTGAGTGGGAGTTCTGTTGGAGGAGAAGGTACTTGTGTGTGTTTGGTTTTGTGTTGGTGGTATCTGTATGTGTAGAGGCTTGGAGGGGCTTTGTGCTGGGAAAGAAGCTGAGCCCTGATTAGGGGGCGGGGCTTCCCTGACTAGGGGTCCTATAAAGGTAGCAGCCAGTCAGGCAGCGGCACAGGAGCTAGCAAACAGAGCTGTAAACAGGGGAGTTGGAGTGAGAGTTCTGTTGGAGGAGAATGTATTTGTGTGTGTGTTTGGTTTTGTATTGGTGGTATCTGTATGTGTAGGGGCTTTGTGCTGGGACAGAAGATGAGCCCTGATTAGGGGGCGGGGCTTCCCTGACTAGGGGTCCTATAAAGGTAGCAGCCAGTCAGGCAGCGGCACAGGAGCTAGCAAACAGAGCTGTAAACAGGGGTTTGAGTGGGAGTTCCATTGGTGGAGAAGGTATTTGTGTGTGTGTTTGGTTTTGTATTGGTGGTATATGTATGTGTAGAGGCTTGGAGGGGCTTTGTGCTGGGAGAGAAGCTGAGCCCTGATTAGGAGGCGGGGCTTCACTGACTAGGGGTCCTATAAAGGTAGCAGCCAGTCAGGCAGCCGTACAGACAGCTGCAGCGGCACAGGAGCTAGCAAACAGAGCTGTAAACAGGGGAGTTTGAGTGGGAGTTCTGTTGGAGTAGAAGGTATTTGTGTGTGTGTTTGGTTTTGTATTGGTGGTATCTGTATGTGTAGAGGCTTGGAGGGGCTTTGTGCTGGGAAAGAAGCTGAGCCCTGATTAGGGGGCGGGGCTTCCCTGACTAGGGGTCCTGTAAAGGTAGCAGCCAGTCAGGCAGCGGCACAGGAGCCAGCAAACAGAGCTGTAAACAGGGGAGTTTGAGTGGGAGTTCTGTTGGAGGAGAAGGTATTGGTGTGTGTTTGGTTTTGTATTGGTAGTATCTGTATGTGTAGGGGCTTTGTGCTGGGAGAGAAGCTGAGCCCTGATTAGGGGGCGGGGCCTCACTGACTAGGGGTCCTATAAAGGTAGCAGCCAGTCAGGCAGCCGTACAGGCAGCTGCAGCGGCACAGGAGCTAGCAAACAGAGCTGTAAACAGGGGAGTTTGAGTGGGAGTTCTGTTGGAGGAGAAGGTATTTGTGTGTGTTTGGTTTTGTATTGGTAGTATCTGTATGTGTAGGGGCTTTGTGCTGGGAGAGAAGCTGAGCCGTGATTAGGGGGCGGGGCTTCACTGACTAGGGGTCCTATAAAGGTAGCAGCCAGTCAGGCAGCGGCACAGGAGCTAGCAAACAGAGCTGTAAACAGGGGTTTGAGTGGGAGTTCTGTTGGTGGAGAAGGTATTTGTGTTTGTGTTTGGTTTTGTATTGGTGGTATCTGTATGTGTAGAGGCGTGGAGGGGCTTTGTGCTGGGAGAGAAGCTGAGCCCTGATTAGTGGGCGGGGCTTCCCTGACTAGGGGTCCTATAAAGGTTGCAGCCAGTCAGGCAGCGGCACAGGAGCTATCAAACAGAGCTGTAAATAGGGGAGTTTGACTGGGAGTTCTGTTGGAGTAGAAGGTATTTTTGTGTGTTTGGTTTTGTATTGGTAGTATCTGTGTGTGTAGGGGCTTTGTGCTGGGACAGAAGCTGAGCCCTGATTAGGAGGCGGGGCTTCACTGACTAGGGGTCCTATAAAGGTAGCAGCCAGTCAGGCAGCGGCACAGGAGCTAGCAAACAGAGCTGTAAACAGGGGAGTTGGAGTGGGAGTTCTGTTGGAGGAAAAGGTATTTGTGTGTGTGTTTGGTTTTGTATTGGTGGTATCTGTATGTGTAGAGGCTTGGAGGGGCTTTGTGCTGGGAAAGAAGCTGAGCCCTGACTAGGGGGCGGGGCTTCCCTGACTAGGGGTCCTATAAAGGTAGCAGCCAGTCAGGCAGCGGCACAGGAGCTAGCAAACAGAGCTGTAAACAGGGGTTTGAGTGGGAGTTCTGTTGGTGGAGAACGTATTTGTGTGTGTGTTTGGTTTTGTATTGGTAGTATCTGTATGTGTAGGGGCTTTGTGCTGGGAGAGAAGCTGAGCCGTGATTAGGGGGCGGGGCTTCCCTGACTAGGGGTCCTGTAAGGTTGCAGCCAGTCAGGCAGCGGCACAGGAGCTATCAAACAGAGCTGTAAACAGGGGAGTTTGAGTGAGAGTTCTGTTGGTGGAGAACGTATTTGTGTGTGTGTTTGGTTTTGTATTGGTAGTATCTGTGTGTGCAGGGGCTTTGTGCTGGGACAGAAGCTGAACCCTGATTAGGGGGCGGGGCTTCACTGACTAACGGTCCTATAAAGGTAGCAGCCAGTCAGGCAGCCGCACAGACAGCTGCAGCGGCACAGGAGCTAGCAAACAGAGCTGTAAACAGGGGAGTTTCAGTGGGAGTTCTGTTGGAGGAGAAGGTATTTGTGTGTGTTTTTGTATTGGTAGTATCTGTATGTGTAGAGGCTTTGTGCTGGGAGAGAAGCTGAGCCCTGATTAAGGGGCGGGGCTTCACTGACTGGGGTCCTATAAAGGTAGCAGCTAGTCAGGCAGCGGCACAGACAGCTGCAGCGGCACAGGAGCTAGCAAACAGAGCTGTAAACAGGGGAGTTTGAGTGGGAGTTCTGTTGGAGGAGAAGGTATTTGTGTGTGTGTTTGGTCTTGTATTGGTAGTATCTGTGTGTGTAGGGGCTTTGTGCTGGGACAGAAGCTGAGCCCTGATTAGGGGGCGGGGCTTCACTGACTAGGGGTCCTATAAAGGTAGCAGGCAATCAGGCAGCGGCACAGACAGCTGCAGCAGCACAGGAGCTATCAAATAGAGCTGTAAACAGGAGAGTTTGAGTGGAAGTTCTGTTGGAGGAGAAGGTATTTGTGTGTGTTTGGATTTGTATTGGTAGTATCTGTATGTGTAGAGGCTTTGTGATGGGAGAGAAGCTGAGCCCTGATTAGGGGCGGGGCTTCACTGACTGGGGTCCTATAAAGGTAGCAGCCAGTCAGGCGGCGGCACAGGAGCTTGCAAACAGAGCTGTAAACAGGGGAGTTTGAGTGGGAGTTCTGTTGGAGGAGAAGGTACTTGTGTGTGTTTGGTTTTGTATTGGTGGTATCTGTATGTGTAGAGGCTTGGAGGGGCTTTGTGCTGGGAAAGAAGCTGAGCCCTGATTAGGGGGCGGGGCTTCCCTGACTAGGGGTCCTATAAGGTTGCAGCCAGTCAGGCAGCCGTACAGGCAGCTGCAGCGGCACAGGAGCTAGCAAACAGAGCTGTAAACAGGGGAGTTTGAGTGGGAGTTCTGTTGGAGGAGAAGGTATTTGTGTGTGTTTGGTTTTGTATTGGTAGTATCTGTATGTGTAGGGGCTTTGTGCTGGGAGAGAAGCTGAGCCGTGATTAGGGGGCGGGGCTTCACTGACTAGGGGTCCTATAAGGTTGCAGCCAGTCAGGCAGCGGCACAGGAGCTATCAAACAGAGCTGTAAACAGGGGAGTTTGAGTGGGAGTTCTGTTGGAGGAGAAGGTATTTGTGTGTGTTTGGTTTTGTATTGGTGGTATCTGTATGTGTAGCGGCTTTCTCCTGGGAGAGAAGCTGAGCCCTGATTAGGGGGCGGGGCTTCCCTGGCTAGGGGTCCTATAAACGTAGCAGCCAGTCAGGCAGCGGCACAGGAGCTAGCAAACAGAGCTGTAAACAGGGCAGTTTGAGTGGGAGTTCTGTTGGAGGAGAAGGTACTTGTGTGTGTTTCGTTTTGTATTGGTGGTATCTGTATGTGCAGGGGCTTTGTGCTGGGAGAGAAGCTGAGCCCTGATTAGGGGGCGGGGCTTCACTGACTAGGGGTCCTATAAAGGTAGCAGCCAATCAGGGAGCGGCACAGACAGCTGCAGCGGCACAGGAGCTAGCAAACAGAGCTGCAAACAGGGGAGTTGGACTGGGAGTTCTGTTGGAGTAGAAGGTATTTGTGTGTGTTTGGTTTTGTATTGGTAGTATCTGTGTGTGTAGGGGCTTTGTGCTGGGACAGAAGCTGAGCCCTGATTAGGGGGCGGGGCTTCACTGCCTTCGGGTCCTATAAAGGTAGCAGCCAGTCAGGCAGCGGCACAGGAGCTAGCAAACAGAGCTGTAAACAGGGGAGTTTGACTGGGAGTTCTGTTGGAGTAGAAGGTATTTGTGTGTGTTTGGTTTTGTATTGGTAGTATCTGTGTGTGTAGGGGCTTTGTGCTAGGACAAAGGCTGAGCCCTGATTAGGGGGCGGGGCTTCACTGCCTACGGGACCTATAAAGGTAGCAGCCAGTCAGGCAGCGGCACAGGAGCTAGCAAACAGAGCTGTAAACAGGGGAGTTTGAGTGGGTATTCTGTTGGAGGAGAAGGCATTTGTGTGTGTTTGGTTTTGTATTGGTAGTATCTGTAAGTGCAGGGGCTTTGTGCTGGGAGAGAAGCTGAGCCCTGATTAGTGGGCGGGGCTTCCCTGACTAGGGGTCCTATAAAGGTAGCAGCCAGTCAGGCAGCGGCACAGGAGCTAGCAAACAGAGCTGTAAACAGGGGAGTTTGAGTGGGAGTTCTGTTGGAGGAGAAGGTATTTGTGTGTGTTTGGTTTTGTATTGGTGGTATCTGTATGTGTAGAGGCTTGGAGGGGCTTTGTGCTGGGAGAGAAGCTGAGCCCTGATTAGTGGGCGGGGCTTCCCTGACTAGGGGTCCTGTAAAGGTTGCAGCCAGTCAGGCAGCGGCACAGGAGCTATCAAACAGAGCTGTAAATAGGGGAGTTTGAGTGGGAGTTCTGTTGGAGTAGAAGGTATTTGTGTGTGTTTGGTTTTGTATTGGTAGTATCTGTGTGTGTAGGGGATTTGTGCTGGGACAGAAGCTGAGCCCTGATTAGGGAGCGGGGCTTCACTGACTTGGGGTCCTATAAAGGTAGCAGCCAGTCAGGCAGCCGCAAGAACAGCTGCAGCGGCACAGGAGCTAGAAAACAGAGCTGTAAACAGGGGAGTTTTAGTGGGAGTTCTGTTGGAGGAGAAGGTATTTGTGTGTGTTTGGTTTTGTATGGTTAGTATCTGTATGTGTAGGGGCTTTGTGCTGGGAGAGAAGCTGAGCCCTGATTAGGGGGCGGGGCTTCCCTGACTAGCGGTCCTATAAAGGTAGCAGCCAGTCAGGCAGCGGCACAGGAGCTAGCAAACAGAGCTGTAAACAGGGGAGTTTGAGTGGGAGTTCTGTTGGAGGAGAAGGTATTTGTGTGTGTGTTTGGTTTTGTTTTGGTAGTATCTGCATGTGTAGGGGCTTTTTGCTGGGAGAGAAGCTGAGCCCTGATTAGGGGGCGGGGCTTCACTGACTAGGGGTCCTATAAAGGTAGCAGCCAATCAGGCAGCGGCACAGATGCTGCAGTGGCACAGGAGCTAGCCAACAGAGCTGTAAACAGGGGAGTATGAGTGGGGGTTCTGTTGGAGGAGAAGGTACTTGTGTGTGTTTCGTTTTGTATTGGTGGTATGTGTATGTGCAGGGGCTTTGTGCTGGGAGAGAAGCTGAGCCCTGATTAGGGGGCGGGGCTTCACTGACTAGGGGTCCTATAAAGGTAGCAGCCAGTCAGGCAGCGGCACAGGAGCTAGCAAACAGAGCTGTAAACAGGGGAGTTTGAGTGGGAGTTCTGTTGGAGGAAAAGGTATTTGTGTGTGTGTTTGGTTTTGTATTGGTAGTATCTGTGTGTGTAGGGGCTTTGTGCTGGGACAGAAGCTGAGCCCTGATTAGGGGGCGGGGCTTCACTGACTAGGGGTCCTATAAAGGTAGCAGCCAGTCAGGCAGCGGCACAGGAGCTAGCAAACAGAGCTGTAAACATGGGAGTTTGAGTGGGAGTTCTGTTGGAGGAGAAGGTATATTTCTGTGTGTGTTTGGTTTTGTATTGGTAGTGTCAGTATGTGCAGGGGCTTTGTGCTGGGAGAGAAGCTGAGCCCTGATTAGGGGGCGGGGCTTCCCTGACTAGGGGTCCTATAAAGGCAGCAGCCAGTCAGGCAGCGGCACAGGAGCTAGCAAACAGAGCTGTAAACAGGGGAGTTTGAGTGGGAGTTCTGTTGGAGGAGAAGATATATTTGTGTGTGTGTTTGGTTTTGTATTGGTGGTATCTGTATGTGTAGGGGCTTTGTGCTGGAAGAGAAGCTGAGCCCTGATTAGGGGGCGGGGCTTCACTGACTCGGGGTCCTATAAAGGGAGCAGCCAGTCAGGCAGCGACACAGACAGCTGCAGCGGTACAGGAGCGAGCAAACAGAGCTGTAAAGAGGGGAGTTTGAGTGGGAGTTCTGTTGGAGGAGAAGGTATTTGTGTGTGTGTGTTTGGTTTTGTATTGGTAGTATCTGTATGTGTAGAGGCTTGGCGGGGCTTCGTGCTGGGAGAGAAGCTGAGCCCTGATTAGGGGCGGGGCTTCACTGACTAGGGGTCATATAAAGGTAGCAGCCAGTCAGGCAGCGGCACAGGAGCTAGCAAACAGAGCGGTAAACAGGGGCTTTTGAGTGGGAGTTCTGTTGGAGGAGAAGTTATTTGTGTGTGTGTGTTTGGTTTTGTATTGGTAGTATCTGTATGTGTAGGGGCTTGGCGGGGCTTTGTTTTGGGAGAGAAGCTGAGTCCTGATTAGGGGGCGGGGCTTCACTGACTAAGGGTCCTATAAAGGTAGCAGCCAGTCAGGCAGCTGCACAGACAGCTGCAGCGGCACAGGAGCTAGCAAACAGAGCTGTAAACAGGGGAGTTTGAGTGGGAGTTCTGTTGGAGGAGAAGTTATTTGTGTGTGTGTGTTTGGTTTTGTATTGGTGGTATCTGTATGTGCAGGGGCTTTGTGCTGGGAGAGAAGCTGAGCCCTGATTAGGGGGCGGGGCTTCACTGACTAGGGATCCTATAAAGGGAGCAGCCAGTCAGGCAGCGGCACAGAAAGCTGCAGCGGCACAGGAGCTAGCAAACAGAGCTGTAAACATGGGAGTTGGAGTGGGAGTTCTGTTGGAGGAGAAGGTATATTTGTGTGTGTGTTTGGTTTTGTATTGGTAGTATCAGTATGTGCAGGGGCTTTGTGCTGGGAGAGAAGCTGAGCCCTGATTAGGGGGCGGGGCTTCTCTGACTAGGGGTCCTATAAAGGTAGCAGCCAGTCAGGCAGCGGCACAGGAGCAAGCAAACAGAGCTGTAAAAAGGGGAGTTTGAGTGGGAGTTCTGTTGGAGGAGAAGGTACTTGGTTGTGTTTGGTTTTGTTCTGGTGGTATCTGTATGTGGAGGGGCTTTGTGCTGGGAGAGAAGCTGAGCCCTGATTAGGGGCGGGGCTTCACTGACTAGGGGTCCTATAAAGGTAGCAGCCAATCAGGCAGCGGCACAGACAGCTGCAGCGGCACAGGAGCTAGCAAACAGAGCTGTAAACATGGGAGTTTGAGTGGGAGTTCTGTTGGAGGAGAAGGTATTTGTGTGTGTTTGGTTTTGTATTGGTAGTATCAGTATGTGTAGAGGCTTGGAGGGGCTTTGTGCTGGGAGAGAAGCTGAGCCCTGATTAGGGGCGGGGCTTCACTGACTAGGGGTCCTATAAAGGTAGCAGCCAATCAGGCAGCGGCACAGACAGCTGCAGCAGCACAGGAGCTAGCAAACAGAGCTGTAAACATGGGAGTTTGAGTGGGAGTTCTGTTGGAGGAGAAGGTATTTGTGTGTGTGTTTGGTTTTCTATTGGTGGTATCTGTATGTGTAGAGGCTTGGAGGGCCTTTGTGCTGGGAGAGAATCTGAGCCCTGATTAGGGGGCGGGGCTTCACTTACTAGGGGTCCTGTAAAGGTAGCAGCCAGTCAGGCAGCGGCACAGACAGCTGCAGCAGCACAGGAGCTAGCAAACAGAGCTGTAAACAGGGGAGTTTGAGTGGGAGTTCTGTTGGAGGAGAAGGTATTTCAGTGTGTGTTTGGTTTTGTATTGGTAGTATCTGTATGTGTAGGGGCTCGGAGGGGCTTTGTGCTTGGAGAGAAGTTGAGCCCTGATTAGGGGGCGGGGCTTCACTGACTAGGGGTCCTGTAAAGGGAGCAGCCAGTCAGGCAGGGGCACAGACAGCTGCAGGGGCACAGGAGCTAGCAAAAAGAGCTGTAAACAGGGGAGTATGAGTAGGAGTTCTGTTGGAGGAGAAGGTATTTGTGTGTGTTTGGTTTTGTATTGGTAGTATCCGTATGTGTACAGGCTTGGAGGGGCTTTGTGCTGGGAGAGAAGCTGAGCCCTGATTAGGGGGCGGGGCTTCTCTGACTAGGGGTCCTATAAAGGTAGCAGCCAGTCAGGCAGAGGCACAGGAGCTAGCAAACAGAGCTGTAAACAGGGGAGTTTGAGTGGGAGTTCTGTTGGAGGAGAAGGTATATTTGTGTGTGTGTTTGGTTTTGTATTGGTAGTATCAGTATGTGCAGGGGCTTTGTGCTGGGAGAGAAGCTGAGCACTGATTAGGGGGCGGGGCTTCTCTGACTAGGGGTCCTATAAAGGCAGCAGCCAGTCAGGCAGCGGCACAGGAGCTAGCAAACAGAGCTGTAAACAGGGGAGTTTGAGTGGGAGTTCTGTTGGAGGAGAAGATATATTTGTGTGTGTGTGTGTTTGGTTTTGTATTGGTGGTATCTGTATGTGTAGAGGCTTGGAGGGGCTTTGTGCTCGGAGAGAAGTTGAGCCCTGATTAGGGGGCGGGGCTTCACTGACTAGGGGTCCTATAAAGGGAGCAGCCAGTCAGGCAGTGACACAGACAGCTGCAGCGGAAAAGGAGCTTGCAAAAAGAGCTGGAAACAGGGGAGTTTGAGTTTGAGTTATGTTGGAGGAGAAGGTATTTGTGTGTGTTTGGTTTTGTATTGGTAGTATCTGTATGTGTAGATGTTTGGAGGGGCTTTGTGCTGGGACAGAAGCTGAGCCCTGATTAGGGGGCGGGGCTTCACTGACTGGGGTTCTATAAAGGTAACAGCCAGTCAGGCAGCGGCACAGACAGCTGCAGCGGCACAGGAGCTAGCAAACAGAGCTGTAAACAGGGGAGTTTGAGTGGGAGTTCTGTTGGAGGAGAAGGTATTTGTGTGTGTTTGGTTTTGTA
This sequence comes from Lepidochelys kempii, assembly GCF_965140285.1. Taxonomy (NCBI): domain Eukaryota; kingdom Metazoa; phylum Chordata; order Testudines; family Cheloniidae; genus Lepidochelys; species Lepidochelys kempii. The sequence goes on from NC_136397.1 coordinate 540,602, forward strand.
TTGGTGGTATCTGTATGTGTAGGGGCTTTGTGCTGGGAGAGAAGCTGAGCCGTGATTAGGGGGCGGGGCTTCCCTGACTAGGGGTCCTATAAAGGTAGCAGCCAGTCAGGCAGCGGCACAGGAGCTTACAAACAGAGCTGTAAACAGGGGAGTTTGAGTGGGAGTTCTGTTGGAGGAGAAGGTATTTGTGTGTGTTTGGTTTTGTATTGGTAGTATCTATATGTGTAGGGGCTTTGTTCTGGGAGAGAAGGTGAGCCCTGATTAGGGGGCGGGGCTTCACTGACTAGGGGTCCTATAAAGGTAGCAGCCAGTCAGGCAGGGGCACAGGAGCTAGCAAACAGAGCTGTAAACAGGGGAGTTTGAGTGGGAGTTCTGTTGGAGGAGAAGGTATTTTTGTCTGTTTGGTTTTGTATTGGTGGTATCTGTATGTGTAGAGGCTTGGAGGGGCTTTGTGCTCGGAGAGAAGTTGAGCCCTGATTAGGGGGCGGGGCTTCACTGACTAGGGGTCCTATAAAGGGAGCAGCCAGTCAGGCAGCGGAACAGACAGCTGCAGCGGCACAGGAGCTAGCAAACAGAGCTGTAAACAGGGGAGTTTGAGTGGGAGTTATGTTGGAGGAGAAGGTATTTGTGTGTGTTTGGTTTTGTATTGGTAGTATCTGTATGTGCAGGGGCTTTGTGCTGGGAGAGAAGCTGAGCCCTGATTGCGGGGCTGGGCTTCCCTGACTAGGGGTCCTATAAAGGTAGCAGCCAGTCAGGCAGCGGCACAGGAGCTAGCAAACAGAGCTGTAAACAGGGGAGTTTGAGTGGGAGTTCTGTTGGAGGAGAAGGTATTTGTATGTGTGTGTTTGGTTTTGTATTGGTGGTATCTGTATGTGTAGAGGCTTGGAGGGGCTTTGTGCTCGGAGAGAAGTTGAGCCCTGATTAGGAGGCGGGGCTTCACTGACTAGGGGTCCTATAAAGGGAGCAGCCAGTCAGGCAGCGACACACAGAGCTGCAGCGGTACAGGAGCTAGCAAACAGAGCTGTAAACAGGGGAGTTTGAGTGGGAGTTCTGTTGGAGAAGAAGGTATGTGTGTGTGTGTTTGGTTTTATATTGGTAGTACCTGTATGTGTAGAGGCTTGGAGGGGCTTTGTGCTGGGAGAGAAGGTGAGCCCTGATTAGGGGGCTGGGCTTCACTGACTAGGGGTCCTATAAAGGTTGCAGCCAGTCAGGCAGCGGCACAGGAGCTAGCAAACAGAGCTCTAAACGGGAGTTTGAGTGGGAGTTCTGTTGGAGGAGAAGGTACTTGTGTGTGTGTTTGGTTTTGTATTGGTGGTATCTGTATGTGTAGAGGCTTTGTGCTGGGAGAGAAGCTGAGCCCTGATTAGGGGGCGGGGCTTCGCTGACTAGGGGTCCTATGAAGGTAGCAGCCAGTCAGGCAGCGGCACAGACAGCTGCAGGGGCACAGGAGCTAGCAAACAGAGCTGTAAACAGGGGAGTTTGAGTGGGAGTTCTGTTGGAGGAGAAGGTGTGTGTGTGTGTGTTTGGTTTTCTTTTGGTAGTATCTGTATGTGTAGAGGCTTGGAGGGGCTTTCTGCTGGGAGAGAATCTGAGCCCTGATTAGGGGGCGGGGCTTCACTGACTAGGGGTCCTATAAAGGTAGCAGCCAGTCAGGCAGCGGCACAGACAGCTGCAGCAGCACAGGAGCTAGCAAACAGAGCTGTAAACAGGGGAGTTTGAGTGGGAGTTCTGTTGGAGGAGAAGGTATTTGTGTGTGTTTGGTTTTGTATTGGTAGTATCTGTATGTGTAGAGGCTTTGTGCTGGGAGAGAAGCTGAGCCCTGATTAGGGGGCGGGGCTTCACTGACTGGGGTCCTATAAAGGTAGCAGCTAGTCAGGCAGCGGCACAGACAGCTGCAGCAGCACAGGAGCTAGCAAACAGAGCTGTAAACAGGGGAGTTTCAGTGGGAGTTCTGTTGGAGGAGAAGGTATTTGTGTTTGTGTGTTTGGTTTTGTATTGTTAGTATCTGTATGTGCAGGGGCTTTGTGCTGGGAGAGAAGCTGAGCCCTGATTAGGGGGCGGGGCTTCCCGGACTAGGGGTACTATAAAGGTAGCAGCCATTCAGGCAGCGGCACAGGAGCTAGCAAACATAGCTGTAAACAGGGGAGTTTGAGTGGGAGTTGTGTTGGAGGAGAAGGTATTTGTGTGTGTGTGTTTGGTTTTGTATTGGTGGTATCTGTATGTGTAGGGGCTTTGTGCTGGGAGAGAAGCGGAGCCCTGATTAGGGGGCGGGGCTTCGCTGACTAGGGGTCCTATGAAGGTAGCAGCCAGTCAGGCAGCGGCACAGACAGCTGCAGGGGCACAGGAGCTAGCAAACAGAGCTGTAAACAGGGGAGTTTGAGTGGGAGTTCTGTTGGAGGAGAAGGCATTTGTATGTGTGTGTTTGGTTTTATATTGGTAGTATCTGCAGGTGTACAGGCTTGGAGGGGCTTTGTGCTGGGAGAGAAGGTGAGCCATGATTAGGGGGCGGGGCTTCCCGGACTAGGTGTACTATAAAGGTAGCAGCCATTCAGGCAGCGGCACAGGAGCTAGCAAACAGAGCTGTAAACAGGGGAGTTTGAGTGGCAGTTCTGTTGGAGGAGAAGGTATTTGTGTGTGTGTGTTCGGTTTTGTATTGTTCGTATCTGTATGTGTAGGGGCTTTGTGCTGGGAGAGAATCTGAGCCCTGATTAGGGGGCGGGGCTTCACTGACTAGGGGTCCTATAAAGGTAGCAGCTAGTCAGGCAGCGGCACAGACAGCTGCAGCAGCACAGCAGCTAGCAAACAGAGCTGTAAACAGGGGAGTTTGAGTGGGAGTTCTGTTGGAGGAGAAGGTATTTGTGTTTGTGTGTTTGGATTTGTATTGTTAGTATCTGTATGTGCAGGGGCTTTGTGCTGGGAGAGAAGCTGAGCCCTGATTAGGGGGCGGGGCTTCCCGGACTAGGGGTACTATAAAGGTAGCAGCCATTCAGGCAGCAGCACAGGAGCTAGCAAACATAGCTGTAAACAGGGGAGTTTGAGTGGGAGTTGTGTTGGAGGAGAAGGTATTTGTGTGTGTGTGTTTGGTTTTGTATTGGTGGTATCTGTATGTGTAGGGGCTTTGTGCTGGGAGAGAAGCTGAGCCCTGATTAGGGGGCGGGGCTTCGCTGACTAGGGGTCCTATGAAGGTAGCAGCCAGTCAGGCAGCGACACAGAGAGCTGCAGCGGTACAGGAGCTAGCAAACAGAGCTGTAAACAGGGGAGTTTGAGTGGGAGTTCTCTTGGAGGAGAAGGTATTTGTGTGTGTTTGGTTTTGTATTGGTGGTATCTGTATGTGTAGAGGCTTGGAGGGGCTTTGTGCTGGGAGAGAAGGTGAGCCATGATTAGGGGGCGGGGCTTCCCTGACTAGCGGTCCTATAAAGGTAGCAGCCAGTCAGACAGCGGCACAGGAGCTAGCAAACAGAGCTGTAAACAGGGGAGTTGGAGTGGGAGTTCTGTTGGAGGAGAAGGTATTTGTGTGTGTTTGGTTTTGTATTGGTGGTATCTGTATGTGCAGGGGCTTTGTGCTGGGAGAGAAGCTGAGCCCTGATTGGGGGGCGGGGCTTCCCTGACTAGGGGTCCTATAAAGGGAGCAGCCAGTCAGGCAGCGACACAGGAGCCAGCAAACAGAGCTGTAAACAGGGGAGTTTGAGTGGGAGTTCTGTTGGAGGAGAAGGTATTTGTGCGTGTTTCGTTTTGTATTGGTAGTACCTGTATGTGTAGGGGCTTTGTGCTGGGAGAGAAGCTGAGCCCTGATTGGGGGGCGGGGCTTCACTGACTAGGGGTCCTATAAAGGCAGCAGCCAGTCAGGCAGCGGCACAGACAGCTGCAGCAGCACAGGAGCTAGCAAACAGAGCTGTAAACAGGGGAGTTTGAGTGGGAGTTCTGTTGGAGGAGAAGGTATTTGTGTGTGTGTTTGGTTTTGTATTGTTAATATCTGTATGTGTAGGGGCTTTGTGCTGGGAGAGAAGCTGAGCCCTGATCAGGGCCGGGCTTCCTGGACTAGGGGTCCTATAAACGTAACAGACAGCTGCAGGGGCACAGGAGCTAGCAAACAGAGCTGTAAACAGGGGAGTTTGAGGGGGAGTTCTGTTGGAGGAGAAGGTGTTTGTGCGTGTTTGGTTTTGTATTGGTAGTATCTGTATGTGTAGGGGCTTTGTGCTGCGAGAGAAGCTGAGCCCTGAGTAGGGGGCGGGGCTTCACTGACTAGGGGTCCTATAAAGGTAGCAGCAAGTCAAGCAGCGGCACAGACCGCTGCAGCGGCACAGGAGCGAGGAAACAGAGCTGTAAACAGGGGAGTTTGAGTGGGAGTTCTGTTGGAGGAGAAGGTATTTGTATGTGTTTGGTTTTGTATTGGTAGTATCCGTATGTGTAGAGGCTTGGAGGGGCTTTGTGCTGGGAGAGAAGGTGAGCCCTGATTAGGGGGCGGGGCTTCACTGACTAGGGGTCCTATAAAGGTAGCAGCCAGTCAGACAGCGGCACAGGAGCTAGCAAACAGAGCTGTAAACAGGGGAGTTTGAGTGGGAGTTCTGTTGGAGGAGAAGGTATTTGTGTGTTTGGTTTTGTATTGGTGGTATCTGTATGTGCAGGGGCTTCGTGCTGGGAGAGAAGCTGAGCCCTGATTGGGGGGCGGGGCTTCCCTGACTAGGGGTCCTATAAAGGGAGCAGCCAGTCAGGCAGCGACACAGGAGCTAGCAAAGAGAGCTGTAAACAGGGGAGTTTGAGTGGGAGTTCTGTTGGAGGAGAAGGTATTTGTGCGTGTTTCGTTTTGTATTGGTAGTATCTGTATGTGTAGGGGCTTTGTGCTGCGAGAGAAGCTGAGCCCTGAGTAGGGGGCGGGGCTTCACTGACCAGGGGTCCTATAAAGGTAGCAGCAAGTCAGGCAGCGGCACAGACAGCTGCAGCGGCACAGGAGCGAGGAAACAGAGCTGTAAACAGGGGAGTTTGAGTGGGAGTTCTGTTGGAGGAGAAGGTATTTGTATGTGTTTGGTTTTGTATTGGTAGTATCCGTATGTGTAGAGGCTTGGAGGGGCTTTGTGCTGGGAGAGAAGGTGAGCCCTGATTAGGGGGCGGGGCTTCACTGACAAGGGGTCCTATAAAAGGAGCAGCCAGTCAGGCAGCGGCACAGGCAGCTGCAGCAGCACAGGAGCTGGCAAACAGAGCTGTAAACAGGGGAGTTTGAGTGGGAGTTCTGTTGGAGGAGAAGGTATTTGTGGGTGTTTGGTTTTTTATTGGTAGTATCTGTATGTGTAGGGGCTTTGTGCTGGGAGAGAAGCTGAGCCGTGATTTGGGGGCGGGGCTTCCCTGACTAGGGGTCCTATAAAGGTAACAGCCAGTCAGGCAGCGGCACAGACAGCTGCAGCGGCACAGGAGCTAGCAAACAGAGCTGTAAGCAGGGGAGTTTGAGTGGGAGTTCTGTTGGAGGAGAAGGTATTTGTTTGTGTTTGGGTTTTGTATTGGTGATATCTGTATGTGTAGGGGCTTTGTGCTGGGAGAGAAGCTGAGCCCTGATTAGGGCCGGGCTTCCTGGACTAGGGGTCCTATAAAGGTAACAGCCAGTCAGGCAGGGGCACAGACAGCTGCAGCGGCACAGGAGCTAGCAAACAGAGCTGTAAACAGGGGAGTTTGAGTGGGAGTACTGTTGGAGGAGAAGGTATGTGTGTGCGTGTTTGGTTTTCTTTGGTAGTATCTGTATGTGTAGAGGCTTGGAGGGGCCTTGTGCTGGGAGAGAATCTGAGCCCTGATTAGGGGGCGGGGCTTCACTGACTAGGGGTCCTATAAAGGTATCAGCCAGTCAGGCAGCGGCACAGACAGCTGCAGCGGCACAGGAGCTAGGAAACAGAGTTGTAACCAGGGGAGTTTGAGTGGGAGTTCTGTTGGAGGAGAAGGTATTTGTGTGTGTGTGTTTGGTTTTGTATTGGTAGTATCTGTATGTGTAGGGGCTTTGTGCTGGGAGAGAAGCTGAGCCCTGATTAGGGGGCGGGGCTTCACTGACTAGGGGTCCTATAAAGGTACCAGCCAGTGAGGCAGCGGCACAGACAGCTGCAGCGGCACTGGAGCTAGCAAACAGAGCTGTAAACAGGGGAGTTTGAGTGGTAGTTCTGTTGGAGGAGAAGGTATTTTTGTCTGTTTGGTTTTGTATTGTTAATATCTGTATGTGTAGGGGCTTTGTGCTGGGAGAGAAGCTGAGCCCTGATTAGGGCCGGGATTCCCGGACTAGGGGTCCTATAAAGGTAGCAGCCAGTCAGGCAGGGGCACAGACAGCTGCAGGGGCACAGGAGCTAGCAAACAGAGCTGTAAACAGGGGAGTTTGAGTGGGAGTTCTGTTGGAGCAGAAGGTATTTGTGTGTGTTTGATTTTGTATTGGTAGTACCTGTATGTGTTGGGGCTTTGTGCTGGGAGAGAAGCTGAGCCCTGATTAGGGGGCGGGGCTTCACTGACTAGGGGTCCTATAAAGGGAGCAGCCAGTCAGGCAGCGACACAGACAGCTGCAGCGGTACAGGAGCTAGCAAACAGATCTGTAGACAGGGGAGATTGAGAGGGAGTTCTGTTGGAGGAGAAGGTATTTGTGGGTGTTTGGTTTTGTATTGGTAGTATCTGTATGTGTAGGGGCTTTGTGCTGGGAGAGAAGCTGAGCCGTGATTAGGGGGCGGGGCTTCCCTGACTAGGGGTCCTATAAAGGTAGCAGCCAGTCAGGCAGCGGCACAGGAGCTAGCAAACAGAGCTGTAAACAGGGGAGTTTGAGTGGGAGTTCTGTTGGAGGAGAAGGTATTTGTGTGTTTGGTTTTCTCTTGGTGGTATCTGTATGTGTAGAGGCTTGGAGGGGCTTTGTGCTGGGAGAGAAGCTGAGCCCTGATTAGGGGGCGGGGCTTCCCTGACTAGGGGTCCTATGAAGGTAGCAACCAGTCAGGCAGCGGCACAGGAACTAGCAAACAGAGCTGTAAACAGGGGAGTTTGAGTGGGAGTTCTGTTGGAGGAGAAGGTATTTGTGTTTGTTTGGTTTTGTTTTGGTAGTATCTGTATGTGTAGAGGCTTGGAGGGGCTTTGTGCTGGGAGAGAATCTGAGCCCTGATTAGGGGGCGGGGCTTCACTGACTAGGGGTCCTATAAAGGGAGCAGCCAGTCAGGCAGCGGCACAGGCAGCTGCAGCAGCACAGGAGCTAGCAAACAGAGCTGTAAACAGGGGAGTTTGAGTGGGAGTTCTGTTGGAGGAGAAGGTATTTGTGTTTGTTTGGTTTTGTTTTGGTAGTATCTGTATGTGTAGAGGCTTGGAGGGGCTTTGTGCTGGGAGAGAATCTGAGCCCTGATTAGGGGGCGGGGCTTCACTGACTAGGGGTCCTATAAAGGGAGCAGCCAGTCAGGCAGCGGCACAGGCAGCTGCAGCAGCACAGGAGCTAGCAAACAGAGCTGTAAACAGGGGAGTTTGAGTGGGAGTTCTGTTGGAGGAGAAGGTATTTGTGGGTGTTTGGTTTTTTATTGGTAGTATCTGTATGTGTAGGGGCTTTGTGCTGGGAGAGAAGCTGAGCCGTGATTAGGGGGCGGGGCTTCCCTGACTAGGGGTCCTATAAAGGTAGCAGCCAGTCAGACAGCGGCACAGGAGCTAGCAAACAGAGCTGTAAACAGGGGAGTTTGAGTGGGAGTTCTGTTGGAGGAGAAGGTATTTGTGTGTGTTTGGTTTTGTATTGTTAATATCTGTATGTGTAGGGGCTTTGTGCTGGGAGAGAAGCTGAGCCCTGATTAGGGCCGGGCTTCCCGGACTAGGGGTCCTATAAAGGTAGCAGCCAGTCAGGCAGGGGCACAGACAGCTGCAGGGGCACAGGAGCTAGCAAACAGAGCTGTAAACAGGGGAGTTTGAGTGGGAGTTCTGTAGGAGCAGAAGGTATTTGTGTGTGTTTGGTTTTGTATTGGTAGTACCTGTCTGTGTTGGGGCTTTGTGCTGGGAGAGAAGCTGAGCCCTGATTAGGGGGCGGGGCTTGACTGACTAGGGGTCCTATAAATGTAGCAGCCAGTCAGGCAGCGGCACAGACAGCTGCAGCGGCACAGGAGCTAGCAAACAGAGCTGTAAGCAGGGGAGTTTGAGTGGGGGTTCTGTTGGAGGAGAAGGTATTTTTGTCTGTGTTTGGATTTGTATTGGTGGTATCTGTATGTGCAGGGGCTTTGTGGTGGGAGAGAAGCTGAGCCCTGATTAGGGGGCGGGGCTTCACTGACTAGGGGTCCTATAAAGGGAGCAGCCAGTCACGCAGCGGCACAGGCAGCTGCAACGGCACAGGAGCTAGCAAACAGAGCTGTAAACATGGGAGTTTGAGTGGGAGTTCTGTTGGAGGAGAAGGTATATTTCTGTGTGTGTTTGGTTTTGTATTGGTAGTATCAGTATGTGCAGGGGCTTTGTGCTGGGAGAGAAGCTGAGCCCTGATTAGGGGGCGGGGCTTCCCTGACTAGGGGTCCTATAAAGGCAGCAGCCAGTCAGGCAGTGGCACAGGAGCTAGCAAACAGAGCTGTAAACAGGGGAGTTTGAGTGGGAGTTCTGTTGGAGGAGAAGATATATTTGTGTGTGTGTTTGGATTTGTATTGGTAGTATCAGTATGTGCAGGGGCTTTGTGCTGGGAGAGAAGCTGAGCCCTGATTAGGGGGCGGGGCTTCACTGACTAGGGGTCCTATAAACGGAGCAGCCAGTCAGGCAGCGGCACAAACAGCTGCAGCGGCACAGGAGCTAGCAAACAGAGCTGTAAACAGGGAAGTTTGAGTGGGAGTTCTGTTGGAGGAGAAGGTATTTGTGTGTGTTTGCTTTTGTATTGGTGGTATCGGTATGTGTAGGGGCTTTGTGCTGGGAGAGAAGCTGAGCCCTGATTAGGGGGCGGGGCTTCACTGACTAGGGGTCCTATAAAGGGAGCAGCCAGTCAGGCAGCGGCACACAGAGCTGCAGCGGCACAGGAGCTAGCAAACAGAGCTGTAAACATGGGAGTTTGAGTTGGAGTTCTGTTGGAGGAGAAGGTATTTGTGTGTGTGTGTTTGGTTTTGTATTGGTAGTATCAGTATGTGCAGGGGCTTTGTGCTGGGAGAGAAGCTGAGCCCTGATTAGGGGGCCGGACTTCCCTGACTAGGGGTCCTATAAAGGTAGCAGCCAGTCAGGCAGCGGCACAGGAGCTAGCAAACAGAGCTGTAAACAGGGGCTTTTGAGTGGGAGTTCTGTTGGAGGAGAAGGTATTTGTGTGTGTCTGTTTGGTTTTGTATTGGTAGTATCTGTATGTGTAGGGGCTTTGTGCTGGGAGAGAAGCTGCGCCCTGATTAGGGGGCGGGGCTTCGCTGACTAGGGGTCCTATGAAGGTAGCAGCCAGTCAGGCAGCGGCACAGACAGCTGCAGGGGCACAGGAGCTAGCAAAGAGAGCTGTAAACAGGGGAGTTTGAGTGGGAGTTCTGTTGGAGGAGAAGGTATTTGTGTGTGTTGGTTTTGTATTGGTAGTATCTGTATGTGTAGGGGCTTGGCGGGGCTTTGTGTTGGGAGAGAAGCTGAGCCCTGATTAGGGGGCGGGGCTTCTCTGACTAGGGATCCTATAAAGGGAGCAGCCAGTCAGGCAGCGGCACAGGAGCTAGCAAACAGAGCTGTAAACAGGGGAGTTTGAGTGGGAGTTCTGTTGGAGGAGAAGGTATATTTGTGTGTGTGTTTGGTTTTGTATTGGTAGTATCAGTATGTGCAGGGGCTTTGTGCTGGGAGAGAAGCTGAGCCCTGATTAGGGGGCGGGGCTTCTCTGACTAGGGGTCCTATAAAGGCAGCAGCCAGTCAGGCAGCGGCACAGGAGCTAGCAAACAGAGCTGTAAACAGGGGAGTTGGAGTGGGAGTTCTGTTGGAGGAGAAGATATATTTGTGTGTGTGTTTGGTTTTGTATTGGTGGTATCTGTATGTGCAGGGGCTTTGTGCTGGGAGAGAAGCTGAGCCCTGATTAGGGGGCGGGGCTTCACTGACTAGGGGTCCTGTAAAGGTAGCAGCCAGTCAGGCAGCAGCACAGACAGCTGCAGCAGCACAGGAGCTAGCAAAGAGATCTGTAAACAGGGGAGATTGAGAGGGAGTTCTGTTGGAGGAGAAGGTATTTGTGTGTGGTTGGTTTTGTATTGGTATTATTTGTATGTGTAGGGGCTCTCTGCTGGGAGAGAAGCTGAGCCCTGATTAGGGGGCGGGTCTTCACTGACTAGGGGTGCTATAAAGGGAGCAGCCAGTCAGGCAGCGGCACAGGCAGCTGCAGCAGCACAGGAGCTAGCAAACAGAGCTGTAAACAGGGGAGTTTGAGTGGGAGTTCTGTTGGAGGAGAAGGTATTTGTGGGTGTTTGGTTTTTTTATTGGTAGTATCTGTATGTGTAGGGGCTTTGTGCTGGGAGAGAAGCTGAGCCCTGATTGGGGGGCGGGGCTTCCCTGACTAGGGGTCCTATAAAGGTAGCAGCCAGTCAGGCAGCGGCACAGACAGCTGCAGCGGCACAGGAGCTAGCAAACAGAGCTGTAAACAGGGGAGTTTGAGTGGGAGTTCTGTTGGAGGAGAAGGTATTTGTTTGTGTTTGGTTTTGTATTGGTGGTATCTCTATGTGTAGAGGCTTGGAGGGACTTTGTGCTCGGAGAGAAGTTGAGCCCTGATTAGGGGGCGGGGCTTCACTGACTAGGGGTCCTATGAAGGTAGCAGCCAGTCAGGCAGCGGCACAGACAGCTGCAGCGGTACAGGAGCTAGCAAACAGAGCGGTAAACAGGGGCTTTTGAGTGGGAGTTCTGTTGGAGGAGAAGGTATTTGTGTGTGTGTGTTTGGTTTTGTATTGGTAGTATCTGTATGTGTAGGGGCTTTGTGCTGGGAGAGAAGCTGAGCCCTGATTAGGGGGCGGGGCTTCGCTGACTAGGGGTCCTATGAAGGTAGCAGCCAGTCAGACAGCGGCACAGGAGCTAGCAAACAGAGCTGTAAGCAGGGGAGTTTGAGTGGGAGTTCTGTTGGAGGAGAAGGTATTTGTGTGTGTGTTTGGTTTTGTATTGGAAGTATCTGTATGTGTAGATGTTTGGAGGGGCTTTGTGCTGGGACAGAAGCTGAGCCCTGATGAGGGGGCGGGGCTTCACTGACTAGGGGTCCTATAAAGGGAGCAGCCAGTCAGGCAGCGGCACAGACAGCTGCAGCAGCACAGGAGCTAGCAAACAGAGCTGTAAAGAGGCGAGTTTGAGTGGGAGTTCTGTTGGAGGAGAAGGTATTTTTATGTGTTTGGTTTTGTATTGTTAATACCTGTATGTGTAGGGGCTTTGTGCTGGGAGAGAAGCTGAGCCCTGATTGGGGGGCGGGGCTTGACTGACGAGGGTTCCTATAAATGTAGCAGCCAGTCAGGCAGCGGCACAGACAGCTGCAGCGGTACAGGAGCTAGCAAACAGAGCTGTAAACAGGGGAGTTTGAGTGGGAGTTCTGTTGGAGGAGAAGGTATTTGTGTGTGTTTGGTTTTGTATTGGTAGTGTCTGTATGTGCAGGGGCTTTGTGCTGGGAGAGAAGCTGAGCCCTGATTAGGGGGCGGGGCTTCGCTGACTAGGGGTCCTATGAAGGTTGCAGCCAGTCAGGCAGCGGCACAGACAGCTGCAGCGGCACAGGAGCTAGCAAACAGAGCTGTAAAGAGGGGAGTTTGAGTGGGAGTTCTGTTGGAGGAGAAGGTATTTGTGTGTGTGTGTTTGGTTTTGTATTGGTAGTATCTGTATGTGTAGAGGCTTGGCGGGGCTTTGTGCTGGGAGAGAAGCTGAGCCCTGATTAGGGGGCGGGTCTTCCCTGACTAGGGGTCCTATAAAGGCAGCAGCCAGTCAGGCAGCGGCACAGGAGCTAGCAAACGGAGCTGTAAACAGGGGAGTTTGAGTGGGAGTTCTGTTGGAGGAGAAGGTATTTGTCTGTGTTTGGTTTTGTATTGGTGGTATCTGTATGTGTAGGGGCTTTGTGCTGGAAGAGAAGCTGAGCCCTGATTACGGGGCGGGGCTTCTCTGACTAGGGGTCCTATAAAGGTAGCAGCCAGTCAGGCAGCGGCACAGGAGCTATCAAACAGAGCTGTAAACAGGGGAGTTTGAGTGGGAGTTCTGTTGGAGGAGAAGGTATATTTGTGTGTGTGTTTGGTTTTGTATTGGTAGTATCAGTATGTGCAGGGGCTTTGTGCTGGGAGAGAAGCTGAGCCCTGATTAGGGGCGGGGCTTCACTGACTAGGGGTCCAATAAAGGGAGCAGCCAGTCAGGCAGCGACACAGACAGCTGCAGCGGTACAGGAGCTAGCAAACAGAGCTGTAAACAGGGGAGTTTGAGTGGGAGTTGGAGGAAAAGGTATTTGTGTGTGTTTGGTTTGTATTGGTGATATCTCTATGTGTAGGGGCTTTGTGCTGGGAGAGAAGCTGAGCCCTGATTAGGGGGCGGGGCTTCACTGACTAGGGGTCCTATAAAGGGAGCAGCCAGTCAGGCAGCGGCACACAGAGCTGCAGCGGCACAGGAGCTAGCAAACAGAGATGTAAACATGGGAGTTTGAGTGGGAGTTCTGTTGGAGGAGAAGGTATTTGTGTGTGTGTGTTTGGTTTTGTATTGGTAGTATCAGTATGTGCAGGGGCTTTGTGCTGGGAGAGAAGCTGAGCCCTGATTAGGGGGCCGGGCTTCCCTGACTAGGGGTCCTATAAAGGTAGCAGCCAGTCAGGCAGCGGCACAGGAGCTAGCAAACAGAGCGGTAAACAGGGGCTTTTGAGTGGGAGTTCTGTTGGAGGAGAAGGTATTTGTGTGTGTTTGGTTTTGTATTGGTAGTGTCTGTATGTGCAGGGGCTTTCTGCTGGGAGAGAAGCTGAGCCCTGATTAGGGGGCGGGGCTTCGCTGACTCGGGGTCCTATAAAGGGAGCAGCCAGTCAGGCAGCGGCACAGGAGCTAGCAAACAGAGCTGTAAAGAGGGGAGTTTGAGTGGGAGTTCTGTTGGAGGAGAAGGTATTTGTGTGTGTGTGTTTGGTTTTGTATTGGTAGTATCTGTATGTGTAGAGGCTTGGCGGGGCTTTGTGCTGGGAGAGAAGCTGAGCCCTGATTAGGGGGCGGGGCTTCACTGACTAGGGGTCCTATAAAGGTAGCAGCCAGTCAGGCAGCGGCACAGGAGCTAGCAAACAGAGCTGTAAACAGGGGAGTTTGAGTGGGAGTTCTGTTGCAGGAGAAGTTATTTGTGTGTGTGTGTTTGGTTTTGTATTGTTCGTATCTGCATGTGTAGGGGCTTTGTGCTGGGAGAGAAGCTGAGCCCTGATTAGGGGCGGGGCTTCACTGACTAGGGGTCATATAAAGGTAGCAGCCAGTCAGGCAGCGGCACAGGAGCTAGCAAACAGAGCGGTAAACAGGGGCTTTTGTGTGGGAGTTCTGTTGGAGGAGAAGTTATTTGTGTGTGTGTGTTTGGTTTTGTATTGTTCGTATCTGCATGTGTAGGGGCTTTGTTTTGGGAGAGAAGCTGAGCCCTGATTAGGGGGCAGGGCTTCACTGACTAGGGGTCCTATAAAGGTAGCAGCCAGTCAGGCAGCTGCACAGACAGCTGCAGCGGTACAGGAGCTAGCAAACAGAGGTGTAAACAGGGGAGTTTGAGTGGGAGTTCTGTTGGAGGAGAAGGTATTTGTGTGTGTTTGGTTTTGTATTGGTTGTGTCTGTATGTGCAGGGGCTTTGTGCTGGGAGAGAAGCTGAGCCCTGATTAGGGGGCGGGGCTTTGCTGACTAGGGGTCGTATAAAGGGAGCAGCCAGTCAGGCAGCGGCACAGACAGCTGCAGCGGCACAGGAGCTAGCAAACAGAGCTGTAAACATGGGAGTTTGAGTTGGAGTTCTTTTGGAGGAGAAGGTATTTGTGTGTGTGTGTTTGGTTTTGTATTGGTAGTATCAGTATGTGCAGGGGCTTTGTGCTGGGAGAGAAGCTGAGCCCTGATGAGGGGGCCGGGCTTCCCTGACTAGGGGTCCTATAAATGTAGCAGCCAGTCAGGCAGCGGCACAGGAGCTAGCAAACAGAGCGGTAAACAGGGGCTTTTGAGTGGGAGTTCTGTTGGAGGAGAAGGTATTTGTGTGTGTTTGGTTTTGTATTGGTGGTATCTGTATGTGTAGAGGCTTGGAGGGGCTTTGTGCTCGGAGACAAGTTGAGCCCTGATTAGGGGGCGGGGCTTCACTGACTAGGGATCCTATAAAGGGAGCAGCCAGTCAGGCAGCGGCACAGACAGCTGCAGCAGCACAGGAGCTAGCAAACAGAGCTGTAAAGAGGCGAGTTTGAGTGGGAGTTCTGTTGGAGGAGAAGGTATTTTTATGTGTTTGGTTTTGTATTGTTAATACCTGTATGTGTAGGGGCTTTGTGCTGGGAGAGAAGCTGAGCCCTGATTGGGGGGCGGGGCTTGACTGACGAGGGTTCCTATAAATGTAGCAGCCAGTCAGGCAGCGGCACAGACAGCTGCAGCGGTACAGGAGCTAGCAAACAGAGCTGTAAACAGGGGAGTTTGAGTGGGAGTTCTGTTGGAGGAGAAGGTATTTGTGTGTGTTTGGTTTTGTATTGGTAGTGTCTGTATGTGCAGGGGCTTTGTGCTGGGAGAGAAGCTGAGCCCTGATTAGGGGGCGGGGCTTCGCTGACTAGGGGTCCTATGAAGGTAGCAGCCAGTCAGGCAGCGGCACAGACAGCTGCAGCGGCACAGGAGCTAGCAAACAGAGCTGTAAAGAGGGGAGTTTGAGTGGGAGTTCTGTTGGAGGAGAAGGTATTTGTGTGTGTGTGTTTGGTTTTGTATTGGTAGTATCTGTATGTGTAGAGGCTTGGCGGGGCTTTGTGCTGGGAGAGAAGCTGAGCCCTGATTAGGGGGCGGGTCTTCCCTGACTAGGGGTCCTATAAAGGCAGCAGCCAGTCAGGCAGCGGCACAGGAGCTAGCAAACAGAGCTGTAAACAGGGGAGTTTGAGTGGGAGTTCTGTTGGAGGAGAAGGTATTTGTCTGTGTTTGGTTTTGTATTGGTGGTATCTGTATGTGTAGGGGCTTTGTGCTGGAAGAGAAGCTGAGCCCTGATTACGGGGCGGGGCTTCTCTGACTAGGGGTCCTATAAAGGTAGCAGCCAGTCAGGCAGCGGCACAGGAGCTATCAAACAGAGCTGTAAACAGGGGAGTTTGAGTGGGAGTTCTGTTGGAGGAGAAGGTATATTTGTGTGTGTGTTTGGTTTTGTATTGGTAGTATCAGTATGTGCAGGGGCTTTGTGCTGGGAGAGAAGCTGAGCCCTGATTAGGGGGCGGGGCTTCTCTGACTAGGGGTCCTATAAAGGCAGCAGCCAGTCAGGCAGCGGCACAGGAGCTAGCAAACAGAGCTGTAAACAGGGGAGTTTGAGTGGGAGTTCTGTTGGAGGAGAAGATATATTTGTGTGTGTGTTTGGTTTTGTATTGGTGGTATCTGTATGTGCAGGGGCTTTGTGCTGGGAGAGAAGCTGAGCCCTGATTAGGGGCGGGGCTTCACTGACTAGGGGTCCAATAAAGGGAGCAGCCAGTCAGGCAGCGACACAGACAGCTGCAGCGGTACAGGAGCTAGCAAACGGAGCTGTAAACAGGGGAGTTTGAGTGGGACTTGGAGGAAAAGGTATTTGTGTGTGTTTGGTTTGTATTGGTGATATCTCTATGTGTAGGGGCTTTGTGCTGGGAGAGAAGCTGAGCCCTGATTAGGGGGCGGGGCTTCACTGACTAGGGGTCCTATAAAGGGAGCAGCCAGTCAGGCAGCGGCACACAGAGCTGCAGCGGCACAGGAGCTAGCAAACAGAGATGTAAACATGGGAGTTTGAGTGGGAGTTCTGTTGGAGGAGAAGGTATTTGTGTGTGTGTGTTTGGTTTTGTATTGGTAGTATCAGTATGTGCAGGGGCTTTGTGCTGGGAGAGAAGCTGAGCCCTGATTAGGGGGCCGGGCTTCCCTGACTAGGGGTCCTATAAAGGTAGCAGCCAGTCAGGCAGCGGCACAGGAGCTAGCAAACAGAGCGGTAAACAGGGGCTTTTGAGTGGGAGTTCTGTTGGAGGAGAAGGTATTTGTGTGTGTTTGGTTTTGTATTGGTAGTGTCTGTATGTGCAGGGGCTTTGTGCTGGGAGAGAAGCTGAGCCCTGATTAGGGGGCGGGGCTTCGCTGACTCGGGGTCCTATAAAGGGAGCAGCCAGTCAGGCAGCGGCACAGGAGCTAGCAAACAGAGCTGTAAAGAGGGGAGTTTGAGTGGGAGTTCTGTTGGAGGAGAAGGTATTTGTGTGTGTGTGTTTGGTTTTGTATTGGTAGTATCTGTATGTATAGAGGCTTGGCGGGGCTTTGTGCTGGGAGAGAAGCTGAGCCCTGATTAGGGGGCGGGGCTTCACTGACTAGGGGTCCTATAAAGGTAGCAGCCAGTCAGGCAGCGGCACAGGAGCTAGCAAACAGAGCTGTAAACAGGGGAGTTTGAGTGGGAGTTCTGTTGCAGGAGAAGTTATTTGTGTGTGTGTGTTTGGTTTTGTATTGTTCGTATCTGCATGTGTAGGGGCTTTGTGCTGGGAGAGAAGCTGAGCCCTGATTAGGGGCGGGGCTTCACTGACTAGGGGTCATATAAAGGTAGCAGCCAGTCAGGCAGCGGCACAGGAGCTAGCAAACAGAGCGGTAAACAGGGGCTTTTGTGTGGGAGTTCTGTTGGAGGAGAAGTTATTTGTGTGTGTGTGTTTGGTTTTGTATTGTTCGTATCTGCATGTGTAGGGGCTTTGTTTTGGGAGAGAAGCTGAGCCCTGATTAGGGGGCAGGGCTTCACTGACTAGGGGTCCTATAAAGGTAGCAGCCAGTCAGGCAGCTGCACAGACAGCTGCAGCGGTACAGGAGCTAGCAAACAGAGGTGTAAACAGGGGAGTTTGAGTGGGAGTTCTGTTGGAGGAGAAGGTATTTGTGTGTGTTTGGTTTTGTATTGGTTGTGTCTGTATGTGCAGGGGCTTTGTGCTGGGAGAGAAGCTGAGCCCTGATTAGGGGGCGGGGCTTCCCTGACTAGGGGTCCTATAAATGTAGCAGCCAGTCAGGCAGCGGCACAGGAGCTAGCAAACAGAGCGGTAAACAGGGGCTTTTGAGTGGGAGTTCTGTTGGAGGAGAAGGTATTTGTGTGTGTTTGGTTTTGTATTGGTGGTATCTGTATGTGTAGAGGCTTGGAGGGGCTTTGTGCTCGGAGACAAGTTGAGCCCTGATTAGGGGGCGGGGCTTCACTGACTAGGGATCCTATAAAGGGAGCAGCCAGTCAGGCAGCGGCACAGACAGCTGCAGCGGCACAGGAGCTAGCAAACAGAGCTGTAAACAGGGGAGTTTGAGTGGGAGTTCTGTTGGAGGAGAAGATATATTTGTGTGTGTGTTTGGATTTGTATTGGTAGTATCAGTATGTGCAGGGGCTTTGTGCTGGGAGAGAAGCTGAGCCCTGATTAGGGGGCGGGGCTTCTCTGACTAGCGGTCCTATAAAGGTAGCAGCCCGTCAGGCAGCGGCACAGGAGCTAGCAAACAGAGCTGTAAACAGGGGAGTTTGAGTGGGAGTTCTGTTGGAGGAGAAGGTATATTTGTGTGTGTGTTTGGTTTTGTATTGGTAGTATCAGTATGTGCAGGGGCTTTGTGCTGGGAGAGAAGCTGAGCCCTGATTAGGGGGCGGGGCTTCACTGACTAGGGGTCCTATAAAGGTAGCAGCCAGTCAGGCAGCCGCACAGACAGCTGCAGCGGCACAGGAGCTAGCAAACAGAGCTGTAAACAGGGGAGTTTGAGTGGGAGTTGTGTTGGAGGAGAAGTTATTTGTGTGTGTGTTGGGTTTTGTATTGTTCGTATCTGTATGTGTAGGGGCTTTGTGCTGGGAGAGAAGCTGAGCCCTGATTAGGGGGCGGGGCTTCACTGACTAGGGATCCTATAAAGGGAGCAGCCAGTCAGGCAGCGGCACAGAAAGCTGCAGCGGCACAGGAGCTAGCAAACAGAGCTGTAAACTTGGGAGTATGAGTGGGAGTTCTGTTGGAGGAGAAGGTGTATTTGTGTGTGTGTTTGGTTTTGTATTGGTAGTATCAGTATGTGCAGGGGCTTTGTGCTGGGAGAGAAGCTGAGCCCTGATTAGGGGGCGGGGCTTCCCTGACTAGGGGTCCTATAAAGGCAGCAGCCAGTCAGGCAGCGGCACAGGAGCTAGCAAACAGAGCTGTAAACAGGGGAGTTTGAGTGGGAGTTCTGTTGGAGGAGAAGGTATATTTGTGTGTGTGTTTGGTTTTGTATTGGTAGTATCAGTATGTGCAGGGGCTTTGTGCTGGGAGAGAAGCTGAGCCCTGATTAGGGGGCGGGGCTTCCCTGACTAGGGGTCCTATAAAGGCAGCAGCCAGTCAGGCAGCGGCACAGGAGCTAGGAAACAGAGCTGGAAACAGGGGAGTTTTAGTGGGAGTTAGGTTGGAGGAGAAGGTATTTGTCTGTGTTTGGTTTTGTATTGGTGGTATCTGTATGTGTAGGGGCTTTGTGCTGGAAGAGAAGCTGAGCCCTGATTAGGGGGCGGGGCTTCACTGACTAGGGGTCCTATAAAGGGAGCAGCCAGTCAGGCAGCGGCACAGAAAGCTGCAGCGGCACAGGAGCTAGCAAACAGAGCTGTAAACAGGGGAATTTGAGTGGGAGTTCTGTTGGAGGAGAAGGTATTTGTGTGTGTTTGGTTTTGTATTGGTGGTATCGGTATGTGTAGGGGCTTTGTGCTGGGAGAGAAGCTGAGCCCTGATTAGGGGGCGGGGCTTCCCTGTCTAGGGGTCCTATAAAGGGAGCAGCCAGTCAGGCAGCGGCACAGACAGCTGCAGCGGCACAGGAGCTAGCAAACAGAGCTGTAAACATGGGAGTTTGAGTGGGAGTTCTGTTGGAGGAGAAGGTATTTGTGTGTGTTTGGTTTTGTATTGGTAGTATCAGTATGTGTAGAGGCTTGGAGGGGCTTTGTGCTGGGAGAGAAGCTGAGCCCTGATTAGGGGGCGGGTCTTCACTGACTAGGGGTCCTGTAAAGGGAGCAGCCAGTCAGGCAGGGGCACAGACAGCTGCAGGGGCACAGGAGCTAGCAAAAAGAGCTGTAAACAGGGGAGTTTGAGTAGGAGTTCTGTTGGAGGAGAAGGTATATTTGTGTGTGTGTTTGGTTTTGTATTGGTAGTATCTGTATGTGCAGGGGCTTTGTGCTGGGAGAGAAGCTGAGCCCTGATTAGGGGGCGGGGCTTCTCTGACTAGGGGTCCTATAAAGGCAGCAGCCAGTCAGGCAGCGGCACAGGAGCTAGCAAACAGAGCTGTAAACAGGGGAGTTTGAGTGGGAGTTCTGTTGGAGGAGAAGATATATTTGTGTGTGTGTGTGTGTTTGGTTTTGTGTTGGTGGTATCTCTATGTGTAGGGGCTTTGTGCTGGGAGAGAAGCTGAGCCCTGATTAGGGGGCGGGGCTTCACTGACTAGAAGGTAGCAGCCAGTCAGGCAGCGGCACAGACAGCTGCAGCAGCACAGGAGCTAGCAAACAGAGCTGTAAACAGGGGAGTTTGAGTGGGAGTTCTGTTGGAGGAGAAGGTATTTGTGTGTGTTTGGTTTTGTATTGGTAGTATCTGTATGTGTAGGGGCTTTGTGCTGGGAGAGAAGCTGAGCCGTGATTAGGGGGCGGGGCTTCCCGGACTAGGGGTCCTATAAAGGTAGCAGCCAGTCAGACAGCGGCACAGGAGCTTACAAACAGAGCTGTAAACAGGGGAGTTTGAGTGGGAGTTCTGTTGGAGGAGAAGGTATTTTTGTCTGTGTTTGGTTTTCTATTGGTGGTATCTGTATGTGTAGAGGCTTGGAGGGGCTTTGTGCTGGGAGAGAAGCTGAGCCCTGATTAGGGGGCGGGTCTTCACTGACTAGGGGTCCTATAAAGGGAGCAGCCAGTCAGGCAGCAGCACAGACAGCTGCAGCGGCACAGGAGCTAGCAAACAGAGCTCTAAACAGGGGAGTTTGAGTGGGAGTTCTGTTCGAGGAGAAGGTATTTGTGTGTGTGTTTGTTTTGTATTGGTGGTATCTGTATGTGTAGAGGCTGGGAGGGGCTTTGTGCTGGGAGAGAAGCTGAGACCTGATTAGGGGGCGGGGCTTCCCTGACTAGGGGTCCTATAATGGGAGCAGCCAGTCAGACAGCGGCACAGGAGCTAGCAAACAGAGCTGTAAACAGGGGAGTTTGAGTGGGAGTTCTGTTGGAGGAGAAGGTATTTGTGTGTGTTTGGTTTTGTATTGGAAGTATCTGTATGTGTTGGGGCTTTGTGCTGGGAGAGAAGCTGAGCCCTGATTAGAGGGCGGGGCTTCACTGACTAGGGGTCCTATAAAGGGAGCAGCCAGTCAGGCACCGGCACAGACAGCTGCAGCGGTACAGGAGCTAGCAAACAGAGCTGTAAACAGGGGAGTTTGAGTGGGAGTTCTGTTGGAGGAGAAGGTATTTGTATGTGTGTGTTTGGTTTTATATTGCTGGTATCTGCAGGTGTAGGGGCTTTGTGCTGGGAGAGAAGCTGAGCCCTGATTGGGGGGCGGGTCTTCCCTGACTAGGGGTCCTATACAGGTAGCAGCCAGTCAGGCAGCGGCACACAGAGCTGCAGCGGTACAGGAGCTAGCAAACAGAGCTGTAAACAGGGGAGTTTGAGTGGGAGTTCTGTTGGAGGAGAAGATATATTTGTGTGTGTGTTTGGATTTGTATTGGTAGTATCAGTATGTGCAGGGGCTTTGTGCTGGGAGAGAAGCTGAGCCCTGATTAGGGGGCGGGGCTTCTCTGACTAGGGGTCCTATAAAGGTAGCAGCCAGTCAGGCAGCGGCACAGGAGCTAGCAAACAGAGCTGTGAACAGGGGAGTTTGAGTGGGAGTTCTGTTGGAGGAGAAGGTATATTTGTGTGTGTGTTTGGTTTTGTATTGTTCGTATCTGTATGTGTAGGGGCTTTGTGCTGGGAGAGAAGCTGAGCCCTGATTAGGGGGCGGGGCTTCACTGACTAGGGATCCTATAAAGGGAGCAGCCAGTCAGGCAGCGGCACAGAAAGCTGCAGCGGCACAGGAGCTAGCAAACAGAGCTGTAAACAGGGGAGTTTGAGTGGGAGTTCTGTTGGAGGAGAAGGTATTTCAGTGTGTGTTTGGTTTTGTATTGGTAGTATCTGTATGTGTAGGGGCTTAGTTCTGGGACAGAAGCTGAGCCCTGATTAGGGGGCGGGGCTTCACTGACTAGGGGTCCTGTAAAGGTAGCAGCCAGTCAGGCAGCGGCACAGACAGCTGCAGCAGCACAGGAGCTAGCAAACAGAGCTGTAAACAGGGGAGTTTGAGTGGGAGTTCTGTTGGAGGAGAAGGTATTTGTGTGTGTTTGGTTTTGTATTGGTGGTATCTGTATGTGCAGGGGCTTTGCGCTGGGAGAGAAGCTGAGCCCTGATTAGGGGGCGGGGCTTCACTGACTAGGGGTCCTGTAAAGGTAGCAGCCAGTCAGGCAGCGGCACAGACAGCTGCAGCAGCACAGGAGCTAGCAAACAGAGCTGTAAACAGGGGAGTTTGAGTGGGAGTTCTGTTGGAGGAGAAGGTATTTGTGTGTGTTTGGTTTTGTATTGGTGGTATCTGTATGTGTAGGGGCTTTGTGCTGGGAGAGAAGCTGAGCCGTGATTAGGGGGCGGGGCTTCCCTGACTAGGGGTCCTATAAAGGTAGCAGCCAGTCAGACAGCGGCACAGGAGCTTACAAACAGAGCTGTAAACAGGGGAGTTTGAGTGGGAGTTCTGTTGGAGGAGAAGGTATTTGTGTGTGTTTGGTTTTGTATTGGTAGTATCTATATGTGTAGGGGCTTTGTTCTGGGAGAGAAGGTGAGCCCTGATTAGGGGGCGGGGCTTCACTGACTAGGGGTCCTATAAAGGTAGCAGCCAGTCAGGCAGGGGCACAGGAGCTAGCAAACAGAGCTGTAAACAGGGGAGTTTGAGTGGGAGTTCTGTTGGAGGAGAAGGTATTTTTGTCTGTTTGGTTTTGTATTGGTGGTATCTGTATGTGTAGAGGCTTGGAGGGGCTTTGTGCTCGGAGAGCAGTTGATCCCTGATTAGGGGGCGGGGCTTCACTGACTAGGGGTCCTATAAAGGGAGCAGCCAGTCAGGCAGCGGAACAGACAGCTGCAGCGGCACAGGAGCTAGCAAAGAGAGCTGTAAACAGGGGAGTTTGAGTGGGAGTTCTGTTGGAGGAGAAGGTATTTGTGTGTGTGTTTGGTTTTGTATTGGTGGTATCTGTATGTGTAGAGGCTTGGAGGGGCTTTGTGCTCGGAGAGAAGTTGAGCCCTGATTAGGGGGCGGGGCTTCACTGACTAGGGGTCCTATAAAGGGAGCAGCCAGTCAGGCAGCGACACAGACAGCTGCAGTGGTAAAGGAGCTAGCAAAAAGAGCTGGAAACAGGGGAGTTTGAGTTTGAGTTATGTTGGAGGAGAAGGTATTTGTGTGTGTTTGGTTTTGTATTGGTAGTATCTGTATGTGTAGATGTTTGGAGGGGCTTTGTGCTGGGACAGAAGCTGAGCCCTGATTAGGGGGCGGGGCTTCACTGACTGGGGTTCTATAAAGGTACCAGCCAGTCAGGCAGCGGCACAGACAGCTGCGGCGGCACAGGAGCTAGCAAACAGAGCTGTAAACAGGGGAGTTTGAGTGGGAGTTCTGTTGGAGGAGAAGGTATTTGTGGTGTTTGGTTTTGTATTGGTAGTATCTGTATGTGTAGGGGCTTTGTGCTGGGAGAGAAGCTGAGCCGTGATTAGGGGGCGGGGCTTCCCGGACTAGGGGTCCTATAAAGGTAGCAGCCAGTCAGACAGCGGCACAGGAGCTTACAAACAGAGCTGTAAACAGGGGAGTTTGAGTGGGAGTTCTGTTGGAGGAGAAGGTATTTTTGTCTGTTTGGTTTTCTATTGGTGGTATCTGTATGTGTAGAGGCTTGGAGGGGCTTTGTGCTGGGAGAGAAGCTGAGCCCTGATTAGGGGGCGGGTCTTCACTGACTAGGGGTCCTATAAAGGGAGCAGCCAGTCAGGCAGCAGCACAGACAGCTGCAGCGGCACAGGAGCTAGCAAACAGAGCTGTAAACAGGGGAGTTTGAGTGGGAGTTATGTTCGAGGAGAAGGTATTTGTGTGTGTGTTTGTTTTGTATTGGTGGTATCTGTATGTGTAGAGGCTGGGAGGGGCTTTGTGCTGGGAGAGAAGCTGAGACCTGATTAGGGGGCGGGGCTTCCCTGACTAGGGGTCCTATAAAGGGAGCAGCCAGTCAGACAGCGGCACAGGAGCTAGCAAACAGAGCTGTAAACAGGGGAGTTTGAGTGGGAGTTCTGTTGGAGGAGAAGGTATTTGTGTGTGTTTGGTTTTGTATTGGTGGTATCTGTATGTGTAGAGGCTTGGAGGGGCTTTGTGCTCGGAGAGAAGTTGAGCCCTGATTAGGAGGCGGGGCTTCACTGACTAGGGATCCTATAAAGGGAGCAGCCAGTCAGGCAGCGGCACAGACAGCTGCAGCGGCACAGGAGCTAGCAAACAGAGCTGTAAACAGGGGAGTTTGAGTGGGAGTTCTGTTGGAGGAGAAGATATATTTGTGTGTGTGTTTGGATTTGTATTGGTAGTATCAGTATGTGCAGGGGCTTTGTGCTGGGAGAGAAGCTGAGCCCTGATTAGGGGGCGGGGCTTCTCTGACTAGGGGTCCTATAAAGGTAGCAGCCAGTCAGGCAGCGGCACAGGAGCTAGCAAACAGAGCTGTAAACAGGGGAGTTTGAGTGGGAGTTCTGTTGGAGGAGAAGGTATATTTGTGTGTGTGTTTGGTTTTGTATTGGTAGTATCAGTATGTGCAGGGGCTTTGTGCTGGGAGAGAAGCTGAGCCCTGATTAGGGGGCGGGGCTTCCCTGACTAGGGGTCCTATAAAGGCAGCTGCCAGTCAGGCAGCGGCACAGGAGCTAGCAAACAGAGCTGTAAACAGGGGAGTTTGAGTGGGAGTTCTGTTGGAGGAGAAGATATATTTGTGTGTGTGTTTGGTTTTGTATTGGTGGTATCTGTATGTGCAGGGGCTTTGTGCTGGGAGAGAAGCTGAGCCCTGATTAGGGGGGTGCTTCACTGACTAGGGGTCCTATAAAGGTACCAGCCAATCAGGCAGCGGCACAGACAGCTGCAGCGGCACAGGAGCTAGGAAACAGAGCTGTAAACAGGGGAGTTTGAGTGGGAGTTATGTTGGAGGAGAAGGTATTTGTCTGTGTTTGGTTTTGTATTGGTGGTATCTGTATGTGTAGGGGCTTTGTGCTGGAAGAGAAGCTGAGCCCTGATTAGGGGGCGGGGCTTCACTGACTAGGGATCCTATAAAGGGAGCAGCCAGTCAGGCAGCGGCACAGAAAGCTGCAGCGGCACAGGAGCTAGCAAACAGAGCTGTAAACATGGGAGTTTGAGTGGGAGTTATGTTGGAGGAGAAGGTATATTTGTGTGTGTGTTTGGTTTTGTATTGGTGGTATCTGTATGTGCAGGGGCTTTGTGCTGGGAGAGAAGCTGAGCCCTGATTAGGGGGCGGGGCTTCTCTGACTAGGGGTCCTATAAAGGTAGCAGCCAGTCAGGCAGCGGCACAGGAGCAAGCAAACAGAGCTGTAAACAGGGGAGTTTGAGTGGGAGTTCTGTTGGAGGAGAAGGTATTTGTGTGTGTTTGGTTTTGTATTGGTAGTATCTGTATGTGTACAGGCTTGGAGGGGCTTTGTGCTGGGAGAGAAGCTGAGCCCTGATTAGGGGGCGGGGCTTCTCTGACTAGGGGTCCTATAAAGGCAGCAGCCAGTCAGGCAGCGGCACAGGAGCTAGCAAACAGAGCTGTAAACAGGGGAGTTTGAGTGGGAGTTCTGTTGGAGGAGAAGATATATTTGTGTGTGTGTGTGTGTTTGGTTTTGTGTTGGTGGTATCTCTATGTGTAGGGGCTTTGTGCTGGGAGAGAAGCTGAGCCCTGATTAGGGGGCGGGGCTTCACTGACTAGGGGTCCTATAAAGGCAGCAGCCAGTCAGTCAGCGGCACAGACAGCTGCAGTGTCAGAGGAGCTAGCAAAAAGAGCTCTAAACAGGGGAGTTTGAGTGGGAGTTCTGTTGGAGGAGAAGGTATTTGTGTATGTTTGGTTTTGTATTGGTAGTATCTGTATGTGTAGATGTTTGGAGGGGCTTTGTGCTGGGACAGAAGCTGAGCCCTGATTAGGGGGCGGGGCTTCACTGACTGGGGTTCTATAAAGGTACCAGCCAGTCAGGCAGCGGCACAGACAGCTGCAGCGGCACAGGAGCTAGCAAACAGAGCTGTAAACAGGGGAGTTTGAGTGGGAGTTCTGTTGGAGGAGAAGGTATTTGTGTGTGTTTGGTCTTGTATTGGTGGTATCTGTATGTGCAGGGGCTTTGTGCTGGGAGAGAATCTGAGCCCTGATTAGGGGGCGGGGCTTCACTGACTTGGGGTTCTATAAAGGTAGCAGCCAGTCAGGCAGCGGCACAGACAGCTGCAGCAGCACAGGAGCTAGCAAACAGAGCTGTAAACAGGGGAGTTTGAGTGGGAATTCTGTTGGAGGAGAAGGTATTTGTGTGTGTTTGGTTTTATATTGGTAGTATCTGTATGTGTAGATGTTTGGAGGGGCTTTGTGCTGGGACGGAAGCTGAGCCCTGATTAGGGGACGGGGCTTCACTGACTTGGGGTTCTATAAAGGTACCAGCCAGTCAGGCAGCGGCACAGACAGCTGCAGCGGCACAGGAGCTAGCAAACAGAGCTGTAAACAGGGGAGTTTGAGTGGGAGTTCTGTTGGAGGAGAAGGTATTTGTGTGTGTTTGGTTTTGTATTGGTGGTATCTGCATGTGCAGGGGCTTTGTGCTGGGAGAGAATCTGAGCCCTGATTAGGGGGCGGGGCTTCCCTGACTAGGTGTCCTGTAAAGGTAGCAGCCATTCAGGCAGCGGCACAGACAGCTGCAGCGGCACAGGAGCTAGCAAACAGACCTGTAAACAGGGGAGTTTGAGTGGGAGTTCTGTTGGAGGAGAAGGTATTTCAGTGTGTGTTTGGTTTTGTATTGGTGGTATCTGTATGTGTAGAGGCTTGGAGGGGCTTTGTGCTCAGAGAGAAGTTGAGCCCTGATTAGGGGGCGGTCCTTCACTGACTAGGGGTCCTGTAAAGGTAGCAGCCAGTCAGGCAGCGGCACAGACAGCTGCAGCAGCACAGGAGCTAGCAAACAGAGCTGTAAACAGGGGAGTTTGAGTGGGAGTTCTGTTGGAGGAGAAGGTATTTGTGTGTGTTTGGTTTTGTATTGGTGGTATCTGTATGTGCAGGGGCTTTGCGCTGGGAGAGAAGCTGAGCCCTGATTAGGGGGCGGGGCTTCACTGACTAGGGGTCCTGTAAAGGTAGCAGCCAGTCAGGCAGCGGCACAGACAGCTGCAGCAGCACAGGAGCTAGCAAACAGAGCTGTAAAGAGGGGAGTTTGAGTGGGAGTTCTGTTGGAGGAGAAGGTATTTGTGTGTGTTTGGTTTTGTATTGGTAGTATCTATATGTGTAGGGGCTTTGTTCTGGGAGAGAAGGTGAGCCCTGATTAGGGGGCGGGGCTTCACTGACTAGGGGTCCTATAAAGGTAGCAGCCAGTCAGGCAGGGGCACAGGAGCTAGCAAACAGAGCTGTAAACAGGGGAGTTTGAGTGGGAGTTCTGTTGGAGGAGAAGGTATTTGTGTGTGTGTTTGGTTTTGTATTGGTGGTATCTGTATGTGTAGAGGCTTGGAGGGGCTTTGTGCTCGGAGAGAAGTTGAGCCCTGATTAGGGGGCGGGGCTTCACTGACTAGGGGTCCTATAAAGGGAGCAGCCAGTCAGGCAGCGACACAGACAGCTGCAGCGGTAAAGGAGCTAGCAAAAAGAGCTGGAAACAGGGGAGTTTGAGTTTGAGTTATGTTGGAGGAGAAGGTATTTGTGTGTGTTTGGTTTTGAATTGGTAGTATCTGTATGTGTAGATGTTTGGAGGGGCTTTGTGCTGGGACAGAAGCTGAGCCCTGATTAGGGGGCGGGGCTTCACTGACTGGGGTTCTATAAAGGTACCAGCCAGTCAGGCAGCGGCACAGACAGCTGCGGCGGCACAGGAGCTAGCAAACAGAGCTGTAAACAGGGGAGTTTGAGTGGGAGTTCTGTTGGAGGAGAAGGTATTTGTGTGTGTTTGGTTTTGTATTGGTGGTATCTGCATGTGCAGGGGCTTTGTGCTGGGAGAGAATCTGAGCCCTGATTAGGGGGCGGGGCTTCCCTGACTAGGGGTCCTGTAAAGGTAGCAGCCAGTCAGGCAGCGGCACAGACAGCTGCAGCGGCACAGGAGCTAGCAAACAGACCTGTAAACAGGGGAGTTTGAGTGGGAGTTCTGTTGGAGGAGAAGGTATTTGTGGTGTTTGGTTTTGTATTGGTAGTATCTGTATGTGTAGGGGCTTTGTGCTGGGAGAGAAGCTGAGCCGTGATTAGGGGGCGGGGCTTCCCGGACTAGGGGTCCTATAAAGGTAGCAGCCAGTCAGACAGCGGCACAGGAGCTTACAAACAGAGCTGTAAACAGGGGAGTTTGAGTGGGAGTTCTGTTGGAGGAGAAGGTATTTTTGTCTGTGTTTGGTTTTCTATTGGTGGTATCTGTATGTGTAGAGGCTTGGAGGGGCTTTGTGCTGGGAGAGAAGCTGAGCCCTGATTAGGGGGCGGGTCTTCACTGACTAGTGGTCCTATAAAGGTAGCAGCCAGTCAGACAGCGGCACAGGAGCTAGCAAACAGAGCTGTAAACAGGGGAGTTTGAAAGGGAGTTCTGTTCGAGGAGAAGGTATTTGTGTGTGTGTTTGTTTTGTATTGGTGGTATCTGTATGTGTAGAGGCTGGGAGGGGCTTTGTGCTGGGAGAGAAGCTGAGACCTGATTAGGGGGCGGGGCTTCCCTGACTAGGGGTCCTATAAAGGCAGCAGCCAGTCAGACAGCGGCACACGAGCTAGCAAACAGAGCTGTAAACAGGGGAGTTTGAGTGGGAGTTCTGTTGGAGGAGAAGGTATTTGTGTGTGTTTGGTTTTGTATTGGAAGTATCTGTATGTGTTGGGGCTTTGTGCTGGGAGAGAAGCTGAGCCCTGATTAGAGGGCGGGGCTTCACTGACTAGGGGTCCTATAAAGGGAGCAGCCAGTCAGGCACCGGCACAGACAGCTGCAGCGGTACAGGAGCTAGCAAACAGAGCTGTAAACAGGGGAGTTTGAGTGGGAGTTATGTTGGAGGAGAAGGTATTTGTGTGTGTGTGTTTGGTTTTGTATTGGTGGTATCTGTATGTGCAGGGGCTTTGTGCTGGGAGAGAAGCTGAGCCCTGATTGGGGGGCTGGGCTTCCCTGACTAGGGGTCCTATAAAGGTAGCAGCCAGTCAGGCAGCGGCACAGGAGCTAGCAAACAGAGCTGTAAACAGGGGAGTTTGAGTGGGAGTTCTGTTGGAGGAGAAGGTATTTGTATGTGTGTGTTTGGTTTTATATTGCTGGTATCTGCAGGTGTAGGGGCTTTGTGCTGGGAGAGAAGCTGAGCCCTGATTGGGGGGCGGGTCTTCCCTGACTAGGGGTCCTATAAAGGGAGCAGCCAGTCAGGCAGCGACACACAGAGCTGCAGCGGTACAGGAGCTAGCAAACAGAGCTGTAAACAGGGGAGTTTGAGTGGGAGTTCTGTTGGAGGAGAAGGTACTTGTGTGTGTGTTTGGTTTTGTATTGGTGGTATCTGTATGTGTAGAGGCTTTGTGCTGGGAGAGAAGCTGAGCCCTGAGTAGGGGGCGGGGCTTCGCTGACTAGGGGTCCTATGAAGGTAGCAGCCAGTCAGGCAGCGGCACAGACAGCTGCATGGGCACAGGAGCTAGCAAACAGAGCTGTAAACAGGGGAGTTTGAGTGGGAGTTCTGTTGGAGGAGAAGGTATTTGTGTGTGTGTGTCTGGTTTTGTATTGTTAGTATCTGTATGTGCAGGGGCTTTCTGCTGGGAGAGAAGCTGAGCCCTGATTAGGGGGCGGGGCTTCCCTGACTAGGGGTCCTATAAAGGTAGCAGCCAGTCAGGCAGCGGCACAGGAGCTAGCAAACAGAGCTGTAAACAGGGGAGTTTGAGTGGGAGTTCTGTTGGAGGAAAAGGTATTTGTGTGTGTGTTTGGTTTTGTATTGGTAGTATCTGTATGTGTAGGGGCTTTGTGCTGGGACAGAAGATGAGCCCTGATTAGGGGGCGGGGCCTCACTGACTAGGGGTCCTATAAAGGTAGCAGCCAGTCAGGTAGCGGCACAGACAGCTGCAGCGGCACAGGAGCTAGCAAACAGAGCTGTAAACAGGGCAGTTTGAGTGGGAGTTCTGTTGGAGGAGAAGGTATTTGTGTGTGTTTGGTTTTGTATTGTTAGTATCTGTATGTGTAGGGGCTTTGTGTTGGGAGAGAAGCTGAGCCCTGATTAGGGGGCGGGGCTTCCCTGACTAGGGGTCCTATAAAGGTAGCAGCCAGTCAGGCAGCGGCACAGGAGCGAGCAAACAGAGCTGTAAACAGGGGAGTTTGAGTGGGAGTTCTGTTGGAGGAGAAGGTATTTGTCTGTGTTTGGTTTTGTATTGGTGGTATCTGTATGTGTAGGGGCTTTGTGCTGGAAGAGAAGCTGAGCCCTGATTAGGGGGCGGGGCTTCACTGAGTAGGGGTCCTATAAAGGGAGCAGCCAGTCAGGCAGCGACACAGACAGCTGCAGCGGTACAGGAGCTAGCAAACAGAGCTGTAAACAGGGGAGTTTGAGTGGGAGTTCTGTTGGAGGAGAAGGTATATTTGTGTGTGTGTTTGGTTTTGTATTGGTGGTATCTGCATGTGCAGGGGCTTTGTGCTGGGAGAGAATCTGAGCCCTGATTAGGGGGCGGGGCTTCCCTGACTAGGTGTCCTGTAAAGGTAGCAACCATTCAGGCAGCGGCACAGACAGCTGCAGCGGCACAGGAGCTAGCAAACAGACCTGTAAACAGGGGAGTTGGAGTGGGAGTTCTGTTGGAGGAGAAGGTATTTCAGTGTGTGTTTGGTTTTGTATTGGTGGTATCTGTATGTGTAGAGGCTTGGAGGGGCTTTGTGCTCAGAGAGAAGTTGAGCCCTGATTAGGGGGCGGTCCTTCACTGACTAGGGGTCCTGTAAAGGTAGCAGCCAGTCAGGCAGCGGCACAGACAGCTGCAGCAGCACAGGAGCTAGCAAACAGAGCTGTAAACAGGGGAGTTTGAGTGGGAGTTCTGTTGGAGGACAAGGTATTTGTGTGTGTTTGGTTTTGTATTGGTGGTATCTGTATGTGCAGGGGCTTTGCGCTGGGAGAGAAGCTGAGCCCTGATTAGGGGGCGGGGCTTCACTGACTAGGGGTCCTGTAAAGGTAGCAGCCAGTCAGGCAGCGGCACAGACAGCTGCAGCAGCACAGGAGCTAGCAAACAGAGCTGTAAAGAGGGGAGTTTGAGTGGGAGTTCTGTTGGAGGAGAAGGTATTTGTGTGTGTTTGGTTTTGTATTGGTAGTATCTATATGTGTAGGGGCTTTGTTCTGGGAGAGAAGGTGAGCCCTGATTAGGGGGCGGGGCTTCACTGACTAGGGGTCCTATAAAGGTAGCAGCCAGTCAGGCAGGGGCACAGGAGCTAGCAAACAGAGCTGTAAACAGGGGAGTTTGAGTGGGAGTTCTGTTGGAGGAGAAGGTATTTGTGTGTGTGTTTGGTTTTGTATTGGTGGTATCTGTATGTGTAGAGGCTTGGAGGGGCTTTGTGCTCGGAGAGAAGTTGAGCCCTGATTAGGGGGCGGGGCTTCACTGACTAGGGGTCCTATAAAGGGAGCAGCCAGTCAGGCAGCGACACAGACAGCTGCAGCGGTACAGGAGCTAGCAAACAGAGCTGTAAACAGGGGAGTTTGAGTGGGAGTTCTGTTGGAGGAGAAGGTATTTGTGTGTGTTTGGTTTTGTATTGGTAGTGTCTGTATGTGCAGGGGCTTTGTGCTGGGAGAGAAGCTGAGCCCTGATTAGGGGGCGGGGCTTCGCTGACTAGGGGTCCTATGAAGGTAGCAGCCAGTCAGGCAGCGGCACAGACAGCTGCAGCGGCACAGGAGCTAGCAAACAGAGCTGTAAAGAGGGGAGTTTGAGTGGGAGTTCTGTTGGAGGAGAAGGTATTGGTGTGTGTGTGTTTGGTTTTGTATTGGTAGTATCTGTATGTGTAGAGGCTTGGCGGGGCTTTGTGCTCAGAGAGAAGTTGAGCCCTGATTAGGGGGCGGTCCTTCACTGACTAGGGGTCCTATAAAGGCAGCAGCCAGTCAGGCAGCGGCACAGGAGCTAGCAAACAGAGCTGGAAACAGGGGAGTTTTAGTGGGAGTTCTGTTGGAGGAGAAGATATATTTGTGTGTGTGTTTGGTTTTGTATTGGTGGTATCTGTATGTGCAGGGTCTTTGTGCTGGGAGAGAAGCTGAGCCCTGATTAGGGGGGTGCTTCACTGACTAGGGGTCCTATAAAGGTACCAGCCAATCAGGCAGCGGCACAGACAGCTGCAACGGCACAGGAGCTAGGAAACAGAGCTGTAAACAGGGGAGTTTGAGTGGGAGTTCTGTTGGAGGAGAA
Organism: Lepidochelys kempii; assembly: GCF_965140285.1. Classification (NCBI taxonomy): domain Eukaryota; kingdom Metazoa; phylum Chordata; order Testudines; family Cheloniidae; genus Lepidochelys; species Lepidochelys kempii. Next base: position 572,151 of record NC_136397.1, read on the forward strand.
GGTATTTGTGTGTGTTTGGTTTTGTATTGGTGGTATCGGTATGTGTAGGGGCTTTGTGCTGGGAGAGAAGCTGAGCCCTGATTAGGGGGCGGGGCTTCCCTGTCTAGGGGTCCTATAAAGGGAGCAGCCAGTCAGGCAGCGGCACAGACAGCTGCAGGGGCACAGGAGCTAGCAAACAGAGCTGTAAACAGGGGAGTTTGAGTAGGAGTTCTGTTGGAGGAGAAGGTATTTGTGTGTGTTTGGTTTTGTATTGGTGGTATCGGTATGTGTAGGGGCTTTGTGCTGGGAGAGAAGCTGAGCCCTGATTAGGGGGCGGGGCTTCTCTGACTAGGGGTCCTATAAAGGCAGCAGCCAGTCAGGCAGCGGCACAGGAGCTAGCAAACAGAGCTGTAAACAGGGGAGTTTGAGTGGGAGTTCTGTTGGAGGAGAAGATATATTTGTGTGTGTGTGTGTGTTTGGTTTTGTGTTGGTGGTATCTCTATGTGTAGGGGCTTTGTGCTGGGAGAGAAGCTGAGCCCTGATTAGGGGGCGGGGCTTCACTGACTAGAAGGTAGCAGCCAGTCAGGCAGCGGCACAGACAGCTGCAGCAGCACAGGAGCTAGCAAACAGAGCTGTAAACAGGGGAGTTTGAGTGGGAGTTCTGTTGGAGGAGAAGGTATTTTTGTCTGTTTGGTTTTGTATTGGTGGTATCTGTATGTGTAGAGGCTTGGAGGGGCTTTGTGCTCGGAGAGCAGTTGATCCCTGATTAGGGGGCGGGGCTTCACTGACTAGGGGTCCTATAAAGGGAGCAGCCAGTCAGGCAGCGGAACAGACAGCTGCAGCGGCACAGGAGCTAGCAAAGAGAGCTGTAAACAGGGGAGTTTGAGTGGGAGTTCTGTTGGAGGAGAAGGTATTTGTGTGTGTGTTTGGTTTTGTATTGGTGGTATCTGTATGTGTAGAGGCTTGGAGGGGCTTTGTGCTCGGAGAGAAGTTGAGCCCTGATTAGGGGGCGGGGCTTCACTGACTAGGGGTCCTATAAAGGGAGCAGCCAGTCAGGCAGCGACACAGACAGCTGCAGCGGTAAAGGAGCTAGCAAAAAGAGCTGGAAACAGGGGAGTTTGAGTTTGAGTTATGTTGGAGGAGAAGGTATTTGTGTGTGTTTGGTTTTGTATTGGTAGTATCTGTATGTGTAGATGTTTGGAGGGGCTTTGTGCTGGGACAGAAGCTGAGCCCTGATTAGGGGGCGGGGCTTCACTGACTGGGGTTCTATAAAGGTACCAGCCAGTCAGGCAGCGGCACAGACAGCTGCGGCGGCACAGGAGCTAGCAAACAGAGCTGTAAACAGGGGAGTTTGAGTGGGAGTTCTGTTGGAGGAGAAGGTATTTGTGGTGTTTGGTTTTGTATTGGTAGTATCTGTATGTGTAGGGGCTTTGTGCTGGGAGAGAAGCTGAGCCGTGATTAGGGGGCGGGCCTTCCCGGACTAGGGGTCCTATAAAGGTAGCAGCCAGTCAGACAGCGGCACAGGAGCTTACAAACAGAGCTGTAAACAGGGGAGTTTGAGTGGGAGTTCTGTTGGAGGAGAAGGTATTTTTGTCTGTGTTTGGTTTTCTATTGGTGGTATCTGTATGTGTAGAGGCTTGGAGGGGCTTTGTGCTGGGAGAGAAGCTGAGCCCTGATTAGGGGGCGGGTCTTCACTGACTAGGGGTCCTATAAAGGGAGCAGCCAGTCAGGCAGCAGCACAGACAGCTGCAGCGGCACAGGAGCCAGCAAACAGAGCTCTAAACAGGGGAGTTTGAGTGGGAGTTCTGTTCGAGGAGAAGGTATTTGTGTGTGTGTTTGTTTTGTATTGGTGGTATCTGTATGTGTAGAGGCTGGGAGGGGCTTTGTGCTGGGAGAGAAGCTGAGACCTGATTAGGGGGCGGGGCTTCCCTGACTAGGGGTCCTATAATGGGAGCAGCCAGTCAGACAGCGGCACAGGAGCTAGCAAACAGAGCTGTAAACAGGGGAGTTTGAGTGGGAGTTCTGTTGGAGGAGAAGGTATTTGTGTGTGTTTGGTTTTGTATTGGAAGTATCTGTATGTGTTGGGGCTTTGTGCTGGGAGAGAAGCTGAGCCCTGATTGGGGGGCGGGTCTTCCCTGACTAGGGGTCCTATACAGGTAGCAGCCAGTCAGGCAGCGGCACACAGAGCTGCAGCGGTACAGGAGCTAGCAAACAGAGCTGTAAACAGGGGAGTTTGAGTGGGAGTTCTGTTGGAGGAGAAGGTATTTGTATGTGTGTGTTTGGTTTTATATTGCTGGTATCTGCAGGTGTAGGGGCTTTGTGCTGGGAGAGAAGCTGAGCCCTGATTGGGGGGCGGGTCTTCCCTGACTAGGGGTCCTATACAGGTAGCAGCCAGTCAGGCAGCGGCACACAGAGCTGCAGCGGTACAGGAGCTAGCAAACAGAGCTGTAAACAGGGGAGTTTGAGTGGGAGTTCTCTTGGAGGAGAAGGTATTTGTGTGTGTTTGGTTTTGTATTGGTGGTATCTGTATGTGTAGAGGCTTGGAGGGGCTTTGTGCTCGGAGAGAAGTTGAGCCCTGATTAGGAGGCGGGGCTTCACTGACTAGGGATCCTATAAAGGGAGCAGCCAGTCAGGCAGCGGCACAGACAGCTGCAGCGGCACAGGAGCTAGCAAACAGAGCTGTAAACAGGGGAGTTTGAGTGGGAGTTCTGTTGGAGGAGAAGATATATTTGTGTGTGTGTTTGGATTTGTATTGGTAGTATCAGTATGTGCAGGGGCTTTGTGCTGGGAGAGAAGCTGAGCCCTGATTAGGGGGCGGGGCTTCTCTGACTAGGGGTCCTATAAAGGTAGCAGCCAGTCAGGCAGCGGCACAGGAGCTAGCAAACAGAGCTGTAAACAGGGGAGTTTGAGTGGGAGTTCTGTTGGAGGAGAAGGTATATTTGTGTGTGTGTTTGGTTTTGTATTGGTAGTATCAGTATGTGCAGGGGCTTTGTGCTGGGAGAGAAGCTGAGCCCTGATTAGGGGGCGGGGCTTCACTGACTAGGGGTCCTATAAAGGTAGCAGCCAGTCAGGCAGCCGCACAGACAGCTGCAGCGGCACAGGAGCTAGCAAACAGAGCTGTAAACAGGGGAGTTTGAGTGGGAGTTGTGTTGGAGGAGAAGTTATTTGTGTGTGTGTTTGGTTTTGTATTGTTCGTATCTGTATGTGTAGGGGCTTTGTGCTGGGAGAGAAGCTGAGCCCTGATTAGGGGGCGGGGCTTCACTGACTAGGGATCCTATAAAGGGAGCAGCCAGTCAGGCAGCGGCACAGAAAGCTGCAGCGGCACAGGAGCTAGCAAACAGAGCTGTAAACAGGGGAGTTTGAGTGGGAGTTCTGTTGGAGGAGAAGGTATTTCAGTGTGTGTTTGGTTTTGTATTGGTAGTATCTGTATGTGTAGGGGCTTAGTTCTGGGACAGAAGCTGAGCCCTGATTAGGGGGCGGGGCTTCACTGACTAGGGGTCCTGTAAAGGTAGCAGCCAGTCAGGCAGCGGCACAGACAGCTGCAGCAGCACAGGAGCTAGCAAACAGAGCTGTAAACAGGGGAGTTTGAGTGGGAGTTCTGTTGGAGGAGAAGGTATTTGTGTGTGTTTGGTTTTGTATTGGTGGTATCTGTATGTGCAGGGGCTTTGCGCTGGGAGAGAAGCTGAGCCCTGATTAGGGGGCGGGGCTTCACTGACTAGGGGTCCTGTAAAGGTAGCAGCCAGTCAGGCAGCGGCACAGACAGCTGCAGCAGCACAGGAGCTAGCAAACAGAGCTGTAAACAGGGGAGTTTGAGTGGGAGTTCTGTTGGAGGAGAAGGTATTTGTGTGTGTTTGGTTTTGTATTGGTAGTATCTGTATGTGTAGATGTTTGGAGGGGCTTTGTGCTGGGACAGAAGCTGAGCCCTGATTAGGGGGCGGGGCTTCACTGACTGGGGTTCTATAAAGGTACCAGCCAGTCAGGCAGCGGCACAGACAGCTGCGGCGGCACAGGAGCTAGCAAACAGAGCTGTAAACAGGGGAGTTTGAGTGGGAGTTCTGTTGGAGGAGAAGGTATTTGTGGTGTTTGGTTTTGTATTGGTAGTATCTGTATGTGTAGGGGCTTTGTGCTGGGAGAGAAGCTGAGCCGTGATTAGGGGGCGGGCCTTCCCGGACTAGGGGTCCTATAAAGGTAGCAGCCAGTCAGACAGCGGCACAGGAGCTTACAAACAGAGCTGTAAACAGGGGAGTTTGAGTGGGAGTTCTGTTGGAGGAGAAGGTATTTTTGTCTGTGTTTGGTTTTCTATTGGTGGTATCTGTATGTGTAGAGGCTTGGAGGGGCTTTGTGCTGGGAGAGAAGCTGAGCCCTGATTAGGGGGCGGGTCTTCACTGACTAGGGGTCCTATAAAGGGAGCAGCCAGTCAGGCAGCAGCACAGACAGCTGCAGCGGCACAGGAGCTAGCAAACAGAGCTGTAAACAGGGGAGTTTGAGTGGGAGTTCTGTTCGAGGAGAAGGTATTTGTGTGTGTGTTTGTTTTGTATTGGTGGTATCTGTATGTGTAGAGGCTGGGAGGGGCTTTGTGCTGGGAGAGAAGCTGAGACCTGATTAGGGGGCGGGGCTTCCCTGACTAGGGGTCCTATAAAGGGAGCAGCCAGTCAGACAGCGGCACAGGAGCTAGCAAACAGAGCTGTAAACAGGGGAGTTTGAGTGGGAGTTCTGTTGGAGGAGAAGGTATTTGTGTGTGTTTGGTTTTGTATTGGTGGTATCTGTATGTGTAGAGGCTTGGAGGGGCTTTGTGCTCGGAGAGAAGTTGAGCCCTGATTAGGAGGCGGGGCTTCTCTGACTAGGGGTCCTATAAAGGTAGCAGCCAGTCAGGCAGCGGCACAGGAGCTAGCAAACAGAGCTGTAAACAGGGGAGTTTGAGTGGGAGTTCTGTTGGAGGAGAAGGTATATTTGTGTGTGTGTTTGGTTTTGTATTGGTAGTATCAGTATGTGCAGGGGCTTTGTGCTGGGAGAGAAGCTGAGCCCTGATTAGGGGGCGGGGCTTCTCTGACTAGGGGTCCTATAAAGGTAGCAGCCAGTCAGGCAGCGGCACAGGAGCTAGCAAACAGAGCTGTAAACAGGGGAGTTTGAGTGGGAGTTCTGTTGGAGGAGAAGGTATATTTGTGTGTGTGTTTGGTTTTGTATTGGTAGTATCAGTATGTGCAGGGGCTTTGTGCTGGGAGAGAAGCTGAGCCCTGATTAGGGGGCGGGGCTTCCCTGACTAGGGGTCCTATAAAGGCAGCAGCCAGTCAGGCAGCGGCACAGGAGCTAGCAAACAGAGCTGGAAACAGGGGAGTTTGAGTGGGAGTTCTGTTGGAGGAGAAGATATATTTGTGTGTGTGTTTGGTTTTGTATTGGTAGTATCAGTATGTGCAGGGGCTTTGTGCTGGGAGAGAAGCTGAGCCCTGATTAGGGGGGTGCTTCACTGACTAGGGGTCCTATAAAGGGAGCAGCCAGTCAGGCAGCGGCACAGACAGCTGCAGCGGCACAGGAGCTAGGAAACAGAGCTGTAAACAGGGGAGTTTGAGTGGGAGTTATGTTGGAGGAGAAGGTATTTGTCTGTGTTTGGTTTTGTATTGGTGGTATCTGTATGTGTAGGGGCTTTGTGCTGGAAGAGAAGCTGAGCCCTGATTAGGGGGCGGGGCTTCACTGACTAGGGATCCTATAAAGGGAGCAGCCAGTCAGGCAGCGGCACAGAAAGCTGCAGCGGCACAGGAGCTAGCAAACAGAGCTGTAAACATGGGAGTTTGAGTGGGAGTTATGTTGGAGGAGAAGGTATATTTGTGTGTGTGTTTGGTTTTGTATTGGTGGTATCTGTATGTGCAGGGGCTTTGTGCTGGGAGAGAAGCTGAGCCCTGATTAGGGGGCGGGGCTTCTCTGACTAGGGGTCCTATAAAGGTAGCAGCCAGTCAGGCAGCGGCACAGGAGCAAGCAAACAGAGCTGTAAACAGGGGAGTTTGAGTGGGAGTTCTGTTGGAGGAGAAGGTATTTGTGTGTGTTTGGTTTTGTATTGGTAGTATCTGTATGTGTACAGGCTTGGAGGGGCTTTGTGCTGGGAGAGAAGCTGAGCCCTGATTAGGGGGCGGGGCTTCTCTGACTAGGGGTCCTATAAAGGCAGCAGCCAGTCAGGCAGCGGCACAGGAGCTAGCAAACAGAGCTGTAAACAGGGGAGTTTGAGTGGGAGTTCTGTTGGAGGAGAAGATATATTTGTGTGTGTGTGTGTGTTTGGTTTTGTGTTGGTGGTATCTCTATGTGTAGGGGCTTTGTGCTGGGAGAGAAGCTGAGCCCTGATTAGGGGGCGGGGCTTCACTGACTAGGGGTCCTATAAAGGCAGCAGCCAGTCAGTCAGCGGCACAGACAGCTGCAGTGGCAGAGGAGCTAGCAAAGAGAGCTCTAAACAGGGGAGTTTGAGTGGGAGTTCTGTTGGAGGAGAAGGTATTTGTGTGTGTTTGGTTTTGTATTGGTAGTATCTGTATGTGTAGATGTTTGGAGGGGCTTTGTGCTGGGACAGAAGCTGAGCCCTGATTAGGGGGCGGGGCTTCACTGACTGGGGTTCTATAAAGGTACCAGCCAGTCAGGCAGCGGCACAGACAGCTGCAGCGGCACAGGAGCTAGCAAACAGAGCTGTAAACAGGGGAGTTTGAGTGGGAGTTCTGTTGGAGGAGAAGGTATTTGTGTGTGTTTGGTCTTGTATTGGTGGTATCTGTATGTGCAGGGGCTTTGTGCTGGGAGAGAATCTGAGCCCTGATTAGGGGGCGGGGCTTCACTGACTTGGGGTTCTATAAAGGTAGCAGCCAGTCAGGCAGCGGCACAGACAGCTGCAGCAGCACAGGAGCTAGCAAACAGAGCTGTAAACAGGGGAGTTTGAGTGGGAGTTCTGTTGGAGGAGAAGGTATTTGTGTGTGTTTGGTTTTGTATTGGTAGTATCTGTATGTGTAGATGTTTGGAGGGGCTTTGTGCTGGGACGGAAGCTGAGCCCTGATTAGGGGACGGGGCTTCACTGACTTGGGGTTCTATAAAGGTACCAGCCAGTCAGGCAGCGGCACAGACAGCTGCAGCGGCAAAGGAGCTAGCAAACAGAGCTGTAAACAGGGGAGTTTGAGTGGGAGTTCTGTTGGAGGAGAAGGTATTTGTGTGTGTGTTTGGTTTTCTATTGGTGGTATCTGTATGTGTAGAGGCTTGGAGGGGCTTTGTGCTGGGAGAGAATCTGAGCCCTGATTAGGGGGCGGGACTTCACTTACTAGGGGTCCTGTAAAGGTAGCACCCAGTCAGGCAGCGGCACAGACAGCTGCAGCAGCACAGGAGCTAGCAAACAGAGCTGTAAACAGGGGAGTTTGAGTGGGAGTTCTGTTGGAGGAGAAGGTATTTGTGTGTGTGTTTGGTTTTGTATTGGTGGTATCTGTATGTGTAGAGGCTTGGAGGGGCTTTGTGCTCGGAGAGAAGTTGAGCCTTGATTAGGGGGCGGGGCTTCACTGACTAGGGGTCCTATAAAGGGAGCAGCCAGTCAGGCAGGGGCACAGACAGCTGCAGGGGCACAGGAGCTAGCAAACAGAGCTGTAAACAGGGGAGTTTGAGTGGGAGTTCTGTTGGAGGAGAAGGTATTTGTGTGTGTTTGGTTTTGTATTGGTGGTATCTGCATGTGCAGGGGCTTTGTGCTGGGAGAGAATCTGAGCCCTGATTAGGGGGCGGGGCTTCCCTGACTAGGTGTCCTGTAAAGGTAGCAGCCATTCAGGCAGCGGCACAGACAGCTGCAGCGGCACAGGAGCTAGCAAACAGACCTGTAAACAGGGGAGTTTGAGTGGGAGTTCTGTTGGAGGAGAAGGTATTTCAGTGTGTGTTTGGTTTTGTATTGGTGGTATCTGTATGTGTAGAGGCTTGGAGGGGCTTTGTGCTCAGAGAGAAGTTGAGCCCTGATTAGGGGGCGGTCCTTCACTGACTAGGGGTCCTGTAAAGGTAGCAGCCAGTCAGGCAGCGGCACAGACAGCTGCAGCAGCACAGGAGCTAGCAAACAGAGCTGTAAACAGGGGAGTTTGAGTGGGAGTTCTGTTGGAGGAGAAGGTATTTGTGTGTGTTTGGTTTTGTATTGGTGGTATCTGTATGTGCAGGGGCTTTGCGCTGGGAGAGAAGCTGAGCCCTGATTAGGGGGCGGGGCTTCACTGACTAGGGGTCCTGTAAAGGTAGCAGCCAGTCAGGCAGCGGCACAGACAGCTGCAGCAGCACAGGAGCTAGCAAACAGAGCTGTAAAGAGGGGAGTTTGAGTGGGAGTTCTGTTGGAGGAGAAGGTATTTGTGTGTGTTTGGTTTTGTATTGGTAGTATCTATATGTGTAGGGGCTTTGTTCTGGGAGAGAAGGTGAGCCCTGATTAGGGGGCGGGGCTTCACTGACTAGGGGTCCTATAAAGGTAGCAGCCAGTCAGGCAGGGGCACAGGAGCTAGCAAACAGAGCTGTAAACAGGGGAGTTTGAGTGGGAGTTCTGTTGGAGGAGAAGGTATTTGTGTGTGTGTTTGGTTTTGTATTGGTGGTATCTGTATGTGTAGAGGCTTGGAGGGGCTTTGTGCTCGGAGAGAAGTTGAGCCCTGATTAGGGGGCGGGGCTTCACTGACTAGGGGTCCTATAAAGGGAGCAGCCAGTCAGGCAGCGACACAGACAGCTGCAGCGGTAAAGGAGCTAGCAAAAAGAGCTGGAAACAGGGGAGTTTGAGTTTGAGTTATGTTGGAGGAGAAGGTATTTGTGTGTGTTTGGTTTTGTATTGGTAGTATCTGTATGTGTAGATGTTTGGAGGGGCTTTGTGCTGGGACAGAAGCTGAGCCCTGATTAGGGGGCGGGGCTTCACTGACTGGGGTTCTATAAAGGTACCAGCCAGTCAGGCAGCGGCACAGACAGCTGCGGCGGCACAGGAGCTAGCAAACAGAGCTGTAAACAGGGGAGTTTGAGTGGGAGTTCTGTTGGAGGAGAAGGTATTTGTGTGTGTTTGGTTTTGTATTGGTGGTTTCTGCATGTGCAGGGGCTTTGTGCTGGGAGAGAATCTGAGCCCTGATTAGGGGGCGGGGCTTCCCTGACTAGGGGTCCTGTAAAGGTAGCAGCCAGTCAGGCAGCGGCACAGACAGCTGCAGCGGCACAGGAGCTAGCAAACAGACCTGTAAACAGGGGAGTTTGAGTGGGAGTTCTGTTGGAGGAGAAGGTATTTGTGGTGTTTGGTTTTGTATTGGTAGTATCTGTATGTGTAGGGGCTTTGTGCTGGGAGAGAAGCTGAGCCGTGATTAGGGGGCGGGGCTTCCCGGACTAGGGGTCCTATAAAGGTAGCAGCCAGTCAGACAGCGGCACAGGAGCTTACAAACAGAGCTGTAAACAGGGGAGTTTGAGTGGGAGTTCTGTTGGAGGAGAAGGTATTTTTGTCTGTGTTTGGTTTTCTATTGGTGGTATCTGTATGTGTAGAGGCTTGGAGGGGCTTTGTGCTGGGAGAGAAGCTGAGCCCTGATTAGGGGGCGGGTCTTCACTGACTAGTGGTCCTATAAAGGTAGCAGCCAGTCAGACAGCGGCACAGGAGCTAGCAAACAGAGCTGTAAACAGGGGAGTTTGAAAGGGAGTTCTGTTCGAGGAGAAGGTATTTGTGTGTGTGTTTGTTTTGTATTGGTGGTATCTGTATGTGTAGAGGCTGGGAGGGGCTTTGTGCTGGGAGAGAAGCTGAGACCTGATTAGGGGGCGGGGCTTCCCTGACTAGGGGTCCTATAAAGGCAGCAGCCAGTCAGACAGCGGCACACGAGCTAGCAAACAGAGCTGTAAACAGGGGAGTTTGAGTGGGAGTTCTGTTGGAGGAGAAGGTATTTGTGTGTGTTTGGTTTTGTATTGGAAGTATCTGTATGTGTTGGGGCTTTGTGCTGGGAGAGAAGCTGAGCCCTGATTAGAGGGCGGGGCTTCACTGACTAGGGGTCCTATAAAGGGAGCAGCCAGTCAGGCACCGGCACAGACAGCTGCAGCGGTACAGGAGCTAGCAAACAGAGCTGTAAACAGGGGAGTTTGAGTGGGAGTTATGTTGGAGGAGAAGGTATTTGTGTGTGTGTGTTTGGTTTTGTATTGGTGGTATCTGTATGTGCAGGGGCTTTGTGCTGGGAGAGAAGCTGAGCCCTGATTGGGGGGCTGGGCTTCCCTGACTAGGGGTCCTATAAAGGTAGCAGCCAGTCAGGCAGCGGCACAGGAGCTAGCAAACAGAGCTGTAAACAGGGGAGTTTGAGTGGGAGTTCTGTTGGAGGAGAAGGTATTTGTATGTGTGTGTTTGGTTTTATATTGCTGGTATCTGCAGGTGTAGGGGCTTTGTGCTGGGAGAGAAGCTGAGCCCTGATTGGGGGGCGGGTCTTCCCTGACTAGGGGTCCTATAAAGGTAGCAGCCAGTCAGGCAGCGGCACACAGAGCTGCAGCGGTACAGGAGCTAGCAAACAGAGCTGTAAACAGGGGAGTTTGAGTGGGAGTTCTCTTGGAGGAGAAGGTATTTGTGTGTGTTTGGTTTTGTATTGGTGGTATCTGTATGTGTAGAGGCTTGGAGGGGCTTTGTGCTCGGAGAGAAGTTGAGCCCTGATTAGGAGGCGGGGCTTCACTGACTAGGGGTCCTATAAAGGGAGCAGCCAGTCAGGCAGCGACACACAGAGCTGCAGCGGTACAGGAGCTAGCAAACAGAGCTGTAAACAGGGGAGTTTGAGTGGGAGTTCTGTTGGAGGAAAAGGTATTTGTGTGTGTGTTTGGTTTTGTATTGGTAGTATCTGTATGTGTAGGGGCTTTGTGCTGGGACAGAAGATGAGCCCTGATTAGGGGGCGGGGCCTCACTGACTAGGGGTCCTATAAAGGTAGCAGCCAGTCAGGTAGCGGCACAGACAGCTGCAGCGGCACAGGAGCTAGCAAACAGAGCTGTAAACAGGGCAGTTTGAGTGGGAGTTCTGTTGGAGGAGAAGGTATTTGTGTGTGTTTGGTTTTGTATTGTTAGTATCTGTATGTGTAGGGGCTTTGTGTTGGGAGAGAAGCTGAGCCCTGATTAGGGGGCGGGGCTTCCCTGACTAGGGGTCCTATAAAGGTAGCAGCCAGTCAGGCAGCGGCACAGGAGCGAGCAAACAGAGCTGTAAACAGGGGAGTTTGAGTGGGAGTTCTGTTGGAGGAGAAGGTATTTGTCTGTGTTTGGTTTTGTATTGGTGGTATCTGTATGTGTAGGGGCTTTGTGCTGGAAGAGAAGCTGAGCCCTGATTAGGGGGCGGGGCTTCACTGAGTAGGGGTCCTATAAAGGGAGCAGCCAGTCAGGCAGCGACACAGACAGCTGCAGCGGTACAGGAGCTAGCAAACAGAGCTGTAAACAGGGGAGTTTGAGTGGGAGTTCTGTTGGAGGAGAAGGTATATTTGTGTGTGTGTTTGGTTTTGTATTGGTAGTATCAGTATGTGCAGGGGCTTTGTGCTGGGAGAGAATCTGAGCCCTGATTAGGGGGCGGGGCTTCACTGACTAGGGGTCCTATAAAGGTAGCAGCCAGTCAGGCAGCCGCACAGACAGCTGCAGCGGCACAGGAGCTAGCAAACAGAGCTGTAAACAGGGGAGTTTGAGTGGGAGTTGTGTTGGAGGAGAAGTTATTTGTGTGTGTGTTTGGTTTTGTATTGTTCGTATCTGTATGTGTAGGGGCTTTCTGCTGGGAGAGAAGCTGAGCCCTGATTAGGGGGCGGGGCTTCACTGACTAGGGGTCCTATAAAGGGAGCAGCCAGTCAGGCAGGGGCACAGACAGCTGCAGGGGCACAGGAGCTAGCAAACAGAGCTGTAAACAGGGGAGTTTGAGTGGGAGTTCTGTTGGAGGAGAAGGTATTTGTCTGTGTTTGGTTTTGTATTGGTGGTATCTGTATGTGTAGGGGCTTTGTGCTGGAAGAGAAGCTGAGCCCTGATTAGGGGGCGGGGCTTCACTGACTAGGGGTCCTATAAAGGGAGCAGCCAGTCAGGCAGGGGCACAGACAGCTGCAGGGGCACAGGAGCTAGCAAACAGAGCTGTAAACAGGGGAGTTTGAGTGGGAGTTCTGTTGGAGGAGAAGGTATTTGTGTGTGTTTGGTTTTGTATTGGTGGTATCTGCATGTGCAGGGGCTTTGTGCTGGGAGAGAATCTGAGCCCTGATTAGGGGGCGGGGCTTCCCTGACTAGGTGTCCTGTAAAGGTAGCAACCATTCAGGCAGCGGCACAGACAGCTGCAGCGGCACAGGAGCTAGCAAACAGACCTGTAAACAGGGGAGTTGGAGTGGGAGTTCTGTTGGAGGAGAAGGTATTTCAGTGTGTGTTTGGTTTTGTATTGGTGGTATCTGTATGTGTAGAGGCTTGGAGGGGCTTTGTGCTCAGAGAGAAGTTGAGCCCTGATTAGGGGGCGGTCCTTCACTGACTAGGGGTCCTGTAAAGGTAGCAGCCAGTCAGGCAGCGGCACAGACAGCTGCAGCAGCACAGGAGCTAGCAAACAGAGCTGTAAACAGGGGAGTTTGAGTGGGAGTTCTGTTGGAGGAGAAGGTATTTGTGTGTGTGTTTGGTTTTGTATTGGTGGTATCTGTATGTGCAGGGGCTTTGCGCTGGGAGAGAAGCTGAGCCCTGATTAGGGGGCGGGGCTTCACTGACTAGGGGTCCTGTAAAGGTAGCAGCCAGTCAGGCAGCGGCACAGACAGCTGCAGCAGCACAGGAGCTAGCAAACAGAGCTGTAAAGAGGGGAGTTTGAGTGGGAGTTCTGTTGGAGGAGAAGGTATTTGTGTGTGTTTGGTTTTGTATTGGTAGTATCTGTATGTGTAGGGGCTTTGTGCTGGGAGAGAAGCTGAGCCGTGATTAGGGGGCGGGGCTTCCCGGACTAGGGGTCCTATAAAGGTAGCAGCCAGTCAGGCAGGGGCACAGGAGCTTACAAACAGAGCTGTAAACAGGGGAGTTTGAGTGGGAGTTCTGTTGGAGGAGAAGGTATTTTTGTCTGTGTTTGGTTTTCTATTGGTGGTATCTGTATGTGTAGAGGCTTGGAGGGGCTTTGTGCTGGCAGAGAAGCTGAGCCCTGATTAGGGGGCGGGTCTTCACTGACTAGTGGTCCTATAAAGGTAGCAGCCAGTCAGACAGCGGCACAGGAGCTAGCAAACAGAGCTGTAAACAGGGGAGTTTGAAAGGGAGTTCTGTTCGAGGAGAAGGTATTTGTGTGTGTGTTTGTTTTGTATTGGTGGTATCTGTATGTGTAGAGGCTGGGAGGGGCTTTGTGCTGGGAGAGAAGCTGAGACCTGATTAGGGGGCGGGGCTTCCCTGACTAGGGGTCCTATAAAGGCAGCAGCCAGTCAGACAGCGGCACACGAGCTAGCAAACAGAGCTGTAAACAGGGGAGTTTGAGTGGGAGTTCTGTTGGAGGAGAAGGTATTTGTGTGTGTTTGGTTTTGTATTGGAAGTATCTGTATGTGTTGGGGCTTTGTGCTGGGAGAGAAGCTGAGCCCTGATTAGAGGGCGGGGCTTCACTGACTAGGGGTCCTATAAAGGGAGCAGCCAGTCAGGCACCGGCACAGACAGCTGCAGCGGTACAGGAGCTAGCAAACAGAGCTGTAAACAGGGGAGTTTGAGTGGGAGTTATGTTGGAGGAGAAGGTATTTGTGTGTGTGTGTTTGGTTTTGTATTGGTGGTATCTGTATGTGCAGGGGCTTTGTGCTGGGAGAGAAGCTGAGCCCTGATTGGGGGGCTGGGCTTCCCTGACTAGGGGTCCTATAAAGGTAGCAGCCAGTCAGGCAGCGGCACACAGAGCTGCAGCGGTACAGGAGCTAGCAAAAAGAGCTGTAAACAGGGGAGTTTGAGTGGGAGTTCTCTTGGAGGAGAAGGTATTTGTGTGTGTTTGGTTTTGTATTGGTGGTATCTGTATGTGTAGAGGCTTGGAGGGGCTTTGTGCTCGGAGAGAAGTTGAGCCCTGATTAGGAGGCGGGGCTTCACTGACTAGGGGTCCTATAAAGGGAGCAGCCAGTCAGGCAGCGACACAGGAGCTAGCAAACAGAGCTGTAAACAGGGGAGTTTGAGTGGGAGTTCTGTTGGAGGAAAAGGTATTTGTGTGTGTGTTTGGTTTTGTATTGGTAGTATCTGTATGTGTAGGGGCTTTGTGCTGGGACAGAAGATGAGCCCTGATTAGGGGGCGGGGCCTCACTGACTAGGGGTCCTATAAAGGTAGCAGCCAGTCAGGTAGCGGCACAGACAGCTGCAGCGGCACAGGAGCTAGCAAACAGAGCTGTAAACAGGGCAGTTTTAGTGGGAGTTCTGTTGGAGGAGAAGGTATTTGTGTGTGTTTGGTTTTGTATTGTTAGTATCTGTATGTGTAGGGGCTTTGTGTTGGGAGAGAAGCTGAGCCCTGATTAGGGGGCGGGGCTTCCCTGACTAGGGGTCCTATAAAGGTAGCAGCCAGTCAGGCAGCGGCACAGGAGCGAGCAAACAGAGCTGTAAACAGGGGAGTTTGAGTGGGAGTTCTGTTGGAGGAGAAGGTATTTGTCTGTGTTTGGTTTTGTATTGGTGGTATCTGTATGTGTAGGGGCTTTGTGCTGGAAGAGAAGCTGAGCCCTGATTAGGGGGCGGGGCTTCACTGAGTAGGGGTCCTATAAAGGGAGCAGCCAGTCAGGCAGCGACACAGACAGCTGCAGCGGTACAGGAGCTAGCAAACAGAGCTGTAAACAGGGGAGTTTGAGTGGGAGTTCTGTTGGAGGAGAAGGTATATTTGTGTGTGTGTTTGGTTTTGTATTGGTAGTATCAGTATGTGCAGGGGCTTTGTGCTGGGAGAGAATCTGAGCCCTGATTAGGGGGCGGGGCTTCACTGACTAGGGGTCCTATAAAGGTAGCAGCCAGTCAGGCAGCCGCACAGACAGCTGCAGCGGCACAGGAGCTAGCAAACAGAGCTGTAAACAGGGGAGTTTGAGTGGGAGTTGTGTTGGAGGAGAAGTTATTTGTGTGTGTGTTTGGTTTTGTATTGTTCGTATCTGTATGTGTAGGGGCTTTGTGCTGGGAGAGAAGCTGAGCCCTGATTAGGGGGCGGGGCTTCACTGACTAGGGATCCTATAAAGGGAGCAGCCAGTCAGGCAGCGGCACAGAAAGCTGCAGCGGCACAGGAGCTAGCAAACAGAGCTGTAAACTTGGGAGATTGAGTGGGAGTTCTGTTGGAGGAGAAGGTATATTTGTGTGTGTGTTTGGTTTTGTATTGGTAGTATCAGTATGTGCAGGGGCTTTGTGCTGGGAGAGAAGCTGAACCCTGATTAGGGGGCGGGTCTTCCCTGACTAGGGGTCCTATAAAGGCAGCAGCCAGTCAGGCAGCGGCACCGGAGCTAGCAAACAGAGCTGTAAACAGGGGAGTTTGAGTGGGAGTTCTGTTGGAGGAGAAGGTATATTTGTGTGTGTGTTTGGTTTTGTATTGGTAGTATCAGTATGTGCAGGGGCTTTGTGCTGGGAGAGAAGCTGAGCCCTGATTAGGGGGCGGGGCTTCCCTGACTAGGGGTCCTATAAAGGCAGCTGCCAGTCAGGCAGCGGCACAGGAGCTAGCAAACAGAGCTGTAAACAGGGGAGTTTGAGTGGGAGTTCTGTTGGAGGAGAAGATATATTTGTGTGTGTGTTTGGTTTTGTATTGGTGGTATCTGTATGTGCAGGGGCTTTGTGCTGGGAGAGAAGCTGAGCCCTGATTAGGGGGGTGCTTCACTGACTAGGGGTCCTATAAAGGTACCAGCCAATCAGGCAGCGGCACAGACAGCTGCAGCGGCACAGGAGCTAGGAAACAGAGCTGTAAACAGGGGAGTTTGAGTGGGAGTTATGTTGGATGAGAAGGTATTTGTCTGTGTTTGGTTTTGTATTGGTGGTATCTGTATGTGTAGGGGCTTTGTGCTGGAAGAGAAGCTGAGCCCTGATTAGGGGGCGGGGCTTCACTGACTAGGGATCCTATAAAGGGAGCAGCCAGTCAGGCAGCGGCACAGAAAGCTGCAGCGGCACAGGAGCTAGCAAACAGAGCTGTAAACATGGGAGTTTGAGTGGGAGTTCTGTTGGAGGAGAAGGTATATTTGTGTGTGTGTTTGGTTTTGTATTGGTAGTATCAGTATGTGCAGGGGCTTTGTGCTGGGAGAGAAGCTGAGCCCTGATTAGGGGGCGGGGCTTCTCTGACTAGGGGTCCTATAAAGGTAGCAGCCAGTCAGGCAGCGGCACAGGAGCAAGCAAACAGAGCTGTAAACAGGGGAGTTTGAGTGGGAGTTCTGTTGGAGGAGAAGGTATTTGTGTGTGTTTGGTTTTGTATTGGTGGTATCGGTATGTGTAGGGGCTTTGTGCTGGGAGAGAAGCTGAGCCCTGATAAGGGGGCGGGGCTTCCCTGTCTAGGGGTCCTATAAAGGGAGCAGCCAGGCAGGCAGCGGCACAGACAGCTGCAGCGGCACAGGAGCTAGCAAACAGAGCTGTAAACAGGGGAATTTGAGTGGGAGTTCTGTTGGAGGAGAAGGTATTTGTGTGTGTTTGGTTTTGTATTGGTAGTATCAGTATGTGTAGAGGCTTGGAGGGGCTTTGTGCTGGGAGAGAAGCTGAGCCCTGATTAGGGGGCGGGTCTTCACTGACTAGGGGTCCTGTAAAGGGAGCAGCCAGTCAGGCAGGGGCACAGACAGCTGCAGGGGCACAGGAGCTAGCAAAAAGAGCTGTAAACAGGGGAGTTTGAGTAGGAGTTCTGTTGGAGGAGAAGGTATTTGTGTGTGTTTGGTTTTGTATTGGTAGTATCTGTATGTGTACAGGCTTGGAGGGGCTTTGTGCTGGGAGAGAAGCTGAGCCCTGATTAGGGGGCGGGGCTTCTCTGACTAGGGGTCCTATAAAGGTAGCAGCCAGTCAGGCAGAGGCACAGGAGCTACCAAACAGAGCTGTAAACAGGGGAGTTTGAGTGGGAGTTCTGTTGGAGGAGAAGGTATATTTGTGTGTGTGTTTGGTTTTGTATTGGTAGTATCAGTATGTGCAGGGGCTTTGTGCTGGGAGAGAAGCTGAGCCCTGATTAGGGGGCGGGGCTTCTCTGACTAGGGGTCCTATAAAGGCAGCAGCCAGTCAGGCAGCGGCACAGGAGCTAGCAAACAGAGCTGTAAACAGGGGAGTTTCAGTGGGAGTTCTGTTGGAGGAGAAGATATATTTGTGTGTGTGTTTGTGTTTGGTTTTGTGTTGGTGGTATCTATGTGTAGGGGCTTTGTGCTGGGAGAGAAGCTGAGCCCTGATTAGGGGGCGGGGCTTCACTGACTAGGGGTCCTATAAAGGCAGCAGCCAGTCAGTCAGCGGCACAGACAGCTGCAGTGGCAGAGGAGCTAGCAAAGAGAGCTCTAAACAGGGGAGTTTGAGTGGGAGTTCTGTTGGAGGAGAAGGTATTTGTGTGTGTTTTTGGTTTTGTATTGGTGGTATCTGTATGTGTAGAGGCTTGGAGGGGCTTTGTGCTCGGAGAGAAGTTGAGGCCTGATTAGGGGGCGGGGCTTCACTGACTAGGGGTCCTATAAAGGGAGCAGCCAGTCAGGCAGCGACACAGACTGCTGCAGCGGTAAAGGAGCTAGCAAAAAGAGCTGGAAACAGGGGAGTTTGAGTTTGAGTTATGTTGGAGGAGAAGGTATTTGTGTGTGTTTGGTTTTGTATTGGTAGTATCTGTATGTGTAGATGTTTGGAGGGGCTTTGTGCTGGGACAGAAGCTGAGCCCTGATTAGGGGGCGGGGCTTCACTGACTGGGGTTCTATAAAGGTACCAGCCAGTCAGGCAGCGGCACAGACAGCTGCAGCGGCACAGGAGCTAGCAAACAGAGCTGTAAACAGGGGAGTTTGAGTGGGAGTTCTGTTGGAGGAGAAGGTATTTGTGTGTGTTTGGTCTTGTATTGGTGGTATCTGTATGTGCAGGGGCTTTGTGCTGGGAGAGAATCTGAGCCCTGATTAGGGGGCGGGGCTTCCCTGACTAGGTGTCCTGTAAAGGTAGCAGCCAGTCAGGCAGCGGCACAGACAGCTGCAGCGGCACAGGAGCTAGCAAACAGACCTGTAAACAGGGGAGTTTGAGTGGGAGTTCTGTTGGAGGAGAAGGTATTTCAGTGTGTGTTTGGTTTTGTATTGGTGGTATCTGTATGTGTAGAGGCTTGGAGGGGCTTTGTGCTCAGAGAGAAGTTGAGCCCTGATTGGGGGGCGGGTCTTCCCTGACTAGGGGTCCTATAAAGGTAGCAGCCAGTCAGGCAGCGGCACACAGAGCTGCAGCGGTACAGGAGCTAGCAAACAGAGCTGTAAACAGGGGAGTTTGAGTGGGAGTTCTCTTGGAGGAGAAGGTATTTGTGTGTGTTTGGTTTTGTATTGGTGGTATCTGTATGTGTAGAGGCTTGGAGGGGCTTTGTGCTCGGAGAGAAGTTGAGCCCTGATTAGGAGGCGGGGCTTCACTGACTAGGGGTCCTATAAAGGGAGCAGCCAGTCAGGCAGCGACACACAGAGCTGCAGCGGTACAGGAGCTAGCAAACAGAGCTGTAAACAGGGGAGTTTGAGTGGGAGTTCTGTTGGAGGAGAAGGTACTTGTGTGTGTGTTTGGTTTTGTATTGGTGGTATCTGTATGTGTAGAGGCTTTGTGCTGGGAGAGAAGCTGAGCCCTGAGTAGGGGGCGGGGCTTCGCTGACTAGGGGTCCTATGAAGGTAGCAGCCAGTCAGGCAGCGGCACAGACAGCTGCAGGGGCACAGGAGCTATCAAACAGAGCTGTAAACAGGGGAGTTTCAGTGGGAGTACTGTTGGAGTAGAAGGTATTTGTGTGTGTTTGGTCTTGTATTAGTAGTATCTGTATGTGTAGGGGCTTTGTGCTGAGACAGAAGCTGAGCCCTGATTAGGGGGCGGGGCTTCACTGACTAGGGGTCCTATAAAGGTTGCAGCCAGTCAGGCAGCGGCACAGATGCTGCAGTGGCAGAGGAGCTAGCCAACAGAGCTGTAAACAGGGAAGTATGAGTTGGAGTTCTGTTGGAGGAGAAGGTATTTGTGTGTGTTTGGTTTTGTATCGGTAGTATCTGTGTGTGTAGAGGCTTTGTGCTGGGAGAGAAGATGAGCCCTGATAAGGGGGCGGGGCTTCACTGACTGGGGTCCTATAAAGGTAGCAGCTAGTCAGGCAGCGGCACAGACAGCTGCAGCGGCACAGGAGCTAGCAAACAGAGCTGTAAACAGGGGAGTTGGAGTGGGAGTCCTGTTGGAGGAGGAGGTATTTGTGGGTGTTTGGTTTTGTATTGTTAGTATCTGTATGTGTATGGGCTTTGTGCTGGGAGAGAAGCTGAGCCCTGATTAGGGGGCGGGGCTTCCCTGACTAGGGGTCCTATAAAGGTTGCAGCCAGTCAGGCAGCGGCACAGGAGCTATCAAACAGAGCTGTAAACAGGGGAGTTTCAGTGGGAGTACTGTTGGAGTAGAAGGTATTTGTGTGTGTTTGGTCTTGTATTAGTAGTATCTGTATGTGTAGGGGCTTTGTGCTGAGACAGAAGCTGAGCCCTGATTAGGGGGCGGGGCTTCACTGACTAGGGGTCCTATAAAGGTTGCAGCCAGTCAGGCAGCGGCACAGATGCTGCAGTGGCAGAGGAGCTAGCCAACAGAGCTGTAAACAGGGGAGTTTGAGTGGGAGTTCTGTTGGAGGAGAAGGTATTTGTGTGTGTTTGGTTTTGTATTGGTGGTATCTGTATGTGTAGGGGCTTTGTCCTGGGAGAGAAGCTGAGCCCTGATTAGGGGGCGGGGCTTCACTGACTAGGGGTCCTATAAAGGTTGCAGCCAGTCAGGCAGCGGCACAGATGCTGCAGTGGCAGAGGAGCTAGCCAACAGAGCTGTAAACAGGGAAGTATGAGTTGGAGTTCTGTTGGAGGAGAAGGTATTTGTGTGTGTTTGGTTTTGTATTGGTGGTATCTGTATGTGTAGGGGCTTTGTCCTGGGAGAGAAGCTGAGCCCTGATTAGTGGGCGGGGCTTCCCTGACTAGGGGTCCTATAAAGGTTGCAGCCAGTCAGGCAGCGGCACAGGAGCTATCAAACAGAGCTGTAAACAGGGGAGTTTGAGTGGGAGTTCTGTTGGAGGAGAAGGTATTTGTGTGTGTTTGGTTTTGTATTGTTAGTATCTGTATGTGTAGGGGCTTTGTGTTGGGAGAGAAGCTGAGCCCTGATTAGGGGGCGGGGCTTCCCTGACGAGGGGTCCTATAAAGGTAGCAGCCAGTCAGGCAGCAGCACAGACAGCTGCAGCGGCACAGGAGCTAGCAAACAGAGCTGTAATCCGGGGAGTTTGAGTGGGAGTTCTGTTGGAGGAGAAGGTATTTGTCTGTGTTTGGTTTTGTATTGTTAGTATCTGTATGTGTAGGGGCTTTGTGTTGGGAGAGAAGCTGAGCCCTGATTAGGGGGCGGGGCTTCCCTGACGAGGGGTCCTATAAAGGTAGCAACCAGTCAGGCAGCGGCACAGACAGCTGCAGCGCACAGGAGCTAGCAAACAGAGCTGTAAACAGGGGAGTTTGAGTGGGAGTTCTGTTGGAGAAGGTATTTGTGTGTGTTTGGTTTTGTATTTTTAGTATCTGTATGTGTAGGGGCTTTGTGCTGGGAGAGAAGCTGAGCCCTGATCGGGGGCGGGGCTTTACTGACTAGGGGTCCTATAAAGGTAGCAGCCAGTCAGGCAGCGGCACAGACAGCTGCAGCGGCACAGGAGCTAGCAAACAGAGCTGTAAGCCGGGGAGTTTGAGTGGGAGTTCTGTTGGAGGAGAAGGTATTTGTCTGTGTTTGGTTTTGTATTGTTAGTATCTGTATGTGTAGGGGCTTTGTGTTGGGAGAGAAGCTGAGCCCTGATTAGGGGGCGGGGCTTCCCTGACGAGGGGTCCTATAAAGGTAGCAGCCAGTCAGGCAGCGGCACAGGAGCTAGCAAACAGAGCTGTAAACAGGGGAGTTTGAGTGGGAGTTCTGTTGGAGGAGAAGGTATTTGTGTGTGTTTGGTTTTGTATCGGTAGTATCTGTGTGTGTAGAGGCTTTGTGCTGGGAGAGAAGATGAGCCCTGATAAGGGGGCGGGGCTTCACTGACTGGGGTCCTATAAAGGTAGCAGCTAGTCAGGCAGCGGCACAGACAGCTGCAGCGGCACAGGAGCTAGCAAACAGAGCTGTAAACAGGGGAGTTTGAGTGGGAGTTCTGTTGGAGGAGAAGGTATTTGTGTGTGTTTGGTTTTGTATTGTTAGTATCTGTATGTGTATGGGCTTTGTGCTGGGAGAGAAGCTGAGCCCTGATTAGGGGGCGGGGCTTCCCTGACTAGGGGTCCTATAAAGGTATCAGCCAGTCAGGCAGCGGCACAGACAGCTGCAGCGGCACAGGAGCTAGCAAACAGAGCTGTAAACAGGGGAGTTTGAGTGGGAGTTCTGTTGGAGGAGAAGGTATTTGTGTGTGTGTTTGGTTTTGTATTGGTGGTATCTGTGTGTGTAGGGGCTTCGTGCTGGGAGAGAAGCTGAGCCCTGATTAGGGGGCGGGGCTTCCCTGACTAGGGGTCCTATAAAGGTTGCAGCCAGTCAGGCAGCGGCACAGGAGCTATCAAACAGAGCTGTAAACAGGGGAGTTTCAGTGGGAGTACTGTTGGAGTGGAAGGTATTTGTGTGTGTTTGGTTTTGTATTAGTAGTATCTGTATGTGTAGGGGCTTTGTGCTGAGACAGAAGCTGAGCCCTGATTAGGGGGCGGGGCTTCACTGACTAGGGGTCCTATAAAGGTAGCAGCCAGTCAGGTAGCGGCACAGACAGCTGCAGCGGCACAGGAGCTAGCAAACAGAGCTGTAAACAGGGGAGTTTGAGTGGGAGTTCTGTTGGAGGAGAAGGTATTTGTGTGTGTTTGGTTTTGTATTGGTGGTATCTGTATGTGTAGGGGCTTTGTCCTGGGAGAGAAGCTGAGCCCTGATTAGGGGGCGGGGCTTCACTGACTAGGGGTCCTATAAAGGTTGCAGCCAGTCAGGCAGCGGCACAGGAGCTATCAAACAGAGCTGTAAACAGGGGAGTTTGAGTGGGAGTTCTGTTGGAGGAGAAGGTATTTGTGTGTGTTTGGTTTTGTATCAGTAGTATCTGTATGTGTAGAGGCTTTGTGCTGGGAGAGAAGCTGAGCCCTGATGGGGGGCGGGGCTTCACTGACTGGGGTCCCATAAAGGTAGCAGCCCGTCAGGCAGCGGCACAGATGCTGCAGTGGCAGAGGAGCTAGCCAACAGAGCTGTAAACAGGGGAGTATGAGTGGGAGTTCTGTTGGAGGAGATGGTATTTGTGTGTGTTTGGTTTTGTATTGGTAGTATATGTATGTGTAGGGGCTTTGTGCTGGGACAGAAGATGAGCCCTGATTAGGGGGCGGGGCTTCCCTGACTAGGGGTCCTATAAAGGTAGCAGCCAGTCAGGCAGCGGCACAGGAGCTAGCAAACAGAGCTGTAAACAGGGGAGTTTGAGTGGGAGTTCTGTTGGAGGAGAAGGTATTTGTGTGTGTTTGGTTTTGTATTGGTGGTATCTGTATGTGTAGGGGCTTTGTCCTCGGAGAGAAGCTGAGCCCTGATTAGGGGGCGGGGCTTCCCTGGCTAGGGGTCCTATAAAGGTAGCAGCCAGTCAGGCAGCGGCACAGGAGCTAGCAAACAGAGCTGTAAACAGGGGAGTTTGAGTGGGAGTACTGTTGGAGGAGAAGGTATTTCTGTGTGTTTGGTTTTGTATTGGTGGTATCTGTATGTGTAGGGGCTTTGTCCTGGGAGAGAAGCTGAGCCCTGATAAGGGGGCGGGGCTTCCCTGACTAGGGGTCCTATAAAGGTAGCAGCCAGTCAGGCAGCGGCACAGGAGCTAGCAAACAGAGCTGTAAACAGGGGTGTTTGAGTGGGAGTTCTGTTGGAGGAATAGGTATTTGTGTGTGTGTGTGTTTGGTTTTGTATTGTTAGTATCTGTATGTGCAGGGGCTTTGTGCTGGGAGAGAAGCTGAGCCCTGATTAGGGTGCGGGGCTTCACTGACCAGGGGTCCTATAAAGGTAGCAACCAGTCAGGCAGCGGCACAGACAGCTGCAGCGCACAGGAGCTAGCAAACAGAGCTGTAAACAGGGGAGTTTGAGTGGGAGTTCTGTTGGAGGAGAAGGTATTTGTGTGTGTTTGGTTTTGTATTGGTCGTATCTGTATGTGTAGGCGCTTTGTGCTGGGAGAGAAGCTGAGCCCTGATTAGGGGGCGGGGCTTCACTGACTAGGGGTCCTATAAAGGTAGCAACCAGTCAGGCAGCGGCACAGACAGCTGCAGCGCACAGGAGCTAGCAAACAGAGCTGTAAACAGGGGAGTTTGAGTGGGAGTTCTGTTGGAGGAAAAGGTATTTGTGTGTGTTTGGTTTTGTATTGGTAGTATCTGTGTGTGTAGGGGCTTTGTGCTGGGACAGAAGCTGAGCCCTGATTAGGGGGCGGGGCTTCACTGACTAGGGGTCCTATAAAGGTAGCAGCCAGTCAGGCAGCGGCACAGACAGCTGCAGCGGCACAGGAGCTAGCAAACAGAGCTGTAAGCCGGGGAGTTTGAGTGGGAGTTCTGTTGGAGGAGAAGGTATTTGTCTGTGTTTGGTTTTGTATTGGTGGTATCTGTATGTGTAGGGGCTTTGTCCTGGGAGAGAAGCTGAGCCCTGATTAGGGGGCGGGGCTTCACTGACTAGGGGTCCTATAAAGGTTGCAGCCAGTGAGGCAGCGGCACAGGAGCTAGCAAACAGAGCTGTAAACAGGGGAGTTTGAGTGGGAGTTCTGTTGGAGGAGAAGGTATTTGTGTGTGTTTGGTTTTGTATCGGTAGTATCTGTGTGTGTAGAGGCTTTGTGCTGGGAGAGAAGATGAGCACTGATAAGGGGGCGGGGCTTCACTGACTGGGGTCCTATAAAGGTAGCAGCTAGTCAGGCAGTGGCACAGACAGCTGCAGCGGCACAGGAGCTAGCAAACAGAGCTGTAAACAGGGGAGTTTGAGTGGGAGTTCTGTTGGAGGAGAAGGTATTTTTGTGTTTGTTTGGTTTTGTATTGGCGGTATCTGTGTGTGTAGGGGCTTTGTGCTGGGAGAGAAGCTGAGCCCTGATTAGGGGGCGGGGCTTCCCTGACTGGGGTCCTATAAAGGTTGCAGCCAGTCAGGCAGCGGCACAGGAGCTATCAAACAGAGCTGTAAACAGGGGAGTTTGAGTGGGAGTTCTGTTGGAGGAGAAGGTATTTGTGTGTGTTTGGTTTTGTATTGGTGGTATCTGTATGTGCAGGGGCTTTGTGCTGGGAGAGAAGCTGAGCCCTGATTGGGGGGCGGGGCTTCACTGACTAGGGGTCCTATAAAGGTTGCAGCCAGTCAGGCAGCGGCACAGACAGCTGCAGCGGCACAGGAGCTAGCAAAGAGAGCTGTAAACAGGGGAGTTTGAGTGGGAGTTCTGTTGGAGGAATAGGTATTTGTGTGTGTTTGGTTTTGTTTTGGTGGTATCTGTATGTGCAGGGGCTTTGTGCTGGGAGCGAAGCTGAGCCCTGATTAGGGGGCGGGGCTTGACTGACTAGGGGTCCTATAAAGGTTGCAGCCAGTGAGGCAGCGGCACAGGAGGTAGCAAACAGAGCTGTAAACAGGGGAGTTTGAGTGGGAGTTCTGTTGGAGGAGAAGGTATTTGTGTGTGTGTGTGTGTTTGGTTTTGTATTGTTAGTATCTGTATGTGCAGGGGCTTTGTGCTGGGAGAGAAGCTGAGCCCTGATTAGGGTGCGGGGCTTCACTGACCAGGGGTCCTATAAAGGTAGCAGCCAGTCAGGCAGCGGCACAGATGCTGCAGTGGCAGAGGAGCTAGCCAACAGAGCTGTAAACAGGGGAGTATGAGTGGGAGTTCTTTTGGAGGAGATGGTATTTGTGTGTGTTTGGTTTTGTATTGGTAGTATATGTATGTGTAGGGGCTTTGTGCTGGGACAGAAGATGAGCCCTGATTAGGGGGCGGGGCTTCCCTGACTAGGGGTCCTATAAAGGTAGCAGCCAGTCAGGCAGCGGCACAGGAGCTAGCAAACAGAGCTGTAAACAGGGGAGTTTGAGTGGGAGTTCTGTTGGAGGAGAAGGTATTTGTGTGTGTTTGGTTTTGTATTGGTGGTATATGTATGTGTAGCGGCTTTGTCCTGGGAGAGGAGCTGAGCCCTGATTAGGGGGCGGGGCTTCCCTGGCTAGGGGTCCTATAAAGGTAGCAGCCAGTCAGGCAGCGGCACAGGAGCTAGCAAACAGAGCTGTAAACAGGGGAGTTTGAGTGGGAGTACTGTTGGAGGAGAAGGTATTTGTGTGTGTTTGGTTTTGTATTGGTCGTATCTGTATGTGTAGGGGCTTTGTGCTGGGAGAGAAGCTGAGCCCTGATTAGGGGGCGGGGCTTCACTGACTAGGGGTCCTATAAAGGTAGGAGCCAGTCAGGCAGCGGCACAGACAGCTGCAGCGCACAGGAGCTAGCAAACAGAGCTGTAAACAGGGGAGTTTGAGTGGGAGTTCTGTTGGAGGAAAAGGTATTTGTGTGTGTTTGGTTTTGTATTGGTAGTATCTGTGTGTGTAGGGGCTTTGTGCTGGGACAGAAGCTGAGCCCTGATTAGGGGGCGGGGCTTCACTGACTAGGGGTCCTATAAAGGTAGCAGCCAGTCAGGCAGCGGCACAGACAGCTGCAGCGGCACAGGAGCTAGCAAACAGAGCTGTAAGCCGGGGAGTTTGAGTGGGAGTTCTGTTGGAGGAGAAGGTATTTGTCTGTGTTTGGTTTTGTATTGGTGGTATCTGTATGTGTAGGGGCTTTGTCCTGGGAGAGAAGCTGAGCCCTGATTAGGGGGCGGGGCTTCACTGACTAGGGGTCCTATAAAGGTTGCAGCCAGTGAGGCAGCGGCACAGGAGCTAGCAAACAGAGCTGTAAACAGGGGAGTTTGAGTGGGAGTTCTGTTGGAGGAGAAGGTATTTGTGTGTGTTTGGTTTTGTATCAGTAGTATCTGTATGTGTAGAGGCTTTGTGCTGGGAGAGAAGCTGAGCCCTGATTGGGGGGCGGGGCTTCACTGACAGGGGTCCCATAAAGGTAGCAGCCAGTCAGGCAGCGGCACAGATGCTGCAGTGGCAGAGGAGCTAGCCAACAGAGCTGTAAACAGGGGAGTATGAGTTGCAGTTCTGTTGGAGGAGAAGGTATTTGTGTGTGTTTGGTTTTGTATTGGTGGTATCTGTATGTGTAGGGGCTTTGTGCTGGGAGAGAAGCTGAGCCCTGATTAGTGGGCGGGGCTTCCCTGACTAGGGGTCCTATAAAGGTTGCAGCCAGTCAGGCAGCGGCACAGGAGCTATCAAACAGAGCTGTAAACAGGGGAGTTTGAGTGGGAGTTCTGTTGGAGTAGAAGGTATTTGTGTGTGTTTGGTTTTGTATTGGTCGTATCTGTATGTGTAGGGGCTTTGTGCTGGGAGAGAAGCTGAGCCCTGATTAGGGGGCGGGGCTTCACTGACTAGGGGTCCTATAAAGCTAGCAACCAGTCAGGCAGCGGCACAGACAGCTGCAGCGGCACAGGAGCTTGCAAACAGAGCTGTAAACAGGGGAGTTTGAGTGGGAGTTCTGTTGGAGGAAAAGGTATTTGTGTGTGTTTGGTTTTGTATTGGTAGTATCTGTGTGTGTAGGTGCTTTGTGCTGGGACAGAAGCTGAGCCCTGATTAGGGGGCGGGGCTTCACTGACTAGGGGTCCTATAAAGGTAGCAGCCAGTCAGGCAGCGGCACAGACAGCTGCAGCGGCACAGGAGCTAGCAAACAGAGCTGTAAGCCGGGGAGTTTGAGTGGGAGTTCTGTTGGACGAGAAGGTATTTGTCTGTGTTTGGTTTTGTATTGTTAGTATCTGTATGTGTAGGGGCTTTGTGTTGGGAGAGAAGCTGAGCCCTGATTAGGGGGCGGGGCTTCCCTGACGAGGGGTCCTATAAAGGTAGCAGCCAGTCAGGCAGCGGCACAGGAGCTAGCAAACAGAGCTGTAAACAGGGGAGTTTGAGTGGGAGTTCTGTTGGAGGAGAAGGTATTTGTGTGTGTTTGGTTTTGTATCGGTAGTATCTGTGTGTGTAGAGGCTTTGTGCTGGAAGAGAAGATGAGCCCTGATAAGGGGGCGGGGCTTCACTGACTGGGGTCCTATAAAGGTAGCAGCTCGTCAGGCAGTGGCACAGACAGCTGCAGCGGCACAGGAGCTAGCAAACAGAGCTGTAAACAGGGGAGTTTGAGTGGGAGTTCTGTTGGAGGAGAAGGTATTTGTGTGTTTGTTTGGTTTTGTATTGGCGGTATCTGTGTGCGTAGGGGCTTTGTGCTGGGAGAGAAGCTGAGCCCTGATTAGGGGGCGGGGCTTCCCTGACTGGGGTCCTATAAAGGTTGCAGCCAGTCAGGCAGCGGCACAGGAGCTATCAAACAGAGCTGTAAACAGGGGAGTTTCAGTGGGAGTACTGTTGGAGTAGAAGGTATTTGTGTGTGTTTGGTTTGTATTAGTAGTATCTGTATGTGTAGGGGCTTTGTGCTGAGACAGAAGCTGAGCCCTGATTAGGGGGCGGGGCTTCACTGACTAGGGGTCCTATAAAGGTAGCAGCCAGTCAGGTAGCGGCACAGACAGCTGCAGCGGCACAGGAGCTAGCAAACAGAGCTGTAAACAGGGGAGTTTGAGTGGGAGTTCTGTTGGAGGAGAAGGTATTTGTGTGTGTTTGGTTTTGTATTGGTGGTATCTGTATGTGTAGGGGCTTTGTCCTGGGAGAGAAGCTGAGCCCTGATTAGGGGGCGGGGCTTCACTGACTAGGGGTCCTATAAAGGTTGCAGCCAGTGAGGCAGCGGCACAGGAGCTATCAAACAGAGCTGTAAACAGGGGAGTTTGAGTGGGAGTTCTGTTGGAGGAATAGGTATTTGTGTG